>NC_141792.1:5475943-6075943 GCF_054643075.1 Acanthaster planci | reverse complement strand
TCCATGATCTGCCCTGGTGTGTCAAATCTTAGGTTTGTCAACGTCTGTGAAGTTTATGTGAAGTTTATAACATGAAAATTGCCATTCAGTGGACTGTACACAGTGTTATAAACACAGTGTTGTTAAGTGTGAACATCTGTTCCATTGTACGAACTTCTTCCCTTACGAAACCCTGCTCCTTCCGGTCTGTGCTTCATGTCAATTTCATTCTGAAGTTTGTTAATTGCTGTCTTTCTATCTTCTTTAACAGTTCAAATTTTTTCTGTTTCTCCTGTCATTCCATACTTCAGCCCTTTGTTTGCCTGCAATATTTTCGTTAACTAGGCACCTATCAATGTTTTCCAATTCTGGAAATGTACATGTATAGAGTGGCTGGGATATCTTTATTGAAGATTTTCTCAAAATGCTTCTTCTGTTATCCTTTCCCCATGTCATCTGTAATGACATTGCCTCATTTGTCCTTTACTGCCATTTTGTTTCTTGGTTTGTACAAGTAGTTTGAATTTTGTCATACATTGTTTTCATTTGTCCATTTTATCTCAGTGGTATGAGCATCATTGGCCATGCCCTCTACCCACTTTCCTCTTTGGATTTCAAGCTTGATTGCGCTTCATTGTCTTTAGTTGTATATTCCTCCTGTAATTGTTTGTGGTAGATTTTGCCTTTTGACTTTGTTTGATATGTTTTCTCTTGTAAGACATCTCTCCACAATGCTGCACTTGTCCGTGGCTTCTGCAGTGATGAAGTTGAGTACTTTTTGAAAACCGAGTTCTCTTCCAAATATTTAACTAGTTAGGAGGGAACAAAGCTGAAGTACATCGACATTTGATGGAACATGCATAAAGGTAAGATTACAAAGCAACATAATGACTTCAGGCCATCACTTTTGATTAAAATTAAAATTTTAGGACAAAAGTACTCAGAAAGTACTCGGCCGAGTACTTGCAGAGTTCTTTTCTCCTTAAAACTTAAATTTTACACAATTGGGAGTGTCTGAAGTCTAACAGTTATTTTGTAATCTTACCTTTGCACATTTACCATCAAATGCCTGTGCACTCTGCCTTTATTCCCTCTTACCCAGTTCAGTATTTTGTGGAGAATGTTGGTACTAGGAAAGTACTCGACTACAACACTGGGCTTCTGATTCTTTTTTCTGATTTTCAAGATCTTGTAAGCTATCTAGTGAAATGTGTTGCTGAAATTTTACTTTGAGACACTTTGTCTCCACATGAATTTTTCTGAACTGCTTCAAGCACTGCCAATGTATTCTTAAGTTCAGCTGAGAATTGAGTTTTTTTGCCCGGTTCTGCAGTTTGCTTACATTGTATTTCATTCTATGAAAGTCTTTCTTATCTTTTCTTTTAATTTCAAGCTTTGTTATCTCACTAGTTGGTGATCATAAGCAACATATCACCTGTCATTTGTCGAGTCCCTAAATGAAGACAGTACTTTTTACTAATTAGAACATGATCAATTTAATTTTTTTAATGTTCTTTTGTGGGGAGAGCACGCCTGCATACTTAAAAAACAGATATATCCCTGGTGATACATACCACAAACCTATCTAGTTTAAGAGCATTCCTGTTGTCACAAATATGTTTAGTCCACAAAAGTCAATTAGCCTTTCTCCCTTCCTGTAAATTACTCCATTTCCATGCTTCCTCGTGATTGTTTCAATATACATTTATCTATCTCCAGTTGTAATCACCCCATCGTGGTAATTTGCTCTTTGCACTGTTTTTCTGTAGTTGCTCATAGAGGTTATCCTTTGCCGCATGTGGTGCATCCTTAGTTTGTGCGTAAACATGAATTATAGCCAGTTTTATGAATATATAATATATGGATTAAAATCTGGCTGTAATGATTCTATCATTCTTCATTCCGTATGAGTGTCCTTTCGCTAAATCTAGTCATCATTACAGCTACACCACTCTGATCTGCCATCTATGCCAGAGGAAATTACAGTTTCACCTGTACTCAATTCCGTTTTGTCAAATCCATTCCATCTGTATTCACTGATGCCTAGTATGTCAATCTTGTGCTGACTTTTGCTATCTGAGCTCTTTTTCCCAGTTATATGCATTGTACTGTGGCGCCGCACCCCTCCGACGAAGGCGAGGGCGCCCTCTTCCTTGAGGCGCGGTGCGTCGGACGGCACGCCGGAGAGTCCCTGAGCGGCTAGGGACGAGTCCGTTGGGACCGAAGTATACTGTCCCCCAAGAAAGTTGGTCTTCGTCGAGATGATGGTTAATCTGATTGGTCGAAACTTAATGACGTAACCCGGACAGACCTGACTTGAAATAAACTTCGCCTGGACTCCTGACTTATATACAACAATTAATAAGCGGCTGGTTTATTCATCAACACACTCAACCAATATACCAGCAGAGGGCACTATTGACGGGGAGACTGTGTGATTATACGTGACCGGACTTCACCCAGAGCAGTGAACACCACAATTAATTGTGGGCATCCAGTGCCGAATCAGGGACTTTAGCAAGTCTACGGGGCTTATTGTCAGGGCTGCGCTACATGCAACTCACGTCACGAGATAGCAATCCACCCTTGCATCGACCGCAAGCTCCTATCAGGAACTATACCGCACCACCAACCAGCCCCTCAACCTACCGAGCCCCTCAACAGCACACGCACCACTCGGACTTAGGCACAGTCACACTAGGCTAGGTGACTTTAACCCTTGCACAGGATTCTCGACCCTTACCTCAGGATCAGCCCTTTATCAGGACGACTAATCCTAGCCTACGCGTGCTTTTTATAGCTTTTGCGCTGCTCTGACCACGCCTGCGCTCACTTGACTAAGCAGTGACTTCCGCTGCCCAATCGCACAATGCACAAGGCGGAGCCTATGCGCTGCGCTTGCTTAACACACAGCTATGCGCGCCTAACATCTGCCTCTGTTACTGGGCAGAGCGCCATCTATATCTTTGCACCGCGCCTAGTGACCAGCGCCCTCTGTCACGTCACACAGCCTCCTGACAGGCCTAAATGCCCTCATATAGATTAAGCCAAACAATTCACATGTATTCAACAACGTGACAGAGTGGAAGAACATTTGTAAACAATTGTGAACAATTTACTTAAACCATATTACCACATTACTTGCCAAAAGTTTTGTTTACTCAACAATGTAAACATTAAGGGAAAGAGTGCTTTGATTAGTTTGATTTAAAAACCATAAAATGGAGGTTCTGATTAATCCGAAAGAATTGACCCTCCTAGGGTACATAAAAATAAGAGAGATCACACTATGTCTCTTGAAATCATCTGATTTAACTGTAACGCCCCTTTTCTCAAAGTTCATTTGCGCAGGGCAAGAGTACAGTCCACAAGGATGTCTTGTAGGTAGGTCCGTTGGCATGTCTCGCGATGAATTTCCCCGACGTCCACGTACGTCCTGGTTAACACCTCCTCTACGATGGTTGCTACCCTTGGCACTCTTGGTCTTTTCTGCTCAAACCTTGGTCGAGACTTTGTCGTGGGGTCCCTTTCGCTTGTTTCGCGTCTAGGTGGAGATGTAGCTGCCGGCCTTGAAGACTCCTGCTGGTCCTCGCTCTTGTTGTCCTCCTGTAGAGGGATGCTGCTCAGGGTGTCCTCCTTCTCTGGTGATGCCTTCAACGGGGACAGGGGTCTCGTTTTCTGTGAGAACTTTTCCCAGGGTATCTGGATTCTCTTCTCGGGGGCGGGGCTACTCTTCTTGGGGCTCTGAAGTTGTGGAGAGTTGCCGTCTTTTCCACCACCAGCCTCCGTGCTTCTTTTTCTGGTTGATCGGCCTCCTGACCTTGTCTTGCCTTGGCCTGGGCGTCATCCTCTCCATGTCACTTACGTTGTCCGGTTGAGCTACTTTATAGTGCCGCCGCAGATTATCTCGACGCATCTCTGTGTAATCACACCGCTGGCAGGAGAAATAGGGTGCTGGCCCATGGCTCTTCTTATGTCGTAACAGGCCCCTTAGGTGGCCGAACTTCTTGGGGCACCTGGTGCATTGGAACTCTATCTTAGCTCCTCCAACATTATACTGTTGCAAGGGCACCCTCCGTTTCTTTGGGGGCGGCTTCTTCCTTGCACATCGATCACATTTCCGGATGTATGCTCTTACATCGGCACTCATACCTGACCAGAAGTACCGCTGCTTCACACGGGCCAGGGTTTTCTTCAGGCCAAGATGGCCTCCCAATTTCCCACCATGCAGTTCTTCTACAAACTCGCATCTGAACATCTCAGGAACCAGCAGCCTCCATTGGACTGAACCACTATCATTCGACTCCCATCGCTGGTATAGTACACCGTCTCTTACAACCAACTGATCCCAGTAGGACCAATACGTCTTACTTGCCGGAGACCTGTGAACTACCTCATCCCAATGAGGGCGCTCTTTCCCCTCACCCTTGGCAATTAACAGCCATTTTGTCGACTCATCCGCCATTTGGGCATTTCTTAGTCTTTTGCTGCTTACAGCAGGCTCCACCACAGCAACTCGGGCCCCCATTACATCTCCCGGGCTCGAGGTTGACTTTTGTTTATCTTCTTCCATAGTAGTAGTTGCATCAATATCGGCATTGTCACCATCAGAATCATCTTGTGCATTACAATGGTCGCATTGTTTACAAGGTCATCTAGACAGACTATCAGCATTCTGATGCTTGGCACCCGGACGGTGCTGGATTGTGACGTCATACTCTGATACAACCTCCAACCATCATGCAAGTTGTCCTTCCGGGTTCTTCGAGTTCCTTAACCATACCAGAGAACAATGGTCTGTTTGTATTTTGACCTTTTGACCGTAAAGGTACTGGCGGAAGTACTTTAAATACGTCACCACAGCGAGCAGCTCTCTTCGAGTGACGCAGTAGTTTCTCTCAGCTTTGCTCAACTTCCGGCTTGCAAAAGCCACAATTTTCTCGACACCATCATGCACCTGAGACAGTACGGCTCCGATGCCCTCTTAACTTGCATCCGTATCCAGGATGTACTCGCTACTTGGTAACGGGTAGGCCAATACCGGAGCCCCTAGCAAACACTGTTTCAACCAGTGGAATGCCTTATCACAAGACTTGTTCCAAATGAATTCTTTTGACTTTGACGTCAGGGTATGCAGTGGGCTGGTGATGCTAGCAAAGTCCTTGATGAACCTTCGGTAATACGAGGCAAGGCCCAAGAAACTCCTCACCTCCTTTACATTCTTCGGGACCGGCCAATCAGCGACTGCCTTATCCTTAGCCAGGTCCGTTGCTACGCCCTCAGTCGACACAATGTGGCCAAGGTAGGTTACTGACCTCTGAAACAGGTTACACTTGCTTGGCTTTAACTTAAGCCCAGCACTTCTCAACTGTTCAAAGACTGTTCGGAGTCGTCCCAACTCCTCTTCTACTGTTTTGCCAAAGACAATGACGTCATCAAGATACACCAATAAGATTTCCCACTGCAGCCCTGACAACACTTTCTCCATTAGTCGATCAAACGTAGCCGGTGCGTTGGCTAGCCCGAATGGCATCACCTTCCAACAATACAGCCCATTCCGTACCACAAAACTTGACTTCTGCTGTGCATCCTCGTCCAACGCAACCTGCCAGTACCCTGAGGCGAGGTCGAGGGTTGAAAATCATCGAGCGCCCTCTAACGCATCCAACGTCTCATCAATTCTTGGCACAGGATAGGCATCCTTTATTGTCACCACATTCAGACCTCTATAGTCGATACACAACCGTTTCGTCCCGTCTGTCTTCTTTACCAACACAACGTTAGCCGCCCACGGACTATCTGAGGGTTCAATCAAGCCACGCCTCTTCAAGTCTTCCACTTGGCGACTGATCTCCTGTTGGTTAATCACGGGATGCTTCCTAGGTTTTTGTTTTAACTGGTCTAGCGCCACCAGTGTCGATGCTGTGCTTAACTATATCAGTTCTTATAAGACTTAAAGGTTTTCATGGTGAAAGAAACTAGATTTATAGTAAAGATTGCTGTAACACCATGTATTTATCTCTTCTTTGAGTATGTGTGGTTCTGAGAAGAACCGGGGAATAATTCAACGTTTCGAACAGTGTACTCTGTCCGTCTTCAGGAGACTGCAGGATTCTAACTGGGAGTGGAGCTTATATGGTGTAGAGAGGGATCCAGATGTAGGGATTAGCTCGGTGAGGCGTTAAGGCGGGAACAGTGATGGCGGGAACAATGGATGCTGCACTGGATCCTGGGGCTGCATGCCCTGTGTGTGTGTTTACCGGAGCGTGTCAGTTGGAGTTGGCTGTGGGAGAGCGGTGAGGCGTTAAGGCGGGAACAGTGATGGCGGGAACAATGGATGCTGCACTGGATCCTGGGGCTGCATGCCCTGTGTGTGTGTTTACCGGAGCGTGTCAGTTGGAGTTGGCAGTGGGAGAGTGAATAGCTGGGTGCCAAGGGGTATAGAAGACCCATAGGCTGACTGAGGGGGAAACCTAACTAGGGAGTCCTAGGGTATAGGAGACCCATTGGACTGGGATGTGAGGATGGGGCGCCAGATATCGCTGATGTTGAAGCCGATGTCTTGGGGAACTGTGTCGTGCTTGATGATTTCCATGGCTTCTCTAATGCGGCGGGGTTACCATCGTTCGATGCTGGTGATAAGTTCAGCTTGGCTCCAGTTGATTTGATGGTCTTCAGTGTGGGAGTGCTTAATTATTGATGACTTTTCCAGCTCTCCCTTCCTACCATGGGCTTTGTGCTCGTTGATTCGGGTAGGGAGGTCCCTGCCCGTCTCGCCGATGTACACTTTGCCGCATTGGCAAGGAATTCTGTACACCCCCGGTCTGCGCTGGGGGTCCTGTCGGTCCTTGTGCGAAGTAAGCAGGTGATGCAACTGAAGTGGGGCTGTGTGAAAAACTTTAATACCATGCTTGTGGAGAATCCGCTGGATGTGGTGGGAGGTGTTGCCTAAGTAGGGGAGGGTAATGGAACTAGGGGCCCTAACTAGTTGGCTTTGGGTATAGGAGACCCTTCGGCCGGGGGTGGATCTGGGATCTTGGGTCTTGACTTGGCTTGGCTTGTATCCGTTACGTTGCAGCGCTGCAGTGATGTGGTGGAGTTCTTGACCGAGGAATTCTTTGTCGCAGATGTTGTATGCCCTGCGGACCAGGGCCCGGTTGACGGATGCCTTTATTTTGGGGTGGTGGAAGGAAGTATTGTGGAGATACCTGTCCGTGTGGGTGGGCTTGCGGTAGACAGTGCGTGCTAGGCTGCCGTTCTCCTTTCTGGTCACTTCAACATCAAGAAACGAAATGTTGCCATTACGTTCTTGTTCCATGGTGAATTGGATGCTGCTGTGAAGCCCGTTGAGGTGTTCCAGAAAGAGTTGGAGGTTGTCCTGCCCGTGTTGCCAGATGACGAAAGTATCGTCCACATATCGGAGCCAAACTTTGGGCCTGTGGTCTGATGTATTGATGGCAAGCTGCTCAAATTCCTCCATGAACATGTCAGCCAGAACCGGGGATATAGGAGATCCCATGGAGGTTCCAGCTGACTGTTCGAAGAATTTGTCCCGCCAGCGGAAGCTCGATGACTTGACACAGGTGAGAAGCAGGTGGTGTAGCTGTTCTGGAGTGAGGTCTGTGGGGTCCTTGAGGGCAGGGTCTGCTGCAAGCCTGTCCTTTGCGATGGTGGTGGCAGTTCTGCTTATATCGTCGTCTCCTTTTGAAAATACATCCCGATACTCAATCAGACACCCTCTCAATTTTGCATAATCATGTGGGGCCAAATTCCTTCGACTTCGGTCGTATAATTCGGTCAAATGGTTGGGTAGCGCCCCCTCGTGTCCCGTAACCTTGCCTGCCGTGGGCGCAGTTTCCACCTCCGCTGGTGTTATTGTTGCAGCTATCGTTCCCGCACGCAGGACACGTTTCTCCTTATTTGGGTTCAATACTCGAATGGGCACCACTTCGGCTGGCACATCAACCACAGACTTGGCCATTACAAGGCCCTTTTCCACAATTCGGCCACCTGACTCAACTGGTTCCATGATCATACTTCCAGTCAACTCCTCATACTGACAAACAACCGTTCCGGGAACAATGGTCTCATGCCCAGCCGGTATCTCCGTAGTCCTTGTCACTACCACTCTGCCGACAAATGGCGCACCGGCAGCACTCGTGCACTTAATTCGTTCGCCATTGACACATAACTCAAGTCTACTGAAATCAAGACTACCTCCTGTAGACAACAACCAGTCCATTCCCAACATAGCTGGTGTTCCAAGTTCTCCAAAGGTGGCTTTAATCGGGTGCACAGTCTTCCCAATTCGTAAATCTAACCATGCGGTCCATATACTTTCAACGGGGTACCATCCACCTGCCGAACCCTGGTATCACACTCTTGCAGAGTCGGCCTCTGTTCCTTCGGTAGCTGGTGATATACTGTCATGTTAATTAACGTGTCGGTAGCGCCAGTATCGATTAATATTCGAAACTCGGTTGATCTAATCAACCCCTTAACAAATAAGCCATGGTGTGGCCCCATTGCCGGAGTCATTACCGTACTGACTCTAACCTCATTTTCATTCTTTCTCTTCAAACTCCGTCGCCCTTCTTCTGTGGGTCCTCTGCATTCCTCAGCATTTCCGCGGACCCTCCGGTCGGCTGGTTCTCGTTTCCCTGGTTACGGGGACGTTTTCTTTTCAGCTGTGTACATTCTCTAGCAAAGTGTCCCTTTACACAACAATTATGACAATTCAATTCAGCCTTCGGCCTCCGTAGAGGAGGCGGGGTACCCGGCACCTGTTGGTCTGACGTAGCTGGTGACGTCACTGGCTGTGACAACATGGCCCCCATCAATTTCTCCAACTGCTTCGTCATGTCGGCTACACCCTTTATGGCTCGTTCGACAGACTGCATTCTTTCTTTAATGTCTTTATCTATACCTCTGACAAACTTGGCTGGTCTCTCGTCGACTTTTCTTTGTGCCTCTACCTTATGGAAGTTCTCAGTCTCAAGCACCGCCTGCAATGCCTCAGACAAATTCTTCGGCCTTGCTCGGAAGATTCCTTCTCGGACGTACTGATCGGCTACAGCGTCCATGAAATGATTTTTCTCCAATCGCTCTCTCGCCTCTTCGGGAATTTCCGGATACGCCTTCACTGCTAACTCATGTACTGCCTGACACAACTCTTGCAAAGACTCCTTCGGCTTCTGCCGACGATGACGTAACTCCACTAGAAAACTCTCAGCCTGCTGGCCAGGCCCAAACCTCCTAGCCAACAACTTAACTAACTCTTCATACTTCAACTTCCGGCCCTGGAGGGCGCCCTCTCCAAGAATGCGAATTGAGTATCCTTGGAGGTTCGCGGCCAAATACTCGGCCGATTGTAAATTGTCCCATCGGTTCACCAACCGACAACTCTTGAAGTGCCTGTAGTACTCGTTCCACGGCACTTTGCCACTGTAGCGGTCGGGAACAATACTTGGTCGGCGGGGAACCAGACCAAGCCTTCCCGGCAACTCATCTTCTCCAACAACTCTCTCCTCCCTTCTTACTGGACAAGGCCCCGCCCCATCCTTCTCATCAGCCCGCACGTTGTCTGTCTTAACACTTGGCGAACGCGTGGCAAAACTCATCAGTTCGCTGTAGAGCTTCTTCTCTGCATCGGGTGCAGTTGGCATGTGAACACACGGACTCTCGTTCACACCCCTTCCATGTACCGCAGAGACTATCGGACTGGACACCGCCTTTTGCCTTGGAGGTGTCCAATCAATTAAACTGCGCCCACCATCGTCTTCCTTGCAATGGACTTCTGGCGTCTTCAACTCTGTCAGTGCTGGTGCTCTGAACGACCCATACCCTGACGTGGTTTTAGTACCGGCAGGACTATCTAAGCGGAGCGCCACCATTGGTTGGCGCGGAGCGTACCAGAAAATTTTTGGAATCTAAAAGCCCCCAGATGGCCGGAAACAGCACTTTCTGGGTGTTTTCAGCTGTGTATACACAGCCTAGAATTAGGGATCTCATGTCTGAAATTTCTGAAATTTAATAAAAAAATTGAAAATTTGTAATTTTGGTCAACTAGGATGAGGTGATAATTTTAGACGGGCAATTGAATTAGAAAAAAAAGAGTAGAAATAAATATTGATTTTATTCTGTAAATCCCTTAAATATTGAATTAATTTCTATCTCTATGATGCCCATAATTTTTCATTGCTATTCAAATCATTTTTCATTTTTTTGTGTGTGTTGAAAATAAGGCGAAACATGCAAAATCTTGGCGGAATATTTTCCTTATTTTCTTGGTACGAAAGTTCGTACAGTATACGTATGGGATAACGACATTCATAAATGTGTGCAGGGATTTTCTGAACAGTCATTTTAAAGTCTACATGAACATAATGTAGATTGGCCATTTGCTTTTCTGACACATCTGGCCATGTGTCACGTGCATACTGAGCGCATTTATCTTGCCATATGGAACTTGTTTACTGAAAAGGCAAAATCATGTTGTTACTTTTGAAGAAAAAAATTGCGGAGTTAATATTTTCAACGTGGGATAAACAACAATTAATGAATGCGGTGCGATCGTTGGTTTAAAAAACGATCGCAATGATCGTTTTATGCAACATCGAGCAGAAAATACATGCACCGAATGTTGCTAACCGTGGTCGGCGCGGCGAAAAACAGTCACGGTCGATTGTCAGTTTTGCAAGTACATGTAAAATTGTTTTTCTGCCAGATTTTTAAGTGTTTAAACGAAGTGTGAATGGGGTCATTTGCAATTTTGTCTTTCTGAAAGTTAAGCCAAATTTTCTTTTCAAGTTGTGGAACTGGGTAAAATGCGGAACTGGACAAACAACGCTGTACATCATGGAGAGGAGGTTTTCCGAGCTTCGCGCACTAAGAGCGTTGCATATGCAAGCCTATGTGTGGCCTTCCAACCAATGGAAAGATTCGTTACGCACTATGTACACGTGCATTGCGCGTAACAAAGCCTCCTATTGGTTCATGTTAATATTTGGTCCAGATATGTTGCATATGCACGTATGTGGGTGCGCGGACGATATGCATGGCAGTGCAAAGTGAAATTTACGAAGAAATTTTACGATTTCTTCACGATCTTCATATCTTCACGATCGATCCCTCGACCAAGATGCTATTTTATTTGGGTTCTTATCGGGAATACGTGCCGGGTCGGAAAAGTTGATTTGGCAGATTGTGGCAGTCGGCAATTCTGCGTGCCAGTCGGGCCCGACCGGCGCCGACCAGCAGCGGCAGATCCCTGGATTCTGTCCAATTGCTGAGCCTTTTCCCACTGCAACAACTGAACCTCCATCCGGGACCTGTGCAAGTCCCCTTTACTTGAGCTACCACTCATACTGCTGTTTCAACCTCGTACTCAGCCGGCGGATCAAATCTTGCAGACCTCAACTAATGAAAGTACCTCCTATCTCTCCGATGAACAAGCCAATCGTACCAAAAGTAAATGACCGCCAACACAATGCAAACCAAAGCTAACGCAATTGATGCCCACAGTAGCTGCTGCATTGACCAATCGAATCACAGGAAACAGGAAGTGAAAACTCTCTGTAGACAAACCTTCGAGGTTGATCCCACTTCTGACACCAATTTGTGGCGCCGCGCCCCTCCAACGAAGGCGAGGGCGCCCTCTTCCTCGAGGCGCGGTGCGTCGGACGGCACGCCGGAGAGTCCCTGAGCGGCTAGGGACGAGTCCGTTGGGACCGAAGTATACTGTCCCCCAAGAAAGTTGGTCTTCGTCGAGATGATGGTTGATCTGATTGGTCGAAACTTAATGACGTAACCCGGACAGACCTGACTTGAAATAAACTTCGCCTGGACTCCTGACTTATATACAACAATTAACAAGCGGCTGGTTTATTCATCAACACACTCAACCAATACACCAGTAGAGGGCGCTATTGACGGGGAAACTGCGTGATTATACGTGACTGGACTGCACCCAGAGCAGTGAACACCACAATTAATTGTGGGCATCCAGTGCCGAATCAGGGACTTTAGCAAGTCTACAGGGCTTATTGTCAGGGCTGCACTACACGCAACTCACGTCACGAGATAGCAATCCACCCTTGCATCGACCGAAAGCTCCTATCAGGAACTATACCGCACCACCAACTAGCCCCTCAACCTACCGAGCCCTTCAACAGCACACGCACCACTCGGACTTAGGCACAGTCACACTAGGCTAGGTGACTTTAACCCTTGCACAGGATTCTCGACCCTTACCTCAGGATCAGCCCTTTATCAGGACGACTAATCCTAGCCTACGCGCGCCTTTTATAGCTTTCGCGCTGCTCTGACCACGCCCGCGCACGCGCTCACGTGACTAAGCAGTGACTTCCGCTGCCCAATCGCACAATGCACAAGGCAGAGCCTATGCGCCGTGCTTGCTTAACACACAGCTATGCACGCCTAACATCTGCCTCTGTTCCTGGGCAGAGCGCCATCTATATCTTTGCACCGTGACTAGTGACTAGCGCCCTCTGTCACGTCACAGTACTGATGTTCCAGTTACCAATGCAGTATTCGGCTATCTTACCAGGGATCCTGACAAGCGGCCAGTCTGAGTCTTGGAGTCACAGCAAGTGCATGCACACAATAAAGACAAGGTGATCACTGTATGGTGCTGTTTACAAGATGGGCTTGTTGACTGGGCAGCCTGCGTTGATGCCCAGTCAAGTCATGCTTCAGTGTCTATTCATTACGCTCCTCCCCATCATTTTTTGGGGGGGGGACATCACTTCATCTTTTCAGTTGAAAGAATCATATAAATATGCATACATCCATTAATAAATTCTCTGGTTCGTGACACAGATTTTTATCTTTTGTTTGTATATCTACACTCAAGGAAAAAAGAAACGCACCACTGACTTTCTTTTGTGTGTGCCCGAATTTTGTGAAATCAACTGTATGTGCTAGATTCCCACATATTGGTCCTTCACATTTTAGCTCAGTAATGTAATCTTTGTTTCATTTTAACAACAAAATTAAAAGTTAGCGTCACTGCTCACAAAAGTGGCATTTACAGTTCAGAACCTAACCTCCATTTGCATCAAGAACTGCTGTAATTCATCATGTCACGGATCGACAGTAACGTCGCAGCTGGTCCTGTGGGATAGCAGCCCACTCTTCCTCCAGTGCCGCCCGGCCTCAGCTGCTGTTGTGTCTTTAGGGGACGATCTTGTTGGATGTGACAACTGAGCAAGTCCCACACATTCTTGATGGGGTTCAAATCCGGACTGAGAGCTGGCCGTGCCATGGCAACACCTTGACATCGTTTTCTAGGAAGTCGATGCACACAAGAGCCGCATGGGGGTTATGGGGTTCTCATGCTGAGAACGAAACGCAACATCCAGACAGGACTGTGTGCATGTGTCATTAAGTAATTTGTTTATTACCTTTCTTGTTCGCCTTGTCCATCTGGGAATGTTCACAGGCGTAATTACAAAGTTACATAAATATTACAATAAGAATTCATTACAATTACAGTTAAATACAAAATCATAAGAAGTCTAAAAGATGTAAGGAAAATAGGACTAAGGAAATGAGGGAGTTCACGCTGTGCACATGAAAGTTTAAAATCACACAGCAAACAAAATTATGGACCAGAACTAATTCCAATAAAGAGAATCCTTCAACTGGACACCGAAAAAACTAAATTAACTCAAAGTAGACACTCGTGAAATACAGTTTTAAAAAATGGGATAAGACTGAGTATTTTTAGATCCAAATGCCTCTTTGAAGAAGTGGGTCTTCAGTTGTTTTTTAGTACGCAATGATTCAACACCCGTGATGAAGGCGGTAGCATACCACAACTTTGGGGCAGCTGAAGCAAAAGCACGATCATCAAAAGAATGTAGCATTCTACCCGTAGGATACTCAAAGTAATATTGCACCTGTTGACCTCAAACTATAACGATGTTGGTTTCTAACAGTAAAAATGTAACCAGTGTAAATTTCTAAGTATAGGGGCAATGTGACGACGTCTATTTACATTTGCAACCAGTCTTGCCACAGCATATTTGGAACTCTTTGTAATTTGGCAAGTTGAACATGTGGCAAATCATAAAACAGGCTATTACAATAATCCAACTTGCTTGTGATGAAGGCATGAATCAAAATAATAAGAGAATTACGAGATAAAAATTTGATGATGCATTTTATGTTATAGAGATGGAACAGGCTTTCATAATGTGGGAACCCACAGACAAATTTAAGTCAAACAAGAAGCCAAGGTTCCTCACAGTAGTCACTGGCATGATATTTGTCCCACCAACTGTGATATAAGGAACATTAACTTCGGACAATTGTTGTTTGGGACCACGGACAATAAACTCAGTCTTATACTGTCATTTAACATCAGTCTATTATGCAGCATCCACTCTCTAATACCTCGGAGGCAACTCTCCTTTGCTGAGACGGCAACCTGTTGATTAATTAAGTTATCAGGTTTAAAAGATACACAATTGTGTATCATCTGCATAGCAATGCACATCAGGTAAATGAGTGTCAATGATATCAAATAACCCTGAGGATGGGAGTACATGACAAAGACCAGGGGTCCAAGACAGGAATCTTATGGAACACCACAGGTAAGATCAAACTTGTCTGACTTGGATCCCAGTAT
The DNA here is from genome assembly GCF_054643075.1 of Acanthaster planci. NCBI lineage: Eukaryota > Metazoa > Echinodermata > Asteroidea > Valvatida > Acanthasteridae > Acanthaster > Acanthaster planci. Next base: position 6,061,311 of record NC_141792.1, on the reverse strand, counting down.
TAGTACATGTTGACTGTTCCTGTTAGATAAGATGAGAACCAATCCAGTGCAAGACCACGTATGCCAAATCTGGACCTGAGACGACCTAGTAATATAGTGTGATCAACAGTATCATGTACATGTATTCCAGCAACTTCTATTCAAGCACAACTTAACAGATGAGGGCGCCATACACTTTTAGTTGTAGGCATTAACTCCTATATCCAGACAACGGTGACGGGCATTGTCCTGCTGGAACACAGCACGACCCCAAACTCGCTCCAGTAAGGGTCCAGGATCTTGTCGTGGTAGCAGGCAGCATTTAGGTTTCTTTCAATGAAAACCAAGTAAGTACATTGATTGGCCGAAATGCCAGCGAAAACCATCACGCTTGGGCCACCCCAGCAGTTGACTTGGTGAATACAAGTGTCAGCATACCGCTCGTAGCGTCTCTTGTACACCCGTTCCCTGCTATTGGCCCCGAAGCACTGGAACCTCTTCTTTTCACTGAAGATCACCTGTGACCATCTTCACAGTGTCCAGCGTCGCTGTGCTGTACATCACTGGACCAAAGCCTGGCGATGTTGTTTGATCCTGTCAGCCTGGAGATGATTTCTAATGGTTCCAGCACTCACTTGCCTGTGGCGTGTCCCTATGGTTTCAGCGGCAGTGCGGGTAGCATGTCAGAACCTGTCACGGAGGTGGACAGCTGGTTGGCATGGTCTTATGTAGCGGTGGTGACCCGTGGCCTGCCAGCTTGGGGACGATCTGCGGGGGAGGGGGATGCTGGTAGTGTTGTATCGCTTTTCAAGACGGACAATCATTGAATGGTGGACCCTGAACAGCCTGGCCACTGCCCGTCTGCTCCATCCAGCTTGGAGCATGCCAATGGCCAGGTCTCTTTCAGGTTGTGACAGTCGTGGCATCATGGATACAAGTGCTTTCATTTTGGTGTCTTTTTATAGGCAAGGGTTGTGTTCAGGACATAAATGGTTAAATGCATATCTGGGAGTTACTCATGTGTAACCATTAGCATAAAATGCAAAAACACAGTTTTTGGCACTCAATTCACACCCAATTCACTCAACTGAACGGGGATAATGAAATGTTCTGAAATCGTGAAAATCTAGGCCATGCACCATTTTTACAATGCCGGTCCAACTTCCTAAAAAAATTAGAATTTTTAGGTGGTGTGTTTCTTTTTCCTTGAGTGCAAGAAAACTTGTTTTACATAAGGAAGTATCAACTGAACATGGAACACTTTGGTATTTCCTTGTCAAGTAGTTTTCACAATGATTACTTTTTCCATATTTTCTATTCTACCTTTTTTCACCTGAAACTAATTTTTCTTTGCGATGCTTTCTTCTTATTCCACGGTGGGAATGTCTTCTGCTACTTACGCATTAAGATGATTCTTTTCCTGTTTTCCACACTTCCTTCTCCAGCCATGTTTTAGTATTATTGTTATTGTTCTACTTATGTAATCTTTCTCGTGGATGTTCCACGATTTTGATCTACATGTGATTGAGTTATTTAAGATTTAACCAGACGGAGATCAAATTGAAATCTTACATTGAAATGGAAGCTCTACAGTATACAGGCGACGTGTATTACTGCCAATTACAGCTAGGATTTGTAGAATATTTTTCTTTTGTGTTTCGTATGCATTGTCCTCGGATACAGTGTTCGTCCATTGCACGGATAATTGCAATGTCCCTCGCAACTTCTCTCGCCAATGTTGGGTTGTTGCTCTTTGTAGAGCATTGCATAGCCCTAGGCACTAAGTATTATGCATTTGTTTGTAAGAGAAGTTGGTTATGGGGTACATTCTTTGTTTCACGGAGGTCTCAGCTACCAGATGTGAGCGATGTATAGGTAGCAGAACACCTTGAGCCACATTTGAGCTTCTCTCCAGTTCCCTTTGAAGCAGTGGAGATTAATCTTCCAGTCGTTTAGCACAATTTCATTGAGAATCTGGAGGCAGGCTTCCTCAGCTTGTCTGCAGTGGATTACCAGTGGCATGTGTTGAGTAATTCCTAAATGTAGTTGCAAAAGCTCCTGAAGAATGGAGGTTTGAAGTTCCCTTGTTTTGCAGAAGTTCCCGGAATAGTCAAGTCCAATTTTTCCCAGGGCACAACCTTTTGGTGTTCCAGCAAATGCTGGATTTCCCTTATGCCCATTGAGAAAGAGTCTACCTGCTTTGGGTGGAGATCCACAGTGATGGCATAAACCAAAGGATTAGATACCATTCGTGACCATTTTTTCTTCTGGAGGTACATGTAGATGGTAGTATCACTGAATACGTCAACACAGCTGAGGAAACCCTCCAGGTTGGGTGTAATCTGCTCGTGGAGAAACTTGGTGAGAGTCCCTTTAGAGGAAGCCATCTGCATCATTCAGTCGTTACTACGTGTGCAGTGTGAGTTAATGAAGTACTTTTCTTGACGTTAGGCAGTAATGGTTGTCAACTTGTCAAGAATTGGCTCCAGAGAAAGAAAGTACACCGACGCCTGTTTGCAGGTTCCCTCAACTGGCCACCACCACCGCCGAGTTTTATTACTTTTCGGAACTTTCTGAACAATTACATGAACTAAAAGAACACATGTTTTCTTACATGTCAAATCCTTAAAACAAGAAGACTACTGGTAGCTGTCGGAAACAAGCCAAAATCATTTTGCCAAAAATTATCCACAAAATCCGTATAAGGCACACCACATCTATTGCTGGGATTATACAAACACAAGTAAAAGAGCCTATATAATCAAGGTTTTAATCGAACTTATATCTAGCCTTGCACCCTGGGGTACGCGGTGGCAAGAAACGCCAGCCCCGCCCATGGAGGAGTCCACAGGGGTCGTTCCCCCAGGGATGCCCTGCCTTTTTGTTTTCCTCGCAAGATACGCGAGACCAACCCCAGGAAGGTGTCCCAAGGCCTGAGAATGGAATTTTTTGCTCGTTTTACTGAGATCTCTCACCAAACAAGTTCCTAATGCAGGAACTTGACTCAACCTCCCCTTTCTTTTTTTCTTTGAGCGAAGGAGCTTACTTAGAGCTATTTGATGGATAGAGGAGGGCCTCAGGGTATAAAGCAAAGAATGCCAAGGCATTGTGCAAGTTCTCCTGGAACAGCACATTGCCGGTCGACGACAGGTGAAGGCCATCACGGTAATATAGAGAGTGTTGCGAAGGATTAATATTGTGAGAATGCACGATGGCATGGGCATTTCCCAAATTGCTACAGAGTTTGTTTATTTGTTCAAGGAAAGCACACACTTTTTCCCCACACCCTGCTTTTTCTCCCCGTAGTAAAACAACCTGTGCAGAATGTCCGACCAAATGATGGTAGTATTGGGCAGCAAATGGCGGATACAACTTAGGCCCCCCTCTACGCTACTGCGGATATCTTTTAGTGGAATAGAGAACAAGTCGTTGGTCCCCAGGTGAACAATTACAGTACGTGGCACTGGATGTCTTGAGATATGACGATGGAGGATTGAAGTTAGGGCTGAGAGACGGGCTCCCCGGACTCCCACCCATTTGAGACACCCAGTAGAAGTGCAGCGGGGCTCCGACCGACCAGCCCAAAACACACCACTTACGCACGTCCTTGTAGTGCCTGAATGACAAAAGAAAAGAACAGAAAAGCAAGGCCAGCAGGGTATGGCAATAACAGTAACAGTGTGGATGTTTTCAAGAATCAAGAAGCCCCCACGTTGTCAAGTGTCTGAGCTATAGAATCGGTCAGACCTTATTTGGGCGAATGTACCAGTTTACTGCGGAAGATTTCCAACGGCCCAAGGACTGTACAACAGGAATTGACAGGCCATTCAATGCTGCGGAAGTGGCTGCACCTATGCAAAACTGTGACCACTGAAACGTAATGTAGGAACCCCAAATGCTTCAAGACCCTTCTTTAGCATGTGCCGAAATTGGTACGCCATTAGGGGGGACCCATCAATATGCACAAACAAACAATCTCCAACTGAGGGCCGCATTGACAAATACTGAGAAAGGCAGCGCAACGGGCACAGTTGGGAATTCGAGTTACGACGAAAACGCAAAGATACAGAGTTTCCTTGTTGGTCAGTTTTAGAAAACCAAAGTTTGATAATCATGGTTGATTGGTCATGGCCTTCAAACCTAACGTCAGAGAGCCCCAGAATCCGAGAGCAATCGGCTGATTTGCTGGCAGCAGTTATTTCCCCCACCCGGAAGAACCCAAAGAAGGCTAACAGAAAAGCAGAACGAAATAAGACTGCCTCATGCTCGGACTTGACTATACAGTGATGGGGCGTCTAATGTCAGATTTGCGATTACCCCTGCGGCAGCCTTCCTTAAGCTTTTGAACTATGAAGCTTTGGGATGGGTCTGACCACCCATTTAACTTATGACAGAAGGCCACTGCTGAAATGTAGGTGCTGATTGTAGAAGGCGCCATTCCTTTAAATGATAAGTATGCTATGAATGCAGCCACATGCTAACCGGGAGCAGGCCAGGAAGGCTGTAACCTGGTCTCGTTGCGAAACTGTTGGAACTGGATCAATCCCTTTTCATAGCTTGCCCAAGTACTGCTGGCCACAGATGCCCGAGGAGCCGTGCAGCCTCAGCACTTAGAGCTGCCAAAGGAAACTGGGTACCGTCAGGCCTGACTGCCCCACGGAGGGGGCAAGGTGTCTGAATCGAGCCATCTGTGAGCGGGACAGTGCATCGGCAATGTTATTCTGAACACCTGGGATGTGCTTGGCTTTGATGGTAACATCGTCACGAAGACATATGAGTACAAAGTATCGAACTAATTTCATTATTAGGGGACATTTTGAGGTTTGTTTGTTGATGATGGCCATGACTGCCTTGTTGTCAGACCGAATCCAAATACGTTTGCCTGACAGACACTTACCCCAGAGGGTCAGGGCTACCACTACAGGAAAAAATTCTAACCATGCAATGGAGTGTGCACTGGACAAGATATTGGGAGGCCAAATTTCCTGGAACCACTGGCCCTGAAAATAGCCCCCAAACCCAATGCTGGCACTTGCGTCTGTGAAAAGCTAGAGGTCATAGTCTAATACCCAAAACTGGTCAGGGATCATCGCTTTTCCATTGAACCCTTGAAGGATTACTTGCCATAGATTCAGGTCTGCCCTTGCCCCCATGGTTATCTGAATTTTATGCCAAGGCTTCGTAACCCCTTTTGTTAAATCTATTAGACGGCGCAAAAATGCCTGACCGGTTGCCACGGCTCGGCATATGAAAGAGAGTGAGCCAATGAGGGATTGAAGGGATTTCAATGAGATCTTAGGGGTATTGAGAGCAGCTGAGATTTTTTCTGAGATGCCCCGAATTTTTTTGTTCGGGAACTGACACCATTTGCCTTGCTGAATCTATCTGAAGTCCCAAGAATGTAAGGCATGTAGTAGGCTCAATTGTTTCGTCTTCCGCGAGCGGAACCGCTAACTCCCTGCACACATCTTGGAAACAATCCAAAAGTTCTTTACATGACTTGCCTACCGGATTCTTCCCCCCAATGAACAAAAAATCATCAGCATAATGACAGATGCTTTCTGTACCGGACTGCATTCGAACAACCCACTCCAGAAAGGTGGAAATGTCTCAAACAAAGCGGGTGCGCATAAAGCCCCCATGGGTAAGGCCTTATCCACAAAGTAATGGCTACCGATGTGAATACCCAAAAGACAGAAATCTGCGGGATGAATAGGGAGGAGGCGGAAAGCAGATTTTAGATCTGCCTTGGCAAGCAATGCATCCTTCCCAGCCCTGACTACAAGCTGGATTGCATCATCAAAATTAGTATAATGGACGGCGCATAGTTCCTTGTCAATACCCTCATTTACAGAATCAAACTCTGGGTAGGACAAGTTGTGAATGAGTCTGAATGTGCCAGGCAGAGATTTGGGAATTAGCCCTATGGGGGAAACCCTGAGGTTTTGAATTGGCAGCTTTTCAAATGGCCCTGCCATCCGGCCCAGCTTAACCTCATCCATCAATTTTTCACGAGCTATGTCAAGATTTTGATTAACTGACTTTGGGTTTAAGGCCTGTGTGCCTTCCTGAGGCCCCGAGTATCCCAACTTGAAACCAAAAGAAAAACCATTACGTAAACATTCTGCCTCGTCTTTTTTGGGGTATTTGTCAAGGAGAGGCAACAACACATGCAATTTTACTGGGGAGTGACCAGGACAGCAAAGGCATTTACTGTCCCGGGTGCAGGGCTCTGTTGGAATGAGTGAGCTATTGTGTGGGGGGACGATGTTGGCCGCTGGGCTTGCTCTGCGCTTTGCAGGAGGACCCTCCATGGTCAGTTGACAAACACCCTGAGCATTTGTGGGCATATTTGCACTGTGCATTGGAGCATCCCATGCGGTTGAATGCGAAGTATAAGCCGCTGCTGCGGTTGATGGTGTTGCTACGAAAGGAACGCTACTTTGAGTAGGAAGACTGAACAACTTGAAAAATTAGGCCTACCAAAGGACAGCCCCGCTTGGCCTGAACTGTCTGAAAAGGAATTCCAAACAGGCCAGCAGCCCGAGTCCGGGATGCTGCCCAAACACTCACCAAGTGGGCGATGACTAACGGTGGGTCCCGCTGGCGGGCCTCGATTGACTGCCAGACCCCCTGCTGCCAACTGGGAGGAGGGAGAAGTAGGCCATGAAGATGAAGACTGGGTTGCCACAAGATGATCTCCTGGGAGCATGTCGGGCGATCGGGCCTCGTGGATCGCCGGGCAAGGCGGCTCGAACATGTCCGATGTTGTTGGCAAAGCAGTGGCATTGCTAGTGAGAGGGGCATGACTAACATTGGCCCAGGCATAGCCGAACTGGAAGTGCTCCTCGCCGCTGAGTTGGCTGTCGACACCAGAGACTGAGTTGCCGGAAGGGGGGCAGTGTGGGCAGAAAGGGTTGTGTCGTTGCCGGAAGGCAGGGATCGGCTGGAAGAAAGCTGCTCCACCGCCCGTTGTCGGCTCCGTTAGGATTGCTGTCGCGGCAAGCTCCGCGTTGAAGCCGAAGACGTTGAACCTGTCAACAGAGGGCGCTCTGGCAAACCGCCGCTGGCCTGGCCTCCGGCGGCGCTGGCAAGCCCCTGTGGGTTGAGCAGTGCTCGCATGGCGCGGGCTTGCGAACTTGTGTGGTGAGAAACTTCGGTGCTGTCATCTGTCGGAAAAGAGGCTCCAATGTCCGCTACGGCCATCTCTTGAGCACATCGTTTTTTCCCACGACCTCTTGGCATTGCGATGACCAAGATTCGCCCGGAACCATGCCGAAAGGTAGCCTTAAAAAGCGCCCTTTGATGAAATCTTGCTGAGATTTTTGATAGACGAAACGGAGGTGGTGGAACCGCGAGACACAATGCGGGCCTTCCCGCGCCAGCCCCCTGCTGTGCTGCATTCTATTGCCTGATTGGGTAAAAAACGTGCGCTTCCGGCAATGCGCCTCTGATGGAATAACCATACTTCCTCCCCCTGGATCCAAAGTTTGTTTTCCGAAGATGAGCACCGGAAAACTGTATTGTTAGGTAAACTAGATAGGCTTGCAGTAGCACCACAAATATATCTCTTTTTGAGTATGTGGGGTTCTGAAAAACTATCGGGGAAGACCAATGGTACGGTCATACAAATCCCAGATGTCAAGTTCTTTGAGGTTTTTTGTTAAGATGTCATAACTCAGATTTCGGATGGTTACCAATTGCAGAAGCTCATCTGCAGAAGACAGGCTTAGAATCCGGGATACAAGATCAATAAACACCTTGACCAGGCTTTTCATTCAGAGAGATGTTGGTCAGGGTCGACAGGGCCGTGAAGGTGGCAGTGTCTTCCAATCTGCGACTTCAAACAGATCCAGCATGCCTGCAAAGGGTAAAGAAACCGCCATCAAAAGTTTAAATCCAATGGCTTTATTGGGAAAAGTCTTGGCCTTCAGTGCTGTCTCTCTAGCATCAGGTCCACATCACTGCACTGAACATGATCAAGCACTCTCCATCGTGTCAATGTGGCACTTATCTGGATCTAAGCCTTTTACACACACTATTTCACAAAGGAAACTAAAAAGAAATACCACCCTACTAAATATGGAATATTCAAACAAATTGATTTTGAATTGGATTTACATGTAATTGAAATAAATGGGGTCTAATTGGTGTTCAATTGGTTTCAGTTGGTATGTTTTCCCTCCCATTTGTTTTTCCCCATCAATTGGAGATTTCAAATGGGACGCAGTTGGTTTCAATTGGTGTTTTTTCTTTGCTGTTTATTTTCTCCAATCAATTGGAATTTCAAATGGGCATCAAATGGTTCCATTTGGTATGCTTTCTCTCTGTTTGTTTTCCTCAATCAATTGACAATTCAAATGAGACGTAACTGGTTCCAATTGGTTTGCTTTCAGCTTGTTTTCCCCTTCAAATGGATTTTTCAACTGGGACTAAATTTGTTTGAATTGGTATTGAAATGGTTTCAATTGGTTCTTTGGTTACAGTTAGATTGTGAATTGGCATTCAAATGGTGTCAATTGGCTTGAAATGGTCCAACTAAGAAAAGGTCCAAATTTACTATTCAAACCAATTGAAATTTGTGATAAATTTGTAGTATAACTGTTTTACTCTTGCTGTGGCAAACAGTCACCAACTCTAACAAAAGTTTCGTTACTTGTAAAGAAAAAATACATCCTGCTTCAATTAAACCTGTTGCTAAATACAAATCCTTTTTGATATTAACCACTACCAGCCGGGGACTCCGAAATCAGAGCCGTATGGTTTATATGTGTGGCCGGGGTCTCCGACCTCGGACAAAGGAAACAGGGCCCTGTAACAAAAGACCGTACTCCGAACAAAAGACCAGGCTGCTGGGCATTACTGGCATTTTTCACTCTCAAAAGTGGTGATAATCCAGTGTTATTTTGAAACCGTATACCAGGGTTTGGGGCATTTAGAGCAAGCAGATTACCACCGGGGACAAAAGCTCACCACCACCGCAGCGATGAGCCACACAGCACCGCTGCATGCTAATCTGGCCACTATTGAAAAGAGGTCAGCAGTGCACTGAGCCAGGTTCGTGAACAAAAGACAGTTGTACAACACCGCACAATCTGGGCTCTGTTTATAAGGCTGCAGGCCTGGCTGAAATATTCGAGCATCAATGAAGGTCACCTGTCAACTTAGAGTAGTGCCTAAAGATTACTCTGTGTGGCTATAAACAACTGTTAAATGGAATGATGAATTGTTGAAGGATTTTGAAAACGGAAAAAATGATAGTCATGCCGGCCCAGCATCCTCAACGTTGAAAAATGCCCCGGCACGAAGTGGTTAAGCAATACCCTAGGGCAGGCGAAAACCCATAGATAAAACTTTGTCTTGTGATTCTAAGGAGAAAAACTCAAGGAAATTCCTGTCCGACCCTGATGGCGATCAAGCATACCCGGCTCCAGGGCTGCTACCTTATTTAACTCTTACGGATGTCACTTAAAGACATTAAAACATGTTCATGTTATCCATCTTTGTGAAAAAAGTGAACAGTGTGGCGTGGTGACTGTGAATGAAACTCTCCCGCATACCAATGCCTTATGTAGCCACACCCTGCTCCCACTTCACTGCACACACTTACCATATCAACCAGCTTCTCAGGGGCCCTGACAATGAGATAGTAATTCTCTTTCTATGTATACATGCCAAGAGAATTTGTTATTCAGTTGCATTCTTTCTACACTGGACAGGTTGCATGCCAACAAGAACCACAAGTTGAAAATTAAAGTCTTACACACTAAAGAGTGTAGTTGGAGCTAATTGACACCATCCTCTCTCTGAGATATGTCATCGCACGATGTGGTGCTTGGTTTGTTGTGAATACGCAGTGGGGATGGGGACACACCTGAGTGCTCCTCTTCCGAGCTGCATCAGCCGACAGGGAGGAGTGTGAAGGGGATTCATCCAGTCCCTCTTCATTCTAGTCGGGTACAAAGCTTGCCTCCTAATCCATATCTGTGGTATAATAAACTGAAACATACACGTTCCAAAAATTGAAGTAAAGGCAAACTTTTCTTAGCCAGTTTAAAAAAATGTACTCTGGAGGGTAATCTTCCTCACGTTATTTAAAACTTGGTAGTTTTAAATAATTTGTACTCATTATTATCAGGCTGAACGTTATTTCTGTTTACTGTTTATTTCTGTTAATCCTTAAAACGGATCACTTCCCACTTCTTGATGTAATTGTTGTGGAGGATGGATCTTTCTCTACACTAAATATCGAGGACAAATCATTCTGGTTATCCTCTAAATCTACCTCCTTTCCATTCAATATGAGAGGAAAGTCGGACTGGTTGTTTTCCATAATGTGTTGTCCTGGTCACATGCAGTGGTGGAGAGATTCTCTATGTCATCCAGCGAATGCCTGAATCTAGGTTGGACCTCTTGTCACTGTCACATAGATCATCACTTTTTGCCGTGCATGTACTTGTGCCTTTATAATTGCTAGGACTAGAAATGATTTGATGTACCGTAAGAGGAACATTTTCTACATGTATGTCCTCTTCAGATTTTCTCCAATGGGAATGTATGCGGGAACAGTATTTGCAGCCGCCACAAGGAAGACTATAGCAATGTCACAACCAGCCCAATAACAATTACAGAAATCAACTTTGCAAGGGATCCAGGAAACTGAGAGTCTGCATTTATGTGTTTTGTTCCTTTTCTGTGAAGATTAACCATATCGTATTGGTTTAGCTCTTTTATTCACCTAGCCAAAATACCAAAGAGAAGCTTAAAATGCATGAGCCAAGCTAGACTACTATGGTCTGGCCTAATGTCAAATCTACGTCTCGGCAAGTGATGACGGTATTGGTGTGTGAATCGTACTACTGTCAACAGTTCTTTACGTGTAGTACAGTATTTAATTTGCGAATGTGATAGAATATAACTACCATAACCTATCACTTTTTTACATCCATCTTGGATCTGGATTAACTCTGCTCCAAAAGCGACGTCTGATGTGTCCATGTCCAGGAGAATGACTAGTTGCTGAAATGCCTTTTCATGTTCTTCTAGCCATTTGAATTTAGCATTCTTTCTGGTTGTTTCATACAGTGGCCCTGCTAAATTTGCAAAGTTCTTTTATGAGCCCTGTGGTAGTTAACTTTTCTACTTCTTTACTAGACATTGGTGTCTAGGCCATCTTTTGTCAACAGCAATACTACATGTACATGGGTTAGGGAGATTCCATGACGACTACATAATTTCCCCTAGAAACACAACCTCCTCTATCTTGGATCCCATCCCATCTTTTCATTTGTTTGTCATCTAAGGTTTTGATCATGTTCTTTAACGTGCCATGGAATCGTTCAGTCAAACCATTGGTTTGTGGATTGTACGGTGTTGTGGGGATTTGTTGTATCCGTAGACTCTTGCACATATTTTTCATGATCTGAGACATGAAGTTTGTACCTTGGTCATGCACAATTTCCTTTGGCAATCCCACTCTTGAAAATACTTGGATCAGGGCATTTGCTGCCGTGTCAGCCCGAATATTTGGTAAAGGGATCGCCTCGGGATATCGTGTCGCATAATCAGAAATTGTCAACAGGTACCTATTCCTTTTTATGGATCTTGGGAAAGGACCTACAATGTCAATTCCTATCCTCTTGAATGGAGTCTGAATGATAGGCAGATTGCACAGTGGGTGTTTACGAGGACGTTTTGTCTTGTCAGTGAATTGGCAAACTTGACAGTTGCGACAGTAGTCGGCAACTTGTTTGAATATACCTGGCCAGTAAAAATGTGAGAGTACCCTATCTTTAGTTTTGGATACCCCCAAATGGCCTGCTAGAATAGCATCATGTGCCAGCTGAAGTACTTCTAGCCTACACTGTTGTGGAAGCACTATCTGATGCACAATATCACTTGGATCAGATTTCCTCTCCCATTTGCGCATGATCAATCCATCCCTATCATAAAAGCACACCCTGTGTTTTTCCACCTCACTCATAGGAACTAGCCTGTCCCTAATGCCTTGCAAACTCTCATCACTGTGTTGCAAGTTGATTAAGGCTGTTCTGCCAAACTGGAGAGAGTTTTTTAAGGTTTTGTCATCTTTGTACTCAATTGTTGATGTGTTTACATCGCCATTCAAGGTTTTACTCTTACTATTTGTACGTGAAGACAATCTATGCATACCCAGTTCATCTACCTGTACATCACCTTCATCATTACTATCTGTACTGTGTACTTCACCAGCGATCTGTTGTACTTCAATATCACCGAACATTAATTCATATTCTCCTGGCACATAAACTTCTAACTCTGTCTGAGCCTGTGCTCTGGTCAAAACACACATTTCTTTAGCTAGGATTTCTCCACAACTTTCATCGAAATCGTGTCCTAACAAGACATCTTTCTCCAGCCCATCAAGAGCTACAACTACTACTTTTCCTGAAACTACTGAACATTTCAGGTCTACTAAGGCCAAAGGTGCAATCACATGTGACATGTCTACCTGGCGTACAACACTTGGCTGGTACTAACGTCGCCTTAACTGCTGTTTGTGTGCAAGCCGAATCTCGCAATATTTGGACCTGCTTGCCTTCAACAGTACCGTCAAGCATACACTTTTGAAGTTGAATTTCCGCGGGGTCATTTACCACAGTTTGAACCCCTGGAGCTACACTTACTTCACATCTGTTAACTGACTTAGTATTCGCCTCTTTAGTCAGTGACTTGTTTTGACGAAACTTAGGGTTGTCTGTCCTGGATGCTGTTTCTTCTACTTGCACCAGACTACTACTACTACCCTGATTGGCCTGCGACCTTAAAGGGCAAAGGGGACTTATATGTCCATATTCATGACAGTGATAATACTGCCTCTCACTAAGTGGAATATACTTGGATCCCGCACGACCATTCTTCCCTTGCATATAATCTCTTTTGTTTTTGTCGTTACTGGGTCCATCAATATCAGTACCACCAACTTTTATGCCATCTACTGAAGTCATTCCTGGCTGCTCACCAGAATTTGACTTCTTACTACTTCCAAAGTCACTCTTGTGACCAGAATGGTGATTTCTAGATCGCCACGTACTTTTTGACAAATCGGCTTTACGCCAGTATTCTGAACCTCCCCTGTTTGCTACATAGGCATCCGCCATGCCTGCTAATTCCTTGCAAGTTTTAGGGTTTTTATCTCTAAGATAGAGTCTAAGGTCATAAGGTAGTTTGTTGAGTGCCTGTTCCATGACTATTAGATCAATAATTTCGAATGGGTTGGAACCATCGATCTCAGCGAATTTCAACCAATTTGTGAATTGATGGGAAAGTTCATTGACCCAGTCACGAACAGTTTCCGTGCCCTTTCGCGCACGCTGACGGAAATTTGTGCGATATGTTTCGGCTTTGATCTCATATCTATCCAAAATAGCTTTCTTAAGGACATGATAATCAACTGCTTCATCTACAGGTAATGCTGCATATGCCTCTCTAGCTTTCCCAGTTAATTCGGGTACCAACCTCGCCGACCACTGTGCATCAGGCCAGCCATTCATGTGGACAAGGTTCTCAAATGCCTTGAGATACACATCAATGTCGTCAGAGTCTCTCAATTTTGGGACCCTAATCTTATCAGAGCTACAATGTCCCTGGAACCCAGGTGTGCCAATGTTTGGTGGCATTTGAGCTTGTGCATGTGCCAATTCCATTTGCTTCATTTGAATACGTTCGTGAGACTGTATACGAAGATATTCCAGCCACATTTCTGGGGGAGACCATCTGGAATACCAGCTGGTGTAATTCCACTCAATACAATCTGATCATTTTCAACTTGTTCTGTACTACTTGGACTTGAACTCGCCCCAGGTTGTTGTTGGTCACTGGGGATTTCACTTTGATTCATTTCCATGGTATGTGCCTTGGTGGACGAACGAAGCTGGGGCATGCTAAAGATCATGAACTGCACTACTAAAATTTATGAAACAACTGTGATAGAAGCAACTATACTTAACTACATTCATACGCAACATTAGATTACTTACACATGTCACATGTATCTCAAAATTTGTGGAGACTTGTTCTCATATATTCAATACATCGCACTCACCACGCCCAAATACATCAGAACTCAGTAGTCAACTTCAGCATGCTCGGCTGTCATCCATCCTCCTCAGCACCCCATCTTTAGATTCTGCAGCATCACAATTCTTGTCATCACTGCTGGCAGATCCCCCGCCGTCTTGGTCTGCGTCTTCAACCACAGCTCCCCCGTCGTACGGCTCACTCCCTGGCTTGGCGTCCACTAACGGAACAACCCTGGCATCATCAGTAACGTCCGTGCTGTGCACTTCACCATCACCAGTTCGACCATCACAGACATCAGGCTGAGTACGGTGCTCAAAGTTTATAGCAGAAGACTGCAAAAGACTCGTTCACCACACAGTGCTATGAATTTGTCCATTTCTCAGTCTTGTCTTAGCTCAGACAACCGGTTGAACATCTCTTCTGTGGTAGCTGTGACTATCTGACGGACTCTTTACCGCTGCCACCATGTAATGTAGTTTCATCTTCTTTATGACGAAACCGTTGTACTTCTGACAAACTCACACGATCACGCTTCTCTGCTAACCTACATGTATACTTATTTATTTCTACAGTAGCACTAGCAGATGTGATACAAAGCAAGTTAAAATCTCGAAGACCCTCTTCCTCTCTCTCTCCTCCTCTTTATATCCCATCTTATTCCCATCTAATTTCTAAGAAAACATCTGTACACTTCCAGAAGGTCAGTGTGGTCAGTCCAGGATATAGTGTGGTCAGCCCCCACCACTTCCAGTCCCTTAGATTTCATTTTTACGACCTTCTCATGAGCCCAGTTTCCGCCTTAATTGACCACGACCTTCCCCTACATACTTGTGGTTCCTTACTCAGAATTGCTTCATGACAGTTGGGAACTACCCAGCGAATGTTGGTCTAGTTCTTCAACTGACAGATGAGGGTCTCAGTGATTCAGGAGTGACTTCGCCAACTTCCTCAGCTCTGTCGACTATATAGCCCTTGTTCAAGTGTATGTACCTGTTTCCATCATTGTGTAGGCAAATGATAATAACTTGGCTTACTTGGGACTAATAGTTGAATTAGGTCGGTCAGGCCCTGAACTAACTAATGTATACATGGTATAAGGTAAGAAAATGGTAAGATTTTGATTTTCTCCGACCAGTCAAGATGGATATCAACCTTGTCCACCCCAGTTGATTAATCTGAACCCTTTGGATTGTTGGGATGTCTACTAACAAATTTTGGTCATTAAACGAAACATGCCTAACTCTTTGCTTTCCCGTATGGGATAGTAACTTATGGCTGCTGTCTGTGTGTATTGGACGGCTCAATGGAGTGTTTGCGAGTCACGATATAGCGCCACTTTAGTGGCGTCTACATCATTTTAACCCTTCAAAAATGCTTCTTTGGTGAAGGTTTCAAAAACATCACGGTTAGAAAAATAGCCGATGAGTAAGCATGAGTGGTTATGCTCTTGACTCGCTGACCAAACTACTCTAGCAATTCGTCATCTTTTTGACAAATCGAGGCAAGCTCCGATCTCTGGATGATGGGATCTTTCATTTTTTCAAATATTTTGAGGAGCTGGTCTTTCGAGTGATTGTAGCAGCCCCTAATCTCAGGTTTTTTCCAGGCATAGCTATCTAAAGCCTTACTGGTGAGAGCACCCACCAAACGTAAGAATTTGATGTCCTCATTTAAGACAACAGTCGGCAATTACCTCAAA
Source organism: Acanthaster planci (assembly GCF_054643075.1). Classification (NCBI taxonomy): domain Eukaryota; kingdom Metazoa; phylum Echinodermata; class Asteroidea; order Valvatida; family Acanthasteridae; genus Acanthaster; species Acanthaster planci. Next base: position 6,045,572 of record NC_141792.1, on the reverse strand, counting down.
TTTAGTGATAAATGCATGAAAATCGCTTGTGCCATAGTATTGGGTCAGTTTTGATATTGCTAGGTTTGGAGGGCATGGCCCATGAGGCTGGGTGGTAGTCATTGCAGGAGCGGCATATTGGAGTCATTTGACTGAGTCATTTGACTGATTTTGACTGTTATGACAACTGTGTCATGAATGCATCTTTGCATAGGAGGGCTAATTAGTGGTACACACTCTCTTGGGCAGCCCTGTGATTTTGTGCCGTGGTAGTGAATGGCCTTTGTCTGGGAGACTGCATAGACGGGCCATGGATTATGAATGGCTTTTGTTCCTTCTGGGAGTTCACATATTCCGTGGCATTTTGTACTGGATGAGCTTTATCAATGGTGTTGTAATGCAAGTTATTTAAATTGTGTGTGTGGGGGGGTGGGTACAGGAGGAGCTTTGTCTCCGATGACTCTTTGAGTTGTGTCAATGGTTGCGTCTCCTGTTAGGGCTTTTGTTTTTGAAAACTTAAGTGTGTGCTTTTCTGATTTTGCCGGGGCGGCTGTTTTTTCCTCACAAAAGAATCTCAAATCTTAGTTTCAAAATTCTTACTGCTCTTGCACAGTTCATGGAAGGATTTTAGTAACGTAATGTGTATTCACCTCTACTGCCTTGATTAACCACTACCAGCCGGGGACTCCGGGATCAGAGCCGTATGGTTTATATGTGTGGCCGGGGTCTCCGAACTCGGACAAAGGAAACAGGGCCCTGTAACAAAAGACCGTACTCCGAACAAAAGACCAGGCTGCTGGGCATGACCGGCATTTTTTGCTCTCAAAAGTGGTGATAATCCAGCATTATTTAGAAAGTGTATACCAGGGTTTGGGGTATTTAGAGCAAGCGGATTACCACCAGGGACAAAAGCTCTCCACCACCACAGCGATGAGCCACACATCCCAGTACCGCTGCATGCTAATCTGGCCCCTATTGAAAAGAGGTCAGCAGTGCACTGAGCCAGGTTCGTGAACAAAAGACAGCTGTATAACACTGCACAATCTGGGCTCTGTTTACAAGGCTGCAGGCCTGGCTGAAATATTTGGGCGTCAATAAAGGTCAGCTGTCAACTTAGAGTAGTGCCTGAAGATTACTCCGTGCGGCTATAAACAACTGTTAAATGGAATGATGAATTGTTGAAGGATTTTGAAAATGGAAAAAATGATAGTCATGCCGGCCCAGCATCCTCAACGTTGAAAAATGCCCCGGTCCGAAGTGGTTAACAATACTTATTTGTGCTGCTAAAAGAGTCTTTGCGTCAGTCTGGGTTTCTTTTAAGTTTTCATTATCTTTACCGTTTTCCGTATTCTGGTGCTCAGGGGCCGTTTCAGTGTAGGCAGTGGTTATGAGCCCTTTTTTTGTTCGTTTGTGCAATTTTGATTGAAGGGGTGGCGTCTCATGGAAGTCATCAATGCCTAACAACAGCAATGCCTAATGCGTAACATTGCCTATTCCGGCCCTAGTACTTGTTATGATCTGAGCAAATTTAATCCCAATTTCCAGAGGTGTAGCGAGTTCTTTCGGTGAAGCTTTGCTTAAATTAATTGCCATGTTGCATCATGGGGGGGGGAAGGGATTATTAGAGATGTAATTGCAGTACCAATAAGAGTATAAGAAGCTGTTATTTTCACATGGTGAATACAGCAACAGTCACTGAAATACTGTCAATGTGCCCCTGTTGGGAGTGATGCCCCAAGAGTTTGACCTGACTGACAGTATCGCAAATTTTTAGCAAGTAATTTTCTGAGGCAGCGTTTTTGCACAAAATTTGTTTTTGAGCTGCAACATAGATTCTGGAGGCTTGTGGATATAACAGCTTCTGATGTACAACACATTTACAATACAAGAAGATGATCATATCGATAGTACAATTAAGCTATACATGTTGTTACAAAATGTAAGCTGTAAACACGACTTTATAACAGGGTGTAACTCGGAAAGAGTTACACCCTGTTAATTTTTACAAGATTACAAGATTTGAGGAATTTTCAGGTCTTTTATGATGCATCATATGGAGGCATCGTTGCCCCAGAACACGATCTGTAATGTGGAGACAAATGGAAAATTACTCAAAGTAGCAATTAGTAAGATCAGATCTTCTGTCTTCTTTTAGGGATATTTCCCAAACTAAAACCAATATGGATATCAAACTTAAATCAATGGAAAGAGAAACATTCGACCTTTCAGATGCCACCAAGATTGCCAGATTTGAAGAATTGTCAAGTCTTTTATGGTGCGATATATGGAACCAGTTTTGGGTGGGAACAGGATCAATAATGTGCACACAAAGCTGAAATTCCAGAAAAATAACGAGCAGCAGAGCCTTCTTACGCGGATATTTCCCAAACTAAAAGGAATATAGATATGAAACTTACATCAATCGAAAGAAAAACATGTGCTTTTTCAGATGCTGATGAGTTAAATGTCTCTCGGCAGAAGTTAAAAATCAAGAGACATTAATAAATTTCTTATTTGTCAAATTTAGGAGGAATGCTGAGAAACATTTCAACACAACAAGAAATTATCAAATATAAGACTTCTCAGCAATGAAGGCCAAAAAAATATTTTCCGCTAAATGTTGAGTTGAATCAACGGGTAGCTTTTTTTTTACAATGTTGAGGACTCAACTGTGTGTCAGAAATCTAAGAGATGTCAGTTACTCGTCCCAAAAAAGTGATTCTCTCAGTGTAAATGTATGCCGAGACAAATATGATTATTGCATCTAAGAAAAACAGATTTTCCTCGTCGCCTATGTAGTATTTGGCTATCTTACCGGGGATCCCGACAAGTGGCCGGTCTGAGTCTTGGAATCACAGCAAGTACATGTATACAATAAAGACAAAGTGTTCTATGTAACTGTATGGTGCTATTCACAAGTCTGACCCGTCGATTGGGCAGCTTTAGTTGACGCCCAGTCAAGTCACGCTTCAGTACCTTTATTCACTACACCAATATTCAGACTTGTTGACTTTGTAAGTGACTCAGTCGGTTGACAAGCTTCTTTACTGAGTACCGAGTACATCACAACCGCACAACTATGTGCGTAAAAACCATTAGCGCAGGAACCAGCGTGTGAATGCATGCGCATACTCCATTCATTGTACATGTACTTCCTGCCCTTCCCATTTTTAAATGATGTCACACTTTGACACTCTAGCTTTGACCCACAGACGTCATCGAGCTCTGTTCCTCAGAGAACCTGATGTTATCCTAAGGTATCTGGCATGCCACTATGTCAGGTCCTAGTTTGTTACTTTCATTTAGAGTATGGTTAAGGCAGGTTTTTACAAGAATGAGTTCCAAGTTAATTGCTCAACGTCCAACCTACCAGGGGACTAATTTCTGTCTGGCTTCGACATACTTGTCATTCTATGTGTACTAGTTACTCCCACCAGTATAGCTCCTAAGATCATTAAAGCACACAAACATTTCCACCGATAAGATAATAGTTGTGTCATGAATGAAATCTGGAATAAACAAGTTTTATCTAATTTTTGCCAAAAGTAGAGAAAACAAGTTGTAAATATGATTAAAACATAGAATTTTCACTGACGTCTAGTGAAGGTACTAATTGTATTGCTGGTAATGATGATGCTGCTTATATAGTTGGTCATGCTGCTTTTGTTGGTGATGCATTCCAAATGCTGCTGATGCTAATGAAATACCACCATTTGAGGATGGTGATGGTGGTTTCAGTTTATGCTGGTGGTGATGATGCTGAGGATGTGGGGGTGATTTGGCTACTTTGAGCCTGGTGGTGTTGCTGTTGCTGCTCATTGAGATGATGTTGTCTGTGTCTTGTTTGCTACTGGTTTTGACAAAGCTGTTTCTGCTGTTGATCAGGGTGATTACAGTGATGTGGAACAAGATGATTCCTGGTACACTTGCTTTGTTGAAAAGGCTGATGATCAGTTGATAATAATGTTGATATAGTGCTGGTTATCTTTAATGATATGGCTGATGTTAGTGATGCTTCCATTGCTTATGCTGCTGTTAGTGCAAATAATGAGAACACTGATAACGATTAATTTTAGTTTTGTTTTTGATATTTGTTTTGGTTTGGATTTTGTTTCTTTTGTCTTTTTTGTTTTTCCTTTGTTTTCTTTTGTTGTGTTCTTTGTTCCTTTTTGTTGTCTTTTGTTTATACTGGTTTGTTTTGTTTCTTATGTTTAGTTTGGATGGGCTGGGCTGAGGTGTTATGGGTGCGGCAGGGTTGGTGGGATTTGTGTTTATTTTCGTTTCCTTTCATTGAACTGTATTTTTTGTTTTACTCTTAATTTACTTTATTGTACTGTACTTTGTTTTTTTATTTCACTTTGTTTTGTTGTTCTTTTTTTCTTTTCTGTAAAATTTTATTTAAATTTGTTCTTAAGTTTTGTATTTTTTAATTTAGGTTTCATTTTTTATTTATTTTATTATTTATTTTACATACTTTTACTTTTCATTTTCTTATATTGATTGATCTCAAATCATGTTCACCCAATAGGGCAAGGACCAGTTAAAGGTTTTCTTTTTTCTTTCTGGTATGTTTTGTTTAAAATGTTCTTATTCTTTAATATTTTGTTTTATTTTTTATTTTATTTTTATAGTTGATGCTGAGGATAACAGATGTCGACTCGAGGATGATGTTAAGTCTCATTGACTCTTTTGATGTTGATGCTGCTGCTGCTGCTTATGGTGCCATTTCTGCTGATGCTGAAAATGATGGTGATGATGAAATGATGCTGACATAATTTTGATGCTGCTGTGAGTGATGCTGATTTATTGCAGTGGCTGCTGCAAGCTACCTCTGATTATGCTGTGCCGTTAATACAGGCTGATGCGTGAAGTTGATGAGATATGCTGATACTGCCGAGTGTGGAGATGATATGTTGGTTATGGTGATGGCCATGGCTACCAAAGTGTGGTGCAATTGCTAAGTGGGGACAATGAGATGACGAATTAGATCAAGAGTGACTGGGACATTGGAAAGGAGTACAAGACTGTTGGCCAAAAATAACCTTTTGGCGCCTCCCATAGAAATACAGTTCTTTTATCGCTGATGTTTCTGTTACTTTATTATAGGGGAAAAAAATATGGAACGCTTCACGATTTTGCGTGTCATCCTTGCGCCCAATTTCCCCCGATCTTCGAGTAAGAATTGGAACCAGAATTGGAACCTCTCGACCAATCACAAACTGCCATTCCCAAAATTGGAACAATTGGAACCACCGCTTTTTGCACATGCTGTTTTGTACGATTGGCGCTCCATAACCTCCTTCTCCCTGTAATTTCGTGGCCGATAGCACTCCTATGTGAGCGAATGGGTACGTGGATGTGCTTGGGCAGTCCATGTTTTAGTGCGTGAAAATGGCGGCCCGCCGTCCGCGCGTTGTCGCCCGGTGATTGAGCCGGGAAAGCAGGGCCATTTCGCCTTTTTTTTTGCAGGTACGCGGTAGCTTTTCAGATTGAAGGTTTGCGATTGTTTCTTGTCTCTTTTGGGGACCAAATCACCCGGCGAATGTGTCTTTTTTGTCCGTGGAAGATCGCGTTGTCCGGATTCTGGCACACCCTTCGTTGAACGAATGGAAGCGAAGTGTACATATCTGCGACTCGATGCGATGTGAATCCGTGAAACTTCTGCTCGAAAAAGGGACACTTGCGGCCGGGGCATCGCTTACAGATGTTGGATATCTTCCTGATTAAGGAAACAAATTTGTTTGGTGTGAGGTAGATTGTTTTGTGTTTGATAATTTTTTTTTCTCTTTCGAAATTCGGGCCACTACGTTATAGGCTATAGATAGTAGTACATTCACAGATCATGTCGATGTGTATCGATTCGATTGCATTTTTTCAACTTATGCAATATTATATTTGTAAGTACTTGGACAAGAATTTCGATACAGGTTGTCAAGTTTAAGATCAATATAACCCGGTCCGAACAGTCATGTTTGTACACAATCACATTGCTTGTTTATTTATGTTATTCTTTTGGTCCTTGTAGTTAATGCTAGGAATGAAAACGTCCCTTGTTATTAAAGTAAATTCTTTTGAGATTAGACTGGAATATTTTTTCCCCCACAAGACCTACTTTGGAAGTGATTTGTGTGGACCTTTTGTAATTATAGTCTACATGTACGTTTTTAGACCCTGCTAATGTTGACTTGAAAAAAATTTTGTAAAAATTTTTTTTTCTGCCTGGCTGTCGTGTTTTTTTTCAATATCAGATTGAAAAATGAAAATCTATCTTCTTGTGCGAAATGAGACTGGGATTTTTTTGTTTTATTTTTGTTGTTTGTATTTGTAACAAGTTATATATGTACACACCGGAATGTTTAGTTCAACTTTTTGACCCGTAGCCTATGCATTTTTTGGGGGGGGTGGGGGAAGTTGGTAAAAATGTTGGGTGTATGCACATGCAAGGTGCTTGATTTTTTTTTTTTTTTTTCAATCTTTTTTTTTTATAGTGATTGAAAATATTGAAGTGAATGTTGTGTTCAACTGTTGTAATTCCTGCCCTTATTGAAAGTAGAATAAATGGGCAATCCTTGCTACTGTTGGAGGCACTGATAGCATCCATTGTTGGACCTTGGATGGCGAGCCTGAATTTATCCATCAACTTCGACAAGTGGCTGAAGACATGGTTTTTAATGCTGCCAAATCCATGTGCAAATATAGAAAAAGAGTATGACTGGAAAAATCATGAGATCTTTCTAAGGTGGTGGTTGACCACAAGTTTGGCACTGATTTTTAAGTCTTTGCTCACGGTCAGCTCTAAAAGAATACTCTGTTTGTATCATTTTGCCTTGGATTTGAAGGTCCCAAGCCCTTACATAAAAGCAGAGGGAAAACCATTGCTACAGAGGTAAGGAGCACACGTTATTGAACAGGGAATGCATCTGCAAGTGTGAACGTGTTGAAAATCTTAGAACACTCTTGACATCATAAAATTCGAGCCATATGTTGAGACATGTCGGAAATTGCAATTCCTCAGAAGGTTTCTTTTGTCCAACACCTCCTGTTCAAAGACAGTAAATTTTTTTTAAAAAAGGACAGTGAACTCTTGACACATTATAACCTTGTTTACTGCATGACCGTGCCAAGACAAATTTGAAAAATGTAGAAAAACATCCGTCAAGAAATGGGGATTCAAAGTAGTACATGTTCATGTACATGCATTTCGTGTTATTGTTATCGTGTGGTGTGAGTCGACTGTATTTCCATCATTATCAACAAATTTGTGGAAGTGAACTGGCATATATACCGAATTAGAATTGTAACCAGTTCACCAAAGAAACTCTCACCGGTTGTTCACATTATTCAAAGACCATGATACTTATTTCATAGAAACCATTCCTGATATTCTTATACGAAAGAAATAGAAAGCATTTGACAGGCGTGGGGTACAAAAGTTCGTACGGGTACACTACTTTTAGAGTTTTCTGATGTGATAACGTGTACGCTTGTATTTACTCTCATCGAAATGCAGAAATTAAAGACAAAACAACATGGACTGCAGTGTTTTCATGAAGAATTTGTCTTTGTGGGCTTGTAGTGCTGAGTTGAAAGTTTTGCCACCCCCTCCCAAAATAGGATTTCTGTCCGAGTTGGCCTCTTATTGTTTTTTCTCTGTAATCAGCTTGGAAAGGGAGTCGTGTGAAGTCCACCACGATAGTGCTTTTATGAACCAACGCGGCATGTGGAGAGGTTCCACAGGCTGCCGTTCCTGAGCAGTCACCCCATGTTACGAAAAATACCCGAGCGCTTGAAAAAATGAGAATTTGTCCTTATATTTTTTCTTTGTAATTGTGACTGTCATGGAAAGTGTTTGAAGAAATCCCAATGTTTTCTCGATTTTGGGAAATAATCATTTATGAATTCCCAAATGAAAATCCTGTTTTCTTAGAATAGGCATGAAACGTGGACTTATTGCAAAAAATGCAAATGTTCACAATACTCTGTACAGTGTTTTCCAGTTGTCAATGGCATGAGTGTGGAGTAGAAACTGAGGAAATCAGCTGATTTGATGAAAAGTTGCAATCCTGTTGGAGGTTTACTTTAAGTGATAATGGTTTTCCCTCTGCTTTTTCTAAGGGCTTGGGACCTTCAAATCCAGAGCAAATAGATAAAAAAGAGCACTGACGAAATAGTTCCTGAAATTGATTGGCTTATGTTTTTGGGAATGTAGGCGAAAGTGGATTTAACTGTTTTTCCAATTGTACTCTTTTTTTTATGCATTGCTCGTGGGTTTGGCAGCATTAAAAACCATTTTGTTGAACCCCCAGTCGATTTATGTGTTGTTAAGCACCATCGTCCATAATCCGTTGAGCATGGGCTGGCCAGTGGCCCCATCGCAGCCTACCGCCTCAAAATGCTTGTCTACTGTTGCCCCGCTTGCTGCTGACGTTTCTGCTGCCGCTCTGTTGACATCCTCGCCTTCCACTCCTCCAGACTCTCCTCTGCGGTGCGAGCGCAGTACCACCGGCCGTAGTACTGTGAGTGGGTATCTGGTTCTCTCGGCTGATGACACTTGCCGCATCTAGAAATAGTGTTGCGTGCAGCATATTTCTTTCTCGGAATGGCTGCCTCTGCATCTTCAGCTGCCTTTCTACGTCTGTAGCATGCCGTGCTTTTGGGAATTGGCCTGGTAGGAGATGGGGTTGTTGTGTTGGAGGGGGAAGTCTGCATAGGGACAAGGGGAACTGGTACAATGAATGTTAATGGGGTGGAACCCCTCTCCCTTCTTGTCGCCTCCCCGGCTGTGTTTGGTGGAGTGTGATAGATGTGGGGTTCCACGATAGGGGGTTGCAGGCTGATGGTGGGCCTCTCCACTGGCGGGGGCAAGGGCTCTGTTGATGTGAGGGGGGGCCGAGGCAGGCTGACGCCCATTTCCAGCACCACTCGCTCCTGCCCCTTTGATTTCTTGTTGTACCTAATTGAAGAAGAAACAATATGGTGATTGTTTACTATGAATTTAGCACCAACTCCGTTGACCTTTGTACACTCCTGACATAAGAAACTTTAATTTTTTACCAAAAGCTTGGGTTTGATCCTTACTTTTCCTTTTTTCAACATGTCACAAGCTCTGGATCAATTGCATGATGTCTAGCATGTAATAACCTATGTTCACCCAATGACAGCATATTTTTTCACCCTTTGCGGGAGGGGGGGTGGCTGACCAAACATTTCAGTGCTCTCTGCCTTTGGAACCTTTGTTTGTATTCGCGGAGACTCACTCAACAGTAAATTGAACGAATAATTCATACCAATGGATGAGGGTTCGCTGGTTTATTTCCATAAGCTGCATCTGGGTGTTTCTGACAACTTTGGCATTCGTCAGGACTTTTTGCCGGATGTTCGCGTAGGCTTTGGTCACGAGTGTCCATCGCTGTGTGGTCCTACCCCGCCCTCGGACCGGTCCCGGAAAGTGGGAGCACAGCTTGTTGATTAGACACTCCATGTACCGGTTACTGTCCGGCCATGTGGCTGGACCAGTGTTCTCGCCTAAAAAACATCTATGTCATCAAAAGTGAAAAAGGAAACAATTGAGTACATGAAGATATAAAAACTATTATGCCCCTACACTGTGTGGCAAATGTGGGAACGCGTATTACAATCAAAATTTGTAAATAGGAGCGCTGAAAATTAACGTTTTTTTTTTTTAAAACAAAGACAACCTCAGTTTCAAACTCCTTGTTTTTTATTCATGACAAGGAACCTCTTAGTGAAGACCTCTTCTGGAAGGGAATCAACTGTAAATTGCTATGACTTCTTCATACCTTCTAGTGCTGTCAACACCAGCAATCACTGAAGTCCCTTTGGACTGCTTGAACCTCCCCTTTGAGAGCTTGAGCTGGTGGTGGTGTTTGCGGCGGACAGTCTTGTCGAAACTGTGGAGTGCATTCCACAGTTTCGTGATGTTATCCGCCTGGCTCTGGCTGACGACACCACTTTCGTGCCGGAACTGAAAGAGGTAGTCTGCCAGAGCCTCCACCCTGTCATACCCGGGAATGTTGTGTACACCGACGCTGTCGTCCTGCAAAAAAAAGACCAGAAAATAAAGTGGAATGTCCAGATACAGAACATGATGCAGTTGTGACATTTTCTCTCTCTGCATACAATATAATAGCTCAAGGTCTGTCCATGAACCCAGTTGTTTTTGCACTGTACTTACAGGCTCATCTTTGTAATCAGGTGGGTCCTCAAGCTCTGCGCCTTCTTCGATGGATGGTGGTTCATGGAGAAGGGGACGTTTATAGTCAAGGGGAGGCTGCGTAGTCACTGGTTGGCCGGCATCTGATGGACTCGGTGGTCTTCGTGACAACGTGGCTGGCTTACCTCGGCAGGGACTTGATGAGGCCCTGGGTGCGTTGATCTTGCTCGGTGACGATACTGCATCACCTGCTCCAGGAGGATGAATGTCTGTTGGGTGGCCCTGGTTTGGAGTTGGCAGTGGTTGCTCCAGCTTGTCAATAGGTAACGCAACTGGCCGGGCAGTAGGTTCCATGGGAGGTCTCTTAAATGACCTCCTACGGCCCAGCACTGCAGGTGAAACTGGAAAAAGCCGAGGAAGGCATTTCAGTTTTTTAGTATTGTTTGTGTTGTAGCAAAAAAATTTGACACTTTTTACATGAACTAAGAAAAAATTTGTACTTACTTGCTGTTGGCGGTACCACTTTTGGGGGAAGCTCCACTGCCTCATCCGGTGGAGGGATGGTGGGGTCCAACTCTGCCTCATCCTCCTGGTAGGCCTCATCATCGCCATCAACCCTGTCACCCTCAGCGTCATCGGGGGAGTACTCTCCAAGGACTGTATTGGTCTGATCATAGAGGTACTCAACCCCGATGAGCTCTCCTAAGTCAAGAAAAAAGCAAGACATGTTTTTTTTGTGTTGTTTTCTTGGGAAGATGGACAGCTAATATGGTTGGGAAGATTACTGTGAACCTAAATACAAGAATCTGCCATCACAAAATGGAGTTGTCTAAAGAGCTTGGAATGTTATTGCATACCAGTGTACTTCTGGGGGATGCTGTGGGTGGGGTTGATGGCTTTGCCGAGCACAAGTTGTCCCAGCTGGTCCACTGCATGCTGCAAGTAGCCGCTGTAGACCCGGTGTTCAGGGGTATCAGCGGCAACGGCGTCTGCTGCTCGGTCTGTGTTCCAACGGACGAGCCCATCCAAGAGATATGCTTGGAAATGCACGTCGTTGGCGGTGGTCCCTGCAAATTTAAGTCCAAAAGTTGATCAAAGCTTGGGGTTAATGCATACTTGTATGCCCATGCACAACCTAAAATGTCTGTGCACTGTATTGAAAACCTTTATAAACAAAACAAGTGAAGTCTTACCAGGAATGAATCGGTTCAGGTGATTGTGGAAGGACTCTAACGACGTCGACCCGCGAGCACATCGGTAGGTGGGGAGTTCTACACCACCTATGCAGGCCTCCCCTGTCTTTGTGTACAATTGCATGCCAGGTGGATCCTGGATGCAGATGATGTGCTTTTTCTGGGACTCCCAGATGTCCCAGATGCGGGCCGAGTCGAACAGAGGAACACCCATGGTGTCGCGCCCCTGCTCGCCATCCAAGGTAGTTATGAGGTCCTTGATGAGGCGAGTAGTCTCCTCTACACCACGGGTTGTTCGTCTGCAGTAGCGGGCCAGGGCTCTCTTGCCCATGCTGTCCGTCACGTCTTCATCTGAGGGCCTGCTGATGTTCTGGGCCATCAGCTGATTTGTCTTTGCCTGTCTCAGACGGTTGACATCCTCTGCACTCCATGAGAAGATGCATGCAGATAGTCGCCGCAAGAAGAACGGATACAGTTGGTGGGACTCCGTTGTGCAGGCGGAGGCAAATCTCCTCATGAAGTGCCAGATGTCAAGACGGACTTGCAGATTTGGCCAGCCACTGAAGAGTCCGGATGTCCTTTGTAGGCAAAATAAGTCCATAACTCTGTTGTTACATTTTCCATAATTTTTGGGGTGATATTTTGTTCACAAGAAAGAGAAAGACATTACAACAATTGACCACAAATCATGCCTGCCTCACCTGGTACCGCAGCAGTCTCTGTCTACGTAAACTAGCTCCGGGGGGGCCACACCGGCATCCTGGTACCGCTTGACAAGGCCGTGGGTCATCTTGTGTAGACCTTGGCCTTCTGCAGCTGTCAAGACGCTCATCAGGACTTGGCCGTGCTCGTTCCCAACGTTGGTGGCCCATGCTGCAGTACCTCGAGAATGGCCAGCAAGTTTCCTTGCGACCTGCATAAAATATTTAAAGGGAAAGTTAGCCTCAAGAAGAACGATACAAAACATTAACCTACTCTACAAACTCGACTTAAAATATATAGCATTCACAAACTTAGGAAACAATTGCTGGGTAAAGTATATAAGCAAACTACTACGCTTTTTTAAAGTAACACATTATCACCTTCTTGGTGGAATCCACTTTGAGCACGTGCCCAAAAGTAGATGTAATGGCTGCCTTCGTTTCACCGATGCGCTGCAGAACATCAGTGACATAGACTGTCAGCAGCCAACTGTAGGTTGGGATGGGTGTCATGGGGGGGGGCTTATCAAAGCTGGGGGGGGAAATAAGGCCCCGCTCACTAGCCTTGGTGAACTCCTGGCACTGTGAAAGGTAGTGTGCTGTTCGATGAAGCCAAGCTTCACTGTGTTGCTCATGCAGCTTCCTCTGCAGCTGGGAGGGGCTGTTGCCCAGCCCTCGGGACCGGAGGAGGCGCACCACCTTGATGTCACAAGCTAGCCTGTAGGTCAAGATGGCAGGAAACTGCACTCGGTGCCCGATGTCCAGCTGCTCCAGGACAGCTTGGCTCCAACTGATGACTTTCCTCTTACAGTGAGAGCACTCAAGGTACTCGGCTGCCAGGTTGTAGTATCCGTCGATGTCTACAACCTGACGCACGTGCGGGTACATGCCTGCCGAGTAGAGCTCTCGATCACTGCAAGAGGGGGATGGGCAGGTGAGCCGCAAAGCCCACAGCTTCCGGGGCATCCAAACAAGGAGGCGGTGGGTAAAGAACTGGGCAGTCTTGGGTGGCTGGCCATGGATGGGCCGAGGCTCGGGGGGATGGAACCAGAGGCGATTCACCCGTTGGTAGTCTATCTCTGGTGTCCCCCTCTTCGATGACTTGAAGAGGGCCCTGGACACCCAGAGGTGATCCTCCTGCGGCAGTGTCTGCCGCCATCCCTCTGTCAAGAGACACCCTACAATGAAATAGATAAACCATAAAAATGTTACTTATGCATTTCCAGACAAGTCACTTCCATTTTCTTGGGAAAAAAATCCCTTTTCACTGACCTTGACTCCCCACACCGCTACACTCTCCCACGGAAACTGCTTGGCCAGTAGTTGACGGCTTGAGCTCTAAAGCGGAAAAAATTGAACAAATATACGTTTGAAAGGAAAAGGAAGGGGGGGCCTCGTTAGTCAGGAATAGCAAAGCGGATTTAATCCTATATAACGGAAAACATAGAACGTGGTGTGGAAGAACTCACCCTGCCCTGCTTCATGGGGTGTGGGAGGGGTCATGAGGGGGTCGACCTGCTCGAGGGCAAGGGCCAGCTCATCGTCGGTTAGCTCATCAGGATGAGCCTTATGACGAGCCTCTGTGAAAACAAAGCAAATACCAAAGAAACATTTCAACAAGTGTAAGCATTAACACACATAAACCTCAATAAAATACAGAGGGACGCACACAATACAAACATACCTCGCGGTGGTCGAGCAGGTGATGAGGGCACCGAAGGAGATGGAGTACAAATTACCGGGGCAACTGAAGCAGCAGCCGGCATAGATGAAGAGGCCAGCCGTCTGGGACCACCAAGACGTGGCTGTTTCTCCTTCATCTTCATCTCAACTGCCTCACGTCCCTCCGGAAATGACTCGACATACTCCTTGAGTGCAAATTTGTTGGCGCTGATAGGGGATCCACAAGGCTTCTCCTTGCTGACCGACCAGCACAGGTAGGCACAATACCCTAGATCGTTTTCCACGGCCCAGTGAAAGGATTGGCCTTTGCATGAAAAAAAAATGTAACACAAAAAAATCCCCCCTTTCAAAGAAAGCCAACATCAGTGCATGTACAGGTAACAGTTTATGAATGCAGTGAGCATACACAAAAACTAAAATTACATACCTCCAGACAGAGCCAAGTACGTGTTGCCGGGGGATTTAGAATAAACCCTCTGATCATGTCAAACTTACTCGTCAGCCTTTTCAAATGAAATTCGAGTGTATATGTCAAGATGAAAAAAAAAACAACAAGACAAAGACAATCTAGGCAACAGGTTGGCCCAAAACAAAGTGAGATTTCCTTTCTTTGTTTTTGCAATTTACTTTGCAACGTACGCACAGCTGGCAATCTTACCTTGGTACTTCCCGAATTGAAGTTGGGTCATGGCCAAAATGGCAAGCTTGTTATCCACATTGCCCCCCTGCTCCCTCACACGGCGGATTGCATCCTTTCGTGCTAGCTCCGGATCCATACTGTGGGGCTTCAACTTGCCTTGTTGAGCTGCCAAAAAACTCCGGGCCTCCTGACTTGTACCAAGGCTGATCCTACCACCTATCCTGCTAAATCGTGGAAACTCCATGATCTCTACCGACAAAAAAAATACAAACAGAGGCCAGAAGTGGAGAAAGAAACAATAATTCAAGCACAGTGATGTCGAATCTAACATTTCAACTTGGTTATGTTGACCTGTGGGAAGAAGGAACACTGAAAGGAAAAAAGTACTATGAGGCAATTATCACCAACTAAGTATACATGCTATGCCAGTTTTTCTGTATGCACTAACAACACTACCAAAAAGAAGAAAATGTCAAACAAATATTAGAACATAAGTTTCACTCATTGTGCAGTGGAATCCTGAGATGGTAAACATGTTGAGAAGCCGCATTTGACAGGGAAAAAAGAAACATCTGAACATGTAGAAAGAAACATCTGAACAATCCAACCTTACAAGAAAAAGGAAAAAACTTACCCGATGATACACCTTCCCTATAGGCTATAGCTTTAATTTACCTCGAGCCTTAAGGATGTGGCACTTGACTGAATCAAGGATTCCTGAAGAAAGAACTTCCCGTGACTGCAGCTGTAAGAACAATAACTGCACTATCTCCACTCTCATTTAATAAATAGGGCAGCTGAAATGCCACGCACACACACACACTTCTTGGGATTGGTCAACTGCATACCTAGGACAATTTATGGCATGCCAGTGGAAGGGGCAGTGGGGTGGGGGGTGTCACCCCATTAAACTTCCTACCCACAAATGGGAAAAAAACTCTCCTGAACAGTCGGCAATTACAAGGGCACAAACAAAGAATAAAACGGCAGTCCACACACAGTGATGTCTGTGTCAAGGCTGACTGTCAGACCATATAGCTAACACACCAATGATATCTGGAAACTCTGAGTAGGGTGAAGGCCGCAGGATTTCTCAATC
The DNA here is from genome assembly GCF_054643075.1 of Acanthaster planci. Lineage (NCBI taxonomy): Eukaryota > Metazoa > Echinodermata > Asteroidea > Valvatida > Acanthasteridae > Acanthaster > Acanthaster planci. Next base: position 6,030,103 of record NC_141792.1, on the reverse strand, counting down.
GGCCAGAGGAACAAACATGTGTTCTCCATTATGGAATGGGTAGGGAGGGAATTGCATGTTTACTTCAGCCGGGCTGGGGGAGGCAAAGGGGCTGTCATTTGTTAAAGACCATCTGGTGTTAGGCCGAGGTCTGGTCGATTCCTTAGACCATGCTTGCTTAGAGGGAAATTTCCTTCCCAGTAAATAATTCCGCAAAAAACATGCCAAGCTTTAAGGTCTTTGGGGCGAGCCATATTCCCAAAGGTTTGCAAGTGAACCCGCTTTAACCAAATTCTCCCCTCCCCCCCAAAAAAAATTCAAAAATAAAGAGCAGATAGTCTTCTTACCTCCGGTTGCTGTACGGTATATGGCACTGTATCTTACCTAACCGTTGTAACTTCAAATGTATACTTTCCGCCTTCAAATATATACTTTTCGCCGCCGCCTCTCATTGGCTGAAAGTTTCCCGCAGTTGGCCATCGGTTCTAATCGGGAGATACAACTACAAAAGGTCAAAGTTCGACGAGATCAACAGAACCATAGCAACGCGTACACAAACCGAGAAAGCACCAAAATGGCCGAAAACCGAGTTTGAAATGCGCACAAATGCCTCTTTTTCCACTGCAACGACGTCCAGATTTATCAAATTTCTGTCAAATTAGCGTATTTGGGGTCTCCATTAACCCATTTCGACATGTTTGCACCCTTTTTGCGCGTTTTTTGCGCTACAGAGAAGATTGGCGGCCATTCTTTGCGCAGGGGCCATGCTAATCTTCTCTGTATCGTTCCAATTTTAGTATATGTGCAGCCGGAGCTAGCACAATTAAGGTGTTAATCACCCTGTAATTTATCTGCCACAAATTAGACTACGTTTTAGATCACGGTACCGTATGATAAGATACGTAAAATTGTACATATCAGCCTTTAACTGTTGTATTCAACATTATACATTCGAGATTTATATTTTGTGTTGAAGACATTGATTTTCACTACTATAAGATCAAAATGCTAAAAGAAAATCATACATTCTGCCTTCAGAACAGGAATATTTGTTCAGCATTAAACACTACCGTTAACAACAAAAGGCTATTATGGTACGCATGCGCGCTCGCACGGCGTAGCCTTTTTGAGGTGCCGTGGGTACTCATCCGTCCAGTTACCTAATAATACAACGACACCATACCCAGCATTGCCGGGAACAATGTTGAATTCGAACTGCGTGAAAAATCGATGAAAAAGCTTTAAGAAGCAAAAAGACTGTGTGCGTTGTTAAAGGAAGTCAGATCAAGGTTTTAAAAAGCGAAAAGACTATGTACGTTGTCAAATGAAGCCAGAGCAAAGTACCACGCATGCGTGGAGTGAACCATTATTGCACAGGGGTTCAATTTATTTTCATGATATGCGTTACCGTTTTCACCAAGAGGCAGACATGTAAAAAGTAGCATTTTCTCGATTTCGATTACATTCATGTTACAGGCCACAATCTCGTTAAGTGCATTTTGTGTTTCACGAAGAGACAAATGTTACTGCCCCTCGTAAACGAACAGAACGTATTGACTGGAAGGGCAGAAAAGTAGGTCAAATAAGATTTTCGTTTTCACGAAGAGCCACACATCTTGTTATATACAGTGGTTACTTTTTCCCCGTTCCCTATGGAAAATTACATTACACAGATGAGCCAAAAAGTAGGAAAACATGGATTTTCGATTTCACGATCAGACGCGCATCTTGATAATTGATTTCGGCTAATTAACCTTTGTGTTCATTTTAATTAGCTGGTTCAGGCAAAAGTTTACCTCAGAAAATCATTGAGTTTTTTTATTGCATTAACTTGTGCTATATCGGTACTTTTGCATTTTTGAAATAGAAGAAGCTTCTAGGGCGATTTCTAGAAAACCAGCTTTTCTTGAAAATGTACGTGTGGCTTCAAGAAAACGGTTACTTGAACGGTAGGCCGATATAACGTTTTGCAAAGCGTCGTTGAGTAGATGGATATTGTACACCACGTTCCAACACCTTTTGCCGCAATTTCACTTCGTACTGTAGCGTGAACTATCGGGGCTCTTGCCCTGAAAGACTGGCGATGATTTTGACAACCCCGGCCGTCAGCCCTGCTGTACGTGCGTGGCGAAAACACTGCACGGTATGTTGCGCAATACCCTTCGCTGCAGCAGGTTTGCTTTTAACACGGACGGTACATTGCACTCGGGCCGTTATGCTTTGTGAGTGACCTTGAAGCAGTTGCGGCACTCTCACCTTGCTCACGTGCGTGCCTTGCCCTGCCTGGTCCTTAAACTGCCTTGGACAAGGCTGCCCTATTTACGCACAGCCGAAGAATTCCAGCCATAAAATTCCATGATGCCATTTTTCGATTGTAAAAAAATCCTCATTCTCTCCCATAGGGATTTGAAACAATGCGGTTGCAACAATGAAAAAAGAAGAAGAGATAGCAGTACCGAAGAATAAAAAAAGGGAACGTATTCAGAAGCACATGGAAACAAATACAAGCAATGTAAGTGCGTTGCGCGTAATGCGCACTGAACGCGCTGCCATCCACCGTTTAGCCCACCGTTTGCCCATACTTTTTAAAATCACGGTTATTATATGTTCAAGACTGGCGGTCTATGCGTTACGATAGCTGTGATCCGCCCTGAGCTGAAGTGCACCCTCACCTATAAAAGAAAGACAGATGGGACTTAAGTTCTCCAACCGGGTTCTTGCACGCGTTCGGCGTGCACACAAAGACCATTCACACTAGATTAAATTTCTACAGGTCAAACGCGTATAAACCCGTGCGCCTGTGCGGTGAATGCCTACCAAACAAAAGACTGTAAGTTTCATTTCAGAACATGCCCTCTTTTGTTCCTGCTCGGAGCGGATAACTTCGTATAATTTTCCCCGCCCTGGAACTTTGTCAAATCCCACGTAACCCGAACAATAGAACCCCAAAATAGAAGTAATTCCCCGAGCACGCCCAGTGTTCTACATTTACTAAAGACACGGGTCAGGGCGCTCCACCGGCGGGTAGCAAGAGCATCAAATGACATTTATAAACTCAGACAGTTTCCCTATTCAACAACGTGCAACTTGACAGTGTATTGGTGTATCTTCGATTTTCCTTTTCTGCGCACCTAAGGCATTGAAACCGTTCCAGAAAACTCCAGTGTCATCGAACCAGTTCACACTAAAAGTTACTTCCTTTTGTGCTGAGGAGTAGGTAGGTTTTACTGGGTTCGAGTAAGGGTCAGAATTTACGTTGAATTTGCAAAACGTTTAGCAACATTTCAATTTGCCATTTAACCGTTTGGCCAACAAACAATAAAGGCCGCCGGATGTCAGCTCCGTTTCCGCCTGGGTTTTTTAATGCAGATATGTAGCTCAACAACAATGGGCATTTGTGGTCGTCCGAGTGTATGCCAATGCCCTATTTTTGACGACATAGGACTTTCAACAAAAAAAAAGAGAGAGAGAGAACGGAGGATGCAATTTATCACTGTGTAGGTAGGAGGAATATATTCATTTGGCCTGTTCAGTAGAATGTTTCAAGAATTATTAAAGGATCCATGAAATGACGTTTTCTCAGACTCACTTTTTGTGTGTCTCTGTACTCTTCTTAAATATATGAAGACCGCGTGACTTCTTTTGAGTTACGTGAACTGAAAAATGCACTTTTTAAACATTCCAAAATGACCCAAGCATTTCTGAACAAGCGAGGGCTTTTTTCCTATGATGTAAATCAAGGAAGACATGGTTCAGTTTGCATGTTTTTATGTTCAAATTGTGAACTCCAAATTTGCTATCTGAAAAGGCTGTGCAAAGGTTGCTTGCTTGCTATATACTTACACTATAAATTGCAAAAGGAAATGAAATCTACGATCGTAGTGTTTAAAAAAATCTTGAAATTTTCTGTGCACAAATGAGTGCCTCTGATGACATCATAGTGTTGCTCATGGATATGCAAATATGAATTAGCATAAAAAAAATCAAAACTAAAAAAAAAATTGCAAAACAAAAATTTTAAATCAGGTTAATTGAAACCCGGAGGTGCAATTTCTAGGGTTTTGGTGCAGTTTATTAAAATATTTCTGTTAATGCCTTTTCATTTATCTAGGGCTGTACAGCAAAATGGTAATCCACTCACTGCTGAAAAAAATCCTGGCTAGCGGCAAAGGCAGCGGTCAGGCAGCGTGTTCGGGGGGCCCCTTGATATTCCATGGTAATAGTGTTTCTTGGCAACAATGGCATAATTCTGGGACTGCCTAAAAGTAAACAATGCCACCAATGACCGCTTTGCTTTCAAAGAATCAACTTATTTATTGGATAAGGATTTACGATCAATGCATCTGCCCAGCAAGTCTTCCTAGAAATAGCAGCATCTGATATGTGACCCAGACCCAAGTACTTAAAAATATACATTGATCGAGTTTGGGCGGCCTGTTCTTGGCACGGGTTTCTTGTTCTCGCGCTCAAACGGCGGGAACATGACTCAAGAACACTGTTCTTGGAATAGGATCACACACCCACCTCCTCGTCAGGGTTTTACAGGAACACACGGAAAAACTCGTGAGATTCTGATTTTTGAACAGCTGCAAAAGTAGAGAGATGGCTTCCAAAGCCATAGAAAATGGGAAGTGTTTGCAAAATTTAACATTAATTATTTTCCTTAACACAGAAATGAATGTTCCTGTTTATATAGAAAAAAGTTCAGCCCATCCAAAATACATTAACTCTCGAATAACGTAGCCTACATGGACGCCGCCATATTGAATGTTGCTTGTCACTAACTACCAGCGATAACCAGTTAATTGTTTCCGGCGTTCGAGCGGCCGACCCGCGAATAACAAATCGACTGTTCGTGAACAAACGGGAACAAGCCGCCCGAACTCGGCCTTTGTGTCTAACGGAACAATAGAGCTGTCAGTCACTCCTTGGGAGGTTTCCTTTTCTGCAGAGCTTGGAAGGATTTATTTTTGAAAGTTTTTTTCATCGGGACTTGCCGAGCCACTTGAAAATAATCAGTTCTCCCCACGTATTTTTGGTGTATTGGCATCCAAGTCAGATAAAATCATGACATTAAGTGATAAAACAGCTGAATATTTTTGTTCAATGTTTACAAAAAGTAAACCTTGAGTTTTTTTCAGTTTAAGCATCTTTATTATTTTGTCAAGTAAATTATGGGCAATGAAATCTCCACAGTAAGCACTAGAACATGTTTGTTTAAGTTTTAGAAGTAAATGAAAGTTTGTTCAATTTAAAACGTTCGCCAATTTATTAATTTCATGTTTAATGAGAAAATTAACAGGACAGGTGGGGAAAAAACCCCAGGAAATTTTAGAGTTGAAAACAAAGGAACACCTGCAATAATTTTCTCTTTATTTCTAATTTGAAATTCAGAATCATTTCAATGTTTTGTAAGTAGAAAAAAAATTGATTTTGAAAAGACGACTTCCGACTATAAAGGATAAGATGAAGTCGCACAAGACGCGCCACACGACAAGAAATATTTATTTCATGCATGGCTTCACTTGGGCACTGTACCTCTGTTCAACCCTCGAAAATATGTCACAGTCAGCGACGGACGGCGCGTTCGTGAGAGCATCGGAGATAATTCCCTTGGGCAGGGTACTTTCAGGCTAGACTGGCTAGCTCCAAGAATTTTTACCTTTGGTCCGTGTTTTGCAGCAACAGTGATTTTCACGCGGCGCAAGGTCACCTGTTTTGTATAAAAGCAAAGTCTAAATTTCTGCTACGAGCCTCTGCCTATTAATTAAATGCAACACATGAACATAATATTCAAGTTAAAAAAACGTTTATTTCTCACATAAAACACCCCACCGATAAAACAAGCACAAAAACGTGTCCTGCTGTTTCTTTTCACTTTTGCAAACTTGAGTAGTCTACAAAAAGTAACTTGGGTAATGATTACATTTATCTCCAACTGGCCCCCACGACTCTGCGCGAAATTAATTCCGATCTTAAAAGTCAACATTGCATTATCGGCACTGCTCTTCTTTCTCCAAGTGAAACTAGATGCATTGGAAGTGCAGTTTACTAAATTGCTGAGATTGGATGAAAATTACAAAGGTTGGTCATTTTGTGAGGATGACACTCTTCTTGTATCATTCTTTGACTTATTAAAGAATATTAGCATGTTGACGTTTGCCGGAAGCAAAACGCTTCTTTTGCTGTTGACAATATTTCCAGCAGCCGAAAATACACACTCTGAGGGAAGAGATGTCGGGGGATAGTGAGGAATTTCCGTGCTAACTTTGACATATGAGAGAAGAGAATACTCTTATCTCGCCACCAGTTAATGGGGTCTGCTTCATTGTTCAAAGAGGGTCCGCACATGTATGCATCAAACTCTGCTTGAGCTACTGCAGCTGCATCAACCTTTGTCTGTGCATTGTCTTCTCTGTTTCCAAGTAAAAAGTCCATGCCAGATGCCGGTCGGGTTTTAGTGGGCTCAAAAACAATGAATAAAGAACAGAGTACGTTGTATGAAGATTCATTTGAATAAATCATCAAAATCATCATTTAATTCTGCAAAGAACAAAAATGGACATACTTATGAGTGACATTGCGTTAAATCAATCCGAGCCGTCTGGATAAACCATTTCTGGTAAATTTGTTGCAACAAAGTCATTTCAATTTTTAAACAACATTATGATCTTCACAATAATAATCTGATCGTTACGATGCGTGTGTCATATCGAACAGAAGATTCAAACTTACTTATCAGATACACCGTCCATCAGTTCAGCAACAACCAGCAGTTCGTTAACAGATACAGTCTACAACAGATGCAGTTCACAACAGATGCAGTCGAACTGGATGACATAAGATTTATAATTGATATCATAAAGCAGGAAACTGTACACACTAAATGCTGTAAAACTGACATAAATCTAAAGCGATGGGGCGTAGGGGGTAGGACTGGGCATCAAACTGATGATGCGACGAGAGACATTCATCTTGAGGTTCTTTGAATGTGCCGTTCAATAACAGGGAGAACGTAGATGATCTCCAAAAAATCCCCCAGTAATGGCACAGCCTGGCTACCGTGGCTAAATGGACATCTAGAACCAGTTTCACAAATCAGGTTACTAAACACAGCGAAACTGCCGAAAATAGTTGAAAAGTTACTCCGGACGAGCACGTCTCCGGCAGGGCTGGAAAAAATGGCAGCTCATCCTTTACTATGGGGAGTCTTTTTTCCGTAAAATAGCTTCTTTTTACCTGGCAAAATATTATTATGATTTTAAATTTCTTATCAGAAATAAAAAGATAACACTATTGCAGGTGTTCCTTTCTTTTAACTCCAAAAGCTTCCCACTTTTTTCACCTGTAAGCCGCTGTTTATTTTTTCATTGAACGGGAAACCATTGAAAGTGATAAAATGACAAATGTTTTCAATTGGACACACGTTTTTTTATTTCTAAAACCGAAACAAACGAAAGGTTTAGCGCTGACAATGGAGATTATGTGCTTATAATTCTCCCTTGGAAATCTGACGAAAAAATGAAACTGTATTCATAAACTTTACTCCTCTGTGGGCTGGAGGCATGGGAGACCTTGACAAGGACAATAAAATGTATCCCTTGCACGTGGACGGGTGACACTGCAACAGTACTTGATGTGTGTCCAGTGCAAGCAGTTTTCAAACATGCACTGGCCCCACGACGTTTAATAGGTAGATGGAGTAGGCATGTTCATTTGGCCGAAATCGGCGGCAAATACACCCCTTGCCACTGTTATCAACATTTACGTCGCTGTCATCATCAGTTGGCGTTGGTAGTGCTAAAGCCGAAGCAATGTGTTCCCGTACAGAAGGACGACTTGGACCAGGCTTAAAGGAGAAGCTGTGCTGGGCTTGGTTGATTTTGTTTTCCCTTTGGATGACGTCTTGTTGCTGGCCCAATACTCTGAGATCTTATATCTCGTGTTATCTTCTGTGATGAGCTTGCCCGACACAATCGAGCTCAGACATCGTCTCTTTTTCGGGATCTTTCAATGACGAGAGAAAACAAATTTGGCTTGTTAACAACAGCGATTGGGATTTTAAAAAAACTTCTTCTCCTCACACAGATCTGGTCTTGAATCAGGAAGGTCGGCAGATACACGGTCACCTTGGGGGCCAACCACCTGGGAGGCATCACCTTTTTTCCCTTTTGTTTCCGGGTTAGAAGTGGCACACTTGTTGAGAGCTTTGGCTGGTGCATACATGGCATGATCAACTACACCACCATTCAATGGGTAGATTCCAGCTTTCTTGAAGGAGCTCCTCAAGTTCTGGGGTGAAAGGGCCTCTGCGTATGCATTGTATACAATCTCACAGATTGAGTATTGGTCGATCCCTGTTGTTGAGTTAGCCCGCATGTGTCGGTGGCAGAGGGAATTATATATGCTCTCAAATGGTATCAAAACATGCCAGATCAAGTGGCTGCAAGACAAACAGCAAAGTCTTTCGGTCTCTTGCCCAGTCATCAGTGTTACGTTTATGTGAGATCGATGGCCATCATAAAGGAATATTGGCTCGTCTTTTCATCGGCTTCTTGAGACGTATTTCAAGAAGTGTGATGAGAGGTATATCATGAAGATGGAAGTCTCATATCATGAAGATGGAAGTGGACTAGCCACTGTCGCTTACGGTCCCAACTGTACCAGCTAAGCAACCGTTAAGTAGCTCCTGTCTCATACGTTGTCCTTGGAATACAAAGTATGGCGGTAGTTGCTGTCCCAGAGCATTACCTGCACCGATGATGGTAACCGTCATTCCTTTACCACTTGTCATGGCAAGTGGGTTGGATGATGAGGCTGAGCCAATTAACGATGAAAGGTGGGGAACGGTCTTGTTTGACACCCGTCTCATCCACATTGAACATGCGCTCTGATGCATTCTCCAATTTTTATGCTGTCATCACCTCTTCAAGCCCAGTGAAGTATGCCTTCACCTTTTTTTCAAAGGTTGCCTTTGCTCTGTACAGATCAAGACTTCGTGGCTTCTTCACCCTCAGTTCAAGCCATCTTGACATAAAGCCACGGGACCACTTGAGGCTGATTCGATGATCTTCACCCCGTTATTAAGACTGACTGCATAATTTGTGGCTACGTCAATGACTTCAGCTCTGCTGTATCCATAGCCCAGTAGAGTCATCTTCTTCAGGTGACTGACCAGGTTGTTCTCCTCGAGGATGAACAGAGGAGCTGGTCCCGACCTGGTAACTTCTGGATCAACTTTCCCCTGAATGTGATCCTGCAGTGTGGTCTCTGGGACACCAAACAACCTTGCAGCGCTGCAAACTGACTCGTTCTCATCAACAACTTGCCTGATGTGTTTGTTACCGCTGATGATGAATAGTTCCAGGAGGTCACACAGATAATTAGGTGCTGAGGAGTGAATACATTTAAAAACGAGTCTTGCCACAGCAACTAGTCTTGCCGCAGCAATTTGAACTCTTTGTAATTTGTTAAGTTGAACATGTGGCAAATCATAAAACAGGCTATTACAATAATCCAACTTGCCAGTGATGAAAGCATGAATTAAAATAACGAGAATTTTGCGTTTTATGCTATGGAGATGATAAAAGCTAGTAGAACAGACTTTCGTAATGTGGGAACACACAGATAAATTGAAGTCAAACAAGAAGCCAAGATTCCTCCGAATGTTCACGGGCACGATCTTTGTGTTACCAACTGTGATATAAGGAACATTAACTTCGGACAATTGTTGTTTGGAACCAAGGACAATAAACTCAGTCTTATACTGTCATTTAACATCAGTCTGTTATGCAGCATCCACTCTCTAATACCTCGGAGGCAACTCTCCATTGCTCAGACGGCAACCTGTTGATTAATTAAGTTATCAGGTTTAAAAGATATGCAATTGTGTATCATCCGCGTAGCAATGCACATCAGGTAAATGAGTGTCAATGATATAAAATAACCCTGAGGATGAGAGTACATGACGAACAACGGAGTTCCAAGACAGGAATCTTGTAGAACACCACAGGTAAGATCAAACTTGTCTAACTCGGATCCCTGTATCACCACACGTTGACCTCTGCCGATTAGATAAGATGAGAACCAATCCAGTGCAAGACCACATATGCCAAATTTGGACCTATAGTGTGATCAACAGTATCAAACGCAGCACTTTAAGTGTAGTAAAGTAAGTATAACGACATGCTGACTGCTCATTTTCATAAGAATGTCATTGTAAACCTTGATGAGAGCCGTTTCAGTACTGTGATTTTTGCGACAGGCAGACTGAAGTAGCGGACACAGTTTATTAACAGTTGTTTAATCATGCTGTCACAAGTTGGCTCTCGGTTGTCATAGAACCAAAACGACTTCTACATAAAAAATGCAATCCCTTATACAATCAAGAAATAAAAAAAAAAAACTAAATCAGGCTTAGCTGTGATCTTGATCTTGCTTGATCCAACTTGACCAGTGGACATGGGTGAAGCTCCGAGTCCTTGGTAGTCCTTCGCTAGGTCAATAGACTCACCGATCCAGCATGATGATGGGGAAAAGGGGGAAAGTGAAGACGATAGAGAGACAAACCGGGTCGGCTCCCCAAAGCGACATGACCTATGGGTAAGTACCCTGCACCAACAGAGCACACAGGTCAGTGATGAGAAGGAGAAAGGGAGAAAAGTTTCAACAACTTTTGTCTAACCAGCAAAGTGCAGACAGCACTTGGAGACAGCCTTCTCATCAGGTCTGAGATCGCTTCTGAGGAGGACAGGGTGCCCTGGGCCTCCTATAACGGGTGGGCCATGTGCTCGGAACAATTGATGCAGTATGGTCTTTAGTCACTAAGTTTTCTTGGATAAGGAATGATCTCGTCTTTCGTAATTAAGACTTTCTAAAGATCACGTACCAGGATGTGGTCTCAATTTTATAGTCAGTTTAAGGTTATTCGCCCATTTCTTAGATGCATTGGTCAAGAAAACATATAGTCAGTCGGAAAAGGAAAAAAACACGGGAAAAGTGGAAACACATAGATTAGGCAGATGGTTTCTCCCGTCCGGCCTTCTTGGAGAGGGGTGTGCTGTGGTCAACACACTTCCGTGGGAATGACACTTAGTCGGAACCAACATCTTTAAGTGGCATTCTAACAGGGTCCAACAATGCACTTGGTTAAAAACAGCCCTTTCAATCAATTTTGACACAAATGAAAGATTGCTAACCGGCCGGTAGTTTTCTAACACCTGCTCAAGATGCTTTTTCAAAATAGATGTAACTAAGGACTTCTTCCACTCAGTGGGAAAAGTGCCAGAAGTAAGCGAACTATTGATATTTCTAGTAATAGCTGGAAGTAAGACATCAATACAATCAACCACTAAAGCTGTTGGCATAGGATCAAGAGAGCAAGATCTAAGGGCTGAATCCCTAATAATTAACTATAATTACAATAACTTTGTCTAATCAACGAAAGCCAAAAGCCATTGTGAATTACCTTTCTTTAAAATGTATCAGTCTACGCCTTAAGCATCTATGTGCTTATATTTTTTAAAAATTATTTTCATGGGAAATATAAGCATATTGCAATATGTTAATTCATCCCATGTGTGATTGCACAACCTTTCAGGCATTAATTTTTCAAGCATTAAGAAAATGATGTAACGAATGTGTATTTTTCGTATGTTTCTCCGCATTCTTAGTTGTCAATTGAGTCACGTGACTTCAGTAATACACGAACAACGTTTTTGAAAAGTAATCTGAAACTTTTAGTGACACTAACGAATATTTTAATTGCCCCGCAAGGTAAAATGTTTTTGAAGCTTGGATACTACAGGCCTAAATACATCAACTTTAGATAATTACGAGTGCAACTTGTCGGTAGGGCCTTAACTTTCCACTTAGTTCGATGAGCGAGGAGAATAGGACTTCTTCGGCACGTTTGGTGGTATTTTGCCTTACTCAAAGCTTACATCGTGCGGCGCAACACAGTAGGTAAGAGTGCGAAAACAGGGCCCCTCGAAATCGGGGCCCCGGGCCCACGATTTATGTATCAATATACGGTGTAGGACAAGCGCATACTAGTCGTACTAATCAGCGTCAACACACCGTCAACACACGTCAACACATTGATAGTAACGTCAACACACCACCAACACTTACAAAATGCATTGAAACCAGACGTATCGAACTGTAATGTATACGCTCAGGAATAATTTCTATTTCATCAAGTTTACATTTTACTACATTTCAAGGGGTTTTTTTCACGCAAAAAATTGTCTCTGGGCAGCGCCGCTGTTCGCCGCCATCTTGCCTTCTCACGGCATTTGGACTGAACCGTGGTTTACTGTATAAAGGTGACCCCCGGTAGGGTAATGATATGGTCCGTCTGATCGATGCAACATGGCTACCGGCCACCGTCTTTCGTGGTTGTGCGGAGGGTGTTATTTTCGTGAAATAAAACGGCTCCCCCCCCCCCAATGTCGCCTACTGTTGTTGGCCAAATTGTATTTTAGGCATAATAGGCCTAATGCTATCGAATTGAGTATTTGTTAACTTAGAAGGTGCTTTGGGTGAGTTGACGGTGTGTCGAGTTGCGTTGACGTTAATTAGTACGATCGGTGCATACAGTTCGGCAATACAAACATTTTACAGTGCTTACCTTAAAAACTTTAAAGTACTCGGAAAACAGTAAATCGGCAAGGCCTACTTCGTAAGTGATTCGTGTGGCCCTTTTGTAATTAAGGTCTACATGTACGTTTGTAGACCCTGCCAATGTTGACTTGAAATAAAGTTTGTAAAAATTCTTTTGGGCCTTGGAGTTCATGTTTGTTTTTGTTATTAAAATGAAAATCTTTGTTCTTGTGTGAGATGAGACGAGACGTAGAATTTTTATTTTTTGTCTCCTTTCTTTTATTTGGTACAAATTATATATCAACACAACCGAATGTTTTGTTCAACTGTTTGACCCATATGCATTTTTTTGGGGGGGGGGAGAGTGGTAAAAATGTTTGTGTGTATGCATAGGGGCTTTAAATTATTATTTTTGTTTGTTTAAACAGTGGTTGAAAATATTAAAGTGAATGTTGTGTTGAAGTGTTGTAATTCCTGCCCTTTTTGAAGGCAGAATAAATGGGCAATCCGTGCTACTGTTGGAGGCACTGATAGCATCCATTGTTAGACCCTGGATGGCGAGCCTGAATTTATCCATCAACCTCGACAAGTGGCTGAAGACATGGCAGATCCATGTGCAATGATAAAAACAGAGTATGAATGGAAAAATCATGTGATCTTTCTAAAGTACTGGTTGATCACAAGTTTGGCACTGATTTCTAACCCAAAATAGTCTTAGCTCACTGTCAGCTCTGAAAGAATACTCTGTTATCATTTAGCCTTGGATTTGAAGGTCCCAAGCCCTTAGACAAAAGCAGAGGGAAAACCATTGCTACAGAAGTAAGGAGTGCACTTTATTTTCCTGAGAATGCACCTGCAAGTGTGATGGATTGAATGTGTTGGAAATCATGGAAGACTCTTGACATCGTAAAATTCTAGCCGTTTGTTGAAAAACGTAGGAAATTGCAATTCCTAAGGTTTTTTTGTTCAACACCACTTTAAATGAAAGACAGTAGAGCTTTTTTTTGAAAAAGTACAGTCAACTCTCGACATATTACTTTGTTTACTGCATGACTATCAAAAACAACTTGGAAAAATGTAGAAAAGCATCCATTAAAAAATGGGGATTCAAAGTAGTACGTGTACATGCATTTTGTTTTAGCATTGTTTTTGTGTGATGTGAGTTGACTGTATTCACACCATTATTAACAAATTTGTGGAAGTGAACTAGCAAAGCTACCGAATTGGAAATGTAACCGGTTCACCAAAGAAAGCAAAACTCTCACCAGTTGTTCACATCATTCAAAGACCATGGTTTTTATTTCAGAAGAAGCATTTGTCACATTCTTATACGCAAGAAATTGAAAGCATTTGAGTCATGGGTTACATAAGTTCATATGTGTACACTACTTTGTTGAGTTTTCTGATGTTTTCTGATTTGATTTGCTGATGGAATGCAGTGTTTTCAACTGGAAATTGTCATTGGTGGATTGTAATGTTGAGTTTGCAGTTTTTCCACCCCACCCAAAAAGGATTTCTGTTCCGGTTGGCCTCTTAATGTTCTCTTAAATCAGCTTGGACAGGCAGTCGTGTGAAGTCAACCATGATAGTGATTTCATGAATGTAGAGAGGTTCCACAGGCTACCATTCCCGAGCAGTCACCCCATGTTACGAAATAAAGCTGAGTGCTTGAAAAAAATGAAAATTTGTCCTAAGAATTTTTCTTTGTACCTGTAAACGTCCTGGAAAATTTGGGAAGAAATCTTAATTATGAAGTTCCAAATGAAAGTCCAGTTTTCTTTGAACAGGTATGAAACTTGGACTTGGCAAAAATGAGGAAATTAAAATCTTCACAATACTCTGTACAGTGTTTTCCAGTTTTCAATGGCATGAGTGTTGCCTCCTCAGCTGTGTTTGGTAGAATGTGATAAACGTGGGGGTTCCCTGATAGGGGGTTGCAGGATGATGGTGGGCCTCTCCGCTGGTGGGGGCTCTGGCAATGTGAGGGGGGCCGAGGCAGATTGACGCCCATCTCGAGCACCACCTGCTCCTGCCCCTTTGATTTCTTGTTGTGCCTGATTGAAGAAAGAAATGATATGGTTTGAATAGGTGATTGTTTGCTATCAATTTAGCACAGACTCTGTTGAACTTTGTACCCTCCTGACATTAGAAACTGTACTTCGTAACCGAATGTTTGGATTAGATCGTTACTTTTCCTTTTTTCCGCATGTCACAATCTCTGGATAAATTGCATGAGGGTTGGCATGTAATAACCTATTTTCACCCAATGACAGTGTATCTTTTTTGTCCCCCTTTGGCGTGGGGGGGGGAGTGATGGCCGATCAAACATTTCAGTGCTCTCTGCCTTAGGAACCTTTCCTTTTATTCGCATTGACTCACACCACATTAAAATGAATTAACAAATCACACCAGTGGATGAGGGTTCGCTGGTTGATTTCCATCAACAGGACTTTTTGTCGGATGTTTGTGTAGGCCAAATTCTTTGTTTTTTATTCATGACAAAGAAACTCTTATTGAAGACCTCTTATTGAAGAGAATCAACTATGAATTGGTACATGTATGACTTGTTGACTCGTCCATACCTTCTAGTGTTGCCAATGCCAGCAATCACAGAAGTCCCTTTTGACTGTTTGAACCTCCCCTTTGAGAGCTTAGGCTGGTGGTGGGGTTTGCGGCGAACAGTCTTGTCAAAACTGTGGAGTGCATTCCACAGTTTGATAATGTTGTCCGAAAGGCTCTGGCTGATGACACCACTTTCGTGCCGGAACTGAAAGAGGCAGTCTGTGAGAGCCTCCACCCTGTTGTACCCAGGAATGTTGTGTACATCAATGCTGTCGTCCTGCAAAAAAGACAAGAATTAAGTGGAATTTTCAGATACAAAACATGAAGCAGTAGTGACATTTTCTATTTCTGCATACAATATAATGGCTCAAGGTCTGTCCATGAACTCAGTTGTTTTACATTGTACTTACAGGCTCTTCTTTGTAATCAGGTGGGTCCTCAAGCTCCGCGGCTTCTTCGATGACTGGTGGTACAAGGACAAGGAGAAGTTCATAGTCAAGGGGAGGCTGGGTGGTCACTGGTTGGTCGGCATCTGATGGACTTGGTGGTCTTTGAGACAGCGTGGTTGGCTTGGCTCGGCGTGGACTTGATGAGGCCCTGGGTGCATTGATCTTGCTTGATGACGATGCTGCATCACCTGCTCCAGGAGGATGAATGTCTGTTGGGTGGCCCTGGTTTGGAGTTGGCAGTGGTTGCTCCAGCTTGTCAATAGGCAGCACAACTGGCCGGGAAGTTGGTTCCAATAGGTCTCTAAAATGACATCCTACGGCCCAGCACTGCAGGAGAAAAAACCAAAAACGAGGCAGGCATTTAATTTTTCAAGTACTGTTTGTGTTGTAGGAAAACTGTTACAGTGGTTACAAGAACAAAGAAAAAAACGATACTTACTTGCTGTTGGCGGTACCACTTTTAGGGGTGGCTCCACTGCCTCATCCAGTGGAGGGATGGTGGGGTCCAACTCTGCCTCATCCTCCTGGTAGGCCTCATCGTCGCCATCAATCTAGTCAACCTCAGCGTCATCGGGGAGTACTCTCCAAGGACCGTATTGGTCTGATTGTAGAGGTACTCAACCCCAATGAGCTGTCGTAAGTCCAGAGAAAAAGCAAGATGTTTTTTGTTTTTTTCTTCGGAAGATGCACAGCTAATTTGGTCTGCATGAAGACAATGAACCTACATACAAGAATCTGCCATTACAAAATGGAGTTGTCCAAAGAACTAGGAATTTTATTGCATACCAGTGTACTTCTGGGAGATGCTGTGGGTGGGGTTGATGGCTTTGCCGAGCAAACGTTGTCCCAGTTGGTCCACAGCATGCTGCAGGTAGCCGCTGTAGACCCGGTGTTCAGGGGCATCAGCGGCGATGGCGTCTGCTGCTCGGTCTGTGTTCCAACGGACTAGTCCATCCATGAGATATGCTTGGTAATGCACGTCGTTGGCGGTGGTCCCTGCAAATTTAAGTCCAAAATTTAATCAAAGCTTGGGGTTCCTGCTTGTATGCCAATGCAAAACCTAGAATGGCTGTGTACAGTAGTGAAAAATCTCTATAAACAAAACAAGTGAAGTTTTACCAGGAATGAATCGGTTAAGGTGGTTGTGGAAGGACCCTCGGTAGGTGGGGAGTTCTACAAAACCTATGCAGGCCTTCCCTGTCTTTGTGTACAGTTGCACCCCAAGTGGGTCCTGGATGCAAACGATGTGCTTTTTCTGGGACTCCCAGATGTCCCAGATGCGGGCCGAGTCAAACAGAGGAATGCCCATGGTGTCGCGCCCCTGCTCGCCGTCCAAGGTAGTGATGAGGTCCTTGATGAGGCAAGTAGTCTCCTCTACACCACGGGTTGTCCGTCTGCAGTAGCAGGCCAGGGCTCTCTTGCCCATACTGTTGGTCACGTCTTCATCTGAGGGCCTGCTGATGTTCCGGGCCATCAGCTGATTCATCTTTGCCTCTCTCAGACGGTTGACATCCTCTGCACTCCATGAGAAGATGCGTGCAGAAAGTCGCCACAGGAAGAACGGGTACAGTTGATGGGACTCCGTTGAGCAGGTGGAGGCAAATCTCCTCATGAAGTGCCAGATGTCAAGACGGACTTGCAGATTTGGCCAGCCACTGAAGAGTCCGGATGTCCTTTGTAGGCAAAATAAGTCCATAACTCTGTTGTTACATTTTCCATAAATTGTTTGGTGATATTTGGTTCCCAAGAAAGAGAAAGACATTACTAAAATTGACCACAAATCATGCCTGCCTCACCTGGTACCGCAGCAGTCTCTGTCTACGTAAACTACCTCCGGGGGGGGGGGGCACACCGGCATCCTGGTACCGCTTGACAAGGCCGCGGGTTATCTTGCGTAGACCTTGGCCTTCTGCAGCTGTCAAGACGCTCATCAGGACTTGGCCGTGTTCATTGCCAACGTTGGTGGCCCATGCTGCGGTACCTCGAGAATGGCCAGCAAGTTTCCTTGCGACCTGCATTAAATATTTAAAGAGAAAATTAGCCTCAAGAAGAACGATACAAAACAGGAACCTACGCTACAAACTCGACTTAAAATATATAGCATTCACAAACTTAGGAAACAATTGCTGGGTTAAGTATGTAAGCGGACTACTACGCTTTTTTAAAGTAACACATTATCATCTTCTTGGTGGAATCCACTTTGAGCACATGCCCAAAAGTAGATGTAATGGCTGCCTTCGTTTCACCGATGCGCTGCAGAACATCAGTGACATAGACTGTCAGCAGCCAAATGTAGGTGGGGATGGGTGTCATGGGGGGGGCTTATCAAAGCTGGGGGGGGGGAAATAAGGCCCCGCTCACTAGCCTTGGTGAACTCCTGGCACTGTGAAAGGTAGTGTGCTGTTCGATGGAGCCAGGCTTCACTGTGTTGCTCATGCAGCTTCCTCTGCAGCTGGGAGGGGCTGTTGCCCAGCCCTCGGGACTGGAGGAGGGCACCACCTTGATGTCACAAGCTAGCCTGTAGGTCAAGATGGCAGGAAACTGCACTCGGTGCCCGATGTCCAGCTGCTCCAGGACAGCTTGGCTCCAACTGATGACTTTTTTCTTGCAGTGAGAGCACTCAAGGTACTCGGCTGCCAGGTTGTAGTATCTGTCGATGTCTACAACCTGACGCACGTGCGGGTACATGCCTGCCGAGAAGAGCTCTTGATCACTGCAAGAGGGGGATGGGCAGGTGAGCCGCAAGGCCCACAGTTCCGGGGCATCCAAACAAGGAGGCGGTGGGTAAAGAACTGGGCAGTCTTGGGTGGCTGGCCATGGATGGGCCGAGGCTCGGGGGGATGGAACCAGAGGCGATTCACCCGTTGGTAGTCAATCTCTGGTGTCCCCCTCTTCGATGACTTGAAGAGGGCCCTGGACACCCATAGGTGATCCTCCTGCGGCAGTGTCTGCCGCCATCCCTCTGTCAAGAGACACTCTCCGATGAAATAGATAAATCATAAAAATGTTACTTATGCATTTCCAGACAAGTCACTTCCATTTTCTTCTTTTTTTTACTGACCTTGACTCGCCACGCTGCTAGACTCTCCCACTGAAACTGCTTGGCCAGTAGTTGACGGCTTGAGCTCTAAAGCGGTGCATACAAAGGGGGAAAAAAATGGAACAAATATATGTCTCAAAGGAAAAGGAAGGGGGGCCTCGTTAGTCAGGAATAGCAAAGCGGATTTCATCCCATATAACGGAAAACATAGAACGTGGTGTGGAAGAACTCACCCTGCCCTGCTTCATGGGGTGTGGGAGGGGTCATGAGGGGGTCGACCTGCTCGAGGGCAAGGGCCAGCTCATCCTCGGTTAGCTCATCAGGATGAGCCTTACGACGAGCCTCTGTGAAAACAAAGCAAATACCAAAGAAACATTTCAACAAGTGTAAGCATTAACACACATAAACCTCAATAAACTACAGAGGGACGCACACAATACACACATACCTCACCGTGGTCGAGCAGGTGATGAGGGCACCGAAGGAGATGGAGTACAAATTACCGGGGCAACTGAAGCAGCAGCCGGCATAGATGAAGAAGCCAGCCGGCTGGGACCACCAAGACGTGGCTGTTTCTCCTTCCTTTTCATCTCAACTGCCTCACATCCTTCCGGAAATGACTCGACATACTCCTTCAGTGCAAATTTGTTGGCGCTGATAGGGGATCCACAAGGCTTTTCCTTGCTGACTGATCAGCACAAGTAGGCACAATACCCTAGATCGTTTTCCACGGCTCAGTGGAAGGATTGGCCTTTGCATGAAAAAAAAAAGCAACACAAAAAAATCCCCCCTTTCAAAGAAAGCCAACATCAGTGCATGTACAGGTAACAGTTTATGAATGCAGTGAGCATTACATACCTCCAGACAGAGCCAAGTATGTGTTGCCGGGGGATTTAGAATAAACCCTCTGATCATGTCAAACTTACTTGTCAGCCTTTTCAAATGGAATTCAAGTGTATATGTCAAGATGAAAATAAAGCAACAAGACAAAGACACTCTGGGCAATAGGTTTACATGACATTGTATTTGCAATTAACACAGTTGGCCCAAAACAAAGTGAGATTTCCATTCTTTGTTTTAGCAATTTACTTTGCAACGTAAACTGAAGTTGGGTCATGGCCAAAATGGCAAGCTTGTTATCCACATTGCCCCCCTGCTCCCTCACACGGCGGACTGCATCCTTTCGTACAAGCTCCGGATCCATGCCGTGGGGCTTCAACTTGCCTTGGTGAGCTGCCAAAAAACTCTGGGCCTCCTGACTTGTACCAAGGCTGATCCTGCTCCCTATCCTGCTAAATCATGGAAATTCCATGATCTCTACTAACAAAAAATTACAAACAGAGGCCAGAAGTGGAGAAAGAAAGACTAATTCAAGCACAGTGACATCGAATCAAACATTTCAACCTGGTTATGTTGACCTGTGGGAAGAAAGAACACTGAAAGGAAAAAAGTACAATGAGGCAATTGTCACAAACTAAGTATACATGCTATGCCAGTTTTTCTGTATGCACTAACAACACTACCAAAAAGAAGAAAATGTCAAACAAATATTAGAACATAAGTCTCACTAATTGTGCGGTGGAATCATGAGACGGTAAACATGTTGAGAAGCCGCATTTGACAGTGTAAATATGAACACTACCAGAAAGAAACATCTAAAAAATCAAACCTTACAAGAAAAAGGAAAAAAAACACCCTGACGATACACCTTAGCTATAGGCTATAGCTTTAATTTACCTCAAGCCTCAAGGATGTGGCACTTAACTAAATCAAGGATTCCTGAAGAAAGAACTTCTGTTACTGCAGCTGTGAAAACAATAACTGCACAATCTCAACTGTCATTGAATAAATTAGACAGCTGAAATGCCACACACACACATTTTTTGGGATTGGACAACTGCTTACCTAGGACAATTTATGGCATGCCAGTGGAAAGGGCAGTGGGGTGGGGGGTGTCACCCCATTAAACTTCCTACCCACAAATGGGAAATAAAACTCTCCTGTATAGTCAATATTTACAAGGGCACAAACAAAGAAGAAACAGGCAGTCCAAAAACAATGATGCCTGTGTCAAAGCTGACTGCCAGACCATGGAGCTATAACACAACAATCATATCTTGCACCTCTCTGGTTCAGATATTAAACACTGAGTGGGGGGAAGGCTACATGATTTGTCAGCTAGCCAGCCATGTGTTCACCATTATGGAAGGGGGAGGGAATTGCATGTTTACTTCAGCCTGGCTGGGGGAGGAATGGGACTGTCATTTGTTACAGACCATCTGCTGTTAGGCCCCAGGTCTAGTCAATTCTTTAGAGGGAAATGTCCTTCCCAGTAAACAGTTCGCGTAAAAGCATTTCACACATTTAGGTCTTTGAGGCCAGCGATATCCCCCAATGGTTGCAAGTGCTTGGCTTAAAGCGAATTGTCAAAAAAACTTCAAAGCCAGAGATATATATGCAACCATACGGTTGTTGTGTTTGTATTGCGCATGCCCAATATGTATTAGACTCAGGTTGCAGCCGTTCATCGGTATATCAACAGTAAAAACACCGCCAACCTCTGTGAATTGCGGTAGACAAGCGGTTACATACAGCATAATGGTTTGTGATGCATGGGGTGTGGCTTCGAATCACGGGTCAAAATTGTGGGCAGGGAGGTTTTTTAAAGGAAAATAAAGCCTGAATGTTATAGGAGCCTAATTTCACACGTGAAGTTTTTATGGTTGGTTGAGCATCTTGATGTCATGCATTGTGCTTGGTTGTGAACCGTGGTTTGGCTTCATACATGTGATTGCATAGCTCAAATCCATCCAAAACTTACAAGTTATTCTTCTTACCTCCGGGTGCTGTACGATATATGGCACTATATCTTACCTAACCGTGGCAAGTTCAAATGTATACTTTTCGCCGGTAAACCGCCACTCTCATTGGCTGAAAGTTTTTCGCAATACAGGCTATGCACGGACGTCACGTGCGCAACACACAAAGATAGCAAAAGCCCAACAAACCGCGGAGCCGCCATTACTGAGGTCAACTGGTCAAATCACTTGCATGCCACTCGTGCAAAGGTTGTGCAACTTGTTTACATTTTCTTGATACCTGACAGACCACATATTTGGCAAGTACTTGCTTGCACCGTTTGCACCGTGCTTGCGATCTGTTGCAGTAGCTCCATGATCGCTGGCTCGTTGGGCTATAGGGACCGTTAACATCATGACTAGGTTGTCAAAGTATGCAGAAGATCTTCCAGGGGCCGAAAAAGCCAGGTACGCACAAAAACTGGCAAGCAGTGGCTTGGATAAAGATCCATATTATCTCGATGCCAAGGACCTGGATGTATCGCCGGCTGTCATTCCACAAGTAAAGTGGAGTGATTCGTTTGTATGTCGACACCGAGCGACCATACACGTGAGGAAATACAAGTTTGAGACTTGATATCTGTACAGACAGTAGGCATTTAAAATAATTAAATAAATTAAAAAATAAATAATTAAAATAATATAGGCCTAATATTCTTGTGAAGTTCGGATAGAAACCATACATTTTTAACTACTTGGGAGCCAGATCAGATTCTTCATTTTCATCTTTCAAGACCCAAATTTTGGAATTTTATGAAACAAAGTTCAGCTCTAGCTTTAAATCAGATAATATATGTACTTGGGTGTCTAACTGTCGCTGTGCTGGCTGTAAATATTAATAAATTCCCACTTGTCTTATTTTTCTTGGGGGGGAGGAGGTCGTCATGCGGTAGGATAGCTCTGTAGAGGTGCTGGTCACCTGTGCTGTTCCATCTTGCCATTCACTGGCTTTTTAGCACGTTGTTTTTTATACCTGTCATCTGATTGTTGTGTCATGTCAAATGTTTTATGTATATGTTTGTAATGTATTAATTTTTTGTCTTTACAATAGCCAGTGGAAAAGTGTAATAAAATAAATAAATAAATAAATAAACATACCAGTATCATCTGAATTTGATATCAGTCTAAATTCATTTTATGCTTTGAAGCCAACAGTTTTGCTACTGAATTGTCTTCAAGCGGCTTTGCACAAAAGTAACAATTTACAAGCCCCTTACTGCTGCTTTTCAGTGTTGTTGAATTAATTCTGAGAGAACAATTTTCCCAATCTTAATCTCTACTTGGTTAAAAAAAATTGATCAAAAAATTTCAATGAGGGAGTCCAAAAATATTTCACCGGTCAGTTGGTGAAAATCCCTTAAGAGTGTGACACTTTGACTTGTACCTGGCTATGAGGTTTATCATGAGTTGCATATACAGACATCACTAATTTTTCACAACAGTACTGGTAGGCCTATGTCTGCTGTCAGAGACCGATAATATGTCCAAAAGTAAAAAGACAAATTTAGTAAGAAAAATACTGAAGCATTTACTAAGAAAGCACTTCGAATTTGTTAGACCATGGTCAGACCAGTCCAACGGGGTTTTAACACAGGGAGTCAAGTGATGTCCGTATAAGGAACGGCTTCTTTCCCGAGTTTTTTATTTGACCAGTTCCGCACGAACGTTGAACACATGATAAAGTGTCGTCCCACTCGTATCACTATGTTTATCGAACTCTATCCGTTAAGCCAAGTCTTTATCGTAAAAACCTGTGCTTTCACTTCATCGAACAAGGGCAAGTAATTAATGAATATTTGGCTCACCTGAGATAAAGTGTGCTGAACACACTCCCGAAAACTTGGAGGGTGACCATCCGTGTCGCTTGATGTTGCTCAACGACTTCAATCTTCTAGCCGTCAATAATATAATGTTTCGACTTCTCGGCCCTGAGATTTTACCACGACCAGAATGCAGTGGAACGACAGACCATGTTCTTTCCTCCATGGACAGACCCTCTTATCTCGTCTTCGGCTGGAACAGCCAACCACGCAGCAACAGTATTCCACATTCCAGTAATTAATGGTTAATGGAGAATGACGATGAACACCAAAAATTAACAGGCCTAATCCAACAAAAAAAAACTTTGAATATAGCTTCACTAGTGTAGCACGGACTCCCGCTGGTAGGGCTACTAATAATTTGAATAGTGAGTGTCCACGAAATTAAATGGCCGCGCCAGGCGCGCTGGAAAAAATATTACAAGCTTGCTTGACCTCAGTGAGGGCGCTGTCGCCAGTATATGCATAGACTTTTATGGCTGCAGACCACTAATTTAAGTGAACATTTCTGGCCAACCATTAGCATTAAATGTTCCCCCCCCCCGCAGTATCTTTTGAAAAAGGAGATTGTTTGGCCCCCAAAATGGTGAGATTGTGTAAATCCTTACCAGGATCAACTCCTTGGGTCTTTGAGTTTTCATATGAGAGCAGAATGGCTAAAAACTACGTACGGTGGGGGCTTGAACTAGTGGACTGTACCCTTATTGGCCATCGGTTCATTCCAATCTGGAAGAGAAACCTAAGGAAAGTCAAAGGTCGACAAAATCAACAGAACCATTGCAACGCGTACAAAAACTGAGAGAGGACCAAAATGACCAAACAGCGCGTTTGAAATTCGCACACGTACCTCTTTTTTCTCTACAAACTTGAAGACGTCAAGATTTGGCAAATTGAGTCAAATTAGTGTATTTTGGGCCTCCGTAAACCCATTTCGCCCTGTTTGCACCGTTTTTTTTTCGTTTTTGCGCTACAGAGAAGTTAAGATTGGCTCACATTTTCTCCCGAAATTCCGTTCGTTCTTCTCTGTAGCGCAAAAACGAAAAAGGGCAGCGCAAAGCTGCGCAAAAGCGCCTGAGTGCTCCACCGAAACTTTTTTCCGTTGCATTCCTGGAGTTTTCGGCCCTCACCCCGGGCCAGAGGATCTTCCGCCCGTTTTTGACGGAAACGCCGTTTTCAGACGTTTTTGCCGTCCTCTCCCAGGCCATGCAGATGCGGTGGTGCGATGACGTATGCGTGACCTGTATAATTGTTGGCCAATAAGGTCAGGATAGGAAGGAGCCTCGGAACTCGCACCCCGGCAATCGTGACGTGTTCCCGGTTCAGTTGGGGAGACACCCACCCTTCACGGTCGGGGGGGGGGAGTGAGCAAAACTGTTTTATGCATAATGCCTTTTGGTCTGTGTTTCTCTGTCGCCTATTTTCATTCCTGCTTCTAACAAGCGGAACTTGAGAAATTGCACTTTCCCCATCAAAAAATCGAAAAAAAGAAAAACCATGTCATTTGAATTTTTATGAGGGGAAAAGACACCAAATGTGGGATTTTGTGGAGCTTGACTTTGCAATTGATTTTAAAAGACCAAAAGTTGCGTCTTTCTGAACAGTGTGTGTAAACTAGTTGCTGTTGGTTTGAAGTAATTGACCTTCATAATTGTGCCTCACTGACCGCTTGTGTCTTGAGTTTGGGCTTTGCAGTATTTGGAAATGACTCTCTGGAGTTTTATGGTCCAGATGTCACCAAATGGAGTCCTTTCTTGGGGGTACTTAATTACTGTGTGGAGGTCATTGTGCACGGTCAAGCCGATGTCGGTATTGAGGGATAGACAACCACAGTGCAGGCTGGCCCCAAAAGGTTTGAGTTATTTTGTAACTTTTTTGTCTAGGTTGTTGCAGTAAGCCATCTGTTTATTTGATGGATACTGGTTCCTTTGTTTACCAAAGCAGGTGGTGTGTATCAGTCCAAGTTTTATGACCTTTTTCCAGGTAGATGGATTAGTGTAGTGGGTGGAGTTAGCACCTTTTTAATCAGCCCCATCCCATGATTTCAATTCAGACCTAGCCAATTAGCAGCTGGCAAGGTCGTTGTGGATACACATCTGACCAATAGCATGTCTCGGTTCCCATGTGCTGAAGCCAGAGCAAGTTTTACGGTGTTTGGGCACGAGGATGCAGATTTTCAGAGATTGGTGTCACTCCGATTCTGATGTTAAGAAGAGTGAGACGGTCTTGCAAACTCTTGAAGCCAGTCTTCCTGAATTCTTTTTTTTTTGCATTTGAGACCACCAGCCACCGCAGCAGCCTACCAGCATGTATGCCCCTCGGTTCAAGCGTTTCCATGGAATCTTGACTCTGGGTACAACTAGCGAGGCCTGTTCCTTTGCCTTGGCCAACCAGGGGAAGGAAAGAAGACCCTGCTGCTTGCCAGAGGATGTCAAGAAGGAGGCAGTGAAAAGGGTGAAGAGGGAAAGAGGGGACACCCAACATCGACTAACAATTTTGGCATTCACTGAAATACAGTTCGGCAAGTATCAAGGTAAGTGCAGCATCAGAGTCCTTTTACATAAAAAAGAAATGTGTACTATTAGGACTGTATTGTGCCAAGTATTACATGTTCATGTAAGAGCACACTAATCAATGGAAAAGTTCAGTAACGAAAGAGAAGAGACATGTTGCGTTGTCATGTGAATTGTTTTTTGGTTGAAAGAAGATGCCAATTGCCAGCACTGTTCATAGTTGGAAAGCTTTTTAATCACTTGATTTACCTGAAATGGATGCAAGAATACTTGCCCCATCACTCTTTTGAGATTTACCCATGGCACCTGAAATGTGCATGTTAAAATGAAATGCATGCCACGACAGAAGAACATGTGTTGCTCTTAAAAATTGGAAAGAAAGAAGTAGGGGAATTCAACTTAGCAAACCACCAACCTAAATATGAAATGTAGGAGAAGAAATTGGGCGACATCCTCTCATCATTCTTCGAACAACAGACAATCATTCCCACCACAGCGCACATAACTGGGTAATGAATCTGGAGGAGATGGGGAAATATGTGGTCAAATTCGATTGTAGGTCAACTCGCCCCCTGGCCGACTCGCCCCTTACCAGCTCGCCCCTTACCAACTCGTCCCCTGACCGACTCGCCCCCTAGCCGACTCGCCCCTTACCAACTTGCCCCCTAGCCAACTCGCCCCCTTACCGACTCGCCCCCTGACCGACTTGCCGCCTGACCGACTCGCCCCCTAAGTTTGCCAAGCACGTATGGCCGGCCCATTCACCATTTAAAAAAAATACAATCAGTCAGAGATGGAATCGGTGATTGCTGCCCTTAAAAATAGGTTCTGGGGTTTGCAGCTGGCACGCAAAGTTGAGTTTGTTTAGCTTAGTTGATATTCCCTTCGTGTGAAATTGGGGGTAACAATATTTTTTTTATATTGGTAAAACTAATTCAGTATTATCGTGTGTATGGGTCATGGCGCAGCGTTTCCTGTGTATTGTCTATGGGATTTCGTGCGCCACAACACCAACACCCTACCATATTAATTAACTTTGCGAATTATTTCAG
Organism: Acanthaster planci; assembly: GCF_054643075.1. NCBI lineage: Eukaryota > Metazoa > Echinodermata > Asteroidea > Valvatida > Acanthasteridae > Acanthaster > Acanthaster planci. The sequence continues at coordinate 6,003,230 of NC_141792.1, read as the reverse complement.
ATAAAAAAATGGTACATATAAGGCATAATGCCCGGCGACGCAAACCTACGGAAGTGTTAAGGACACATGATTTATGACAAAGGGTGTAACGGTCGCTACACACTTTCAGGTTCCGATAACTTCACAGGATGCATTTATTAGTTCACAATTAATACTAAATACTGATTTATTTGGTGAGTACAGTCATCAAGGATCACATTGTTGATCGGCCATATTGAATTATATCCCAGCATGATCTGGTGCCCGTTACTTGTAAACAAATTAAGAACACTCTCAGAGATATTCAATTCCAAAACAGGAATAAAAATTACGCAAATAAAAAAATTAATAATGGGGCGTTAAAAATTGACATTAGTGTACAATGTACCACTATGACTTTATACATCACACAAAAAGCGTATATTCAAGAACCTAAATCAATTTTCGCAGTATATGTCAGGTCCCAGTTGAGTGAATTAGCAAAAGAACACTATAACTAACTAACTAACTGGATATCGGGTCACTTCAAGAAGATACAGTCACATACCCAAATATTAATGGGACGGAGGGTTCGAAGTTGTTGATCCTGAGGGTATGTTGGATGTACAAATAACCTAATCAGACAGTGGACGTAGAAGCGTTTGAATAAATAAGTGATTAGTGGTGATGTCTAAATAGCCATCATTGTCCGTGAGTCGTTCGTGTCGCGTCGTTGGTTAGAACCATTGTTGTTTTTTTTTAATACATTGGGCCGGCCATATTTGCTTGACGTTCCGAGGGGGCGAGTCGGCCAGGGGGCAAGTCAGTCAGGGGGCGAGTTGGCCAGGAGGCGAGTCGGTCAGGGGGCGAGTCGGTAAGGGGTGAGTCGGTCAGGGGGCGAGTTGACCTGACACCTCAAATTCAACAATCTGTTCTTATGGCAAGAGTCCAGAAAGATAGTGTTCTCATTATCTTGCATAAGGATTTAGTTGAAGTGACATCATTTAGAAAGAAACAAAGATCTAAACGTCTTGGGTTGATTCTCAGACTGATGACAATGAACATTGACGCTCTTACCTTCGAAAACACAGAGAAACAGTCTACAGTAAGCATGTGGCCCTAGCAAGGTCACATACCCCGCATGCAGAAACAACACACACATATTGTGTATAGTACATGTGGGTCACGAAATGAATTGGGGGCCATTTCTTTTTTTACGATCCCTGTTAAGTGAGATGTTTTGTATTTTTGTTTAGAACTCGCTGTTTAGTTTGCACTGAAAATCTCAACCAACGAAAAGAATTATAAATCATTTGAAATCAATTTTAGTGATACATCCCTTGCCATACTTTTGAAATGGCATCCATGTCAGATGTAACTGGGAGAGAAAAATTTCCTACTTTGGAACCCAGCCCAAATTCATAGAATGACACACATACATCTGCTTGGTGCATAGTTGCACTCTTGAAGAAGGAAAAGGAATAAGTGATGCATGTAAGAACTAGTGCTACTCGACAGCAAAGTGCACAAACGAAAAATTGGACTTATGTTTATTTAATGTAATTAGCATGAGGGGAAAGCATGATTCTCTTGATTTTTTTTCCATGTCTAATCCACTTTGTTTCTACTAAGAGACTGTCCAATCCTGCAGGTTAATGAAGACAACACTGTTAAATACAACAATGTTTATTATCCACCATTATATACCCAAACTGAGGTTTACTTCCATGTAGTTATAGCAATCAGTTGTAGTGTAACATTTGCGCTCGAATTGGTGGTTTTACATTTGGAAAATATCAGGAGTAGCCACATTTAAAGAAACTGCGGGCAGGCGTTTGTATATATTCCTTGAACCTGTTAAAAAATTAGCCCACAAGGGGGAAATTGTGTGCTCCTCAAGATCATGAGTATATTATAGTATTTGCATGCAAAAGAGGAGAAAAATTTAGCATGAAGCCACATATGTATTTCGTACTGTCTCCAAATGGTCTGGAGATATGAAACAAAACCTTACACCTCGGCTGGTATATGTATATTTTGGGGAGAGGGGTTGGTGGGATTGTCAGATGAGTTTGCTTGGATTTTAATATTCACTGAATAATCTAAATTGTAACTTTATACAGGAGCAACCTTCAAGTGGCTAGTGGAAAATGACTTGGGCTACTGTGCCTATCTGGTTGCTACACTTGTGAATGAGCCCAAGTCATCATCCCCCTTGAGTGTAAACAAGTTTGCATTCAAGGAGTATTTGGAGGCTTTTCCTGAGGGAGTGGAGGCGGTGGAGATGAAGGCGGGAGAGGCCCCACGAAGATCTGGCCGTCTTGCGAGCAAGCCCCGTCCCACTTTCAAGGAAGAGCTCACCGACGAGGAACTTATAGAGGCCATGGAGGAGTTTGACCCTGCTGAGGCTATGGGATCAGGTTAGAACACACAATTTACGTGAATGTAACAATCAATAGAGCCCCTGGGCTCTATAAATTTTTGTTTGGGTTTTCTTTTGTTTTATTATATGCGCTATGCATATTCTGGCGTTCCTTTAATTTAGGCAACAAGGCTTCCGGAAGTGGAGGAGATGCTCCCACCAGGAGTCGCAAACGGCCACCATCTGCCAGCAGCAAGCCCCCACCCTCCTCCAGTAGTAGACCCCAAAAATCCCCCAGATCTGAGACTACCTTGGTTGCACAGGCAGACAGGCAAGGTTGGTACAGTTTGGAAAAAAAGGAGTGCAACGACTATTGATACATTCATGTTGTACAAGTGTGCATGTGTAGCATTAAAAAAAACGTCCAAATGTTTCTCCAAAATGATACTCATTACAGAGTGTGTTCTTACCGATGGATGGAGGCGGAGTCTTCCAGAAGTGGACCACCACTGGGTCTCCCGGGCAATCTTCAAGCTTTCCCAAAAGGGAAAGCCGGAGATCGACTACAGCAAAATCAACCGCCTGTGGTACGACCCTCCTCCGCCACGTACCGTCCATGGTCAACCCCCCAAACCGGTGTTGTTTTATGCACACCGACTCTTGCTGTGGATGCCTCGTCGGCTTTGGGGCATGCGACTGGTCTGTCCGACTGACTCTTGCAGTGATCGAGAACTGTACTCAGCGGGCATGTATCCTCATGTCCGTCAGGTTGTGGACCTTGACGGGTTCTACAACCTGGCAGCTGAGTACCTGGAGTGCTCTCACTGCAAGAAGAAGTTCATTGGCTGGAGCCAGCCTATCCTGGAGCAGCTGGATGTGGGACACCGTGTCCAATTCCCTGCAATCTTGACGTACAAGCAGGCGTGTGACATCAAGGTCGTCCGACTCCTGCGCACGAGAGGAGTGGGAAATGGTCCCCACCAGCTGCAGCGAAAACTACAGGAACAACACAGCGAGGCCTGGCTCCAGAGGACAGCCCAGTACCTGTCTGCATGCGACGCATTCATCAAAGCCAGTGAGAGACAGCTCATACAGAAGCCTACCTTTGACCCACCCCCAAAGATGACCCCTGTCCCCACATACCAGTGGCTGCTGCAGGTCTATTGCAACGATGTTCTGCAGCGCATCGATGAGACCAAGGCAGCCATCACATCCACCTTTGGCAAGATCTTAAAAATGGACTCCACCAAGAAGGTGAGAAAAGATTTTGTTTGGCACAGTTGTTGATTCAGCCACAAACCCACTGTATGTGTATGTTGTGGTAAATCATGTGGAAACACTTCCACAATATATTTGTGTGTGTCTCTTTAAACTCCAGATCACCAGAAAACTAGCAGGATCCACCCGAGGGACGGCAGCGTGGGCAACAAACGTCGGGAATGAGCACGGGCAAGTTTTGATGAGCGTGCTGACAGCTGCAGAAGGCCATGGCCTTGACCACATGACCAAGGGCCTTGTTGCACGCTACCAAGCTGCCAACGTGCCTCCTCCCGCACTTCTCTATGTAGACAGGGAATGCTGTAAGGGTAAGTCGCACCTCTTCCCCGGCTGGCCCAACCTGCAGGTCCGTCTTGACATCTGGCACTTCATGAGGAGGTTTGCAACAGGGTGTACAACTGACTCTCATCAGTTGTACCCCTTCTTTCTCCGACAACTCTCAGCCTGCATCTTCTCGTGGAGTGCCGATGATGTCCAGAAGTTACGGGAGGCCAAACGGACCCAGCTCCTTGAGGCCAAGCATCACCAGCCGTCTGAGACAGAGGTAAACAACAGCATCAGCAAGAGGGAGCTGGCCCGCCATTGCAGAAGGATGACACGGGGAGAGGTGACGACCACCCAACTAATGCAGGCCCTGATCACCACCCTTGATGGGGAGCAGGGGCGTGACACCCTTGGAGTGCCACTTTTTGACTCGGCCCGCATCTGGGAGATCTGGGAGTCCCAGAAACAACACATCTCCTGTATTCAAGACCCCCCTGGTGTGCAACTTTACACCCAGACTGGGGAGAGAGTGGTGGGTGGAGTCACCCTACCATTCTACAGATGTGCTCGTGGGTTGACGTCATTGGAGTCGTTCCATCTCCATCTCAGGAACTTCATTCCTGGTAAGACACCAGTAATCTTGCATGTCATTATTGCAGTAACACTCCTTGGTCAGCAGTTCTTTGAGTGTGTTGTCTTCCATCTTTTTTTCAGGGACGCAAGCGAACGACGTGCACTTTCAGGCATACCTGCTGGAGGGGCTGGCGAGGTGGAATGAAGATCGTGCTGCAGAGGCCATCACTACCGAGGCACCTGAACATCGGGTGTACTCCGGCCATCTGCAGTACTCTGTGGATCAACTGGGGCAGCGTGTGCTTGGCAAGAGGATCAACCCATCACACATCACACCCCAGAAGTACACAGGTAGGATATGTCTTTGTTTTCACAGAAATGACTGATCACAGTCTAAGTGGCCAATCAAATTCAAGTAATATGGTGGATGTTAAGTCTTACATTCATATTGTGAACCATTTTTTTCATGGCCCAGGAGAGCGCATCGGGGTTGAGTACTTGTACCAACAAACGAATAAAGTGATCGACGAGTACATCCCCGATGATGCTGAGGGCGACGAAGAGGACGAGGATGACTACCAGGAGGAGGAGACAGAGCTGGACAACACAATCCCCCCCGTGGAGGATTCCAAGCCCACTACGGAAGTTCCACAAGCTTCCTCAGTGCCTCACGGGCCAGGTGCTAAGCGTAAGTGAAAAAAAAGTACAAAGAGAACAGATTGGTATTCTCTGCAAAGAACAACAATCTTGAATGACACTTTTTCTGTCACATTACAGCCAGCTTACCCCCCCGTCGGAGAGCGTTCAAAAGAGCACCTGTGCCGCTGACACGGCCGGGGTCGTCTTATTCTCCTCCTCCTTTGCCTGAGCCGTCCTCTTCGTATAGCCCCACCCGTCCTCCCAGGCACACTGATCCTCGCTGAGCCAAGCCTGCCACGCTGTCCCGGAGACCGCCCACCCCTCCACCGGTGGACATGCCCCCTACCGGTGGACATGTCCTACCAGAGCAATTGGACGAAACGCCGGAGCCTACCCTTGATGATCCTGATGATGAAAATGTAAGTAGCAAAGTTTCAAGCCAAATATAACAGAGGATGAACCGTTGCACTTTGTTCAGGTTTGAATGCTTCTAACTTTCATACTCTGCTTATGTACCGCAGGACCAGACACTTGGACCAGATAGTGTGCCGGGCTATGAGAATGTGGAGGCCCTTGCAAGCTATCTGGTCCATTTTCGTCAGGGCAAAGGGGTTATAACGAACCAACAGGCCGACAGAATCATCAAGCTGTGGAGTGCTCTTCACATTTCTGATAAGACTGTTAGGCGACCTCCCCATCATCAGGAACAATTGACCAAGGGTAGGTTCAAGCGTTTCAAGGGAATAACTGTGATTCCTGGCACTGACAGCACCCGTCGGTAAGTGAAAATTTAATATCACTCCCCCCCCCCCAAAAAGGGAAAAAACACTTATCTTACCCTTGGCACACTGCCAATCACCGTTTTTTTTTTTTTTTCCCAGATGTTTCTTGGGGGAAAATACAGGCCCAGCGACCTGGCCTGATGCCAACAGGTACATGGAGTGCATCATTGACAAGTTGTGCTCCATGTACCCAGGCCAGGTTCGACAGCGGGGTCACAACGTTCAAAGATGGTTCCTGTTGATGGCGGCCTACAGAAACATCCGGAACAAGGTGCTGTCAAATGCCCTCCTCACTAGGCACACTTAGCTCCAGCTGATGGAGATCAACCAGAGGTCTCTCATTCAGTGGTAAATATATCTCTTCATTGCTGTAGATGCAGTGTGCTTTCTGAACTTGTTGCTTGAATGTTTTGTCTTTCTTGCATGTGGTAACATTTACAGGTTCAATGCAAACTCCAAAAAAAAAGGAGAGGCAGGTCCTGGAGATGGGCATCTCGCTGCCCATCCCTCTAATGACCACTTCAGGGCCCCTCCCCGAGCCTGTGCAGAGACCTCAAACATTGACCGTGCCTGGTGAGGACCATCCCTTCCAATACAGCATTCCGGAGGACACTGCAGGGAAGGGAACCCTGAAGGCGACGAGGACAACACCAACGCCCCGGCCAGTCCAACTCCAATGCCCGTGGCTGGGCTTCGGCCACCCTCGACCCAACCAACCCCACCTATCACTGTCGTCCTCCCAGCTGAGCGGATTCAAGATCTAGGCCTCCATCCGATTACCCCGCATCCCGCAGACCAGCAGGTAGCAGCTGACGGCAATGCCAAAGTCCCAAGAAGTACAGCATGCTACAGGCGCCATGCTACTGAGGAGGCTGCTGCTGGAGCTCCTAAGAAGAAATTCAACCCGCGGACGAGGATCTCCAACTGCAGTCAGTGTGGGCAACCGAGGGATCCAGCAAGCCACACACAGTATTATGGCAGCTGGTACTGTGCTAACATGGCAGAGGAAACCTTCGAGGAGTGGAGAGCAAGGATGGAAGCAAGACGAAAGGAGCGCCGTCGGCCAAAGGAGGAAGGACAGTGATAGTCGTGGTGGCTGGAGTGGTTGTTGAGGATAGGAGCCGTGCTGGTGGTTCCACCCAAAAAAAAAAAAAATGGTTTTTAATGCTGCCGAATTCAGGGCAAAGATGGACACAATTGTATGATGGGGGATAAAAACACAGAATCAACATTTACACGCATTGAAATACTTAAACAACAGAAAGTTTCATTTTATGTCCATCTTTGCCTTGGATTTGAAGGTCCCAAGCCCTTACACAAAGCAGAGGGAAAGCCATTATCTGAACAGGGACACCAAAAGGTATGAACCTCCAAGGTAAATATATTGTCTGTTAGGACTCTATGAATCGAGTGCGTTGATATCATCAAGTTGCTTTGCTGATAATTTTGAACAAGTTTCAGGACAATGACAGAAAAAGAAGCATTCTTGGGAATAATTGTTATGTTTTCAGGCACTCAGCTTTATTTCCCACATGTGGTCACTTTCACATACGATGATGGAACAAAGACTAGCCAAATATGCCTTACTCACCAGTGATGCATTGGAACAAAATCTTAAAGCTCAACTGTTCATTATAGATATGAACTTATATTTAGGAGGGGCAAACTTAGTTCTTTGTTGCATACACACACTGCCTTCCGTGGGAAGATTTATTTGAAAAGCTATCCGGAATGCTTAATGTTGATGACAATGAACCAGTATTCTGCAAAGCAAAAGAAAACAAGCAAAGAAATATTATTAACTTAATGACCAAATTTGTCATAGCTTGCTAAAATATCTGCTCTCAAAATGAGATACCCATTCATGGGCTATATACCATGCAATCATTTGTAATGAATACAAACTCTCCATAAGCTATTTCTATTTAGAATGAAACAATTCAATGGATTTATATTCCTACGTCAATTAATACACTAAAATGTCTGTTAAAAAATGCCGGAAATTGAAGGGCGCATCATTTGGCTGTGGCTGACCTTAAACAGAGGCGTTATTTTTCATGAAATTAGATTTCTCCAAAGCGCACAACGGGGGTAATGAAGCTGGTACAAAAAACTGGTAGGCTATGAAACCTCTCTAAATGCCATAGTGCTTCTTGTAATCACTATCATGCTTGACTGCACACGACTCCCTGTCCAAGCTGAATAAAGAGACAAAAAACAACAGGAGGCAAATCAGAAATCCTGTGTTGGGTGGGGGTGGCAAAACTGAACAATCAGCAATACATGCCAACATGACATATTTCATTTATAAGCACTGACTTACTTTTATTTGTGGTCATAAATTTTAGCACTTGCACTTGTGTCTTTTTCTACCTCCTTTCTGGGCGAGTAAATATATGTACAATCAAATACATGAAAACTCAGAACCGTTGTGTACCCAAATGAACTGCAGTTTCCATGGTTTTCAAGTGCTTTCGATTATTTCATATGAGAGTGTGTGAATTGCCTTGTCCGAAATACAGCCATAGTCTGTGGAGAATGTGAATAAAAGTTGACAATTTCCCTTTCTTTGGTAAACCTGATAAATTGGTGCCCAAATAAACCATCCATCTTTTCAACAATCTTTTCCTTTAGTAGCTAAAAAAATTGGTTGATAATGATGTGAGTACAGTCAACTGACATCAAAGAAAACACTGCTAAAACATAACACTGGGAGATCTTTCAAGAATTCCCATTCGTTACTGGCAGCTTTGCTCTATTCTTCCCAATTTCTTTATTACAATTGAGCAGTAGAGTAATATGTTGAATCTTACAAGAGTTGACAATACTTTCTCAAAAATTGGAGACTCTTGGCTCTTTTTGAATGGTTTTGAAAAAAAAAAGGTCTTGGGAGTTGCTTTTACCTAGACCCTTTGTACAAACACTGGAATTTTATGATGTCAATAGATTCCCCCATGACTTCATACACATTCAATCCATCACATTTGCAGATGCATTCGCTGAACAAAAAACTGCACTCCTTACCTCTGCAGCAATGGTTTTCCCTCTGCTTTTGTCTAAGGGCTTGGGACCTTCAAATCCAGGCAAAAAGATACAAACAGAGTATTCTCTCAGAGCTGACCGTGAGCAAAGACTTTTGGGTTAAAAATCAGTGCCAAACTTGTGATCAACCAGCACTGTAGAAAGATCACATGATTTTTCCATTCATACTTTGTTTTTATCATTGCACATGGATTTGGCAGCATTAAAAACCATGTCTTCTTCCACGACTCAAACATGATGGATAATTTCCGCCTTGCCATCAGACCTTGTTACTTTCGTCGCAGTTGTACACAACCCTAAGCAACTCTCCATGTAATCCACCTGAAAAAAAAACAAAAACACAGACTTCTCAGTATGAACAGTACTTAAACATACAAGAACTCATTATATAGTGTAGTTGCTCTTGCTCCAACAGTAAGTTTCAAGTTTGGCTTGTTTGTAACCATTTCTCATTTTTACTACATTTTACACAAAAAGCATGTCCTAAGTAACAAGGATTTCCAATTTATTCTACCTTCAAAAGAGGTGCAAAAAATTCCAACTGTTGAACAAAATATTCAATTGCTTTCAGACATTGTCAAATACAGAACAGATAAGAAAAAAACACAACAAATTCAAAGGAAGGACATTGACTATGCACACATGCGACAAATTTATCCCCGACCCCACAGACAAATTCTGTATGGAACAGACAAAAGTTGAAGAAATCATTCAGTTGGGTTGATAGATTGTACCAAAAGAAAGCAATAACAAATTAAAAAAAAATTCCAAGTATGCCAGGACTAACAAAAAACTAACATGTCATTTTTTCCCAAAATGGACCATTTCTGAGCAGAACATTACTCAAAACAAAGGCCAAAAAGAAAAAGAATAAATTGCATCCATTCCTTTAATGTCAGCATGTCGAGCAAACGTAAACCCAAACTCCAAACGGCCGAAGACATCAATTCTTAAGTAGGCCCTGAAAAAAAAGGAGGGGAAATAAAAGGAAGACAATTCCAAGTCGCATCTCAAAAGAAGTAGGCCTAGGCCTAAGAACAAGAACTCCAAGGTTCAAAAAAAAAATTTTTCCCATTCCTTCAACGTCAGCATGTTGTCCCAAACTCCAAAAAGGGAAAAAAACAAAGTCTAATTTCATAAGAAGTAACAACCAGTGTCGCTTTATTAACAAAACAGACTTTACAACGCCCAATAAAAAAATCTTTCAATTCCTTCACCATACAGCATGGTCTGTGAACGTAGTGGCCCTAATTCAGAAAGGACCCCCCCCCAAAAAATAGGAAGGGTCACTCGCCTACAACTTCACATTTGGTAATTTTTCGAACGTCTTTATGAAATTCCCCGCCCCTAAGGTACCCTTTTTCGGGCAGAAGTTACATGAACTCCCGTCACATCCAAGGCAAACATGTTCACTTCGCATTCGTTCGTTCAACGTAGGGTGGGCCAGATTCCGGACAGGCCCATTTTTGACAGACAAAAACACACATTCCAGGCGTCATTTGGGCCACAAAAAACGACGAGAAACATTTCCAAACCTTCAATCTGAAAAACCACCACGTCCCTCCGAAAATCAACGGCAAAATAGCCCAGGTTTCATCGCGGAAAAACAGGCCACATAAAGGCCACAACGCGCGGACGTCGGGCAGCCATTTTCACACACAGAAACATGCACTGCCCAAGCACATCCACTTACCCATTCGCTTACACAGTAGTTGGTGGAGTAGACCGTTACCGAAATTATACACGGAGAAGGAGGTTATGGAGCGCCGTTCGACAAATAAGCATGTGCAAAAAGTGGTGGTTCCAATTGTTCCAATTTTGGGAATGGCGGTTTGTGATTGGTCGAAAGGTTCCAATTCTGGTTCCAATTCTCAATCTTCGAGTAAGAATTGGAACATTTCGACCAATCACAAACCGCCATTCCCAAAATTGGAACAATTGGAACCACCGCTTTTTGCACATGCTGTTTTGTACGATTGGCGCTCTATAATCTCCTTCTCCCTGTTAAATTTCGTGGCCGATGGGACGAGTGAGCAGCGAATGGATCTGGATGTGCTTGGGCAGTCTGTTTCAGGGTACAGTCCACTAATTCAAGCCCCAACTTCATGCAGGCCAACATCCCTGAGATTTCTGAAACTCAAATGAAATTCTTGTCTGGTCACTTATCTTTTAATTTCTTTTCAATTTTTTGTGCGTTAATCAATTACATTTTTATTTATTCCTACAAAACAAAATCACCACCGAAAAAGTGATTTTTCCCGAAGTCTGATTGCAGCTGTTTTTCAAGTGGCAACCATCAACTTTCTCGGGCACCATTTTTCAACCGTAGTTTTTAGTCATTCTGCTCTCATATGAAAGCTCAAAGACCCAGGGAGTTGATCCTTGCAAGGATTTACACAATCTCACCATTTTGGAGACCAAACAATCTCCTTTTTCAAAAGATACTGGGGAGGGCGGCACTTTTAATGCTAATGAGCTGGCCAGAAATTCTCACTATAATTAGTGGTCTGCACCCTTCAGTGCGTTAACGTGGCGGCCCGCCGTCCGCGCGTTGTCGCCCGATTTTTAACCAGGAAAGTAGGGCTATTTGGCCGGTGATTTTTGCAGATACGTGGTGGCTTTTCAGACTGAAAGTTTTCAAATGTTTCTTGTCTCTTTTCTGGATAAAACGACCCGGGAAATGTATCTTTTTTGTCCGCTGAAGATTGTGCTGTCCGGAATTTGGCCCACTCTACGTTGAACGAATGGAAGCGAAGTGAACATGTGTGCAACGCGATAGGAATTCATGTAACTTCTGCCCGAAAAAGGGAAACTTGCGGCCGGGGCTTGCGCCTAATTTCCCCCGACCTTTGAGTAAGAATTGGAACAAGAATTGGAACCACTTCGACCAATCACAAACTGCCATTCCCAAAATTGGAACAATTGGAACCACCGCTTTTTGCACATGGTTATTTGCACATGTACATTTTGTACATGGTTATATGGTTACGATTGGCGCACCATAACCTCCTTCTCTGTTTATAATTTCGGGGCCGTTCTACTTTACCGCGGCCGACTACTGTGTGAGCGAATGGGTACGTGGATGTGCTTGGGCAGTCCATGGCCCTTTTCCAATATTCGACTTGGGCTCCATCTGTGGCTTCGTTCCCACATGGTTCCCAAAACCAATCCCCTATTGTGGGCCTGAATCGTTTCAATTAAATGGGATTACTGGAATTTCTGGCTCTCTCGCATCTTATTTGATGTTCTGTGGCACTATTAGACTCATTACTGGGCTTCGGCTTCAAAGTCAGCTAGTTATAAAACAGGTGAAGGCTGCGACGGAGCCGAATTGAGTATTGGAAAACAGGCTATGTTTCTGTGCGTAAAAATGGCGGCCCTCCGTCCGCGCGTTGTCGCCCGATTTTCCTCGATGAAACCTGGGCTATCCGGCCGGCGATTTTCGCAGAGACGTGGTGGCTTTTCAGACTGAAGGTTTGGAAATGTTTCTTGTCAGATTGTGTGGCCCAAATGACATCGGGAATGTGTGTTTTTGTCTGTCGGAAATGGGGCTCTCTGAGCTCTGGAATGTGGCCCACCCTACGTTGAACGAATAGACATTATACTTGATTGTTGATAGATGTGAAGTGAACATGTCTGCCTTGGATTCGATCGATTAGCCCCACTAGTGTGGCACGGACTTTCACTCTCGATCCATCCTTAGCCACACATCCGTATGTGCAATTTCGTGTCGGTGGACTGAACATTTTCGGTGCACCCACGTATCGTGGGCGCAATTTCTTTTGCACGCGGACATGATCCTTTCCTTGACCTTTCCGCTTTCTGACGTTATTCAGGTATTTTCCAGTCTTTTTGCCTTTATCCATTCAATCTAACAGGCTCGCTCTCACAGTCGCCATTTTTAAAATAAGGTCATTGTACATTATGTCACTTGACCCCTTATTTTCTCGACAGCTGTTCCATGTCGAGACATATAATACATGTACATGGTCTGAGCGATAAGATACATGTACCAATGGGCTCTTCCAAAACTTTGGCAGAAGTTTAGATGTTTTGACATGGAACAGCCGTCGAGAAGATAAGGGGTCAAGTTACGTAATGTTCAACAACCTTATTTTAAAGATGGCGACATTGAGATCGAGGCCGTTAGATTGAATCTAATTCAATGCTTAAAGATGTTGGAAAAATTACCAAATGTGAGTTTGTAGGCAAGTGACCCTTGCTAATTGTTTTGGGGTCCTTTCGGAATTAGGGCCACTACGTTCACAAACATGATAGACCTAGCCCCACTAGTGTGGCACGGACTCCCACTCCCACTCCATCCTTAGCCACACATCCGTATATGCAATTTCGTGTCGGCCAGCACATAGAGATGATTCTTAGCCTGTCTGCTTTCTTAGCGCCATTTATTGAACAATTTCACTCACATTCTGGTATTTTCCAGTCATTTTGCCTTCACCCATTCAACCTCACATACTCGCTCTCACAGTCGCCATCTTTAAAATAAGGACGTTGAACATTACATCATTTGACCCCTCATCGTCTCGACGGCTGTTCCATGTCAAAACATCTAAACTGCTGCCAAAGTTTTGGAAGAGCCCATTGGTACATGTATCTTATCGCTCAGTGCGTGTATTAGATATGATGGCTGCTCCATGTCAAGATATCATTCAATAAATGGCGCTAAGAGAGCGGAGAGGCAAAGGATCATCTCTGTGTGCAAAAGAAATTGCGCCCACGATGATCAGTAGGTACGGCGAAAATGTTTAGAACGCTGACACGAAACTGCGCATACAGATGTGTGGCTAAGGATGGAGCGGGAGTGAGAGTCTGTGCCACACTAGTGAGGCTATGACAGACCATGCTGATGTCGAAGGAATTGATTTTTTATTGGGCCTTGGAACATCAGTTTTGTTAATAAACTGACAATCATGAAAATGGTTCTTACTTCTTGTGAAATTACACTTAGAATTCCCCCCCCGCAGGGCCTACTTTTGGGTTTTTGGGCCAACATGCAGATGTTGAAGGAATTTTAAAAAATTCTTTTTTATTCTTTTGAGCCTTGGAAGTTGGAGTTCTTGTTCTGGATGATAAACGTCTGTTTAGTTAATAATATGAAATTTTTTCTTGGGCCTACTGCTTGTGAGATTCCACTTAGAATTGTTTTCCTTTTTTCCTTCCGCAGGGCCTACTTAGGAATTGATTTCTTTTGCTCTTTTGGAATTTGGGCCTTCATTAGCATACCATGCTGACATTGAAGGAACAGATGCAATTGATTGTTATGCTTTTGGGCCTTGGAGTGATGTTCTGTTCACAAATGGTTCGTTTTGTGATAAAATGACATGTTAGTTTTTTGTTACTCCTTGTGATACTTGGCTAAGATTTGTTTTCTTTATTTTTCCCCTTGCTTTTTTTGTACAATATATCAACACAACCGAATGTTTTGTTCAACTTTTGTCTGTTCCATACATAATTTTCATGGGGGGGAGGGAATTTGTTGCATGTGTGCATAGGCCAGGGCCTTTGAATTTTTTTATCTTTCAGCTTTTCTTTATTTGACAATGTCTGAAAACAACTGAATATTTTGTTCAACAACAGTTCAACAATTCCAGCACATTTTTTGAAGGTAAAATAAATGGGAAATCCTTGTTACTCGTAAAACCATTTATGTGTAAACTTGAGTTAATGAAAGATGGTTACAAACAAGCCAAATGTTAAACTTACCCTTAGAGCAAGAGCAACTACACTATGTAATGAGTTCTCTTATGTTTTAATGTACTGTTTATGCTGAGAAGTAATTTTTTTCAGGTGGAAGTGCATGTAGGAGAGGGGATGAGGGTTGTGTACCCCTGCAACTAAAGTAACAAGGTTGTAGGAAAATAATTCCCGGATAGCAAGGCGGAAATTATCCATCAACTTCAGCTCATGGTTAAAGACATGGTTTGTAATGCTGCCAAATCCACATGCAATAATAAAAATAGAGTATGAATGGAAAAGTCGTGATCTTACTAAAGTGCTGGTCGAGCACAGGTTTGGCACTAATTAGTGACCCAAAACAGTTTTCACTCGCTGTCAGTTCTGAAAATAAACTCTGTTGGTATCATTTTGCCTTGGATTTGAAGGTCCCAAGCCCTTATACAAAAGCAGAGGGAAAACCATTGGTAAAGAGGTAAGGAGTGCACTTTTCAGAGAATGCATCTGCAAATGTGATGGATGCAATGTGTATGAAGTCATGGAGGACTCTATTGACATCCTAAAACTTCATTGTTTTAGAGGAGCTTGGAAATTGCAATTCTCAAGACCTTAGGTTTGTTTTGTTCAAAACCATTTAAAATGGCAGAGAGTCAAGATTTTTCGGAGAAAGTACAGTCAACTCTTGTAAGATCCAGCATATTACTTTGTTTACTGCATGACTATATTATAACAAAAAATTGGGAAAAACATAGCAAAGCATCTATTAAGAAATGTGGATTCTTGAAATATTTCCTTGTATTTGTTTTAGCAGTGTTCTCTGTGATGTCAGTTGACTGTGCTCACATCATTATCGACTGCATTTTTATGAAGCGAACTAGCAAAGCTACCAAATGAGAAGATTAGTGAAAAGATGTTTTTTTGGACGCAAATTTATCAGGTTCACCAAAGAATGGGAAACTGTCAAACTTTATTCACATTCTTCACAGACTAGGGATTTATTTTAGACAAAACAATTCACATACTCTGATATGAAAGAAATTGAAAGCACTTGAAAACCATGGAAACTGAAGTTCATTTGGGTACACAACTGTTATGAGTTTTCATGTATTTGATTGTACACGTATTTACTTGCCCAGAAAGGAGGTAGAAAAAGACACAAGTGCAAGTGCAAAAACTAATGAGCCAAAACAAATGGAAGTCAGTGCTTTTAAATAAAATTTTTGATTGGTGGCATCAATTGTTGATTGTTCAGTTTTGCCACCCCCACCCAAAACAGGATTTCTGATTTGCCTCCTGTTGTTTTTTGTCTCTTTATTCAGCTTGGACAGGGAGTCGTGTGCAGTCAAGCATGATAGTGATTACAAGAAGCACCGTGGCATTTAGAGAGGTTTCATAGGCTACTGTTCTCTAGCATTTTTTTTGTACCAGATTCATTACCCCTTTTGTGTGCTTCGGAGAAACCTCAAGTTCATGGAAAATGATACTGATGTTAAGGTCAGCCACAGCCAAATGCTCCACCCTTAAATTTCCAGCTTGTTTAACTGACATTTCTGTTTATTAATGCATATTAGAATGTAAATCCATTGACATGTTTCATTCCAAATAAAAATGACATATCAAGAGTTTGTATCCATTCAAAATTATTGCATGGGATATAACCCATGAATGGGTATCTCATTTTGAGAGCCGATATTAAAGCTACGAATAATTTGGCCAATAAGGTAATCAGTTTTCTTTTGCTTGATGGAATCGTTTTAAATTGTCATCCACATTAAGCATTACTGATAGCTTTTCAAATAAACTTCAAAAGAGAGGCATTATGTGTATGCAGCAAAGAACTAAGCTTGCCCTCATGATAATGATGGGTTCATACATGTATCTAGAATTAACAGTTTTCCTTTAAGATTTTGTTGCAATGCATCCCTTGTGAGAAAGGCCCATAAGCTTGTCTTATTTGGCAATCGCCATAATAAGACTCTCACCACATGTGGGAAATAAAGCTGAGTGCCTGAAAACATAAGAATTTGTCAAAAGAACTATCCTTTTTTGTCACTGTCCTGAAACTTTCAAAAAAATCTTAGCAAAGCAACTGGATGATATTTGTATCCTTCAGCATTTAAACTTCCCAATTCATCAAGTCCTAAATGACAATATTTATACCTTGGAGGTTCTTACCTTTTGGTTTACCTTTTCAGATAATGGTTTCCCTCTGCTTTGAGTAAGGGCTTGGGACCATCAAATCTAAGGCAAAAACTTCCTGTTTGTTCCAATATTTTAATGCGTATAAATGTTGATGAGTTTTTATTCCACATTGTTTGTGCACACATCATACGAATGTGTCTATCTTTGCTTTGAATTCGGCAGCATTAAAAACAAATTTTTTTTTTTTGGTTGGTGGAACCACCCGCATGGTCCTCAACAACCACTCCAGCCACCACGACTACCACTGTCCTTTCTCCTTCGGCCAACGATGCTCCTTTCTTCTTGCTTCCATCCTTGCCCTCCACTCCTCGAAGGTTTCCTCTGCCATGTTAGCACAGTACCAGCTTCTATAATACTGTGTGTGGCTTGCTGGATCCCTCGGTTGCCCACACTGACTGCAGTTGGAGATCCTCGTCCGCGGGTTGAATTTCTTCTTAGGAGCTCCAGCAGCAGCCTCCTCAGTAGCATGGCGCCTGTAGCATGCTGTACTTCTTGGGACTTTGCCGTCAGCTGCTACCTGCTGGTCTGCGGGATGAGGGGCAATTGGATGGAGGCCTTGATGATGAAGCAGCTCAGCTGGGAGGACGACAGTGATAGGTGGGGTTGGTTGGGTCGAGGGTGGCCAAAGCCCAGCCACGGGCATTGGAGTTGGGACTGGCCGGGGCGTTGGCGTTGTCCTCGTCGCCTTCAGGGTTCCCTTCCCTGCGGTGACCTCCGGAACCCTGTATTGGAAGGGACGGCGCTCACCAGGTGCAGTCAGTGTTGGAGGTCTCTGCACAGCCTCAGGGAGGGGCCCTGAAGTGGTCATTGGAGGCCGCGGCATCGAGGTGCCTATCTTTAGGACTTGCCTCTCCTTTTTTTTGATTTAGCATTGAACCTGTAAATGTTATCAAATGCAAGACAGACAAAACAATCAAGTTACAAGTTCAAAAAAGCACACTGCATCCACAGCAATGAAGATAAATATTTACCACTGAATGAGAGACCTCTGGTTGATCTCCATCAGCTGGAGCTGAGTGTGCCTGGTGAGGAGGACAGCACTTTGTCACGGATGTTCTTGTAGGCTGTCATGATGAGTGACCATCCCTGAATGCTGTGGCCCCGATGTCGAACCTGGCCAGGGTACATTAGAGCACAGCTTGTCAATGATGCACTCCGTGTACCTGTTGGCATCAGGCCAGGTACAGCTGGGCCAGTATTTTCCCCCAAGAATCACCTGTAAAATAATAATCAATGATCGGCAGTGTGCCAAGGAAAAGATCAGTGATTTTTCTTTTGGGGGGGGGGGAAGTGATATGAAATTTTCACTTACCGACAAGTGCCGTCATTGCCAGGAATCACTGTCATTCCCCTGAAATGCTTGAACCTACCCTTGGTAAATTTTTGCTGATGATGGGGAGGTACCCTCACAGTCTTATCCGAACGGTGTAGAGCATTCCACAGCTCGATAATTCTGTTGCCCTGTTGGTTTGTGATTACTCCCCTGTCTTGACAAAAATGGTCCAAATAACTTGCAAGAGCCTCCACTCTCTCGTAGCCGGGCATGCTATCAGGTCCAAGTGTCTCGTCCTGCAGTACATAAGCATAAGTATGTAAGTTAGAAGCATTCAAACCTGAACAAAGTGCAACGGTTCATCATCTGTTATATTTGGTTTGAAACTTTGCTACTTACTTTTTCATCATCAGGATCATCAAGGGTAGGCTGGGGTGGTACGCCCAGTTGCTCTTGTAGGACTGGTGGGTCAGGGATAGGAGACAAAGGGGGCATGTCCGCCGGTGGAGGGGTGGGCGGTCTGCGGGACAGCGTGGCAGGCTTAGTTCGGCAAGGATCGGTGTGTCTTGGAGGACTGGTGGGGCTATATGTAGAGGATGGCTCTGGCAGAGGAGGAGGAGAATATGATGACCCAGGCCGTGTCAGTGGCACATGTGTTCTTTTGAAGGCCTGCAGACGAGGGGGTGAGGTGACTGTAATGTGACGGAAAAAGTATCATTTAAGATTGTAGTTCTTAGCAGAGAATACCAGTATGTTTGCTTTGTACATTGTATTTCACTTACGCTTATCGCTTGGCTATTGAGGGAGCTTCAGGAACATCTGTGATGGACTTGGGGGATGGTGTGGTCAAGCTCCGTCTCCTCCTCCTGGTAGTCGTCCTCGTCCTCTTCGTCACCCCCAGTATCATCAGGGATGTATGCATCGAGCACTTTATTGGTCGTTGGTACAAGTACTAACCCCGAAGAGCTCTTCAGGTCATGAAAAAATGGTTCAAAATATAAACGTAAGAATTAACATGCACCGTATTAGTAGAATCTGTTTGGCCACTTAGTCTCTGCTCAGTCATTTCTGTGAAAACAAAGATATACCCTACCAGTGTACTTCTGGGGTGTGGTGTGTGTTGGGTTGATTCTCTTGCCGAGCACACGCTGCCCCAGTTGATCCACATAATATTGCAGATGGCCAGAGTGCCTTGGTGTTTATGGCCTCTGCAGCACGATCTGCATTCCACTGCGCCAGCCCCTCCATCAGGTACGCCTGGAAGTGCACGTCGTTTGCTTGCGTCTCTGCAATAACAAATGAAAGACAACACACTCGAAGAACTGCTGACCAAGGAGTGTTACTGCAATAATGACATGCAAGATTACTGGTGTCTTACCAGGAATGAAGTTGCTGAGATGCAGATGGAATGACTCCAATAACGTCAACCCACAAGAACATATGTAGAATGGTAGGGTAACCCACAACTCTCTCCCCAGTCTGGGTGTAAAGCTGCACACCGGGGGGGGGCTTGAATACAGGAGATGTGCTGTTTCTGGGATGACCAGATCTCCCACATGCAGGCCGAGTCAAAAAGTGGCACTCCCAGGGTGTCACACCCCTGCTTCCCATCAAGGTTGGTGAGCAGAGCCTATATGAGTCGGGTGGTCGTCACCTCTCCCCGTGTCATCCTTCTGCAATGGCGGGTCAGCTCCCTCTTGCTGAGGCTGTTGTTGACCACTGCCTCAGATGGCTGGTGATGCTTGGCTGTAAGGAGCTGGACCCGCTTGGCTTCCCTTAACTTCTGGACATCATCGGCACTCCACAAGAAGATGCAGGCCGAGAGTTCTCGGAGGAAGAAGGGGTACAACTTATGCGAGTCCTGCTTGTTTTCTGGTGATCTGGAGTTTAAAGAAACACACACAAATATATTGTGGAAGTGTTTCCACATGAGATTGCCATTACAAAAAAATACAAATACAGCAGGTCAGTGTCTGAATCGATGACTGTGCCAAACAAAATCTTTTCTCACCTTCTTGGTGGAGTCCATTTTTAAGATCCTGCCAAGGTGGATGTGATGGCTGCCTTGGTTTCATCAATGTGCTGCAGAACATCGTTGCAACAGACCTGCAGCAGCCACTGGTAGGTGGGGACAGGGGTCATCTTTGGGGGTGGGTCAAAGGTAGGCTTCTGTATGAGCTGTCTCTCACTGGCTTTGATGAATGCGTCGCATGCAGACAGGTACTGGGCTGTCCTCTGGAGCCAGGCCTCGCTGTGTTGTTCCTGTAGTTTTCGCTGCAGCTGGTGGGGACCATTTCCCACTCCTCTAGTGTGCAGGAGTCGGACAACCTTGATGTCACACGCCTGCTTGATTGCCGGGAACTGGACACGGTGTCCCACATCCAGCTGCTCCAGGATAGGCTGGCTCCAGCCAATGAACTTCTTCTTGCAGTGAGAGCACTCCAGGTACTCAGCTGCCAGGTTGTACAACCCGTCAAGGTCCACAACCTGATGGACACGAGGATACATGCCCGCTGAGTGGAGTTCTTGATCACTGCAAGAGTCAGTCGGACGGACCAGCCGTATCCCCCAAAGCCGATGAGGTATCCACAGGAAGAGCCGGTGAGTATAAAAAAACACCGGTTTGGGGGCTGACCATAGATGGAGCATGGCAAAGGAGGGTCGTACCACATGCGGTTGACTTTGCTGTAGTCGATCTCCGGCTTTCCCTTTTGGGAAAGCTTGAAGATTGCCTGGGAGACCCAGTGGTGGTCCACTTCTGGGAGACTCTACCTCCATTCATCGGTCAGAACACACTCTGTAATGAGGATCATTTTTGAACAACACTTTGACATTTTTTAGTGCTACACATTCACATTAGTTTTTGTACATCATGAATGTATCATTAGTGGTTGTACTCTTTTTTTTTCTCCAAACTGTACCAACCTTGCCTGTCTGCCTGTGCAACCAAGGTACTTCTCAGATCCGGGGGATGTTTGGGGTCTTCTACTGGAGGAGGGTGGGGGCTTGCTGCTAGCAGATGGCGGCTGTCTGCGACTAGTGGTACCTCCACCACCTCCAGAAGCCTTGTCGCCTGAATGAAATGAAAACCTGAGGATGCATGGAACATATAAAACAAGCAAAATGATAGCATTCAGAACATGCAGAGGGGCTTTATAAATTTAATGTTCACTTAAAATGTCCAAGGAGCATGGTTCTAACCTGGTCCCATAGCATCGGCAGGGTCAAATTCCTCCATGGCCTCCATCAGTTCTTCGTTGGTGAGTTCCTCTTCCTTGAAAGTGGGACGGGGCTTGCTCGCAAGACGGCCAGATCTTCGTGGGGCCTCTCCCGCTTTCATCTCCACCGCCTCCACTCCCTCAGGAAAAGCCTCCAAATACTCCTTGAATGCAAACTTGTTTACACTCAAGAAGGACGATGATTTGGGCTCATTCACAAGTGTAGCCACCAGATAGGCGCAGTAGCCCAAGTCATTTTCCACTAGCCACTTGAAGGTTGCTCCTGTACAAGGTTGAAATTGAAATTGTACAGTGAATACTGAAAGCCAAGCGAACTGTTCATATGACAATTCCAACTCCGCCAAAAATTATGCACAGTTCATTTTCAATCACTAAGGTCAACTGGGTTGAAACAGCAGAGTGGTCACTTTTTGTGTCAGGGCATTTTCACGGTGACTTGCGTTACATTTTAGTTCATTTTGAAACTTTTATAACCACACACATACTACAATGTAGCAGTTAAAATTCCACTTACTGGAAGAGTGAAGGTTCACGCGATGGCACAATACATTGATCACACACACGTCAACACAATACACGCTTCCTGATATACCGTGCAGGGTGTCCTCAATATACGCACTAATAAAGAGGGTTCGCCCGACAGCGGAAACGTGTATTGAGTAAACCGCACCCGCAATAGTGTCACTGACCTGTGAACGTGAAGAAGGGGAATGCCGAACGCTTGTACAAGGGCACTGCATTCCGTTCACTGCAATTACATGCATGTTGGCATGTCTTTAAAATCGTGGCGTACGCGTTAAACCCCTATTAAATTCACGATCGCAATGTTAAGAATCCGATCACGATGCACAACGAACTACACTGAGTTGTCTAACCTGCATTAATGAGCTTTCGACATCGATCGGTGCACCTGTGGTGCAGATATTACTGTCACTACCAAGCAGTCTGTTTACGAAGAGTGCTGGCTTGATTTGATTCGGCACAACTGATTCACGTAATCTCATGAAATGGGATTAACGGTCCACCTTTTGTGAAAAAGATATCTCTGCCGCCCCGAAATGATCTGGATTGTACGATATCATCAGGAATACCAATGCCACTTTCCTGACGGGTCATCGTACAGTACATCTCTGTACATGAAAAATGACAAAGTTAATCTACTGGGGCATTCGTTTCTTCAGCAGATCGAACCAACTAACACACAGATAGAAAAATCAAGCATTAACATTCTTTTCAAGAAAATGTTGGTCAAGGTAAATAAAAAAAAAACGCTCGTGGCAACTGGAGTATTTTTTTATGCAGGGCCCGCTGTGGGACGCCCTGACGAAAATTGTATGCCTGCGCCGCTCTGCTACAATTTTCACCGCCCCGATTATATCCTCTGGATTTCCCCCCATTCTGCTGTCCTAAGTTTCCAAAGTACGAAGTAGTTTATTGCGCTACGTTGGAATGAACACAAGGAGTTTGTCGGCGTTAATATTGGGAATTATGCAGTACCGTCTCTACATGTGGACGCAACGTACAAAAAACAGTATGTCCCATGAAAAACAAAAAATATTTTCGTAGTTTCGGATCGCAAAACTTCGACTACGAACGGACAATCCACAACTTAATCGTCCACCTTGTGTGAAGGAGATTTTTCAAATTTAAAGCTTTTAATTTGAGATATACAGGACTGTCGAAAGCGCCGCTGACATTTTCTGGATCGGTTTATAATTATCTGGATCAGCAAGTTCGGACAAAAAAATCAAGCTAGAAAGTGAGAAATCCTATCAGTCAGAACCACCCAACAAAAGCAGATTTCCTGGCAAAGCATTTAATTTTGGTCGTTTAACGAAATTTTATAGACTCTAAAACAAAACTCAATTGTGTGTATATTTTTGAAAAATTCACAAGTATTATGTACGATGGTTTAACTATGAACACGGCCCTTCATCTGAATAATCAGTGGTACAGTGTAAGAACAAGCCACTGTACCACCGATTGACCAATTACGTACGCGCATAGCCCTGACGTCACACAAAATTGATTATGCCCGTGTAGCTGGATAGGCGATATGTATTGCGAACATTAACAAGGCCAGAATGTCAGTCTTTAGGATAAATTAAAGTACCATTTTTAACTTATAGCCATTTGATTCGATATTCATTCACTTTGTTGCATGGAGAGCCAGCTTTGCCTTAAATACGAGTTTCCTTTCCCTCTGGATAAATGCTAATCCGCGCCGCGTCAGGGCTGTTCACCGGTACTACATGTATATTCGCCTCAAAAAATAAATTAAAAAAAGAATCAAATAAAAAAAATAATGCCCGTCAAAAATTGACTTCTGATAGCCAAATGCACCTCCCATAAATTTAAATCTTGTAGATTTGTTTGTAAGAGCCTGAGGAAAGTGGCCAGGAAACGCCTCAGTCTACATTTTCCTGGGCACCCTCACCAAAGGCAATGCATCACGTTTCCGACTGGAAAAAAATGCTGGATTTTCACTGTCTTTTGCGACGGGCGTAGTCTAGGCCTAGCGTGAAAATTGAAGAACGGGTTTCGCCATTATGGAGTCTTCTCATAATCAACTATCTGAAAAGAATTTCCAGGGAATGTAGTCTGTAAAAACTAGAGTTGTAGCAAGTTGAATCTCTTGCAATTCATCATGGCGGCGTGTATAAACAATTTTTTACTGCGCGGCGGCAATCCCACTGTGTTTGCAATACTTAAGTGGGCATACTCGGGGCCGATTTTGGGACATAATAGCTACCAATCTGTATTCTTTCTACAAAGCCTTTGCAAAGCGACATGTGGCTCTGGACTACAACTTCAATGAGCGATCGTCCGCGTGACTCCCAGGCGAATAGTCATCTACCGTACATGCGCAAGATGCCCATAAATGTAAATGTATTTTGGAAAGTTTGGCCTTTTCAGTCATCGCCACGGTGGAAAAAATGCTGCTTTTAATTTGATAACAGATATTGACTATTTTCAACATGACTTTCAGTAACAAACTTTTTTATCACTTCCATGCATTTTAATTCAGAACATAAAAACTCTTGTCAAGGCCTACATGTAAGAAACTTGGGCAATAGTTCTGCAGGTAAGTTGATTGTTTTTTGTGTGCATGTATCGAGCTCATGTTTTAAAATTAGTTTAATTAGCATGTGCAATTCTTTACAAATCCGTTCATCTTTTTTTCCATTTAGGTGACAAGCTGGCTCATGAGGAAAAGCAGCCTCGATGATTGCCGAGGCGCAGGGCAGTTAATAGACAAAACAATATAGGACCAAAGTCAAGAAACACTTAAAATGGACTTTTCTGTAATTTCTGAATTTTTCTGTTTTGAAAAGAGAACAAATGTTGTGTGGCGTTGGTTTTACTTGAGTAAGTTTATTGAAACAAGTTTAAGGACAGATAAATGAAAAATTGTGGGATTGATGTGCTTTAAATAAAAAAATATCAAATAAGAAACAAATCGGGGATGGGGAAAAGGGGTCGATGTGGGCGGTGACTTAAAAATTTATTGTGATCAGCTAAAAAACACTATTTTCAGACCGTGTTGCATGTACGTGTAGTCATGTGGACGTACTCAGTGAGTTTCAGCCTACGTGTATTTCCTTTAAATTTTCAGAAAGTGGTTCATCGTTGCTTTTGCGGCCATCAGATTTTTTATCTGATTACCAATTTCTTCAGCAAGTTTGTGTCACTGACTTGTATGTACTTTTTTGTAAAGCATTGAATCTAAGTTCAAGATTTCATCGTGACAAAAGGCTTCTGAAAATGGTTGCAATATTTTTCCCTCTTAAATTATTTCATTAAAATTGAACAAGCATTTTTGCCAAATAAAAGCCAAAGCTAGGGCTAGCAGCTTCATCCGGTTCTTCAGCATTTCTATTGAACATCTGTGTCACAGGAAGAGTTCGAGGGTTTATAATCCTAAATGAAAAAAGGTAAGTCAGAGAAAGGACAGCATATATATTATTGCCACATCTTTTAAAACCGCACCTTAAAAGTTACAATTGGCCTTTAGCCTAAATTTCTGATTTTGAGCACACAAAAATTAGTTGAGCACTAACAGTTCTTTCATAAAAATGGTGCAGCTCTTATTTATCACAGTAAACGCTCAGCTTAACTCTAAACTTCCAAGAGTGATTCGCGAAAGGACCCTTCTCCATTCCTGCTAATTCCAGCTCACGGCCGTGTCAAGTGTAATATACAGGCGACAAGGAAAAACCCCACATGTGATAGGCTCTGGATCATTAGGTGAAAGGTGCTTGTTTCAACGAGACAGGTTTGAATTAAATATATGAATTCTGATATCTTTTCATCACTAGAAATTTAAAAATGGAACTATGAACGTATGAACCTGGCATCTTTTATAAATTCTTTCAATACCCAGAACATGGAAGTTTCTCAAGTCATTTACAGCGTACTAGCAGGGGCTCAATACCACAAACTAAACCATGCTATGCACACCTACTCTTGATTCCCTTGCCCCATAAGGATTGTAAGGAATTTAGTTCTATTAAACATGTAAAAAAAAAAGGAAAAAGTTTTTCGTCTATTGAAGCGAGACAGTAGGTTTACAATTTCCATGAAATTCGCCGGAATACGTGGCAGACAAGAAACCAGGGAAAGCCAATCGTTTGCGAAAACAGTTATCCAGAAGACTCGGCCAGATCCTGCAACAAAGCCCGATCTAGTAGTGACAAGGTTTGCATCGCTTCACATTTTATCCTATGCATGAAAATCTGTGTAAATTTTTCATGTTTGCATGAATTTTTATCAGCTTTTCTGAAATGTTTGGGAGTTCGTAGGACCTGGGCTCTAAAAAGAAATCCTTTCGTACAAACAAAGTTGCTAGCTCATAACTTTGCAGTTGTGTTTTCTCACGCAGGATGTCGAAGTATTTTCTGCTAGTTTTCTCGTGTATCGTGCTGGATCACAGGACCAGGGCCGAAAAATAAATTGAATTCAACATCGCGTGCTTGTGTTTCGCGTCTGGTGAGGTCAATCGGGGAAAAACACGGGTGAACAATTGCTTCCTTGTCCCCAGAAATCTGTAGTTTATCATTTCTTCCAGGAATTTCAAGGAAGAATCAGCAGCACTGAATGTTTTTTTTCTCAACGTAGGCCAGAAGGTTGTCGGCCGGTCGTCTATCCCCAGTGGATAAATTTGTTCACGCTGATATTGAATCGGCCAATCAAATTACGTGTCGCATTATGTCCACCAAAAATTCGTTTGTATAACTGTACTTGAGGATGTTTGCATTTACAGATATGTAGCTGGGGATATGATATTTGTTCTCATACAAGTTTATATTTACAGAAACATTCTGTCAGCTTTCCGTGAAGTGGATACTTCCAACGCAAATAGTTGTCAATTCATTTGCTTTGATCACTGACAGTTTTACAGTCTAGATGTTTGTTCTCAGTCCCACTCAGGACACCAAACACTTCCTTTTAGGCTGTGTGTTTTCGTGGATTGCACTAATATGGGCTGAAAATAAGTGAACTTAACGCCAGTTTGCCGAACGCCTGGTCGTTTATCGTCCGGTTAGGTCGGTTGGGTAAGAAACAATTTTGGTGAGAAATTACGTCCTTGTTCACACAATTTTGAAGGTTATCGTATTTTTTTAAAGGAAAATGACGGGGTCGGTTGCATAAAGAAAATATTTTTCGGCGATCGAAGCCACAGGGTCGATCGGGTGGTTGGTTACCTGTCCAATGATTTCAGTGACGACAACCAACCCCACGAGTTGCATTAAATCCGCCGAGCATGAAATGGTTTCAATAAATTCAAAGAAATTACGGCTTTGCTTTCTGCCAAAAATCCGTTTGCGTGATCGTGCAGCTAGGAAAAATAATCATTTAAAAATGTTTGCAAAATCATATTTGGGGATTGGGTATATTCTTTTTCTCGTACAAATTTATATTTTACGGAAACATTCTGTCAGCTTTTTTTCGTGAAGTGACCACTTCAACGGAAATAGCTTTGTTAAATTTTACCTGTCAAATAATTGAAATAAATGTGTGGGGGTTCATCCAGCCGCTGGGCTGCTTCTGACAATCCTTTCCTTTAGGGGTTGTGAATCTCTGTTTCGATCACGGACAATTTTGATCTCACACAAGACACTGAAATATTGTCCGTAAGGCATTGCATGTTTCTTCGTGTATCGCGCTGAATATGAGCTGTTAAATATGTGAATTTGACAATGTTTGTCGACTGCTTATTCGTGTATCGTGTTCGGCGACGCACGCGGAGATTGTGGTTGACTTTAATTGGCTCGAGTTGGTTGGGGCTTAGAGGTCTATCCGGGCTAACCGCAACTGCGTGTATTGCGTTCTTGCACACACGTTATAAAGAGCGTGTCTTCCACGCACACACGCAATATCGTGTATCGTGTAAACCTTTACTCTGTAGGTACTTACAATAGATAAAAACACCTTTATTGCATTGTAATTGTAGCGTGACTTAGATTTAAATCAAATTTTTCCTCAAACTATGAATTGGAGAAAACAATGAATAGTTATCAGAAACTCACAACTCAATACCATTTCTACATCAACTAAAATGATATGCATTTCCCAACCAGTTTAGGAAAAAAACACAAATAATCAATGTGACTCGCGTTACCTCAAGATTACCCTAGATTATGTACACATTAGCTTGATGGAGTCCAAAGTGGGACATTTTTCTGTCCCAGTTAACTCTGACATGCATGCCATCTGACAAGTTTGGCAAGGGACATATCACTAAAATTGATTCAAATTATTTTAATTTTTTCATTGGTTTAGATTTTCATTGGAAATTAAACAGTGAGTTCTAAACATAAAAAAATAAAACGTCTGACTTAACAGGGATGGGGAAAAAAGAAATAGACGGCTGATTAAAAAGGTGCTAACTCCACCTACTACACTAATCCATCTACCTGGAAGAAAGTCATAAAACTTGGACAGATGGACACCACCTGCTTTGGTAAACAAAGGAACCAGCATCTACCCAATAAACTAATGGCTTACTGAAACAAACCAGACAAAAAAGTTACCAAAAAAACTCAAACCTTTTGGGGCCAGCCTGCACTGTGGTTGTTTATCCATCAGTACCGACAGCAGCTTGACAGTTTCACACTGACCTCGACACAGTGATTAAGTACACCCGAGAAAGGACTCCACTTGGTGAAATCCAGTCTGCACCATAAACCTCCAGAGAGTCATTCCTGAATATTGCAGAGCGCAAACAGAAGACACAGGCGGTCAGGGAGGCACAATTTATGAAGGTCAATTACTTCAAACCAACAGCATCTAGTTTATACCTACAGAAAGACACAGTTTTTAGCCGTATTAAAACAACTGCAATGTCAAGCTCAACATAAAAACGAATATTTGGCGTCTTTTCCCACATACAAATTGAAATAACATGGATATTTCTTTCCTTCGATTTTTAGGGGGAGCCTGCATTTTTTAGAAGCAGGAATGGAAGAATTTGACCGAGAAACAAGTGACCACACTGACAACATGCATTAGGGCGCCCTTATTAAATTCTGTGGTTCTCATTTCTTTTACCACTTGAGATATTAAAGTCCGTCGGTCGAAAAAACAAATAGTAAGTGGAAGAAAGGTTGAAATGGGTATTGTGGACCATTGTTTTGCATTTTTGTGCTAGGATGGTGTTTTCATGACTGTGGAAAACAGGGCCGGGGAGGGAATTAAATAATGTTAGAATTGGGAAAATTAGTCAGTCTAAGCCGAGCTGCCGAGGAGTTCAGATTGGATCGACTGACACAACTTTGGTACCGGGATTTAGTTAATGTGTAGACGATTGTGACTGAATTGTTAGTTTATCTTGGATTGTACACAAGGATTGGGTACTGACGGGACGTTTGTAACTAATTCATGTGAGTACATGAACCAGTACTGTACCTTTACTAATTTTATGACAGTGCATCTCGGCAGGGCGAGGGGGTGCGCGATGGGTCCTCATGCCCCCTCCTTGCCGTTTGTAAATGTTCAGCATTATTTTGTTAGGGTACCTCACGCGTTGAGGAAGTGAGTGGAAGTGAATAAACCAGCTAGAAGCAGGCGGTATTACACGTATCTTTGCCGGGCGTGCCATTTCGTTCAGCGTCCCTTGTCCTTACTGCAACTGGCGGTATATTTCCACCCAAACGGATCCAGGACCTGGCCAAATCACGCGCGAGCGGCGCAGCGACCGGGCTGAGTGGCCGGGCGAGCCAAGGGTTCACTGACTACGGAGGAGAAACCGCCACACTATGCTCACCACTGTTTACCAAGTTTTTACATGCTTTAATCGTTAGCTTGGTCCTTTGGATTTAACCCCAAAGGTATCAAAGACTGAATTTTATCGTACCATTGAAAGATGGATGTATTTTTTCTTCTGTAGCATCCCAAAATCATTGATGATCACAGTTAAGTATCATATAAGGAGCAGTTTACTGTAAATGGTTTCTCAAAATAAAATGAGGGCATGTTTCAAAGATTCCAAATCTGTGAAATATAGATTACTCATATACTCTGCACTCATCGTAAAATTGCGGAAAGCGGCTAATCATAATGATAACTGTTACCATTCAAAATGTATTTGAGGGAAAGAGGAAAGTTGTAGAAGTCTACGTAGGCTTCAAGATGTGCCTGGTGTTTAAAGTCTTTCTGAAAAGACACAGATTTTATTCTTACTGAAAGGTAGAATACCAATGTGGCTGTTTTATCCTACTCGTAATCACCACTTTGCTTAAAAAAGGGTGGGCATTTTGTCATCAAACAAACGTGTCAGTAAAACACACAGTAGGTTTACATTTTAATCTTCAATTACATACATCACATTAAAAATGTTGGTTGTTTGCAAGGGACCTTCAACTGACCTTGTAACATGAATGATATGTGTGACATGCGGGTTGCATAATTTTATTAACATCTTTCACAATAACTTTTTTTTACAGTTCTTCAGGAATTTTTCAAGACTTTTGTATACTAATCGGTAAGTTGAGGCATATATTTGTTCAAATTTTGTCCATTTTCCATCATAAACAATATCCAGTAAAATAGAGTTTATAATATTCTATATACTAATTACTCGCCGCATTAAGATTGAAGGGAAAATTGCCCAAACCGTTCATTGTTACAGAATCACAAAAATACTTCGAGCATAATTTTCAAGTTTTACAAAATGTTTCAAAATATTACATTTTTACAAAACTGTTGTAACAATAAAGAGAATTTATTTGACATCTCACTTCCTTTTTGTTTATTGTTCCAGTTATACCATTGAATTAGAATTCCTACTTTCCTACTAAATGCACCATCTACCAATCATGTAATTATTGTGATTCATTTAAAAGGCTTTTGAAAATTGAAATCACATGTCCATTAACTAAATATTTGTTGCGAGAACATAACCAGTTATACATCAAGGTATGTTTAACATACCTTGATAACACTGCATGGTGGTCTACCTCATCCAGAATAATTTTTCTTAGGCTTTGGTACACAAGTTCATTCCTTCTTCAACAGAAACAGGCACAGACACATGACGCTCTTCTGTCAGGATTGTACAGAGCTCGAACAGGAATTTATCGCAAGGGCATCGAACAACCTCTGTAGACGCCCTCACTGCTGCATACCAGGAGGTTATTTGCTCATGATAGAGTTGTGGTATTGCGGCATTAGCATGGACGTCCAAATGGGCCATGGCGATTTCCTGAGGGGGTTATACATGTACGATGGGCATTCCACTCCTTTACAACAGTGTCCAGTTCTCCCTGAAAGTTTGTGAAATTTAAATTTAAGTTATAATAACATAATATTGATAACCTTCATACACCAGCCTGAATGCTGTGCATAAATCAAACTTTCCAAGACTAGTTCATGTGGAACTCACCACTGGATCATATTCAGTAAGCAAAGCTCCAGAAGTTATTTGTCTCGAGATCTCCACTGAAATAGCCTTCATCTCTCAGTTGGCAGAAGAGGTCTCCAAAATTGAATGAAGTGTTAGCTAAGCATGCCCCACCAACACTCAATCCTTTGGTTATTATGACTGGTTCCCTGCATGACTCTTGTCTTCAGCAAATGAATCATCATGAACCCTTCTAAGAAACTGCTATATCTGTCGGATGTGAGTGTTTTCAGTTTCAAGATCAGCTCTTATGATTCTTGGGCATCCTATGGTAGAGCGTATCGTGTTTACGTAATATCCCGCAATGACAGCAGGGTCACTGCTCGTTGTGTATGCTTCGAGCCACAAAATACGCCTCGAGGAATTATCAATGGGCCTACATGATCCATTAAAGCAGATTCCGTAATAAGGTTTAAGCTTATCGTAAGCGTCAACGTGCCACATATAATCTGGACTACGAACTTGATATAGTCGTCTTTGCAATCTCTTCCTTGCCCTCGTTTCGACTCCATCTGGATCTAAAATTTCAAGCAACCGGCGTGGTTTCTTATCTGTGTTCAAGCCAGTTGGGATGCGCTTCAGGTGCATCCATCGGTAACCGTGTAAGCTTGCAGGCTTTTGCGACTGTTCTTGTAGAAAACAGGCAACATCTATCACATTGTGATTTTTTTCTACAAAAGAGACCAAGATTTTGCAAGTTTCGACAGAGCGTTCGCTTACCTATTAATACGTTGTGATTAATCAGGGAGATATTAATAATTTCCTCGTAAGCTAGACTCAGAACTGAGGAAGTAGCGTCGAATAAACAGCTCACGCTGTCGTCGTGCCACTTGCAGGAACGCCTGACCAATCCATAATGATGAAATAAATAATCCGTGATAACGAATTAATATTCCGTAATGACGAATTAATAATCCGTAATAATGAATTATGAACACATACATGTATATTGCAATGGCACCAATGGGCTTTCGTAGGTTTTCACCACTATAAGATCAAAATGCTAAAGAAAATCATACATTCTGCCTTAACAACAGGAATATTTGCTCAGCATGTAACACTCCTGTTCATATGTACGTTAACAACAAAAGGCTATTACGGTACGCATGCGCACTTGCACCGCGCTGCCTCCATGAGGTGCATGATGTGGCGTGGGCACTCATCCGTCCAGACGACACCATAACCAGCATTGCCGGGAACAATGTTGAATTCGAACTGCGCGACAAAAATCGATGAAAAAGTTTTAAAAAGGTAAAAGACTGTGTACGTTGTTAAATGAAGTCAGATCAAGCTTTAAAAAGCGAAAAGAATTCGTACGTTGTCAAATGAAGCCAGAGCAAAGTACCACGCGTGCATGGAGTGAAACATTATTGCACAGGGGTTAAGTATAGTTGCATGCTATTCGTCACCGTTTTCACAAGGAGCCACTCATGTCAAAAGTAGCATTTTCTCGATCTCAATCACGTTCATGTTACAGGCCAAAATCTCGTTAGGTGCATTTTGTGTTCACGAAAAAACAAATCTTACTGTCCCTCGTACGCGAACAAAACGTATCGACTGGAAGGGCAGAAAAGTAGGTCAATGGTCAAATAAGATTTTCGTTTTTACGAATAGCCACACATCTCGTCACATACAGTGGCGCGAGTGTGAATACGTGGGCCCCTTCTGTACAATTGGGGGTGCACATACTGAACTTACCCAAATGTAAATGTGTCCACATAATTAAGTGGGGGGGGGTGCGCATACTGGACTTAACCTTATGTAATAGATGGTCTGAACAGCGCCCAGGGCCGTTTTCCAATACTCAATTCGGCTCCGTTTGAGGCTTCAACTGTTTTTTAACTAGCTGACGTTGAAGCTGTGAGTGCAGTAATTAGTTTAATAGTGCCACAAAACATCAAATAAGATGCAAGAGAGCCAGAAATTACAGTAGTCTAATTTAATTTAAACGCTTCAGGCCCACAATCGGGGATTGGTTTTGGGAATGAAGCCTGAGACGAGGCCCAAGTCGAATATTGGAAAAGGGCACAGGTCCGGGTCGATCTAGCGCGCTAGCTGCTGCGCGCGCACCGTACTTGGGCACAGGCGCACGTGGCTAGCAAGCTTGACGCACATATCTAGCTATAGCTAGCTGTACATGTACAGTACATGACATGTCATACGAACAAGTCTCGCAGCGCCTACACTGTGTATGTGTGTTGGGCCTGTTTTGGCTTCGTTGAAGTGGAAGCTGGCTGGTTGCAGAGCTGGCGACGTGTTTTGGAAACCCAACTTAGGATGCATTTGGATTCATTTGAAGTCAAAAACTCTGCCCTCGAGCGCGAGCTGGAGTAGAAACAGGTCGAGGCAGTCAAACCACCGTTCACTCAGCAGCCGAGTGTGCACAGGTACAGTGGTAGGCTATGTGAGCATGGTGAGTTGAGTTCTTCGAGCCAGGCTTACATCACGTGCTTCGTACATGTATGTACATGTACAGTGTACGTGTTCTGGCATTCACAAGGCCGTTTCAGATTTGCCGTTTACAGCCACGCACCTTGTGTAAAGCGCGATTTTCAAACAAGCATGGTGATCGTAATACTCGGTATGGAAAGAGCTGCATACATGTACATGGACAACACTAATTTATAACAGCCGTTAGAAAGTGATGACGTCATAAAAAGTGAAATTTAGCCATGAAAGTTCTGAAACATTTACATAGAAAACATTAGGCCCTAGCTATCGTAGGTTTTTTCCAATTCCACTTCAGGCAGGTAAAGTAGTAGGCCTACATACTACTTTACTAGCCTCAGGTTTGTGTACAGGGCCTCGAGCATGTGAAGTGTTGTTGGTACATGTACAGGTGTATGTACATTACACTGTAGCTTGGTGGTCATGATTTAGGAACACGAGCTTTCTTGGGTACCTATACCTGCACATTAGGCCTAATGTACATGCGCATGCAAACTCATGTACATGTACACATCAACTTTGTCAATTCGAGGTGTGTGCAGACTTAGGATTCCATTTTTCAGATGCCAGTGATCATGACAGATGTTTGTATGCTCCTGATAACACACACTTACATGTGCACTGGGGAGGCACATGTACATGTACTAATGCTTATTTCAAGCAGAGGGGTATCTGAATATTTTTGGATCATCCGTAATTTGGCGGAAATGACTAGATACTAACCCCTGAAACCTGGTCTGCTATTTTTCTCAAGACTCTTAGAGGGTTCATGCTTGGACTCTGTTTCTGCATCAATTGAAAAAGGAAATCCCAAACACAATGATAAAATTGGAAAATGAATAGCATAAATGGGTCGGATTCGAACCAGGGTCTATAGATCTGTAGTTCAAATCACTACTAACTAAGCTATCGAAGCGACGTAATGGATTCGCGTTTTTGAAATGTCTTAAATGGTGTATTGCATTGTCCCCTCTTCATGAATCATTTGTCACCCCAGCTACTGAAAAAAAGTAGCGCACCAGGTTTCACGGGCTAGTATTAAGTCGCTTCCTAATTTGGCACCCTGTCTGAACTTATCCTTGGTTGTTG
The DNA here is from genome assembly GCF_054643075.1 of Acanthaster planci. Taxonomy (NCBI): domain Eukaryota; kingdom Metazoa; phylum Echinodermata; class Asteroidea; order Valvatida; family Acanthasteridae; genus Acanthaster; species Acanthaster planci. Next base: position 5,968,486 of record NC_141792.1, on the reverse strand, counting down.
GATTCTGTTGGGTTAATGGAAGTGACCTGGAACTGTGGCACAGGCTGCATTGAATAATGTTGGTTACTTCCCATTTAGCATTTGGTCTCAACCAATTGACCCATACGCAAGCCCTAATTATTTGTTCCGTTTAATAGTGCATTATCCAAAAAATCACAGGATGGCAATAGACAAGATACAAGTACATGTGTAAGAGCTAATCATTGTACAATTTCAGGTATGGGAAAGGGCTCATTTCTTATCAAATTTTAAAACTGAATTGATTTAAAGTCATAGAATACTTATTTGCCGGTTTATTGTTTATTTTTTGTACATTTCCAGGCGACCAAGTCTGAACAACTTCAGGATGTAAAATTACTGGTACACCAGCAAAAACTGAAGACACCCCAATTATGCCCCAAGATTCACTGACATTGCCAACATCCTCAGTCGAGTTGCATTTCACCAGTTCAAGCCATCAAGGAGGTTTGCCAGACATCGAATGGCATCTGCTGGTAGTGAATAGGTACAGTTGTTTTGTACGTAAACATCTACCACATTCTGTACTTGAAATGAAAATACCCAGGTACCCGCAACCCAACAGCTGATTACAGGTACCCAGTTCCATTTAGTAGATTTTTTTGTACCCAAATCTGCCACTGTAAACATAAACACAATATTTCCGAAAGGCAAGCAACCTTTTCCTTTGCTTCCTTACTTACCGTAATTTTCGGATTATAAGCCATCTGATGTACATGTACAGTGTATAAGCCACAGCATGCAAAAATTGGCAAATTAAGATTTAAAGTCGGCGTATACATGTACATGTAAGTCGCACCACCAGCGTATAAGCTGCACCACTGCGCTGACGATCCAACCACAAAGGTCATCGTGCTGCATTCTGAAGCGCCAATACAGCATGTACAGTACGTCAGTGATTCCACTACACGTGCAATACTAATAAAAGTAAGCAAAATGCAAATGAGTGTCACCATAAAAAGTGAGTTTAAGTCTTCAAATTTAATACTTTTTGCAGGTTGCATGGTGGTCCTGCACTAGCCATGCTCCAGCTCTTGCCTTTTTTCCAGCAGCCAGCAAAAGTTAACATCGTCGGGGACGTACAATCAAATCTTGGTAACTTGAAGTTGGGTAAATCGAAAGATTGTTATATCTTGTAGGGCGACCATGTCTTGCCAAAAGAATAGGCTTTTGTATAAAAAATACCTCTGTAAATGTCCACGACACTGCATCTGGTTATCTTGAGGTTTTGTGATGCTGATCAAAAATACACCTCCAGATCGCCTCAAAAATGAAAAATCCACCACAAGACCTGTAATCACTTGTGCTCATGCATGCTGCATGTGGCATGGCAAACACACTCAGCACCTACCACCGTGATAGCACAGATCCTGTTTTCAGGCTGGCCTGACTGCTACCGCAGACCCGTTCATGGACAGTCCAGTCACTGACTGACTCTTTCCGATAACCACGTGACCACAGAAAGTGTTGTCGTCAGAAACCCAAGCGAAAAACCCCAAAATTCTGTGGCATGTCACACTGAACACAACCGGCACAAAGACAAAACCTGTCACACAGAGGTACACCATTGAAGCGGTTGATTTTTATTTAGTGGTAGAAAAATCTTCAGGTTACATTCATAAGAAAGTCCTAGTAAAATGCTTATTCATTTGCAAAAAATACATGATGAGAATTAATAAAAAGTTGGAAAATAGTCACTCAGAAATGTTGCCACAGCAGAGCAAGTAAAGTTTAAGATTACGTACTCATTTTATGAATGTTTTCCGTGACTCCAGGACTCAGGGAATTCTGTTAATAATTCGAAATCTGGACAACTCAAATTTTTATTTATTCTCGGAAGTTCAAATTTTCAGATGTAAATAGCTACCAACAAAAAGATGACTGCACTATGGGCACATGTTGCATGTGGTCTGGCCGCGGCTTTTGTGACTGATTTTATCCTTCAGAGTTTGCCATATAAGTCGCCTGGCGTATAAGCTGCAGAGACATTTTTCAGCATGAGAATCAATGTTGAAGTGGTGGCTTATGTTCCGAAAAATATGGTATTTGCCAATAAATTCTCGGGAAAAAATCTGAGTAAATTATGTTTTGCGTATGGATGAATGCAGGACAACAGGAAGGGGTAGAAAACTAGTGCCTCGATAAAAGGGCAGGAGGTAAAGGGGGCTGTGTAAAAACACATGGTTAATTCAGGAACAAAGAGAGGTGAGGTAGGAAAAGATAACAGAATAATAACATGAGAAGGTAGTGGACCCCAATTTGGGGGGGATTGTCTGCAGACAAAAGTAAGGGAGAGAAAAGAGTGTTAAGTACATGTGGTACTTGCCTCTTAGATGTTCAGGCCATGGGGTTGTATTGTCCGGGGTTGTTCAATCCAAGGCTTCTATGTACATGTACATGCTGAACACTGCACACCCAGTTATTTTGCCTTTTAAGAAAGACTCTGCTAGGATCGAAACATCAGTCCCTCCTACCGGTACTTATTTGATATGTTTTTTAGATCACTGGGTAGCAAGCAGTTTGCAGTCAGTTTTTATATCCTAAAATTTAATCAGATAGTTTAGTCAAAACTAGATTACAAAAAAATTGGATTCAGGTCCCAGCCGTACATATGTAGGTTTGCAGTACTGTATTTATATTCTGATAACCCCATCATCTCCCATACATATGAGCTTATTCCATTTTGGGTTAATTTAAAATTTTTGAAACTCTTTAATTTCCATATTTTACATATATTTGGGGCCCCTAAACATGCTAAAAATATAATAAAAATAGTTCTGCTTGTCCAGGATATGGCATCTAAAAACTGTTCAAAGATCAAGATTTTTTTTGGAGGGGGAATAGCATATAGCCAGTAGCAAATGGCACCTGTATGAGTCTCCACTCTTGAGTCATACCCATTAATTTATTCACACATACAGATTTGAGCTTGTCTGTAGAGTTCGAGAGTGTAAGTGGGGCTTGGTAGCAAATGGCAGGTTCCTCAAAATATGGACCATTAGATAATGTTCAACTTTGGGGTTCATTTTCCCTGAAGTGAACAGCAATGAATTAATTCCCAATGTCTGTAATGAGGGAAGTCATGGCTGATATTTGGAACAATGATGACTTAGTCTATCTTTCAACTTATTTGGAGTTAATTAATCAAAGTCTCGAACGTCAGCATTTTTGATGGACGTGAACAACCTGTTGAAATCCTAGCCATTAAATTTTACCTAGGACTGATAATCCCCATGGTTATTTTACAGAGATTTATATGTGGTGAAAGGTAATAATGTTTACACATATTAAAACCATAATCACAAAATTAAAAGATAATACGTTTTGCTGCATCTTGGCCTGTTTGACCTTTGACATCAACCCAGATAGTGCACCTTCTTTTTCATTGGATGTTCATGAGCCCCTCCATGGAATGGCGACACTCTGGGTTTTTTCTCTTCAGGCCAAGGTTTCTTGAAAGAAAATCGGTCATACTGAATGATGTTCCACAAGAAAGACATCCAAGACAAAAAATACCGGCATGATTCATGATGAAAATCTAATGCGCAAAGTTAATAATTTTAATGTAATTTTCAGCAGGGATATCTCCAAAATAAACAGCTAAGTGAACATTATGCATTGAACTTTCAAGCACTACATGTGACAGTGTTTTCGGCATTCTTGAACGTCATGCATTCTTTGTCAAAATTCTTGAATGTCATCAAAATTCTGTCAAATATGACGTTCGCAATGAGCATATTGTACTCATTATACATTATTGATGCAGCCAAACTTAAACATAATTTTCGGTGGTTGAAAGGTATAAGACCTGGCATATATGCTGGTATAGTGAGAGTGATTATAAACGGCAAGAGAATGAAGAGAGCCAAACATCTCACCTTTTTGTGCTCAATTCAATTTTGTGCTCTTTTTTCATGGCTCATATTTTTTTAACCATATTACGCCAGGGGCATTTATGTATGTTGATGATGCTGGGATCGTTAATTTTCATATTTTGTCTGTTTTCAAAATTCTTTAAAAATTCATATTTTCATTTACTGGACATTTAACACCCACACGAAGGACTGTCTGGTTTTTACTCTAATCTGACAGACAACATCTATTGATCCTGGAGTATTTCAGCCAGGCCTGCTGCCTTGTAAACAGAGCCCAGATTGTGCAGTGTTACGTAATTTTTTTTTGTTCACGAAACTGGCACAGTGTGCTGCTGGCCTCTTTTCAATAGGGGCCAGGTTAGCATGCAGTTTTACTGTGTGGCTCATCGCTGCTAGTGGTTTTGTCCCTGGTGGTAATCCGCTCATTGTGAATGCCCCAGACTGTGGTATACTGTTTCAAAAAAATGTTGGATTTTCTCCACTATTGAGAGTGAAAAAATGTTGGTAATCCCCAGCAGCCTGGTCTTTTGTTATGAGTACGGTCTTTTGATTCTGATTTTGGAGACCCTGGCTACGCATATAAATATGTTCCCAAAACTAGGCTCCAGGGGGCAAGTGGTTAAAATTATTTCTGAGGTGCTTTAAAATACATTTGTACATCAGTTGGAAAATATACTGAATTTTCCGTGTTGAGAGAAGTTTTGAAATCAAGTCCTCTGGTGCAAACACTTTGACGTACATGTAAAACTTAAAATGAATGCAACGGCAACTGGTAGTTGACCAAATGTCCATCAGATGTACACATTATGCCTTTTTATCCCCAAATAATCATTTTTATAAATCTTAAGGTGCTAATTTGTATTTTACATGATCAAAGTCCCTCTTTTAGAAGTTTTCATAAATGACATCTCGAGTTCCATTTTTGTCCATTTTATGAAGAACATGCCAAATACTGGTTGCATTCTGTGACACTGTCTTTTAGTTTCAGAAAAGTGACAGTGCCAAAAAGAAATGACACATACATGTACGAGTATCTTTAACAAGTGACCACCAAGGGTTGGCATTTTAAAGGCCAACTCTAAAAGTGATCACTGTGATGGTATCTTGTCATTTGAAGAAGTCTTTCTTTGGGCTTGGAAGAGTGCCGCACCAGGGAAGAAGTCATTCTTTGGTCTTGGAAAAGTAAGGCACCAGGGAAGAAGTCATTTTTTAGGCTCGGAAAAGTACCGCACCAGGGAAGAAGTCATTCTTTGGGCTTGGAAAAGTACTGCACCAGGAATAAGTTCTTATGCGGGATAGTTCCATCTGAAATGACTTAGCTAACTTTAGTGGCTGTAAACCCTCATCAATGGTGATCGTTAAAGCTTTGATAGTTTTCACACTGTATTTTATTCTTCAGCTTCCAATCTAAACTGTGACTGGTAGAGTAGAATGTCCAAAATTTGCAACAATTCTATGAAGGAATTCATGTTATGTAGCATTCTTTGGGGTTTCTTTGACAGGATTCACGACACATCTCATCTACAGTTTCTACATCTGTACACTGAAGGGAGTTCTACCCCTGTAAGAAGTCTAGAGTAGCTGAAAACCTGAGGCCTCTCAGTGGAAGATGCACTTGTTAATCAAGGTACTAGAACCACAAAGGATCTCTTTTATGGTAAAATCTTGGGATTGTACCTGCACAACTTGAAATATTTGCACTCACATGGGTGCATATAATAGAATTGTTTTAACTCGGGGGGGGGGCAACTTGCCTTTTCCTCCCACAAAGCAACTTGCATTGACCCATGGTGTGGTGAAAGTATTATGCGTGCATGATAAAAGAACAGGAACAACATGAAAGAGCTGGGCATCAGTGACACCTGCATTGACATAAACGACATTGGACCTTGACATCTTGACCAACATGAAATTGCCCAAACTATCACAAATGTACGTGCTAGTTTGTTTACAGATTTTGCTATGCTTTTCTGCACAGATTTTATGTATTAACTTTGGAGTCTGAGCGTAAGGAAGTGTCCAATGAATGGTTGGACATACACTGAGCTCAAGCAGTGAACTCCATTCCCTCTACTGTATGGTCATGTCTTACAGAAACTTCTTGGTGCATTGTTAGGGAAGCCATTTTACATGTTTTGGAGTTAAATCTGAAATTTAGAATTTTGAGCATTTGTACGATGCAAACAAAACTGTATACGGGTCATTCCATGAAGTTGGATAACAAAGTGTGACAGAGGAGCTGAAATTTCAAATTCCCTTATGTGTCATTTTCCCCCAGGTTTTGACACATTATCAACTGTGTTTCTCATAACTAACTTCTGCAGCAACTAAGGCAGACAAGGAAATACTGTACATGTACAATGTACTTGGGTATTATGCGACATGCAGCTGGTTGTGGATGTAACATGGAAATCACAGAGTTTCAGTGCACAGTGAAGAATTCTCCAAGTTGCAGTATGTTATAAAGACTTTTTTGTCATCATGGTTATGGCAAGTATCCCAACAAAAATAAAACAATAAAGAAGGGAATATACCATAAGAACGAATGTCAGGGTATGTACATGTACTCGTTTTTGTAGAATTTTTCAGACTAGCTACAGTGCAGTTGGGCTGAGCAGTTTTCCATATTCGGTCGGCGTGGTTGGCTTAGCAAACTCTGTGGCCACATACAGCTTCATGGATGGCAATATTTGTTTTGATCTTTACCAGGCTTGTCCCATCTGAGCGATCGGCTTCATTGATGATATGCCTCATTTCAATATAAATTTCACTTGCCCAAACCCTGGTTTAGTTGCTCATTCCTCCCTCAACTAATCACCATTGATAAAATTGCTCACCACAATACCACATGAATATACTTAACCCCCCACTGTTGTGTGTATGCATCATTCATACAAGTTCGGGCAACAGCTAATTCTCAACCACGCAATGATTTCACCTGGTGTCTATGCAAAAAGTACACACACAAGTACCAGGCAAAATTCACCAGTGTTGAAGTCACAGCCACATGCAAAACAATCTTCGAGCTTCTGACTGTCAAAGCTCCGCTGCGCGCATGGGTGCAGTAACCAATGAAGTTTGGTACCCAGACACAAGGGTACAGTGGGCTCTCGTTATTACAAAATCAGCTAGAATGAAATTCTGGTTATAACAAATAATGTGCACATTTCTATGGGAAGAAAATCTATTACAGCGAAATCGCATTGTACGAAATTCCTTTTACAACAAAGGGTTTCTTTGACCCCGTTGCCTGAAAAACCATTGTTTATGATCCATTTATAACGAGCATTTCACAAATCCTGGATTGCGAAATTGAAAGCAGAGTTAGTCATAAACAGGTGCATGTCTCTCGTGTCAGTTGTTTAATCTTGCCGACTCAAAATCTGTTCATGGGAGGTGATAATTGGTAGGACTGCACAGTCGCTAATCGCCATTTCAGCTTCCAACCACAGACAGTCATTAAAGAGTGCCGGCGATGCGCGGAAGACATCAAAATGATTGTCATCAAAGTGCACCTGTGACGTGTGCCAATCATCCGCGTCACGCACTCACAGCCCCGGGTAATTCATTTAAAGTTAACGACAGCCCTTTTACAATAGGCCTTTCAAGCTTCTAATTACTATAGGCTTTCATAAGCAAAATGGGAATCTTTTTGGCAAGAGTGGCATGTTTCGGATTTAAGGGTTGTAGATTTTGACAAATGATCATACAATTATCATACTTCCACTGTGTCAACATGACCTCTATCAAGATTAAACGTAAGGGACTGTTCCTCACCACCAAGATGGAAATCATCAAAGCAACGGAAGCCGGGCCCAAGAAGGCTGACATCGCACGAGAGTTTGGAATTGTTCCAAGCACATTGTCCACAGTCCTGAAGAACAAGCATGACATCATGACAAAATTCGAGTTGTCCACGTTTGAACCCTCAAGACAGCGATTCCAGAACGCAGCCTATGGGGATGTCAAGGAGGCCCTTCTCCGCTGGTTGTAAGGAAACTGCTCCAGGAATTTACCAATCAACAACCCTCTTCTCCGCGAGACAGCAGACCAGTTAGCGAAGCTTTTGGGCCGTGAGGCATTCTTTGCAAGTTCTGGCTGGCTTTCCTGTTTTAAGGAGTGACACGGCATCACGTTTGAGTGGGTGTGTGGGGAGAGCAACAGTGTCAATGAGGGCCTCATTGACGAGTGGATCAAGAACACCCTCCCGAGTCTTCTTCGTGGATTCCTGCCCAAGGACATCTTCAACGCGGATGAAACAGGGCTATTCTTCCGTTTGACTTCTGACAAGATGATGGCATTCAAAAGGCGAGCAATGCCACAGCGGCAAGCAAAGTAAGGAGTGGGTCACTGTCCTCTGTGCTAACATGGATGGGTCTGAGAAGATGAAGCCGGTGGTCATCGGGAAGTTCAAGAACCCAAGATGTTTCAAGAATGTCAACTACCTTCCAGTGACGTACCGTGCTAACCGAAAAGCCTGGATGGTCTCAGACCTGTTCAGCGAATGGATACATCGCCTCGACCATCGCTTTGCAAGACAGAAGCGCAAAGTCCTGATGTTTGTCGACAACTGCACGGCACATCCTCACATCACCAACCTCGATGCCATCACCCTGCAGTTCCTTCCTCCAAACACCATGTTGCACCCACAGCCTATGGACCAGGGGGTCATCGTGAACTTCAAAGTCAACTACCATCGCCTGCTGCTCCAACATATTCTCCAGAGCTATGAGTCAGGTGCCACTCCCGAACCTGTCAATGTGAAAGAAGCCATAGAGATGACTGACTTGGTATGGAGAAACGTCAAGGTCGATGGCATCGTCCGCTGTTTTGCCAAGGTAGGTTTCGTCTCTGGCCGTCCCGATCAAGATCACGAAGTTCAAGATCCAGGTCAAGAACAAGATCAAGACTGGCCTGATAACATCTGGAGCCGTTTAGCCCAGCATATCCAGCTACCCCAGTCCTTCAACCAGTACCTGTAGTCTGATGCCGGTATTCAATGCAGAGATGAGCCCACACATAATGAGAAAGCTGACACTGTGGCAGCTGAGAGATCTGGCGAAGTGGCAAAAGGAGAAGCAGAAGATAAGGGAGAGGAGTAGCCACCGACCTCTGAGGATCAAGGGCCAAGAAATGTCAGCGAATGTCTGGCACCGATGCAGCATGTTTGACACTTCCTCTGCAACCAGCCTGACATGGATGATGAAGTCTATGGCCATGCAGCAAGAGTCCTCCAATACCTGTCCCATAGGCAGCAAGACAAGTTTGCACAGTGCGGAAGATAACAGATTTCTTCAAGCTGTAACTTCCAGACAAATAAAACCCCACGGCTCTTATCAGAGCCACCACATTTTCCAAAAAGAGATAGATATGCTCCTGTCAAATAAAGGTCCAGAACCCCTTACCCCCCACCCCCCGAAAAAGGAAAGAACCCTTCCCTGCTCCCAATTAAGAATAAGGCAATAAAATATATTTTTTAATAAAACAAAATTATAAATCTAAATCCTCGCACAGCAGAAGATAACAGTTTTTTTCAAGCTGTAACTTCCAGATAAATAAAATCCCATGGCTCTTTTCAGAGCCACCACATTTTCAAAAGAGATAGATATGCCATAACAGGCGATAAAATATATTTTTTATTCAAACAAAATTACAAATCCAAACCCCCGTAAGGCCAGAACAAAATGCACTCCCTTCCCAGTTCCGATAAAGTATGCCCAAATGCAGTCACCTCTCTGCAGTGGCCCATGAACAGAACAATTGCAACCCCAGAAACAAAATTATTCCCGATTCCGAGAAAAATTAGGCAGTGTACAACCCAAATAAATGTGTTCTTTTTAGGGACGAATGTACATGGAGATTGCCTACAGCCCGAGGCTCAAATGTCACAACAGGACTGATCACCCAACACTGAATTATTCATATTGCTGTGAAACAACAGCCGCACCTGCCAATGAAATTGTGCTCATGTGACGTGTATTTTGCAATGCATAGCTATCCAATCACAATGCCAGATCGCGGCTGTGCCACGCTGCAGGAATAGGTGCAAAATGTGAACTCAAAGACGTGATCAATGGTGATTATGCAGCCAGTATTGAAAAAGAAAGACGAAAAATAACATAGAAACGTCTCTCGGAGACACAATTTGTGCTGGAGAGACTACTTACATGGATGGGGCTTCAGTAGATAGGCCTTCAATTCAAGCAGGTATGCTGTTGTTACGTTGGCATCGTTCTCATCCGTTACGATCGACAGTCTTTAAAAATCCCTGTCACGATGCTTTTATTCCCATTTTCTCTCACTTGTACATCAAATACATTTTCATATAAAACATTGAGTTTTATTATTCTAAACACACAACGTACATTTGTTTCATTTATTATAACTGAGAGATCTTTGTTGACATCATGTCGTTCACGTGTGTGCATGTCAGGTGCATGTACGTGTACATGTACTTGTACAGTAACATAATAGGACTATTCATACATGTGCGTGTACTTCGAAGCTATTGCATGGAGCTCCGCATACAGCGAATTTCGGATACAACTAACATTTTCTCTGGGTCCCGCAGATTTTGTAATAACGAGAGTTGACTGTATTTTACAGTTTATTTGTGGACGTATCTGCCTTTGTGTTGAAGGTTGCCCTGCTAAATGTATATCATGCTTATAAATGCACGCGAGTTTTTACATGAACAAGTGAGTAACGATGCAAAAAATCATTGTACACCACATACCTGTTTACTTTTTACATGTACCACTATTTATAAGCTTTTGTGAAGAGGAAAAGCAAATCAAAAGTAAATTTGCAGACTGCTAATCTTGGCCACAAAAAAACGGACACATTGTCTGTAACGACAACTAATTTATTATAATTTTTTCATTATATCAGTGCTTTCGATATATCGATTTCAATTTTAAAGTGATATCGGTCATATTGATATCAAAGCAAAATTGATATATTGGATATTATCGAAATATTGACAGACCTTAGCGTAACACTTCCGTATTACAGAACACCTGTTACAAAACACCAAGGGTTGTAAACGCAACAGAATGGCTGCAGAAACCACGTTTGGCATTCTGACAAGAACAAATTATTTCTTTTGAACTGAAATACAGCAGCGAATGCCGAGTGTGGAAAAAGTACATGTGGGTTTTAGTTTTCAAACCCTGGTGATGTAGTTAGCAATTATTTTCCAGGTCCAAAAACCAAACTCCTGTTTCTGACATAACGCTACTATTTGTGTATGGATGGAAAGTAGCCATGTGATGTACTCCAAAGTCTTCAGACTGTGGGCAAATAACCAGGCATTTTCCAACTTCATGGAATGACCCTAACCAAACAGGAAATCAACTGGGTTTGTAATCAGAAAAGGGCGAGTTTTTACAGGAGCCTCCTGCTTTAACCCTAACCCCCTAGGCTCCTGCACTAGAAAGCATACTGAACCTCACAAAATCCAACAGGTTCATGTACTTGTCTATGTACTTGTACATGCAGGTTAGTGTACCAAACCTGATAAACTCCAACAGAATGAGCCCGTTGGAGTTTGAGTGATATGGTATGGATGGGTCGATGCAGTGTAGGATGACTTGCACTGAACAGTACCAAACCTGACAAAATCAAGCATAGTCCAACAATTGGTACAGCAAGCCAGACACAGCACACAGTGACCCGTGTGTGTCCCAACTCACACAGAATCCAACACCATCTCCCTGGACCTTTCATCCCAAGTCTCACAAAATTCAACAACAAGTTCCTCAGGTACGGTACCAAACCTGCTGTTGGAGTATGGCAGGTTTTGGGCAGTTAGGGTTAAACTACTATATTTTAAAATACCATTATACATAACATGTCTCTTTATTTGTTGCGTCAATTTTTAGAACCTACCCATCCACACCCTTGAAGAGTGGCAGTTCACTCAACGATCTGTACTTCAGATGAGGAATAGACTCCCCATAACATTGGTAGCTGATGCTACCTGTGCCTCCTAGCTTGCATAAGGAACTTGTGTTGACCCTTCTGGTGGGAGTTCACAACGCATCATGTACCACAACAGTCATCAGCACCCCTCATGCTGTGACATTCCTTCTTGTTGGACAAGGCAAAGGAGGGAGTGTCTCCACTCTTCCTGGAGTACAACACTATGACCACGCTGACATCACAGATGAATATGTAAGTTATAACAACCTTCTTGTCAGTCCGAGGAGAAGCTGTGCAAGGATGGCGAAATGAAATGTATGTATGCTTGTAACACTCATTGCAGTCCATGTACTCATTGCAAGGTACAGTGTACTGTTGATGTTTAATGAAGCCTGTAGTTTTAAAGTTGTTTTTTTATGCTGGTACTGCCTAATCACAGCAATGTTAGGTTCATGTCCACATCCATGGGTACCTAGCAGCTGATTTGTTTTTTTTTTTCATTATACATTATAATCATAAAAGAGCCAGGGTTCTGAGACCCTCACCCAGACATTCATTTTAGCACTTCAGTGAAATTTTGATTCAACACTAGATAGAATTTTGTTGTCAGGGTCACTTAGAGTTCACAGCTTTAAAGATATCAGCCTGTGTAAATTGAGCATATCAGTGAAAAAGTTAACAGTTTTGGTAGACTTGTCTTTTGAGCGTTTTACAAGACTTGTCCCATTTTCTAAAAAAAATCAGCATTGTCGCCAGACATTACTAGGAGAACAGCCAAAGGCTCGGCATCGAGATTTAGTGCACTGTGAAAGTATCAGAGCAAAGGTTGACAAAGGGTTGATTCTAGCTCATTCCCCTGGCTCTTTTAGGTTTTATGCAAAGTGGAAATGTGCTTACCACAATGTGTCAAATTTCAGTTGGAAAAGCACTTTTTGTGAACAGTATTTGAAATATAGTTTTTAAAGTTTCTTCTTGCATGCGTTCAAACTTACATGTACATGTAAGTGCAAATTTTCTATGTGTCATTTTGAATTGTAAAATCTCCATCTGAAGTTCATTGTCACCACTGCTGGTCACCAAATCAAGTGTTGAGATGGTGATGAGTAACATAGTTGATTATTTCCCTCTTAGATTTTAAGTATGTGGAAATTTGAATTCTTAAGATGATGTTGAACATGGTCTTGTCTGCTCTTTGCTGTATATTTTAATGCATTTAACTCAACATGTTATCCTTTTGGTTAAAAACAGTATTTTCAGCATAATGTCTAGGATTTTCATTCAACAGCTTTCGCAAATAACAGTTTGCATCATGAATGAACACATGAAATTGAAGGTTGCAACTGCGGGCATACATGTAGCAACAGATTTAAGAGAAAAATGTTTCCAGAGTTGAGCGTATGTACAGGTACTCATAAATTTTCAAAGCCATGAAATTTATCATAATGTTCCCAATACATAACATGTTTATGTATACACTTCATCACAAATCTTACTCCAATGTTTAAGCCATTATTTTGGTGGGATTTTTTAAGGGCTCATGCCAAGTCTTCAATTTGGGAACAATTTATTTTAGTTCAGTTATCCATCATTTTTCAAGCTGTTTAGGAATGCTTTATGAGTGGAACCTGTCTACTCTCCTGAATCCTTCCTACATGTACAGTGTACATGTACAATGTATGTTTGTCACTTCTACCAGGATTCAAGTACATGTACATGTGATGTCCTTGCCATCTGCGTAAACCTCATGCTACTCTGTTTACAAATGAACCTACTTGCAAACCTACATGTACTTGCTGTTTATCAATCTGGCCCCTTAGCTTTCTTTTTACGCATCACCCTTTAAAAATGTTCCTCTGGTGGGTGTGTCCACAGGAGCAGGGGAAGGGGGGTTATTGGCTATGCAGGGGTAGGCCCCAATGTATTGCAATGGCCAGGGGGAATTTAGGATGGTCGAGGAGCAGATTGTTGGCCGACAGTGATTCATTTTGGGAGGGTAGTACAAAATAATCAAGGTAGGATGCCACATGTACTGGTATCTCATCCCTTTAGCACTTTGGATGGCTCTCTTTTGTTCTTCCCCATAGCAGTGCTTCTTGGGATTCATCACATAACTTTCTCCCTTTCATCATCTTTCTGACACACTCAACCTCCATCATGGAGGTGTTTTCACAGAGGGCTTTTTGTTTTCTTCCTTGAGTAATTACACTTTTGCTGCAACTGTAAGAATGTAAGTTCAAATGGTAGAATTAATGTTGACAAATAAAGGCACTCCAACAAGAAGAGAAGATACTGGTACATGTACCACATCCAGGTCAATATGGCACACAGGAAACTGGTACCATGTGTACGTACAACTTGAGCTCACCAAACAAGAAGATGACTTTTTTTATTCCATATGGACATATAAAGGAACATCTGTTGAAGACATCATCACCAGTAACTTTAATTGGAATCTTGGCAGATGACCCTCTTTTCACTGGACTTGTGTTGGAAAACTTGGTTTCCCATGCAGACATTCATGCAGCTTGAGAAATATTTAGTAGGTATCACAATGAATTTTTTGAAGTGTGTAGAACTCAGTTCCTTTGTGGCCAAGGCGAAAGTACTTAAGAAAAGAAGCAATTTGATACCTCATTTGTCAATGTGTGATGTTCCCTTCTAAAGTTATGGCAATTTCAATATATACAATAATGAGTCGAAAATATGTAAATTAGCACAAAATGGTTATACCCCATTTTTGAGACCTCACATCTTCAAAACTACATGCTTGAAAAAATTGAAACTTTCTGAAGCTGTTTAAATGTGGCATTTCTTTGCTCTTTATTTTTTTCAACATTGCTGAAAATTCATATATTTAGTTATGAATTTCTAAAAATGGCAATTTCATCATTTTTCACATGTGAAAATGCACACAAACTATACTACACATATCTCACTGCAATCAAGTCATCTTCATTATAGGTTTTTTCAACTACACTGATGCTCTTATTTCCAGGAATGATCATTTGAAGTGTGTGGAGTTCAAAATATGATTATTAATGAAACAGGACAATAAATTTTCTCAAATATTAATTAAAAAATGAGCCAAAAAACACACTTTTTGGTTAAAAAAGTGGATTATCGCACATGTAACATTTTTTTTTCATATTTGCTGTTACAGGTTACAGTTTAAGTTGAAATCAGTTTAAGTTTAATCTTTGAAATCAACATAGGCAGAATAACCTTGATAATTCATTTAATTGCACTCCTAGAATTTCTTTTTTTGGCGGGGGGACAAATTTTATAAGTCAATAAGAGGATCAACAAAGTATAAAGAGCAATAATTTTTGAAAAGCTCCTGCAGATATTCGCATTCAGGAACTGACCATGTTCTGCCATTTGAAGTACACACATCAAAATCATTAGCAAACACAAATTTACTCTCCACTGTGTCAATGTCATCAACTCTCGGCCAGCGATATGTGTGTTGATGGCCCCTGCTCATGAACTGGATAATGGCTTTTTCTGAAGAAATTACTTCTAACACACTACCAATAAACCACTCTGTTTCATATGCCACTGCTACCCACTCTCCCTGTGATTTAAAACTATAAGAAAATTCTGTGTTGTCATCACTCCCCTGAGATAACTTTGCTTTTTTACTACAAGTGAGGTCACCTGAATCATCCAATTGTTTTCGTTTTTCCCCAATGTTATGAAAGTTACTATCGGTGTGGGTTGAAGTGGGTCCATCTTCAGCCAGTGACATCTTCAGAACTTCTTTTAGGTCTGACATTAGTTTGTTGGCACTTTTGTTTCCGAAAACAAGACGCTTATCTACAATGCCAAGTACACTTTTGAGATATCTGATCTCGTCCTTAATTATATCAAGTTTTTGCTTTTTTCGTACTGCAATATCTACATCGTTTGGCCTAACACAGGGGCCCCCATGTTGTTTCACAACTTCAATGAGTTTTTTCTTTTGTTCAAGGTTTAGTGCTTCTTTTTCTTTTTTCTTGCGGTTTGTCTCCATTAATCGCTCCTCTGTCTTCCTAACAACTTCCCTCTCTGCCTCTCTGTGTTTCTGTTTGAGCTCTGAACTTTTTTTACGAGCAACCTCCAACAACCTTTCTTGTTCCTTGTCAGGCTTGGATTTCAGCCAGCCAGAGATAGTCTTGTTTCTTTTCACCATCTGAACGCTTGAATGATAGTGCAGTGATGCATGTCTTCGTCTGAACTGGCTGAAATCAAGGTCCCCAAATTCATATTCTGACACTAGATTAGTGAGCTTGCAGTGCATCATCTTCTCACGAAGATCACCTTCCGGAGCTGTCCCATATAACCCTTCTGGCAAGAAATCTGCCAGCTGTTTCTTTGTTACCTTGACAAAACCTGCCATGCTCTTTTCCAATGCAGTTCTGGTCAAAGTACGACCTGACGCATTACCATCCAGCAAACATTTCCATATCTTGTCAAATGGAACTGCAAAATCAGGGAAAACACTCACTGGATCAGTCAACAACATGCTGCTGTCATGTGACCACCCTTTAAATTTCTTCAACATCTCCTGGACATACTTGTACTGGTCTAGGTAGTGTACATCACGCTGCAACAGATTCCAAAATGGACCAGTAATGACGTAGTACACGATGCCAAGGGCTCTGACAAGACTTTGAACTTTGTTGCTGTCACAGTCAAGCTTCACACTTTCAAGCTTCATGTTAATGGAGTCACAAAAATTATGAAGAAAATCATGGATTTGGGTCCTGTGAAAGAATAACCCTGCTGCTCCTTTAAAGAAATTATTGAAAAGATTCATCCGAAAACTGGACACTTCAGAGTTCACTCCCAGGGTTTCTGAACAGAATGCCACCCATTTAGTCCTGCAACCATTCTTCTGGTCACCCCTTGGTCCCAACACATCACATGCAGTTCTGATGTTCCTTGCTGCAGCTGATTCACCTGATGAACTGAAACGTCCAAATTTTACCTCCGCATCTCTACCGATTCCTTGACCCTTCTCATTCACAAGGTCCTTCTGCAGCTCCTTTAAAACACCTTCACAATTTTTTGACAAACCAAGCAAAAAATGTGCATTGCAGTACAAAAAGTGCAGCCCTACAGATTTGTCCCCAAGTAGTGATGCCCTGTATGATTCCAGTCGATTGTTGAATGCCTTGTTGACACTGGACCTGTCAGACATTGTTGCAAACATTTTCTTCATCTTTCCTTATAGACCTCCTCTTTTTCTTCACCACCATACAAATCACTAAGTTCCTCCATCATAGCAATTATGTTGTCTAGAAGAGTGACCCCATCTTCTACCGCCACTGCTGAAAACCCTCCTGACAAAGTTTTACCAGAATTTAGTGTGACTTGTTGCCCAAGGATTTTCTTTCCATCTCTCGAAGTGCCATCCCCATGAAGGTCCCATCTCTCAGATCCGATGATGCCCTCAGCCATCTGGAGCTTACTAAGAACGTGTGCTTGGTCTACCATATTGTTCGCTGTGGAAGCAGACGGCAGATTATCAATGTTGTCCTTTTTGAATATATGCCTACATACTGCACCAATGACTTCGCCAACCTTTGTTGTAGGCACATTTAGTTCACAGCATAGTTCCATTATGCACTTGTCCACATCATTAGTATATGGTCTACCGGGCACATCTTGTCTCAGCTCTAGTTTTTCTGAAATCATCATGCTGTGGTCAGCTTCCAATATTGCCAGTTCAGTTTTGACTGACTTCAGCTCCATGCACACTTCTCTTTTACTAGTTTTCATACTTGCTATCTTTTTTTTTGGACTCTGCACTTCTGTTGTAGTCTCTTCACTTTCTTTCTCATGTCTTCCTCTTTCTTGGCTTCTAGTTTTATGCGTTTCTCTTTCTGGCTGATGTAATGGTTCCTTCGTCTCAGTTTCTGATATAGAGTTGTGGATTTCAACCGAGTTATCATTTCACTCTTCTCATGAAGTTGTGTTTTCAGGACCTCCATCTGGTTCTCCAGTTTGGCCACTTTAGCAGATTTATGATCTACAGTCTTTTTGAGGGCACCTTGCAGATTTTCTAAGTGGCGGATATGTTCAGATTTTTCCCTACAAAGATCGGTCAGAACAGCTTCTTTTTCCTGCAAGGTTTTAATCTCTGCACTTTGATCTTTAAGCTTGCTGTCTGTCTTACGCATTAGTTTCTCAAGTTTACATGTAGTTGCAGTTGGTTTGACACTTTCTTTCACTACATTTTCAGTACTACTTACATGTACACTACTATTACTGCTACTTTTAGTACCACTACTACTTCTACTGGTTCCAGCTTGCTCATCAATATCCGGACTAACTGCCTCACTCAAGAAGGTATGTGCAGAATTACTCCTAGATTTAGATTTGTTAAGTTTAGTGTAAACTGTTTTTGTTCTTTTCAGTTCTGTACTGACTGTCCTTCTGTTGTACTTTCCTCCATAGATGTGGCTGATGGCTGAAAAACAATCTCCGCCGTAGCAACTCCCAAGCTCTAACAGAATCCCTCTTGTCAGCGGAGAGCTCCTCAAAACTGGTGGCTGGTTGAAGGTTTTACGAGTGATGTCTGCTGCTGCACACATTGGCCCTTTAAAAACAATAAAATAGGGGAAATCACAATTAAATGAATGTAAATTGTAATACAAGATATTTAGTGTCTCTTTATTCTATTGTACAAATGACTTAAACACTTTAAGATATATTTCCGTGATATTAATTTTGAAGCAGTTTATGCAAGGACCATTTAAGCAAAGAGTCATGCAAGGACTGGTGATGAGAATTTTTTGAAAAATTGATTTTCAACTTGTTAAGAAGCAGGAGGGTTAAAACTATTTTTAAAAAATAAATAAATAAAAAAGGCTTCATTTGATCAATTACCTATGAAGTTGAGATCAACTGGCTCCTTATAGAAATCCTGACGACTGGCTGACTCATGACGAAGGACACGGTTGACTGTGGTCTCTACTAAATGTCGGCATTTTGAAGATGGGTAGTCTGGAAAAAGCTTGCCCATCCATGCAACAACATCTGTCCACGACTTTTGGTGTCGCATCTTTATGCAGTATATCTGAAGTAATCGGTGTAAACCGGCTTCATTCGATGGCTTTGCGCACGTTTGCTGTGATAGGTGCAAAGGCACCGAGGACAGAACTATATTCTCGATGAAATACGCTTCATTTTGGTATATTTTTCAGGGGGGTTAGTTCACTAAAACGTCATAATAAGGGCCTTTGAAATATTTCGATATTTTTTCCAAAACGAAACCCCTGAACCCCCATAAATTTGACATGAAAATGAAGCTTTCAAACTACTTCAACCTTTGACACTCAATCTGCTTTCGTATATTCATCCGCGCGAATGCGCCATTCATAAAAACGAAGCACTCCGAAACCGTCCCCCAAAAATTTACGTTCAACGCGTATCGCGGTGCGTGAAACCCGACATTTTTGGAGGCTCGTAGAGTCACAAATATCACTAATATGGGCAAAAAACAGACACAGAAAGGAAGAGAATGAACAGGGCTTTCATTTTTGCCTTTATTTGAATAAAAACGATGATGTTTTGAACATTTTATAATTTATTGAAAACGAACCCAACTGGCCACTAAGTGCTACTGGGACACACACACTCAAGCAGTTTCCTGTGATACCTACTACTACTAGGCTTTGCCATGCAATGTTGCATGGTCCGGTACAATAAACTAATGCTATTTTAAGGCAAGCTCCAACTTAATGTAGTTCTCTTTTTTAAGGACCTCATGTACTTTGCAACGAATTATTGCGTTATTGCATTTTAAAATCTTTTGCTGTTCACGAAAACTCCATATCATACTGTGTTATAAATGCAGAACATGAAACAAATGGAAGACAAATGTAGTTCTTCATTTTCTTAAAATTTATGTACACATTTCCATTTTATTCAGCTGCAATTTGTTGGATGAACGAACATGTATCTGATGTTAATACTGCAAATTTTGCTTCGTAAAACCTGTAAACTGCACATTTTAAAAATAAAGAACTACACATAAACTTACTATTTCTACAGACACTAAAATCTTGCCAAAAATAAAAATATCTGACTAAAGTACGTATCAGTGGCAATGCCTGAAAGTGAATAAGCATATTCACACTTGGCAAATAGAGCATTAAACTTAAATTACACTTTGGCATTGTGGATGCAGACTGAAAAAATAAACCTGCTTATAACTTAATGAAAAACTTTTATGAAACCCGTTGTTACTTATAACAAAAGTTGCATGTTGTAAAAAGTGTACAAAATAATTATCATTAACAAAGTAGGTAATTCCTGAGCACAAATTTCCTCAAATCATTCCTGAGATGTGAGTTGTTACAGATAGGGTGGGGGATTGGAGGAAAACCAAGAAATTACTTTTGGCTTTGAGTAGCCCACGGCACATAATAAAAGTTTTGAATCGCACTTGCCCGTTTCATGTTCCTACTGAAGAACCCTGAATGATGAAGATGAACGAACAAGGCATGTAGTCAAGTACTATGTTTCACATACAAAAGGAATGTCCAGTACACTAAAATTTAACATTTGTTTACCCTTGGCATGCACAGTAAGTTTGAATTGATGTGCATTTAGGCAAGAACAAAGAGAATGTACCATATCTTAACAAATACCAGAACATGCTGAAAAAAGTATATAACAAAATCTTCGAAGGCAAGATCATTAATAAAAGTAAACTGAATAAATATATGTGCACTATTAAATATTTGACATACATGACCGTGTACAGTATTTCTGTAACACAAGTAAAACAAATGCACCTGATAGAAACTGCTCTCACTTTCTGCTTGGACCATGGACATGCAACTTACACAAAATTGCCAAGAAAATAATTAAATGAACACATGTACATAACATGTAGCTACTTGTTAATCTTCATAGTCACTATCCTCTTCTTTCTCATTTCCTTCAAAACATGGAGCAAAAGGAAACTGTTCAAACACCCCATGGACTGAAGAGTTCAAATTTTTCTCAATATCATCACCAACATCTCCATCACTCCCTAATAAGTCACGTTCAAAATCATCTATGGAGCTGCTATCATTTTCTGATTCTTCATCACAGTCAGAAATATCAACATACTCAGTTCTGTTTGGGCTACAGTCAGAAGGTGCAGATGCTACATGTACATTTTCACATTCCTCACATGAACATCTTGGACTACAAAACCGATCTTCTTTTTTGCACTTGTATACCCTTGTCTTACAATGGCTTTTAGCACAAGAACATCCCCTTATAAGGAATCTAACATTTGTCCTGATCCTCTCTACATTTTCCTCAGTTTCCCACAGGACTTTCAAAGAGTCAGACTCTTCAACAATCCAACCATAGTCACAAACATCAGGATACTCGAATATATGTTGAAGAGCTCTTCCCCAAACTGTACTGACCCAGCATGACCTAAGCCAGTGAAATTTCAGTGCTTCAGCTGACAGAAGTAACTCATCTTCATATGTTCCCTTCCACGTAGCCTTTCTGATTACATCTAAAAAATTAATGTGATGTTCAAGGATTGACAATGAATCTACAGACTGAAAAAGCTCTACAGGTGAGGTATACTTATTTAGGCAACTTCTGTGGATGGAGAAGTAAACACAACCAATGAGTCTGTAAAATGATAACATTCCCAAATCAATGTCTTCAGTGATGCTGGTATTTGACAACTGTCCTGCAATACCATCATGTAATAATAACCCGCATATGAATGAGGAATATTGGAAGAAAGTGTTGAAAAATGAACGTTTTCCAAGGTGAACAAAATATGACACAAAGTCACACCCACTACAGATAAACAGGACCTGAATAATTTTTAACAAGTTGTAGCCTCCTTCAACTGTACTTGCCAAATCTGGATCCCTCTCAAAACAATTCTTTAATTTCTGCAAATACACTTGCACTTGACATCTCCTTGCTTGGCCCTATACTGAATAATGATTTCTTTGTTCGGTATAGACAATGGGAGGCCTATCATTGCAATGTCACGATCAATTGAATAAATGTGAATAATTGAACACGTAGACTCATTTGCATGGATCCAAATCTGAGTATCAGACTCTTCGTGGTTGTTTCGTGCACAATACGACTGTTTTTCCAATGTAACCTCAATTCCAGTGAATCCACAATCGGATTGAAATCCACCAGCAGTAACAAATTTCTGCTCTGGAGAAGTAAGCCATGGCAAAACAATTAATTGCATTACAACAAGTAATTACATAATAGTTGCTTATTTCTTCTGTTCTTAAGAAATTCAATCCATTTTGTACTTGGAAGCTTTGTATCATCCTGTATGCTGTCATAAAGCTTGTCTTCACATTGAGTATCACCGTCTCTCCGAGTGCGTTCAAGCAACTTGGGAGACAATCCTTGTGTATCAACCTGATCAAACAGAATTCTCACTTCAGTATACCCCTTGTTGAAAAACTGTTTAATCCAACGAGAAGCCAACATTTCTCCATATTCCGAAAATGTTTTCTGATATCCAAGGGGTAAAGTGTAGATAATATTCATGCCCTCTGCAATTAAACCCACAGAATCATTTTTGGAAAACACCAAGGAATTTGTTATTATTTCATTATACCATTTTGCAAAAAGGTCATATATGACAGACTTTGAGCCTTGATAAGGCATGCCATTGGGTAAGCATATTGCTCTTGGTGTCTCAAGAAATGGGCACAACTTCCCCACAGGCAACTGGTTCTCTTCAGAATATGCAATGGTGCGCTTATAACACATAGTAATAAGACGCTTCTCCTTTTCAAGATAGTTGATTGTTCGCCGTGTGATCTTTTTCTTGGCAAAAGTTTGCAAATTATGTCTCCTTATTCTTGGTTTTTCCACACTTACATCTTTCAAAAGGTTTGATTTAATAAAAAGATGAAAAGAATCTCTGCCAATATCTCTATATGCGAGGAGGTTTTGCTGCTGTACTTTTGATGCACTTCTTCTTGAAAAAGCTTGAAACAGGGAAGGAGACTGAGCGGTGTCAAAAATACCACTCTCTTGCAGTTTTACAAAGTAGCTTTTGGAATTTGCTAGTTCACTAGCAATAACTGCTTCAGACAAGTCTCGCTGAAAATTACTTTTAACGGAGCCAAACTGATTTTGAAAATTGGCTATGACTTGCGACTGAAACTCCAATGTTTGGGAAACCTTATGCATGTCAGTTGGGAGGCTGTGAGAAGGAGCATTTTTACAATCTTTGTTGATTAACATCTCATGAGCTTCGTCCACAGCAACACTAGAAAAGGAGAAACCCTTAATACTCGTAACAAATGCTCCTCTCTCAAAGTGCTCCAAAACTGGTTTAGGAAGAGCATACATTTGGCTTAAATGCCGTGGGATGAGACGTGAATAATTCTGTCGATCAAATGCATGAAAAAGAGGGCCAATGTTTTTCAGAGCAGCCAATCTGGCTGTTACGAAATCAAAGAAATGAACACGTTGTTGCAATTGATCCAAATGAGCTGAACTCCATTGTCATGTTGTTATTTGGACGACAACAGTAGTGTAGCCAAATGAAATTCAGTATTCAACAACTGTGTGATGATGGTCTGAAAAATAAAATAAAGGAAAATTACATGTAGATATAATCTAGATTGAGGAAAAAATATTGGGGAACTGGGTAAATTAACAGATCACAGTGACTAATTCGCGAGTAAAAATATAGGGCCTAAATCTAAACCATTGTATGACAACAAAGATGAGACAGGGAAGAAATACATTTCCCAAAGGTAAAAAACTGATGCACAATCTCTAGAACTACAGCTTAGGAAATCGAGGGGTTAAAGTTTATCGAATGCACAGCATCGAAAAAACTTTGCTAAACTACAATAAACAGGCATGTGCCACGTCAGCTCCTCAGCACACGAGGAAAAATCTCACTGTGAGGCTAATTCTGACTTGTATAGAAAAAAATCCTAATTACAGGAATCACGGAACAAGTGTGGAAACAAAGGAATAAATTTCACATACCTTGGCAAAGAAAATCAGTTAAAAAATCACAATCTTGATGGAACTTTGCAACGTGAATGAACTTTCGGGCTAGACAAAGAAAAAAGTGGACTCCGCTCAAGTCTGAAATAGAGCTACGGGTATAGCGGAGCGCCCTCACTAGGACTGACAAGAAAAACAAATGCGCCGTGACATCCCAACCCCCTAGACGTGACGGAATGTCACAAAGCCAAAACTAACTATAGCAAACTGATTAGCAAATACAAACTTGGTCTAAACTACTATTCTAGCTGAAAGGTCCAAAAAGAAAACTGTGTCCAAACAGTACAACTGAAACTTGGGATTCAGGACTCCGATAAAGTCCGTGCCGCTAAGCAACATGAACTCTAGAAACTAAAGGTCAGTTCGTTCGGACTTCTTCATCAGGAGAACAAGCTTCGTCACAGGCCTCTTAACGCTGGTGCCACAGGCAAACTTGATGTCCACTATTCGGACAAGGTCGTCCTTTCCTGGGTAAGTACCAACAACCTCGGCCAACCTCCAAGACCCTCGCCCATTGTCTTCGTTGACGACAAGTACATGTACAACGTCTCCCTCTTGTACGCATTGTGTCGACTGTTCCCACTTCAGGCGTGGTGAGAGCTTGTGGATGTATTCCATCCAGCGTTTCCAGAAACCGTCTACCATAGTTTTACAGAGCTCCCTGCGTTTCTGCGCATTTCCCTTGTAATCCTCACACGGGACTTCTGGGCTTGGCAAGTCTCCTCTTCCAATCAGGAAATGATTTGGCGTCAGCGGTGGATGGTCCAGTGGTGAGGATGACTTAGCAGTGAGAGGTCGACTATTGATGAGAGCGGATATCTGGCAGAAAACAGTCTCCCACTCGACGAACGTCAGACGGTCCGCCTTCACCAAGTGTCTCATCCCTTTCTTTACCTCCTGCACCTTGCGTTCCACAGCTCCCTGATGGTGGGGTCCTCCTGGAGGGCCGAACTTCCACTGAGCGTTGTAGCGCTGACAATGTTCCCTCAGTTGAGTCTGGTCCAACTTTAAGTTCAACTTGTTTATGGTGTTGTCAGCTCCTCTGAAGCAGGTAGCGTTGTCACTGACCAACAGAGATGGGGCTCCCCTGATACTTATGAACCGTTCCAAAGCCTGAAGAAACGCTGGGGTTGACAGGTCTTGTACGCATGTTAGGTGCAGAGCTCTAGTTACTGCACATGTGAAGACAGCGCAGTAGCCTTTGGTAGTAGTGTTGCGATTCATCTTCACATTCACTGGACCGAGGTAGTCTACCAACGTCGTTCGGACTGGGGGTGAACAGGGACTGACTCTGAAGTCTGGCAGGTCGGCCATCTTCTGCTGGATTGGTTTTCCCCTGTGTCGTCTACAAGTGATGCATTCGTGCACGACGTGCTTCGAGATGCGAATATCCCCAACGATCCAGTATTTCTTCCTAACCTCAGCAGCTGTCCTCCGGTGGCCCATGTGAAGGGCCTGAGCGTGTCTGTCTCGAACAATCAACAGGCTCACGTGACTCCTTCCGGGTAGTAGGTATGGGTGCCGGATATCATAGGATAACGGTGCTTTACTCAGGCGTCCACCAACACGGTAAACCTGGTCATCTTTGTCGAAGAACGGATCAAGCTTCAAGACGTTTGGATCCTGGAAGTTGATGTCTCTTTGTGCTTGTTTTATCCAGTACAACTCAGCCTCCCTGATCAGCTTTGAAGAGGGCCACTGCGAAATCTGCTGGGTTAACTGCTTGAACCACTGCTTTTTTACACCAATGTCATCAGAAGAATCACTACTTTGTGACAGAAATAAAGGTTTGCAAAGAATACTTAGGATTTGTTCATTAGTGAGTCCATCAAAAGCCAGGTCAAGATGTTGATCCCTGTAGTCAAGAAATGTTTTAAACTGATATGCATACACTGATTCATACACCTGTAAGAAAAATCTGTGCGTCATTTTAAAACTACCACAAGCCTGAAGGCGTTGCAATGTGCCTTGCTTATGAGTTGTTTTAGCAATATCCTTAAGCCCGGCATCCCAGTATATTTTTATTAATATCTCTTGGAAATTTTTCAATAGGTGCCAGTCTCCAAGATATGGAATAACCCAGCCAAGTGACTCCCCGTATTCATATTGTATTTCAGACAACAATTTGACAGTGGCTCCATCACCTGCTATGACAAGATGATTAATTTTCTTCGCTACTCCAAATGAAGTGTAAAGTAGCCCCAGCATTTTTTCAGTTTCTGCAGAATCGGCCTTTTCATTCAACACATAACTGAAATTAGACTTTTCACATTCTGCAGTGCTGCTCAAGGCCAATTTACATTTCAATCCTGGAATACTTTTATTTATCATTTCCAGCATACTTGGATAATGCTGTAAAATGTAGGCAAAAATCTCCTCCTTCAGCTTACTAGTCTCTTCTTTTTCTTTTTCCTTCAGCTCAAAAGATTCAAAACTTAACTGACTGGAAATGAAAGTTTTGTAAACTGGAGCATCGAGATCAGATGGTTGAGGCGTTACTATTTCTGAAAATTCTTTGTTAATTCTCCTCCGCACACTAGGTTTTTTGGCCTGGGAGGTATAATTTGCACAGCGACATCTCTGAATTCTTCCGCCGCTTCAGGACATTCATGAGTTGTCAGAACATCATTAATATCACTGCTCTCAAAATAGTGAAGGAGACTTAACATGCCTATGTTTCTTAAAATAGGGAAATGCCAGTCTGCAAAAATATTGCCAGATTCAATGGCTTCGTCACTGATGAGAGTGATGTTATTTGGTCTACAACAGTCGCTCATCAGTAAATCAAAATGGCCACACAAAGCAACTTTACCTGGTGTGTACAATAAGCAAACATGATAATCATCAGACAGAAGAGACAAGTTTTACAGGATACCTTGCAACTTCCTTGAGCCCACTATTTGTTTTTTGATATAGCCTTATTGCTGTTTTTGCAATAAAAGATGCTGCACAAATCTCAAGGTGACCTGCATAAGTGCTCATCCTCCTATCATCTTCAATTCGCGATATAAAATCTAAGTATGACCTATTGTGATCTATTTCCAGAAGATGTTGCCTTTCTGCATCCGGCAGAAAATCCAAAATGGATAAATGACTTTCTAGTATGTCACATACACTGTTTCTTATCAGTGAAGTGATGGCATTTTCCCGTTTCAGATACCTATCCTCCAATGGAAGCCCAACAGAGTCTCTTGCACATTGTAACAATTGTACATCCCCATATACTGTAAGACAACGGTAAAAACATGCACCATCTCCATGAATGTGCAATACATTAAAATCTGAAGGACTCTTGGCCAATTTTTCATACTGATACCATGTTTCAGAGGGCTTTGGTTGTTGAGCCATGATAGATGTACCATGCCAACTTCTTTCAAGGCCTTTAGATGTAACAGCCTCATAAGAAGCAAGGACATCTATGTTATCAACAGACAAAATGGTGAATGCTGACTCCTGTAAATTTGAAAAGGGACTTTTGCCATATCTGCATTCTTTGACCTCTTCAAGAAACCTGTCTAATGTATCTCTGGAGACTGAAAGTCCAGCTTGGTTAAAAATTTGCATAAGTCTAGTTGAATTGGACAAGCGGCGAATGCAGTTTGCGGTTATTACATGCAAAGGGTAAGTGTTGCTCTCACTTTGAATAAATTGCAAAATGAGAATGGCATTAATGCGTCTGTGTAACTGAAACTTTGCATGGCCTTCTGCAGCTTCAGAGAAGACATATGAATTGCATGGAAATTCTGATACTCGTTTCTTTTCTTGGTCACTCATGGTCATGAAACTTATAAAGTTGAAGAGCACAGGATCCATCATTTTCAGTAAATCGTCATAATGAAAGTTTACTACAGACAGTTGATTTTGTTTATAAAATTCTGTTATTTTCTTTGACTGAGACTTTAACCTTCCACGCATTTCTGGTAAAATGTGCTGCACTGACATGTTAAACTATCAAATCTCCCACTTTGAGATGATGAAGTCTCTGTCAAACTTCCACTTTCTTTCTGATCTTTCAGTCTAAGTGACCGGTTTTTAGCAAGAGCCTGGTGCAAGGCCTTTTTCAAATCAACGAGTGAGTACATAATCAGTGTACTCTGTTTCCTTGCATCCAATCGATGCACAGTTAGCAGGTCTCCAAATGTGCTCATGATAGAGGACAAAAGCCAACGTGTTGTGCGTACCTAATAATTCCCATCAAAATCCAGGTCTTTATGGATTTTTAAAAGAGTTCTAACATTATCTTTATAAAAATCATAAAGGTCTGTTAAAAGCAGAGCATTATTTTCAAGCGAGTCATCAATAACCTGAATGTAAACTTTCAGCAGACATTGTTCAACTAGTTGATTTTCGTTAGTTATGTCATTGGACAAACTATTTTGAAACAAACTTCTCATTTCCTACAGAGAGTTCACAGATGATACTTTCCCAGACACAATTGTGTAGCACGAAAAACAAAGATATCCTTCAAGATGTATATCTGTGTCACCAAACATTGTTTTTAAGATTTCTGAAGCAGCAGGTAACCCCATTTCCAATGATGAGCACAAATATTTTTTGCTGGATGCTGGTATTGTAACTTTGCAAGCACTGCATTTATATTCAAATCTATATTTCCATAATATATTGTAATGTTGTTTACATAGTGGAAAAACACACGTGTCCATGTTGCATTCAACAGAAAAACAAGCATTGAATGTTTCTGCAGGACAGTCCATATTGTGCGTTGAAAGTACATTTAATTTGCACTGATAAAAATCATTAAGGGCACATGGCAAACGTTTCCTTTTTCTTGATTTTTCAGATGTGTATTTGGGATCTGATTGTTTCTTTGTTACAGATACTTTGCATGCCTTGCAAATGCAGTCTGTCTCTGACAAATTTGCTTGTGTGCGAAACCAGTATCTAATCTTTTCGTTCTGTAAAGTGCCCAAATGGAAATATGAAAAGCTTTTCCTTCCACAACGTGAACATGGACCGCATTGGGTTTTCCCACAAGGAGGGGCCACATTAGTACGTTTGGTCCCCCCCTTACCCATGTTTACCCCTGCAGTGTACTGGAGTGCTGTTCCAACCAGGATTGTGCTCTGCGGTTGTGTCTCCTCCTTCGTTGTCTTACTTTGTTGATTTTCCGGCGCTTCCTTTTGCCCTCTTGCTTTCTTCTCACATACAGAGTGGGTGCTTGAGGGGCACGGACATCTGAAGAATGAGAAGCACGAGGCTTTGCCGAGGCAGAGTTGAAGATGAAATTCAAAGGCTGAGAATACTGAGTGATGACTGGATCAGCCTGCAGAAGTCTTTTGCAAAAGCCAATTTGCACAAACCCCTCATTACCCTCCCTATCCCATTGAATTTTCATCCTCATCAGTTTCTTCTTTACAGAACATGCTGATGGAAGTTTTTTCCTGGCTGATGGTTTGGATAGGGATCCCAGTGCTTCTGGCGGTGAGGCTTGGGGTCCCAGAGCTGGTGATGGTGGGACAGTGGGTCCCGGTGCTGGCGGTGGGGCTATGGGTCCTGGTGCTGGCCATGGGGCTGTGGGTCCCGGTGCTGGCGGCAAGGCTGTTGGTCCTGGTGCTGGTGGTGGGACTGAGGGTCCCAGTTGCTGACGTCTCAAATGTCTGCATCTGGTCATCAGCTGTAAAAATTTCGTTAACATGTAGCAAACCTTACTTGACTTTTATAGTGTTGCTCCTCTTTACAATTTTTTAGCCTGATTTGTTCATCTGTTTAAAATAAAACTGATCATCTTGTGTCTAATTGGACAAACTGTTGGAAAAACTTCATGTACATGTGCATGAGGCTTTGGATGAAACATTTAGATGAAACAAAATTTTACATGCATTCAAGTTTAACGTCAGTGGATGACAGTCAGTTCAGGAATTTAGTAGAAAAGGATTGATCAGGGTTGACCATTCTATTTAGCCTGACCGTACAGCATTAACGCATCATCTTTCAAAAGATCAGTGCAAAATACATGTACAGTGGTTTACGCAGATCTGGCTAATTCTAAAATTAAGATAAATTACCTTCAACTCTTTGGGGATCTTGCATTCAGTTGCGCTTCCTGGGATGGTGCGAACAAGCATGTTTTCCACTGCCGTCTGCAACACTTCACCAAAGAGGCGGTTCCCACACCAATTCAGATGGACTCCATCATGTGCAAAATGATGACGTTGGAAGTGGTTATGGTGACTAAGAAATCTGCATCCAGCAATGCTTGAGCACAATTTCGCCAAGTGCCCATTGAAAACGTCAGCCTTCAGGGCAAAATCTTCACTATCATGGCGGGGCAAAATCCCACTCACAAGAATATGAGCTGATGGGTGTTTATGTCTGGCTATCTGTAGCAGTTTTTGGTACTGCTTCAGAAAGGGGTGCAAAAACTCTTTCCACAAGTCATTCGTGCCTACATGTATAACGACAACATGGGCAGACTGAGATTCATCATGACAAAATAAATCCCTCAAGGTTTGACAGAGCCATGAAGTGGTGCTCCCTGGCTTGGTTACAACCTCTGGCACAAACCAATCACTGTCGAGGTTATAAGGCAAGAATCTTGTGATTGAATCACCCAGTATCTTGACACGAAACCAGGGCAGCTGACTCTGTGTGCTGGGCCTGTGAAAAGAGAATATACAGACACAGAAAATGAAAATAAATAAGTGTACGTGTCAAAATATTGTGACAAGAACAAGATCCATTGTTATAGTGATTACTAAAGAGTTATGCTGAGGTATTAATTGTAAGTGTCGACAGATAACAGAATGGAATTTCACAAGTGCCAGAATAATGAGCAAAGGCATCAATCAAAATTATTTGTCAATTTAAAGTAATAATTCATTCATTTGAGTTGGTGCTTGATCTAACAATGCATATTCTTTTAATCCCCTGAACAAAATGACGTAAATTGCTTTAAAGTGGTTTATAGGATGATCAATGCACCAACAAGCTGAAAGTGTGCACAGGAGTAAAAGAAGCTACTATTATTAATGTTAAACGTTGTTGTTGAAGACATTACAAGACAAACTGTATTCATACTACAACATACAAATATTTGTTCAATTGATGAACCAGTTTACCGTACTCATATTTCTGTGGAATAGATTATGTATCTGAATCATGTATCACTTTGACCAATTATTATTGCAATCTAAGAAAATTTTTAAAAGCCCTTAATAAATAACAGAAATAACAGGAGTATTTTTGGCAATTATTTTTTAAAATTTAAGTACTCTGCTGATACAACAGGAACGCCTACATGAAAAATGAAAAATAGGCTTATCTAAGATGGAAAAAACAATACAATTTTTTCTCTCCTTTGTAAACAAACATGAATTACTCATAAAATCTATTTTGTCTATGTCTCCTTAGGCCATTCCAGGTCCAATAACTGTCCCTCTCTCGAAAGGGTGAGCCAACATGTACATGTAGGCCTACAATACTTTGCCTGATAGAAAGTCTACAACCGAAGGGCTTCTGCAACACCTAATCATGTAATAGCTCTCCCAAAACAAGCATGTGTGTCGCGTTGACATAAAAAAAAGGCTGTTGACGTCATGGATATCACACATTATGGGGTGTAATCAGGCCCTCAGTGTAATTTTGAAACTCTCATCAGAATGTGGCATTAAAATAGATATTTGCATACAGGATCTGCAGAGATGGAAATGGTTCGGTTTGAAAAGAAGATCTCAAGAACAACAAATAAGGGTTTTAGCAAAAAAAAATTCTGCTGACATAAACATTGGTAAATTTATTGTCATGGATTCGAGATAAGCCTAAAACAAGTGAAATTCATGTGGGTACATGATGTAGGCCTAGGCCATATTTTAAAAACTCGCCCAATTGTCACAAATTGACTACTGTACTAGGCCCTACATGTTCATGACTAACTACTGACAGATAATCCCACTACCATTTATAAAAAAAAATTATTTTGGCCTATTCACGACCGACCATGCATACATGAATGGTACATCATGTTCGATTGTGCTGTCAACCATGCCAAGCTGCATTTTAAGTGCACGAGTCAGCCCAAAGGCCCTATTGTCGACACTGGAAGAACGCATGGCGCGGGACCTTGCGACCGATGCGAAAAAACCCAGTGCACTGTTGTGACGTCATCGGCCAATGGCAAACATACGAAATATCAAGTTTTTTTTATAACGTTTGACAGCAAATTAAAACGTCATAAAACAACTTGCATTAGCGAATTCAGTGTTGAAACAGCACTGTTTTCTCGTAAGTTTCTCGAAACAGTCAGGAGCACCAAAAAAGAAAAGCCCTTCCCGAAAATGTCAAGGATTATAACTGCATTCTTATTGGTAAGTTAACCACTTTTCACGCATTTCCAAGTATAAAATTATATATCAAAATACAGCTGAGAATTCCAACATTCACTTACCACTCCATGTTGGCCCATCACTGCCCACTGACGGGTTCCCTCTCCTTTTTTCCAGGGTTACTACCAAACGCACACAAAATCTCGAAAAATTGCAAGCGGTCCGAGACCGTGAACACGCTGCAAATAAAGTATCGGTGCGTACTTCATTAATGAGTACGTTGCGCACTGACTGTGGTACATGTACACATACATAGTGCGTGTACTAGTGCTCAGCATGTATCCCACGCATACATGTACATATGTACATTGTACAGTACTGTACTGTACAGGTACAGCGTAATTATTCTGATGCACCAGTTGCACGAGCAAAGCGCACGTGGCGTGGCCGGTTCCGTACAATGCCGTCGCACAGACCTGATGCCTGGGTAGGATAAATATAATTTGAGACATCGGTTTTCATTGGCTCTTTTATGGACAAGAAATGGTAACATTGCAAACGGACCAATGACATTCACTGTGTGAAGAGTATTCTTGCGCGGTTCAGCGTGTGTCAGCGATCGCTGTTTTCCAAAAGTATAGACGGTAGATAGACTACAGCGTTACCAACACGGTTCGCAAAGAAGCCATTCATTGGGAAGGAGAGGGACATATTAAGTTGATCTACAAAGGCAGCAAAAACTCATGGCGATGAGAATGGGTGGAACGTGGAAACAAACTTTGGATGATTTTTTCCGAGTTCATTTGGAAATTAATGGAGCCGGTCAAAGCAAGTGGTGCAATACTGAAATAAACCACGCATCATTGGAAAAATGCGATCGTGACTCATGTGAATCTTTCAAGCATCAGCCCCGATCAAGTTAAGGAAGACGAATTACCGTATATCAGGTGATATTCAATTCCTTTCTATACTTTGTGTTTTTTTGGGATGGGGAAAGATAAGTTTGGGATTTTATTAAGTCGAGCTTGGATGACATGGTCCCTTTCCATGCACGTGTTAAGCATTTGGATAATTCGTGAGTAAATGGTTTTTATAAACGTGGTTATTTTTTATTGTTTTATAATGGCTAATTTTAAAATCTAAAAGCCTGTATATTATTCTCTTATCTATACTGACTCTATCGTTTCCATTAATTGTAAACAAATGTGACTTAATTCTTCCTTGATATTTCAGTAGTCTGCATTTATATTTTAGGTAATGACAACCGTACTTTAGCTAAGTGTACATGTAGTTCGATTTCATTTTTTTGCGTGTTTATTTTTGGCCTAAATTCACATTTACTCAGAAATAGCCAAAAATTAAAGTTCGTAAGTGGCAAATACATGTACTGTACATGTAGATACAAACGATACATTCATAGGACGGCGTTAATGTTAATTGATTACTGTTATTGATTTTCTTGATGAGCCCATCCTTTTTTGCCAATATGTTTGCATGCCGCAGTCATCTTCAGGTGAACATTTTTTTTTTCAAATATCTGCAGAAATGAATTCAACAGAAAGATCTAAAGTCAGGGTTTTTATTTTTTTTTTTTTAAAGCATTGTAAGAAAATTGATTTTTTGCCGGCTGTGCTTGCATTTTCCGAAGTTCACTGCTAATAATAAAAGAGTGTTCCCCCCCCCAAATAAATGTGCATGCGCGTTAATTCCCACATATTTCTGGACTGTTAAAGTATGAAATAATTGGTGTGCCAGGCTAAGGCCCGTATTATGTGTATACACTTCACGTCACGGTCATAATTATAATCTTTAACACCTTGGATTTTTGTCGCGAGGGGAAATACGAGATCCTGGATTGGACTGATCCCGGTGCTTATTGATAAGGACCAGTTGCTAGCTGCTTGGATGCTAAATATACAACTTTTTGGCAGGCCAACAGCGATATTAAGTGAAAAATACACAAATACATTAATTCTCTCTTGATCACCATGTGTTATTTTTTAAGCGAATGTCATTAGTAATTGATTTGGGGCAATTTATTTTAAATGTGTGTTTATTTTGTTGAACTGTAGATAAATACACGTAAAGCGAAATATCCCATTAACTCCTAAATGTGCTTTGAGCGGGCCTCAGCTCATTTACATAAAAACTGCGACAGAGTAGTCAGACGCCTGTATGACGTACAAAGACTACACAATATACATGTACATAATTACGTGACGGGAACCAGTCCAGATCCTGAGTGAGCTGCCTGAAGTGCGTGCATGGGCAGACCTATACATGAGGCATTTCCTTTGCGAAGTGTGCAACTGTCTACCAGAAGTGAAAACCCGTTTTGAGTGTTGTGAACCTTACTCCCACTATAGGCTCCCATTTCGAGTTTATCTTGGCGAGAGCAACATGGTCCGAAGACTTTCTCTGTACGCGAAGTCTCGCATCTGTCTGCTAGATTCTTCCGGGGCTCGCCAAAAACAGATCATCGAAGACCTAAAGAAGGACGGCATAGTCGTAACTCGACGAACGGTACAGCTATTTAAAGAAATTTAAAACAACGGGATCTTTCGTGAATAGAGCGGGGTGTGGGCGTCCTCGAAAATTTCCAGCATCCCTAAATCAGCTAATTCACGATTTGTACGAAAATGACGACGAGCTAACTTCTCGTGATGTCAGCCTTATTTTGTATAACATATTTGGTCTTGAGGTGGCAGAATCAACTTAAATCAGAATCGTTTAAAGTTAGGTGGGGTAGCGAGTGGACCGGCCTACTGCCAACTAATACGTGACCCCAACAAGCAAGCACGCCTTGATTTCTGCCGTGATGCTGTAGGTCATGGTGACACCTTCGACGACGTTTTTTTC
Organism: Acanthaster planci; assembly: GCF_054643075.1. Taxonomy (NCBI): domain Eukaryota; kingdom Metazoa; phylum Echinodermata; class Asteroidea; order Valvatida; family Acanthasteridae; genus Acanthaster; species Acanthaster planci. The sequence continues at coordinate 5,933,511 of NC_141792.1, read as the reverse complement.
ACAGATGAGTGTACGGTGCAGCTCGACAGGCACAGCAAGTTAACGTTTCGAAAGAAAGGATGTCCAAGGAAACTCAAGCCAAAAGCCAAACACCCAGTTAAGCTGCATGTCTGGGCTGGCATTTCAAAGTGGGGGAAGACTCCCATCGTTGTCTTTCAAGACATAATGGACAGTCAATTCTACCGGGAGGAAATTCTGGAGAAAACACTTCTCCCTTTCATCCAGAAGCGCTTCCCACGTGGGCATCGCTTCCAGCAGGACAACGATCCCAAGCATACAGCTCGAGAAACTAAAGAATTTATGCAGCAGACCGGGATCAACTGGTTTCCTTTACCCGTAGAATCGCCTGATCTTAACCCCATAGAATGTCTGTGGCACGAACTCAAGCACTTTCTTCGACGCAAGGTTAAACTAGCGAGCAAAGATGAACTCATCGAAGGAATTCACCTCTTCTGGCGAACCAAGATGACAGTAGAGTCCTGCACACGGTACATCAACCACCTGAAAAAAGTTATTCCCGCAGTGATAGAAGGCAGTGGGCGAGCAACGGGATTTTGAATCAGCTAAAGAACCAACCGGCTCGCTTTTCAGAGCCAACACACCTTCAAAAATGAAATAGAATTCTTGTCATTCGTGATTATTCTGGGGTTACATTTCAAAACCTAGAGAGCAACGAGGAATCCATGAAACCACTCGATATACTTCTTTTATAAATTGAGCCTGACTAACTTCTTAACATAAACTTTTTATTTTCTCACTTTTAAAATAACATGAGGATTGTGGTTACTAGCCGCCACACTTTGTCCCCAGTCACATTTGTCACATTCAAATCGAACCCCCCCCCAAAGTAACCTCCAAAAATCCTCAATAAAAAAGGAATATATGAACAGTTTTTGCGATAAGTCCAAAGGTCTTAAGCTCAATGAGACACATGTACAATAGTTATGACCATTGCCAAAAAACCACTTAAGTTCATTTGTTTACAAATCAAAAATGGGTTTCTATTCTCAAACATTACAAACTGGAACCATATATGCTTAATAAACTAAGGACAAAGGAAAGGGACAACTCTCAATTACAAAGATCGTATTGATCCAAATCATTAACAGAAAGACATATACGTTTCTAAAGCCCCTCAACCCCTCAATAAAGACGACAACAATATCTACCAGAAATAAGCCTAAACAAACGCTCACCAGTTTACGTGTAAAGTTCCAATTAAGAGGTATAGGCAATTTGTCCCTCAATTAAAATTTCCATTGCATACATTTCCATATGACTTGAAATCATAATAGCTGATAATAGTTATGGGTATGGGCTTGTACCCTCCTTTACATTCGTTTCCAGTCATGTCAAGAGGAAAAAATATTAATGACAAACGTAGGTAGGGACATCGGAACACAACACATAGTCCTGGGTAACAGAGGCAATCACCTTGTGCTCGTCCTTCCCATATATGCATTGCAGACTGTCCAAATATGTTACATTTTCAAAGGTCCTCTTTTTTGCGGGGGGGGGGATGGTTGAGCTCTTAGCGACTTTAAAGCCACGAAACATGATTGGTCACTGGGGTGCGGGCATGTACATTGTACAGTAGGCATACAAATACAGTAATGTACATATACACTCTATACTCTATTTTTATAACTAGACACATCCCTAGCCCTCCCGCATTTCACGCACTTGCCCGTATGTCCATCCTAGCACTCAAACATGTATGTTCACTCAATTCAAGTGTGCCTGTGAAAATACCCTTACAAAATATATGTGTACCCGTCCGTCCGCGTAAGTATAATGTACATATACTCCCCATCCAACAATATAGACCTACATGTATTTTTTTTTGGAGAACCAGAATTTAGGTTTTGCTTAAGTTAGGGTTAGATGCACCCGTTTTCCCTTTTCACGCACTCGCCCGTAAGTCCACTCAGGCACTCGTAATTTCCCGCATGTCTGCGAAACCCTTGCACAGTATTTGAGTATACATTGTACGTATCAGCAACACAGCCATTTTGCATGGAAATCCCGATTTCAATATTAGAATTTCAAAGAATATGAAGATGCTTAAGAGGAATGAACAGAAACTGAGATTGTTGAAATTACACGACGTTAAGACCGTCTTATTAATCATACAAAATTATACTTTTGTATCTGTACAACGTGTCTGCATGCAATCACTGAGCATGAGTGATGCGATCACTGTGCCGTTTCCCCTTCCCCCTTAAATAAAAAATTAGCAAATAGCAGCAAGAATTTGTTAGACAAAGGGGAAAATCCAAAAAAAATCATCTTGAGACCACTTTATGGGATATTGAACATCACAGGGGAGGAGAGAGAGAGAAATCGTCGGAATCGGTATTAATGACATTAAATTAAAAAGATCAAAAATTAAAATTACTTTCTTCATCATTGTGTGTCGGGTACCAAAATTTGAACAACCGACTAATCCTGCACACAACACATATTTATTGTTTGGGCACCCACTAAGACCAGAAAAGAAAAAAAAAGTTCCAAGCACCATTTGACTTGGAGCCCCATATCTTTGAGCACCCATAAAGGCAGACTACCATAGTTTGAAGCACCATTGACTTGGAATGCCATCATAAATCAATGTTTGGGCTTCCACCGAGGCCAAAGAGCGCCAGGTTGAAACAACAATTCGTTAAGACAGTGCCAGAACAATTCAAAACTTCACCAAACTGAAATGATTCTATGTACATATCTAATGTCAACTCATGTTTCCAGACACCGTTCTTTAATTAACTTTCTTTGTTTGCACTCCCCTGTTGCACTTACTTAAGGGAAGACATGGTCGCAACAACTGTTAGACACTAGCTACTCCTTCGACTTTGTCATACAATGCACAGCACAGTATTTTATCTACTCTATTATTTTTATAATGTTAACAGTAAGGAATCGTTCATAAATTAAGTTGGTGTTTTATCCGCTTTAAAGAAATTGCCCCACGCGCAATGCACGGCCCAAGAAAGAAAAAACCCATTCATGAAATCCTTACTCCATAACAGGTAGTAAAATTGCTATAATTTCCTCTGAAAATACTTTTCTTCCAGAAACAAATGGATGCCATCTGGCCTATAAAGGTTGAAAAATGCCCTGTGAAATTAGTTGTGCTTTATCAAAAAGACACAAAGATGTTGGGAAACAAGAGCGGGCCCACTTGTTGACAGCTCTACCATGCCTGTCGATTGCCTCCTGGGGGTTAGCCCCAAAGTAAAATGCTGGTGGGATGGATTTCGGACAAGGGCAAGAATGTTAGGGGGTCAAGCTCTCTGCTGCTATGAACAAACATAACGCCTCTGTCGTATTGAGAAGAAATCAACTTGACACATTAGTGCCTGAATGAACCACAAGAGGCCCTCTCATATCCTGTAATCAATCTCGTCGGGTCATATACAGGCACTTCCAGGACAATAAAAAATTGCCTGGGTTAAATTTTAACCCCAGGGAAGGTGAAAACTGCAAGTACTCATTACTTTAGGTTGTTTCAACCCAATATTATGGGTGTTTGAAATAGATTTCTGGTTTACAAACAATGTTGATATCCACTCATTTGGTGGTTGAAATATGAAACACAAAGTAATTCTCATCCTAAAATTGGGTCAACACAGCCCGTATTTGGGTAGTTCCAGATTTTACCCTTCCTTGGGTTAAATTAAAGCCATGCAATTATTTTTTTCAATGTCCTGAACTTTTTTGAGGGGTCTTGCGTCCCCAAAACTTAACACTGAATCCCCAGTGATCCCTTCTGGCACCGTGAAGACGGATAAATGACCGAAAGAATATTGAGGTCAAGCCTCAGGTACTCAACCTTTATATGGTGACCACGGGCAACTCAAGTTAACGCCACTCCGGACCGCCAATACCCCATCCTTTCATCTCAATGGGTTGAAAACTCAATTCGTAAGCAGTTGTGGCGGCCCCAGTGCGAAATGAGTGAGCTCTTCTTTTCTACAGAAAGCCACTGTTTTCTTCAAGTTCGAGTTTGAAATTGCTATGCATTCAGTACAGACCTATGAATGGGCAAAAGAGAGGGCCAAGGCCCGATGGACGACATGATACATACTCGTGCAAGGTTGTTAATGGATAAAAATCCGGGTTGTTGGTGACATTTACATGTAGTTGAATTCTTTGAGGGGAGTCGGTTTTGTTATTTTCACTGTATGGGAAGGAAGTCAGCGCTGATAAATGGGGAACTCCATTTGCCAACTCGATGTGAGATAGACGCAACACGGATTCTTATAACTTGAAGTGCATGAAACCAAAGAATGCACACACCACGGCAGCTACATGTATAATAAAGAGTAAACATGAGGGAAATCTGTTTATGAAAAAAGCTGATTTTTCATTGAAGAATTTCTTCATTTAGAGAAAAATCAATTCATATCTTGGGACATCATTGAATTAAAACGTACAACTTGGGTAACTGTCAATGTTCAGCTGTACATCAAGATAAAGGGGGGCCTATTCTTGAAGTGTATTATTATGCTATGTGGAGTATTTATGACCTTGGGTCATCCTTTCATTTTGAAAGCTTAGTTTTGGAAAGCTATACACGTGGACTGTGTACTTGACTTAACGAGAATGTTTCATGTGCATTCGATTTGCTACGAATTTCTACCATTGTTTGGTATTGATTTTTCCCCAGAATCGAAGTTTTTTATCCTTACGGAACCCTCTATTTTTTATATATTTTTCAGTATTTTGCACATGCTGCTCATTTCATTCCTGCTATAGTTCTACCTACATGCATGGTAGGGTATATTCGGCATTCGTCACCGATTTGACATAATAGACTGGAAAAGGACCAGGACATCGTTCGTGTAGCCTTCCCAGGCTACACCTATTTTTTTAAATTTCATTATAGGCCTACATGTACATGTGCATTTATAGAGGCCCTCTAGGCCTACATGACAGTTACATGCTGGAAATTCGTGGCCATAAATCGACGGACCTGCAACTGAAAGAACAACGTTCATGTCAAGTAATCTGTTTTTATAGTACTTGAAAGGTTTGGAATTTCTTTCTACCGTTGCTAACAATAACAAAGGAATCGTTATTCGGGAATGTGTAGGCCTACACCACGGTCTCCTTGTAGTTTGTAATATTTTGACCAAGGGAATTGTGTAATGGAGCCATCCTACTTTTTCATAGTGGAGAATGTAAAGATTCTTTCATTTTCCAACAAACAAATCCATGCCGTCAAATACGAATTTGTTACGCATGCACTAGTAGTGAATTAAGTCCAGCACGTGTGTACATGTGATCCAAAACCAGCAGCAAAAAATAAATGTAGATCTTTGTTTGCTTTCAGTAAATGCTTTTAAAAAGGAGACTTTGAAAGTCACTTGGATGCGACAGACATTCAAAGCCAGATATCATCCCCTATGACTGTGAACTGGGATCGATGGGAATGATGCCAAGAATTTTTGGTGGTGTTCCCACCCCTGTTTCTTCCAAACCGACCGATCATGTCAAAGTGTTTGAAAATCCGGCCCAAATCCCTCTTGAAGAAATCTTTGGGAAAAATAGTACAAGACGAAATTTGCATCCTTTCAAAAATGCACTTTTTCTAAAAATAGGCCTATAGGCTATGAATCGGAAATACAAAGGCGAGGTTTCCTTTTCGAGCGATTAGGTTCGGAAAACAGTAAGAAAATTACAATGCGCCAAAATAATTTCTGCTATAAACTGATCAACATAATTCGTAAGCGGTGTAGTTTGATGTACACCAGACAGTGCAAGTGGAACGTAGGCCTACCTGGCTGCCGCAGGTTTGATTTTTCAAACTTCAATGTTGCTAGTGCCATGCCGTTTCCGTCCTGTGATCGGATTACATGTATCAGGCGGAACATAACGTGGAAGTATGTTACGGAATCTGGCTGTGTCAAATGTGTGAAAAATCCATGTTCAGGTGATGCGAAAGAAAATATCCTGAACTAAAACCTGCTAATTAATGCAAAAAAATGGACGACTGCCTTCGACAACATACGAACGCCTTCGACAACATACAAACTTGCTACACGTGCATAAATTCCCCCCCGGTGAGAAATGGCCAGCGCAATATACACAGTGAACAAGGACACCAGCGAGCGAACAAGGACACCAGCGTGCCAGTGTTTTTTTAACACACTGGTTTCCGACTGTCGAGTCACATCGGCCGTATGACAATCACGCTTTGCGCTTGTGCTAACGTACTCTTATACATTGTACACGTACATAAACCTGTACGTGTACATACATGTACATGTACATATACACGTGTTTGTATTATACTGAACACTGTACATGTACATGTGGCTGTGGCTTGATTGCCTGTGACCTAGTGACTTGAGCATCTTTCTTTCCCATTCACCAATAAAGTATTCTTTGTGAAAAACAAGCAAGAAAATATGAAAAACAAAAAGAACCAAATCATACAAAACAACTGGGGTACATTTGCCCCGGATGGATGCTTCCTTTATGTTAGTTTCACAGCCACAAAAACCTGACTTTGCCAATCGGGAACAAGATATTTGCCCCATACAGGTTTGTACATCGGGGTACTGATTTAACAGTATTTATTTTGGGATGAATGCGTGAATATCCGGGCTGTCCTAAATGTTAAGAGAGGTGAGCTGGACTACATGTGCGAACGTTTTTAACACTTTTCAATTTTTTGGTTATTTGGATTACCCCGAGAACTTTTACTAAAAAACCAAGACACAGAAAAATAAAAGAACGAAAATAACAATGGCATTTACATTTGCAAAATGGTCTTGAAAAATTAGTTTGTTGTTAAACGTGCAAAGCCTTCCCTGAAGGCTGAAGTAACACTGCTTGCGTGAACTTCATGGACGAGCACATTGATGCACCCAACCCCACATTATCGCTTGTATGCCCACCCAATCGCTCTTATCTCCACGTATCAAAGCCACCATGCAACATACGATGGAGGTTTAACCCTGTACCGTTGGGCAATAAAGCCATGAGTACCAACAAAGACCCTTTCATGACGCATCTCTTCCTGCAGCCTCTATGGAGTGGTAATTGACAATGTGTTTTGTTGAGGTTGAGTAGAGGCTCTGTGATACTACTGTGTAGCTTAATTTTAAAAGTAAATATTTAATCGTAAATCTTTTGATATGTCATTACAAATTTCCCTCATTTAAAATCTCCCCACATGCTACATGTGGGAATTAAAGTATGCCATGCCTCCTACAAATGATCAATCTACTGACTTCCTATTGCCCCACCGCTGACCATGCCAAGATAAGTCATAATCAGGGTTCTGCCCAGGATGGTTTCAGTGCCGGCAGGACTATCTAAGCGGAGCGCCACCATGGGTTGGCGAGGAGCGTACAAGAAAATTTTTTGAATTTCAAAGCCCCCCAGATGGCCAAAAACGGCACTTTCTGAGTGTTTTCAGCTGTGTAATCAGGAAAAAAATCTTTGAAAATTTATAATTTTTGTCAGATAGGATGAGGTAATCATTCTAGATGGACAGTTGAATTCACTCTGAAACACTCTTAAATAAAGACTAGAATCATAACGAATTATGCACTTCCATTCATTCATACAGTATTTTAATAAATCACAGCAATGATTGCTAATTCTGACCACTTAGCAGTGTGTGAGTCTACGATTTTTCCTCATGCAATATTTTAATAAATCACAGCAATGATTGCTAATTCTGACCACTTAGCAGTGTGTGAGTCTACGATTTTTCCTCCTAGCCCAGAGTTGCACTGCTCCTCTGAAAGGGAAGTTTTCCAAGGGAGGACCTTCTATCACAACTCTAAGAATTGCATCAAGTGTCTGTTCTACCATTCTGTTTCTGACCTTAGTTTTAACCAGCTTCAATTGTGAGAATGTTCTCTCTGGATCAGCTGTGTTTGTAGGAATGACCCTAAGGATCTTTGACTGAAGTTAGGATACACAGCCTGCAATGCTTGCCTTGTGCACAGCCTCTGAATGAGGTCTGTGTCTGACATCTCAGAAACCTGCTTGGTGTAATTCTTGAGAGACATCCACTCCTGTTGCAACTCATCAAGAGTTCCTAAGACATTAGAAGCTTCAAAGAAGCCATGTGCAGCAGTGACAGTACTTTTGCCATAGTCTGGCAACTGGCTTGTAGGTGTCAAATGAATCTCAGAAAGCTTGAACAGTGAGAGAAGCAAACTCATACCCTGTACATCCTCCCCATTGAATCGATCTTGGAGGTTTTCAGTAAGAGCATCAATGTACCTCCCCCTGACATTATTCCTGAAATGTGTTTCATCAGATGGATTTTGAGGGCCTAGTTTTGCAATGGCCAGGAATTCAGGAAGCCTTGCCAGATTAACCCCATCTGTTTCCTTCAAAGATTTCAGAGTGGTGATGGTGGATGTGACAAGTTCATGTACTAAAGTGTAATCTGAATCTTTCTTTTGGAAAGCTTTGGATAAAGCATTGATGTGTGGGAGGACATCACACAGCAGGAGCATGGTAGCAGTGAATTTATATGTTGTGACTAACCTATTCAGCCCCAGAGCCCTTGTATCTGTCCTCTCAGTGCCTTCCCTCTGCAGGGTTACAATCCGATCAGGGAAAGCTTTCTTCACCCTCTCTTCACTGTTCCCAATTGACAACCACCTGGTTGTAGAAGGCTCAAGAAGCTTACCAGGGGTATCAGTTTTCCCTTCACCTTCTTTCTGAGGCAGCAGGATGTTTTGGACAGCCAGAAACCCTGCGGTTCTTACATTGCTATTATCAAAAAAGTCAAACAAATGTCTAAGGACATTTTCAAACTGGTCAACATCTTTGATACATTTTGCAGCTTGAGAAGAGGCAAGGTTCAAACGATGGGCAGTGCAGTGTACACCAATTAGGCAGGGAACGTCGTCTTTCAGTCCCTTAACTACACCACACTTCCTCCCAGTCATCACAGCAGCTCCATCTGTTCCAACCCCCCTCATTCTTTGCATATCAATACCTGCTTTCTCAATGTATTCCTTGACCCTTTTTGTGATGACCTCAGCATTCAAAGAGATTATCCCTGCCTCATTAGGATAACCATCACCACTCCTGGCAGCTCTGGATATGGCATCTATTTCAGGCAGCAAAACATCAACAATCTTCAGAAATTTCACTTGAAGGTCACCATCAGAATTCAAGTATCGTGCATGGAGAGCCAATTGTTCAATATTTGTACAATCGCTAGACTCATCGAATATCAGGGCAAAGTGATCTGAGGTTGCGAGCTCTTTCAAAGTGTCATCTTCCAAGACCTCAGATAGCACATACAACATCTCTTGAACCGTTTTATCTGATGTATATGTGGCATTTTTTGCAACACGAATCTGCTCCTTCACTTTTAGTCCCAGGAATGATAGAAAATCAAGTAAAGGTTCAAAGTTAGTGATGTGTGCAACCCGCCTCTGCACCAGAAAGTACAAGGATGTGAATGCCTTATTTATAGCCGAAAGGGAGACGGCAGGGTTAGAGGCCTCCCTGATATCTTGCATGAGCATGTTCTCCCTATCCCTCTGCATTGCATCCTTATGGGATTCACACTCTTCATGCTCTTTCACAGAGCCCTCTCTCATACGAATACAGGGGGCAGTGTTCCATTTTGGTCGACCATATGGCATCTTCTTGTACTTTTGGCATAAAAGACAAAACATTCCAACACCGGGTTCATGGTGCAGCCAAGGTCGATTTTTTTTTCCATTCCGGGTGGAAGTAGTTGGCCTGTTTACCCTTAGTCTTTTTAACTCCACTCGTTGATGGGGTAGACTGATCAGGGGAGTCAGAACCAGGATCTCCCAGGGAAAAAGGATTAGGCTGATGGTGTGTATCATCCCCAGTGTTGGTGTCACCATCCCTAGCAGATGGTCCTGGTTGTGGAACATGGGCAGCCCCAGTTGCAGGGTGGTTCTCCCTAACCGAGGATGTCTATTTCCTGTAGTGAAATCAACACAGAGTGTGTGTTAGTTTGCAGCTATTTTAGTACTCTACAATGCTGATCCTCCCCCAAAAGTTCACCAAATCATTGCGTCATTTTAATAATGTTGATTCCAGTATCTGAAGAAAATTTTGTAATAAAATTTGGTCAACATTAAACAATGCATGTATTATTGCCAAAATAATGTTTCTTTTTGTCCCAATAGAATCGCTAAAATTTCCTGTTTTTGTTTGAGATAGTTTTGGAGCCAGAATTCACTTCATCTGTAAGCATCGTATACATTATTTCAAGAGGTACCTTTATCCATGTGCATACAAAAACAAATGTATGAAATAAATTGATTCTATTCTGTAAATCCCATAAATATTAAATTAATTCGTATCTCTATGTTGCCCATACTTTTCCACATTATTTTTCATTTTTTTGTGTTTAAAATAAGGCAAAACATGAAAAATCTTGGCAAAATATTTTCCTTATTTTCTTTATACCCCCTCCCCATTTCTAAAGTGGACCGTGCCAAAGTCACGTGTACAGCTTCACAAAAAGACCGACCGAGCAACGAACGAAAGTTCGTATGCACTGTTGACATTCATAGTGTGTGCCACACCGTACGCGTATGACTGAAATCTCGGCCTACCCCCAGAACTGTAGGGCCCGACGTCCACTCCGCTGCCACGTTGGGCCCCACAATTCTGGAGGTAATCTCGGCCCGGGCATATCGTGTGTATGAGAAAGATTTTTACTGCAAATTTTCTCGAAGGAAAAGTAATCACAGTTGGTAGATATTTTAGGAGGTTTCAGGGAAGCAGTTTTTGAGAAATTTGAACACAACGTTCAGATCTTTAACTTCTATCTAAGATCTGTACGTGTCCATGAGAATCATGTAACGTTACTCCATTATCGTCGATATAGGTGGAGAAAGTCTACGAAAACATTTTTCTCACCAGTCCCTAGTCTCACCTGAAAAACTTGTCCAGCGTTCCAAGCTTCATCCGCTTTGACTTATCGACACTATGCCAACACAGTCACTCGAACAACTTCCAGAAAAATATTCTCCTCTCCCTCTCTTGGAGCTGAATCAGCTGTCACACGCAAGCCTAAAGCACTTCGGTCGAACATCCGGGCACTTTCGTGAACCGAAGTCAAATATGCATAGCAACCGTACAGCAGCCATGCTCTGGAGTGAAAACAAACCGCGCTGGATGTGCACGTGATCGACGGTAACGTTTTGTATGGTCCCATCACACGTTTCAAGTGGACTCTTCGGTTCGAAACTTCAATTCTTCAACGAATTTCAGCCTTCAAAATGCTTAGGCCGTGTGAAGTTGTTGGATGCACAAACCACACAATGTTAAAAGCAAATTATTTTATAATTATACCGTTTTCTAAAGAATACCGAATGTAGAAATCAGTGGGCGCTGAAAAAAATAAACTGAGAACACGAAGTGGATCGACACCTCGTAAAATGGCATTGTAATACCACAATACTCACTTTACTATTTTTTTGGGGGGGGGGATAGCAGTCTTTCTTTAATCCTAACATGTCTCATCAAAAACAAATTCACACATTTTAGGACAAAAAATGGCAAACTTGAAAACGACTAATTCACTCCACACGTACACGCGCGCGCCTCGACATCGTGAGATTGTTGTCACTCTAGTGAGTTACGTGATCGCAGCCTAGAAGGTACCAGCGGAGCACGCGGCCGGTGACGTTCATGTATCCTACACGTTTCACCGCTACGTTGGTCGTGTTCCTTGCTCTATGATATGATTCAATAATGTTAGTATAATTCACACACGCTACGAAGGTTCGTATTTCAATACCTGTGGCTTGCAAGTTGTCTCTTTTATTTGGATTTTTATCGGGAATTCGTGCCGGTCGGAAAAGTTGTTTTGGCAGATTATGGTGGTCGGCAATTCTGCGTGCCGGTCGGGCCCGATCGGCGCCGACCGGCAGCGGCAGATCCCTGCATAATACTTTTTACCTAGGTATGTAGGAGAGGTTATAAGGGCAAGATCGTGGTAGATAACCACAAGGGGGTTATAAAAAATATGTCTGTTTGGGAAAGCTGTCATTTCAGATTGGATGCTTGCTTTCGAACTTGGAGAGGTCAAACACAGATTTGTTTAAATGGGAGAAATATATGCGTCTGTTGTCTCAATTATTTGAATCCATTATTAGATCTTTAGAAATTCTGAAAAAGGTTTCAGAAGTTGGGAAAAGGCGTTAATTCGACGTACTAGTTTTCAGTATTACGTACCAATAGTTTCATTAAAAAAAGAGAGAATTTGATCCAACCCCTCCAAAAACAGACACATTGGCCTACATGTACTGGAATGCCAAATATGATGAACAATATTTCAGTGGTGGGAAAATGGCTTTGGTTCGAAACATTTCTGAACAACATGTAGCACTTTTTTATGTAGACCTACAGGGCCTACCCTGAACCTTCTCATAAAAATTGAAAATTCTAGAAATCAAAATAGTATTTAATTTTTCGCAAAAAAAAAAAAAAACCCTTTTTGCAACCTTCAGGCTTAGTTGTTCAGGCTAAAACACATTCATGTACATCAACTAAATTCATCGTTATCAAAGGTACATGTACATCACTCAAGCACGTTGTACATGTACTTGTATATCACCCCGAACACCAGCAATAACACATAATTAGTGCCCATGTATCCGTTAACAAAAGGTTTGCCAACAGGTTTTATACAATCTTTAATAGGCCAATTGCTTAATTTTAATTCTTTTTACAACACATTTGGATCATCATCACGGACTTAAAATCAAGGTTGGGTTCTTCCGGGACGGATGACGTGACCTTCAAACAGAAACACCGCCTGCTAAAAACTGAGCACTGTTCTAGTGAATTTGCTAAGGGAGCATGTACATACATATATTAAAATGGAAGCCCACCTTCAGGTAATCACAAAATTAAAAATCCACGTCAGTTACCCACCACCCCTTCCCAGACAATTAAGTCCACATGCCTGACGGAACTGACATGTATTAATATAAACAGATCGTCGATTGGGTAATACCGAATGCCTGCATGGAAAAATCCTTCTGGAAAGAACACAGCATGTACGAAAATATGTACGGAATACCAACTTTCAAATGCAGATATACACTAGTTATTTTACTTGCCGACACGACCTGACGGACAACGCAAGGGGCAAAGTCCCTCGTTTGTTGATAACGATGAAAGGCAAACACACTGTACAAATATATTACAGTTTGATCCCAAACGAACACGAGGACAGTTCCTTTTGTTGAAAATCATGCTTCCACAATCCAGTCACTACAGTAAATGTCAATTTGGAGACAGGAATAGTCTAATCTTCGCACTTTCCACTCAAATTGTATAAGCAATTGAACAGAAAAAAATGCATGGGTAAACCATGGTGAAGCGAGCCATTCTCATGTCGACCACAATTACGGACGTAACCGCAACCTGACCTGATCACAGTCACATACTGAAAGCTTGTTCGTGCTTGGGAAGTCAGCCAAAGTTTACACGGGTCAATGGGCCCTCGTAGTCGCTCGTTTTACAGTTGTGCGTTTTACGTGCGGGCGCGAGGATAATCAAGCGAGTTCGTGTGAGGGCAAAAAAATGCGAGGATTTGTGAGACATCTCAAGCGGTTACGAGATCTCGTAAACACACTTTAACGCTCATAAGTCCACTTACTCGCTCGCATTTTCATGGGTACAGTACTTCAATTAAATCAGAAGTGTACCTGCTGTGCAAAGTCAAATGCATAATGCATTTGACCAGGTCTGCTGCAGGTACATGTGGCCAAGCTTCTCGTTCACATCAACTACTACCTTGGCCTCTTCTACTATGTTATGTTCTAGGTTTCTCTCGATGGTGACCAGACGCAGGTGCTCCTCCTGGCATCAAAGGCTTTGGAGCTTCTTGTCCCCTGAAAGATTGGCTTTGCAATAGACCCCATTGTTGTTTTGTTGGCACTGCCAACAAAAGTCGCTCATCAGCTTGGTTGTCAAAATAACTGGAGTGGACTGCTTCCACAGCTTGGTGAAGGTCTATCGCCTGACGATCCTGTATTCTGATTCTCCTGTAAAAATGAAGTAAAACGTTACATGTAAGTAAACTATTCATGAATAAGCTGCACCCCATTAAATGATGTGGCTTAATTTTAAGTTGGATGGTTCGCTTATTATTGCATGTATGCAAATTAGTTTGGAAAAGTAAAATCTCAAGGTTTGTGAAATAAAACAAATATCAAGGCAAACTATGCACAAAAAGGAAAATTACTTAAATACTGTATATTTTAGCTTTTTTGTTTCTAAAAACAACCAAAATGAAGGAAATAAATATATGTTTAAATATACACAGAAATAACACAAGATGGGTCGTTAAGACACAAAATAGCACAAGAATAAGGCTGGGCTGTTCCATTTGTTTTATCTCAAATAATTAAGTGAGAAATCCTGATGAAATTAAGAAAATATGTATGGATGGGATGAACAAAACATACTAATCTAATCAATTTGGCATGGTTTTCAAATCTCTCACAAGGAGAGATTGTTGATGAAATGGAAGAACCCATTTTACACTGGTTTCAGCTTCAATTACCTCGCATGTGCTACACTTCAAGTTCTGTTGTTGCCTGCTCGGTGAAGAAGTTGAAGTAGATGGTGGGTCAATGTGCTCTTGCACCTTTTCCTTGAATAATAATAATAACTAATCTAATCAATTTGGCATGGTTTTCAAATCTCTCACAAGGAGAGATTGTTGATGAAATGGAAGAACCCATTTTACATTGGTTTCAGCTTCAATTACCTCGCATTTGCTCCACTTCTACTGTAGTTCTGTTGTTGCCTGCTCGGTGAAGAAGTTGAAGTAGATGGTGGGGCAATGTGCTCTTGCACCTTTTCCTTTAATCTTTTCCCTTTGCTTGACATGTTATGATGTAGCTTGCTTGGCTTTCTGTAATAGTTCCCTACTATATTCTCTTTGATTGATTCTCTAGTACTTTCTCTTTTAAAAGAACTTCCAGTGTTCTCTTTTAAAAGAACTTCCAGTGCATGTGCCAAAAGTTGCAGGGATAAGTACCATGTTTTCAAGATGTACTGCATAGCAGGCTCATAGTCGTTGTAAACTGCTGAATACAACATGGAACTACTTTTGGTCTTGTTTAGTCAGATTCTTCTCTTGAATGTAATTCTCAGCCTCATTCCTTTTCATTAACTCACTGTTCAATCACTGGTTCTCGACTATCTCATAGCTAGGCATGCTGTCGAGCCCATAGTCTCCTCCTGCAGTAGATAAGCATGTTATGCAACTTACAAGCATTCAAACCTTAGCAAAGTACAAGGGTATAACCGTGTATTAATGTATGTTGAAAACTTTCACCTTCAGGGTCCCCTTTCCCGCGGTGTCCTCAGAAACCCTGTACTGGAAGGGACGGTGCTCACCAGGCGCGGTCAGTGTTGGAGGTCTCTGCACAGCTCCAATATTTTAATGCGTATAAATGTTAATGAGTTTTTATTCCACATTGTTTGTGCACACATCATATGAATGTGTCTATCTTTGCTTTGAATTCGGCAGCATTAAAAACAAATTTTTTTTTTTTTGGTTGGTGGAACCCACCCGCATGGTCCTCAGCAACCACTCCAGCCACCACGACTACCACTGTCCTTTCTCCTTCGGCCAACGACGCTCCTTTCGTCTTGCTTCCATCCTTGCCCTCCACTCCTTGAAGGTTTCTTCTGCCATGTTAGCACAGTACCAGCTGCCATAATACTGTGTGTGGCTTGCTGGATCCCTCGGTTGCCCACACTGACTGCAGTTGGAGATCCTCGTCCGCGGGTTGAATTTCTTCTTAGGAGCTCCAGCAGCAGCCTCCTCAGTAGCATGGCGCCTGTAGCATGCTGTACTTCTTGGGACTTTGGCATTGCCGTCAGCTGCTACCTGCTGGTCTGGGGGATGAGGGGCAATCGGATGGAGGCCTTGATGTTGAAGCAGCTCAGCTGGGAGGACGACAGTGATAGGCGGGGTTGGTTGGGTCGAGGGTGGCCGAAGTCAAGCCACGGGCATTGGAGTTGGACTGGCCTGGGCGTTGGTGTTGTCCTCGTCGCCTTCAGGGTTCCCTTCCCTGCGGTGCCTCCAGAACCCTGTACTGGAAGGGACGGTGCTCACCAGGCGCGGTCAGTGTTGGAGGTCTCTGCACAGCTCCAATATTTTAATGCGTATAAATGTTAATGAGTTTTTATTCCACATTGTTTGTGCACACATCATATGAATGTGTCTATCTTTGCTTTGAATTCGGCAGCATTAAAAACAAATTTTTTTTTTTGGTTGGTGGAACCACCCGCATGGTCCTCAGCAACCACTCCAGCCACCACGACTACCACTGTCCTTTCTCCTTCGGCCAACGACGCTCCTTTCGTCTTGCTTCCATCCTTGCCCTCCACTCCTCGAAGGTTTCCTCTGCCATGTTAGCACAGTACCAGCTGCCATAATACTGTGTGTGGCTTGCTGGATCCCTCGGTTGCCCACACTGACTGCAGTTGGAGATCCTCGTCCGCGGGTTGAATTTCTTCTTAGGAGCTCCAGCAGCAGCCTCCTCAGTAGCATGGCGCCTGTAGCATGCTGTACTTCTTGGGACTTTGCCGTCAGCTGCTACCTGCTGGTCTGGGGGATGAGGGGCAATCGGATGGAGGCCTTGATGTTGAAGCAGCTCAGCTGGGAGGACGACAGTGATAGGCGGGGTTGGTTGGGTCGAGGGTGGCCGAAGTCAAGCCACGGGCATTGGAGTTGGACTGGCCTGGGCGTTGGTGTTGTCCTCGTCGCCTTCAGGGTTCCCTTCCCTGCGGTGCCTCCAGAACCCTGTACTGGAAGGGACGGTGCTCACCAGGCGCGGTCAGTGTTGGAGGTCTCTGCACAGCTCCAATATTTTAATGCGTATAAATGTTAATGAGTTTTTATTCCACATTGTTTGTGCACACATCATATGAATGTGTCTATCTTTGCTTTGAATTCGGCAGCATTAAAAACAAATTTTTTTTTTTGGTTGGTGGAACCACCCGCATGGTCCTCAGCAACCACTCCAGCCACCACGACTACCACTGTCCTTTCTCCTTCGGCCAACGACGCTCCTTTCGTCTTGCTTCCATCCTTGCCCTCCACTCCTCGAAGGTTTCCTCTGCCATGTTAGCACAGTACCAGCTGCCATAATACTGTGTGTGGCTTGCTGGATCCCTCGGTTGCCCACACTGACTGCAGTTGGAGATCCTCGTCCGCGGGTTGAATTTCTTCTTAGGAGCTCCAGCAGCAGCCTCCTCAGTAGCATGGCGCCTGTAGCATGCTGTACTTCTTGGGACTTTGCCGTCAGCTGCTACCTGCTGGTCTGGGGGATGAGGGGCAATCGGATGGAGGCCTTGATGTTGAAGCAGCTCAGCTGGGAGGACGACAGTGATAGGCGGGGTTGGTTGGGTCGAGGGTGGCCGAAGTCAAGCCACGGGCATTGGAGTTGGACTGGCCTGGGCGTTGGTGTTGTCCTCGTCGCCTTCAGGGTTCCCTTCCCTGCGGTGCCTCCAGAACCCTGTACTGGAAGGGACGGTGCTCACCAGGCGCGGTCAGTGTTGGAGGTCTCTGCACAGCTCCAATATTTTAATGCGTATAAATGTTAATGAGTTTTTATTCCACATTGTTTGTGCACACATCATATGAATGTGTCTATCTTTGCTTTGAATTCGGCAGCATTAAAAACAAATTTTTTTTTTTGGTTGGTGGAACCACCCGCATGGTCCTCAGCAACCACTCCAGCCACCACGACTACCACTGTCCTTTCTCCTTCGGCCAACGACGCTCCTTTCGTCTTGCTTCCATCCTTGCCCTCCACTCCTCGAAGGTTTCCTCTGCCATGTTAGCACAGTACCAGCTGCCATAATACTGTGTGTGGCTTGCTGGATCCCTCGGTTGCCCACACTGACTGCAGTTGGAGATCCTCGTCCGCGGGTTGAATTTCTTCTTAGGAGCTCCAGCAGCAGCCTCCTCAGTAGCATGGCGCCTGTAGCATGCTGTACTTCTTGGGACTTTGGCATTGCCGTCAGCTGCTACCTGCTGGTCTGCGGGATGAGGGGCAATTGGATGGAGGCCTTGATGTTGAAGCAGCTCAGCTGGGAGGACGACAGTGATAGGCGGGGTTGGTTGGGTCGAGGGTGGCCGAAGCCCAGCCACGGGCATTGGAGTTGGACTGGCCTGGGCGTTGGTGTTGTCCTCGTCGCCTTCAGGGTTCCCTTCCCTGCGGTGCCTCCGGAACCCTGTATCGGAATGGACGGTGCTCACCAGGTGCAGTCAGTGTTGGAGGTCTCTGCACAGCCTCAGGGAGGGGCCCTGAAGTGGTCATTGGAGGCCGGGGCATCGAGATGCCTATCTCTAGGATTTGCCTCTCCTTTTTTTGGATTTAGCATTGAACCTGTAAATGTTATCAAATGCAAGACAAACAAAACAATCAAGTTACAAGTTCAAAAAAGCACACTGCATCCACAGCAATGAAGATAAATATTTACCACTGAATGAGAGACCTCTGGTTGATCTCCATCAGCTGGAGCTAAGTGTGCCTAGTGAGGAGGGCATTTGACAGCACCTTGTTCCGGATGTTTCTGTAGGCCGCCATCACAAGGGACCATCTTTGAACGTTGTGCCCCCGCTGTCGAACCTGGCCTGGGTACATGGAGCACAACTTGTCAATGATGCACTCCATGTACCTGTTGGCATCAGGCCAGGTCGCTGGGCCTGTATTTTCCCCCCAAGAAACATCTCGGGAAAAAAAAAAAAGGTGATTGGCAGTGTGCCAAGGGTAAGATAAGTGTTTTTTCCCTTTTTTGGGGGGGGAGTGATATTAAATTTTCACTTACCGACGGGTGCTGTCAGTGCCAGGAATCACAGTTGTTCCCTTGAAACGCTTGAACCTACCCTTGGTCAATTGTTCCTGATGATGGGGAGGTCGCCTAACAGTCTTATCAGAAATGTGAAGAGCACTCCACAGCTTGATGATTCTGTCAGCCTGTTGGTTCGTTATAACCCCCTTGTCCTGATGAAAATGGACCAGATAGCTTGCAAGGGCCTCCACACTCTCATAGCCCGAGATGCTATCAGGTCCAAGTGTCTCGACCTGCAGTACGTAAGCATAATATGTAAGTTAGAAGCATTCAAACCTGAACAAAGTTCAACGGTTCATCGTCTGTCATATTTTGCTTGAAACTTTGCTACTTACGTTTTCATCATCAAGATCATCAAGGGTAGGCTTGGGTGGTTCATCCAGTTGCTCTTGTAGGACTGGTGGGTCAGGGATAGGTGACAAATGGGGCATGTCCACCGGTGGAGGGGTGGGCAGTCTGCGGGACAAGGTGACAGGCTTAGCTCGGTGAGTATTGGTGTGTCTTGGAGGATGGGTGGGCCTATACGTAGAGAACAGCTCTGGCAGAGGAGGAGGAGAGTATGATGACCCAGGGAATGTCAGTGGCACAGGTGCTCTTTTGAAGGCCTGCAGACAAGGGGGTAAGGTGGCTGTAATGTGACGGCAAAAGTATCATTCAAGATTGTCGTCCTTGGCAGAGATTACCAATATGTTTGCTTGTACATTTTATTTCTCTTACACTCGTCGCCTGGCTCTTGAGGCATTGAGGGAGCTTCAGGAACATCTGTGGTGGAATTGGAATCCTCCACAGGGGGGAGGGTGTGGTCAAGCTCCGTATCCTCCTCCTGGTAGTTATCCTCGTCCTCGTCGTTGCCCTCAGCATCATCAGGGATGTATGCATTAAGCACTTTATTGGTTTATTGTTACAAGTACTCAACCCCGAAGAGGTCCTCGGGTCACGAAAAAATGGTTCAAAATATAAACGTAAGAATTAACATACACCGTATCTGAATGTGATTGGCCACTTTGTCACTGCTCAGTGACGTTCCATTTGTTTCATCTCAAATAATTAAGTGAGAAATCTTGATGAAATTAAGAAAATATGTGTGGATGGGATGAACAAAACATACTAATCTAATCAATTTGGCATGGTTTTCAAATCTCTCACAAGGAGAGATTGTTGATGAAATGGAAGAACCCATTTTACATTGGTTTCAGCTTCAATTACCTCGCATGTGCTCCACTTCTACTGTAGTTCTGTTGTTGCCTGCTCGGTGAAGAAGTTGAAGTAGATGGTGGGTCAATGTGCTCTTGCACCTTTTCCTTTAATCTTTTCCCTTTGCTTGACATGTTATGATGTAGCTTGCTTGGCTTTCTGTAATAGTTCCTTACTATATTCTCTTTGATTGATTCTCTAGTACTTTCTCTTTTAAAAGAACTTCCAGTGTTTGTATTCATGGATCCCCAAAATTCTGTTCTTTTCTCCTTTACAATGCCCAAAACGCGGTCACAATGAGCATTATTTTCTATCTGGGATCATCAGCACTGCTTTCATAACTTTGCTGAGCAAAGGGTGTATTTCTGATAACCTGCCACTGCTTATCTATTCTGGTTTGACTGAGCAACCCTGGAATGTAGTTGAAAGTGTCAACTTGGTAGTGTGTAAAGTCCTGAAGTGCCAGGTGCTCAGGGAAATCTGTCCACAAAATACTGAACGGAAGCAAAAGATATGGCGCTCTTCAATGAAATATCCGCCACTTCAGCATGTGCCAAAAGTTGCAGGGATAAGTACCATGTTTTCAAGATGTACTGCATAGCAGGCTCATAGTCGTTGTAAACTGCTGAATACAACATGGAACTACTTTTGGTCTTGTTTAGTCAGATTCTTCTCTTGAATGTAATTCTCAGCCTCATTCCTTTTCAATAACTCACTGTTCAATCACTGGTTCTCGACTATCTCATAGCTAGGCATGCTGTCGAGCCCATAGTTTCCTCCTGCAGTAGATAAGCATGTTATGCAACTTACAAGCATTCAAACCTTAGCAAAGTACAAGGGTATAACCGTGTATTAATGTATGTTGAAAACTTTCACCTTCAGGGTCCCCTTTCCCGTGGTGTCCTCAGAAACCCTGTACTGGAAGGGACGGTGCTCACCAGGCGCGGTCAGTGTTGGAGGTCTCTGCACAGCTCCAACATTTTAATGCGTATAAATGTTAATGAGTTTTTATTCCACATTGTTTGTGCACACATCATCTCCTCAGTGTCTATCTTTGCTTTGAATTCGGCAGCATTAAAAACAAAATTTTTTTTTTTTGGTTGGTGGAACCCACCCGCATGGTCCTCAGCAACCACTCCAGCCACCACGACTACCACTGTCCTTTCTCCTTCGGCCAACGACGCTCCTTTCGTCTTGCTTCCATCCTTGCCCTCCACTCCTTGAAGGTTTCTTCTGCCATGTTAGCACAGTACCAGCTGCCATAATACTGTGTGTGGCTTGCTGGATCCCTCGGTTGCCCACACTGACTGCAGTTGGAGATCCTCGTCCGCGGGTTGAATTTCTTCTTAGGAGCTCCAGCAGCAGCCTCCTCAGTAGCATGGCGCCTGTAGCATGCTGTACTTCTTGGGACTTTGGCATTGCCGTCAGCTGCTACCTGCTGGTCTGGGGGATGAGGGGCAATCGGATGGAGGCCTTGATGTTGAAGCAGCTCAGCTGGGAGGACGACAGTGATAGGCGGGGTTGGTTGGGTCGAGGGTGGCCGAAGTCAAGCCACGGGCATTGGAGTTGGACTGGCCTGGGCGTTGGTGTTGTCCTCGTCGCCTTCAGGGTTCCCTTCCCTGCGGTGCCTCCAGAACCCTGTACTGGAAGGGACGGTGCTCACCAGGCGCGGTCAGTGTTGGAGGTCTCTGCACAGCTCCAATATTTTAATGCGTATAAATGTTAATGAGTTTTTATTCCACATTGTTTGTGCACACATCATATGAATGTGTCTATCTTTGCTTTGAATTCGGCAGCATTAAAAACAAATTTTTTTTTTTGGTTGGTGGAACCACCCGCATGGTCCTCAGCAACCACTCCAGCCACCACGACTACCACTGTCCTTTCTCCTTCGGCCAACGACGCTCCTTTCGTCTTGCTTCCATCCTTGCCCTCCACTCCTCGAAGGTTTCCTCTGCCATGTTAGCACAGTACCAGCTGCCATAATACTGTGTGTGGCTTGCTGGATCCCTCGGTTGCCCACACTGACTGCAGTTGGAGATCCTCGTCCGCGGGTTGAATTTCTTCTTAGGAGCTCCAGCAGCAGCCTCCTCAGTAGCATGGCGCCTGTAGCATGCTGTACTTCTTGGGACTTTGCCGTCAGCTGCTACCTGCTGGTCTGGGGGATGAGGGGCAATCGGATGGAGGCCTTGATGTTGAAGCAGCTCAGCTGGGAGGACGACAGTGATAGGCGGGGTTGGTTGGGTCGAGGGTGGCCGAAGTCAAGCCACGGGCATTGGAGTTGGACTGGCCTGGGCGTTGGTGTTGTCCTCGTCGCCTTCAGGGTTCCCTTCCCTGCGGTGCCTCCAGAACCCTGTACTGGAAGGGACGGTGCTCACCAGGCGCGGTCAGTGTTGGAGGTCTCTGCACAGCTCCAATATTTTAATGCGTATAAATGTTAATGAGTTTTTATTCCACATTGTTTGTGCACACATCATATGAATGTGTCTATCTTTGCTTTGAATTCGGCAGCATTAAAAACAAATTTTTTTTTTTGGTTGGTGGAACCACCCGCATGGTCCTCAGCAACCACTCCAGCCACCACGACTACCACTGTCCTTTCTCCTTCGGCCAACGACGCTCCTTTCGTCTTGCTTCCATCCTTGCCCTCCACTCCTCGAAGGTTTCCTCTGCCATGTTAGCACAGTACCAGCTGCCATAATACTGTGTGTGGCTTGCTGGATCCCTCGGTTGCCCACACTGACTGCAGTTGGAGATCCTCGTCCGCGGGTTGAATTTCTTCTTAGGAGCTCCAGCAGCAGCCTCCTCAGTAGCATGGCGCCTGTAGCATGCTGTACTTCTTGGGACTTTGCCGTCAGCTGCTACCTGCTGGTCTGGGGGATGAGGGGCAATCGGATGGAGGCCTTGATGTTGAAGCAGCTCAGCTGGGAGGACGACAGTGATAGGCGGGGTTGGTTGGGTCGAGGGTGGCCGAAGTCAAGCCACGGGCATTGGAGTTGGACTGGCCTGGGCGTTGGTGTTGTCCTCGTCGCCTTCAGGGTTCCCTTCCCTGCGGTGCCTCCAGAACCCTGTACTGGAAGGGACGGTGCTCACCAGGCGCGGTCAGTGTTGGAGGTCTCTGCACAGCTCCAATATTTTAATGCGTATAAATGTTAATGAGTTTTTATTCCACATTGTTTGTGCACACATCATATGAATGTGTCTATCTTTGCTTTGAATTCGGCAGCATTAAAAACAAATTTTTTTTTTTGGTTGGTGGAACCACCCGCATGGTCCTCAGCAACCACTCCAGCCACCACGACTACCACTGTCCTTTCTCCTTCGGCCAACGACGCTCCTTTCGTCTTGCTTCCATCCTTGCCCTCCACTCCTCGAAGGTTTCCTCTGCCATGTTAGCACAGTACCAGCTGCCATAATACTGTGTGTGGCTTGCTGGATCCCTCGGTTGCCCACACTGACTGCAGTTGGAGATCCTCGTCCGCGGGTTGAATTTCTTCTTAGGAGCTCCAGCAGCAGCCTCCTCAGTAGCATGGCGCCTGTAGCATGCTGTACTTCTTGGGACTTTGGCATTGCCGTCAGCTGCTACCTGCTGGTCTGCGGGATGAGGGGCAATTGGATGGAGGCCTTGATGTTGAAGCAGCTCAGCTGGGAGGACGACAGTGATAGGCGGGGTTGGTTGGGTCGAGGGTGGCCGAAGCCCAGCCACGGGCATTGGAGTTGGACTGGCCTGGGCGTTGGTGTTGTCCTCGTCGCCTTCAGGGTTCCCTTCCCTGCGGTGCCTCCGGAACCCTGTATCGGAATGGACGGTGCTCACCAGGTGCAGTCAGTGTTGGAGGTCTCTGCACAGCCTCAGGGAGGGGCCCTGAAGTGGTCATTGGAGGCCGGGGCATCGAGATGCCTATCTCTAGGATTTGCCTCTCCTTTTTTTGGATTTAGCATTGAACCTGTAAATGTTATCAAATGCAAGACAAACAAAACAATCAAGTTACAAGTTCAAAAAAGCACACTGCATCCACAGCAATGAAGATAAATATTTACCACTGAATGAGAGACCTCTGGTTGATCTCCATCAGCTGGAGCTAAGTGTGCCTAGTGAGGAGGGCATTTGACAGCACCTTGTTCCGGATGTTTCTGTAGGCCGCCATCACAAGGGACCATCTTTGAACGTTGTGCCCCCGCTGTCGAACCTGGCCTGGGTACATGGAGCACAACTTGTCAATGATGCACTCCATGTACCTGTTGGCATCAGGCCAGGTCGCTGGGCCTGTATTTTCCCCCCAAGAAACATCTCGGGAAAAAAAAAAAAGGTGATTGGCAGTGTGCCAAGGGTAAGATAAGTGTTTTTTCCCTTTTTTGGGGGGGGAGTGATATTAAATTTTCACTTACCGACGGGTGCTGTCAGTGCCAGGAATCACAGTTGTTCCCTTGAAACGCTTGAACCTACCCTTGGTCAATTGTTCCTGATGATGGGGAGGTCGCCTAACAGTCTTATCAGAAATGTGAAGAGCACTCCACAGCTTGATGATTCTGTCAGCCTGTTGGTTCGTTATAACCCCCTTGTCCTGATGAAAATGGACCAGATAGCTTGCAAGGGCCTCCACACTCTCATAGCCCGAGATGCTATCAGGTCCAAGTGTCTCGACCTGCAGTACGTAAGCATAATATGTAAGTTAGAAGCATTCAAACCTGAACAAAGTTCAACGGTTCATCGTCTGTCATATTTTGCTTGAAACTTTGCTACTTACGTTTTCATCATCAAGATCATCAAGGGTAGGCTTGGGTGGTTCATCCAGTTGCTCTTGTAGGACTGGTGGGTCAGGGATAGGTGACAAATGGGGCATGTCCACCGGTGGAGGGGTGGGCAGTCTGCGGGACAAGGTGACAGGCTTAGCTCGGTGAGTATTGGTGTGTCTTGGAGGATGGGTGGGCCTATACGTAGAGAACAGCTCTGGCAGAGGAGGAGGAGAGTATGATGACCCAGGGAATGTCAGTGGCACAGGTGCTCTTTTGAAGGCCTGCAGACAAGGGGGTAAGGTGGCTGTAATGTGACGGCAAAAGTATCATTCAAGATTGTCGTCCTTGGCAGAGATTACCAATATGTTTGCTTGTACATTTTATTTCTCTTACACTCGTCGCCTGGCTCTTGAGGCATTGAGGGAGCTTCAGGAACATCTGTGGTGGAATTGGAATCCTCCACAGGGGGGAGGGTGTGGTCAAGCTCCGTATCCTCCTCCTGGTAGTTATCCTCGTCCTCGTCGTTGCCCTCAGCATCATCAGGGATGTATGCATTAAGCACTTTATTGGTTTATTGTTACAAGTACTCAACCCCGAAGAGGTCCTCGGGTCACGAAAAAATGGTTCAAAATATAAACGTAAGAATTAACATACACCGTATCTGAATGTGATTGGCCACTTTGTCACTGCTCAGTGACGTTCCATTTGTTTCATCTCAAATAATTAAGTGAGAAATCTTGATGAAATTAAGAAAATATGTGTGGATGGGATGAACAAAACATACTAATCTAATCAATTTGGCATGGTTTTCAAATCTCTCACAAGGAGAGATTGTTGATGAAATGGAAGAACCCATTTTACATTGGTTTCAGCTTCAATTACCTCGCATGTGCTCCACTTCTACTGTAGTTCTGTTGTTGCCTGCTCGGTGAAGAAGTTGAAGTAGATGGTGGGTCAATGTGCTCTTGCACCTTTTCCTTTAATCTTTTCCCTTTGCTTGACATGTTATGATGTAGCTTGCTTGGCTTTCTGTAATAGTTCCTTACTATATTCTCTTTGATTGATTCTCTAGTACTTTCTCTTTTAAAAGAACTTCCAGTGTTTGTATTCATGGATCCCCAAAATTCTGTTCTTTTCTCCTTTACAATGCCCAAAACGCGGTCACAATGAGCATTATTTTCTATCTGGGATCATCAGCACTGCTTTCATAACTTTGCTGAGCAAAGGGTGTATTTCTGATAACCTGCCACTGCTTATCTATTCTGGTTTGACTGAGCAACCCTGGAATGTAGTTGAAAGTGTCAACTTGGTAGTGTGTAAAGTCCTGAAGTGCCAGGTGCTCAGGGAAATCTGTCCACAAAATACTGAACGGAAGCAAAAGATATGGCGCTCTTCAATGAAATATCCGCCACTTCAGCATGTGCCAAAAGTTGCAGGGATAAGTACCATGTTTTCAAGATGTACTGCATAGCAGGCTCATAGTCGTTGTAAACTGCTGAATACAACATGGAACTACTTTTGGTCTTGTTTAGTCAGATTCTTCTCTTGAATGTAATTCTCAGCCTCATTCCTTTTCAATAACTCACTGTTCAATCACTGGTTCTCGACTATCTCATAGCTAGGCATGCTGTCGAGCCCATAGTTTCCTCCTGCAGTAGATAAGCATGTTATGCAACTTACAAGCATTCAAACCTTAGCAAAGTACAAGGGTATAACCGTGTATTAATGTATGTTGAAAACTTTCACCTTCAGGGTCCCCTTTCCCGTGGTGTCCTCAGAAACCCTGTACTGGAAGGGACGGTGCTCACCAGGCGCGGTCAGTGTTGGAGGTCTCTGCACAGCTCCAACATTTTAATGCGTATAAATGTTAATGAGTTTTTATTCCACATTGTTTGTGCACACATCATCTCCTCAGTGTCTATCTTTGCTTTGAATTCGGCAGCATTAAAAACAAAATTTTTTTTTTTTGGTTGGTGGAACCCACCCGCATGGTCCTCAGCAACCACTCCAGCCACCACGACTACCACTGTCCTTTCTCCTTCGGCCAACGACGCTCCTTTCGTCTTGCTTCCATCCTTGCCCTCCACTCCTTGAAGGTTTCTTCTGCCATGTTAGCACAGTACCAGCTGCCATAATACTGTGTGTGGCTTGCTGGATCCCTCGGTTGCCCACACTGACTGCAGTTGGAAATCCTTGTCCGCGGGTTGAATTTCTTCTTAGGAGCTCCAGCAGCAGCCTCCTCAGTAGCATGGCGCCTGTAGCATGCTGTACTTCTTGGGACTTTGGCATTGCCGTCAGCTGCTACCTGCTGGTCTGGGGGATGAGGGGCAATCGGATGGAGGCCTTGATGTTGAAGCAGCTCAGCTGGGAGGACGACAGTGATAGGCGGGGTTGGTTGGGTCGAGGGTGGCCGAAGTCAAGCCACGGGCATTGGAGTTGGACTGGCCTGGGCGTTGGTGTTGTCCTCGTCGCCTTCAGGGTTCCCTTCCCTGCGGTGCCTCCAGAACCCTGTACTGGAAGGGACGGTGCTTACCAGGCGTGGTCAGTGTTGGAGGTCTCTGCACAGCTCCAATATTTTAATGCGTATAAATGTTAATGAGTTTTTATTCCACATTGTTTGTGCACACATCATATGAATGTGTCCATCTTTGCTTTGAATTCGGCAGCATTAAAAACAAATTTTTTTTTTTGGTTGGTGGAACCACCCGCATGGTCCTCAGCAACCACTCCAGCCACCACGACTACCACTGTCCTTTCTCCTTCGGCCAACGACGCTCCTTTCGTCTTGCTTCCATCCTTGCCCTCCACTCCTCGAAGGTTTCCTCTGCCATGTTAGCACAGTACCAGCTGCCATAATACTGTGTGTGGCTTGCTGGATCCCTCGGTTGCCCACACTGACTGCAGTTGGAGATCTTCGTCCGCGGGTTGAATTTCTTCTTAGGAGCTCCAGCAGCAGCCTCCTCAGTAGCATGGCGCCTGTAGCATGCTGTACTTCTTGGGACTTTGGCATTGCCGTCAGCTGCTACCTGCTGGTCTGCGGGATGAGGGGCAATTGGATGGAGGCCTTGATGTTGAAGCAGCTCAGCTGGGAGGACGACAGTGATAGGTGGGGTTGGTTGGGTCGAGGGTGGCCGAAGCCCAGCCACGGGCATTGGAGTTGGACTGGCCGGGGCGTTGGTGTTGTCCTCGTCGCCTTCAGGGTTCCCTTCCCTGCGGTGCCTCCGGAACCTGTATTGGAATGGACGGTGCTCACCAGGTGCAGTCAGTGTTGGAGGTCTCTGCACAGCCTCAGGGAGGGGCCCTGAAGTGGTCATTGGAGGCCGGGGCATCGAGATGCCTATCTCTAGGATTTGCCTCTCCTTTTTTTGGATTTAGCATTGAACCTGTAAATGTTATCAAATGCAAGACAGACAAAACAATCAAGTTACAAGTTTAAAAAAGCACACTGCATCCACAGCAATGAAGATAAATATTTACCACTGAATGAGAGACCTCTGGTTGATCTCCATCAGCTGGAGCTAAGTGTGCCTAGTGAGGAGGGCATTTGACAGCACCTTGTTCCGGATGTTTCTGTAGGCCGCCATCAACAGGGACCATCTTTGAACGTTGTGCCCCCGCTGTCGAACCTGGCCTGGGTACATGGAGCACAACTTGTCAATGATGCACTCCATGTACCTGTTGGCATCAGGCCAGGTCGCTGGGCCTGTATTTTCCCCCCAAGAAACATCTGGGGAAAAAAAAAAGGTGATTGGCAGTGTGCCAAGGGTAAGATAAGTGTTTTTTCCCTTTTTTTGGGGGGGAGTGATATTAAATTTTCACTTACCGACGGGTGCTGTCAGTGCCAGGAATCACAGTTGTTCCCTTGAAACGCTTGAACCTACCCTTGGTCAATTGTTCCTGATGATGGGGAGGTCGCCTAACAGTCTTATCAGAAATGTGAAGAGCACTCCACAGCTTGATGATTCTGTCAGCCTGTTGGTTCGTTATAACCCCCTTGTCCTGATGAAAATGGACCAGATAGCTTGCAAGGGCCTCCACACTCTCATAGCCCGAGATGCTATCAGGTCCAAGTGTCTCGACCTGCAGTACGTAAGCATAATATGTAAGTTAGAAGCATTCAAACCTGAACAAAGTTCAACGGTTCATCGTCTGTCATATTTTGCTTGAAACTTTGCTACTTAAGTTTTCATCATCAAGATCATCAAGGGTAGGCTTGGGTGGTTCATCCAGTTGCTCTTGTAGGACTGGTGGGTCAGGGATAGGTGACAAATGGGGCATGTCCACCGGTGGAGGGGTGGGCAGTCTGCGGGACAAGGTGACAGGCTTAGCTCGGTGAGTATCGGTGTGTCTTGGAGAATGGGTGGGCCTATACGTAGAGAACAGCTCTGGCAGAGGAGGAGGAGAGTACGATGACCCAGGGAATGTCAGTGGCACAGGTGCTCTTTTGAAGGCCTGCAGACAAGGGGGTAAGGTGGCTGTAATGTGACGGCAAAAGTATCATTCAAGATTGTCGTCCTTGGCAGAGATTACCAATATGTTTGCTTGTACATTTTATTTCTCTTACACTCGTCGCCTGGCTCTTGAGGCATTGAGGGAGCTTCAGGAACATCTGTGGTGGAATTGGAATCCTCCACAGGGGGGAGGGTGTGGTCAAGCTCCGTATCCTCCTCCTGGTAGTTATCCTCGTCCTCGTTGTTGCCCTCAGCATCATCAGGGATGTATGCATTAAGCACTTTATTGGTTTATTGTTACAAGTACTGAACCCCGAAGAGGTCCTCGGGTCACGAAAAAATGGTTCAAAATATAAACGTAAGAATTAACATACACCGTATCTGAATGTGATTGGCCACTTTGTCACTGCTCAGTGACGTTCCATTTGTTTCATCTCAAATAATTAAGTGAGAAATCTTGATGAAATTAAGAAAATATGTGTGGATGGGATGAACAAAACATACTAATCTAATCAATTTGGCATGGTTTTCAAATCTCTCACAAGGAGAGATTGTTGATGAAATGGAAGAACCCATTTTACATTGGTTTCAGCTTCAATTACCTCGCATGTGCTCCACTTCTACTGTAGTTCTGTTGTTGCCTGCTCGGTGAAGAAGTTGAAGTAGATGGTGGGTCAATGTGCTCTTGCACCTTTTCCTTTAATCTTTTCCCTTTGCTTGACATGTTATGATGTAGCTTGCTTGGCTTTCTGTAATAGTTCCTTACTATATTCTCTTTGATTGATTCTCTAGTACTTTCTCTTTTAAGAGAACTTCCAGTGTTTGTATTCATGGATCCCCAAAATTCTGTTCTTTTCTCCTTTACAATGCCCAAAACGCAGTCACAATGAGCATTATTTTCTATCTGGGATCATCAGCACTGCTTTCATAACTTTGCTGAGCAAAGGGTGTATTTCTGATAACCTGCCACTGCTTATCTATTCTGGTTTGACTGAGCAACCCTGGAATGTAGTTGAAAGTGTCAACTTGGTAGTGTGTAAAGTCCTGAAGTGCCTGGTGCTCAGGGAAATCTGTCCACAAAATACTGAACGGAAGCAAAAGATGTGGCGCTCTTCAATGAAATATCCGCCACTTCAGCATGTGCCAAAAGTTGCAGGGATAAGTACCATGTTTTCAAGATGTACTGCATAGCAGGCTCATAGTCGTTGTAAACTGCTGAATACAACATGGAACTACTTTTGGTCTTGTTTAGTCAGATTCTTCTCTTGAATGTAATTCTCAGCCTCATTCCTTTTCATTAACTCACTGTTCAATCACTGGTTCTCGACTATCTCATAGCTAGGCATGCTGTCGAGCCCATAGTCTCCTCCTGCAGTAGATAAGCATGTTATGCAACTTACAAGCATTCAAACCTTAGCAAAGTACAAGGGTATAACCGTGTATTAATGTATGTTGAAAACTTTCACCTTCAGGGTCCCCTTTCCCGCGGTGTCCTCAGAAACCCTGTACTGGAAGGGACGGTGCTCACCAGGCGCGGTCAGTGTTGGAGGTCTCTGCACAGCTCCAACATTTTAATGCGTATAAATGTTAATGAGTTTTTATTCCACATTGTTTGTGCACACATCATATGAATGTGTCTATCTTTGCTTTGAATTCGGCAGCATTAAAAACAAATTATTTTTTTTTTGGTTGGTGGAACCCACCCGCATGGTCCTCAGCAACCACTCCAGCCACCACGACTACCACTGTCCTTTCTCCTTCGGCCAACGACGCTCCTTTCGTCTTGCTTCCATCCTTGCCCTCCACTCCTTGAAGGTTTCTTCTGCCATGTTAGCACAGTACCAGCTGCCATAATACTGTGTGTGGCTTGCTGGATCCCTCGGTTGCCCACACTGATTGCAGTTGGAAATCCTTGTCCGCGGGTTGAATTTCTTCTTAGGAGCTCCAGCAGCAGCCTCCTCAGTAGCATGGCGCCTGTAGCATGCTGTACTTCTTGGGACTTTGCCGTCAGCTGCTACCTGCTGGTCTGGGGGATGAGGGGCAATCGGATGGAGGCCTTGATGTTGAAGCAGCTCAGCTGGGAGGACGACAGTGATAGGCGGGGTTGGTTGGGTCGAGGGTGGCCGAAGTCAAGCCACGGGCATTGGAGTTGGACTGGCCTGGGCGTTGGTGTTGTCCTCGTCGCCTTCAGGGTTCCCTTCCCTGCGGTGCCTCCGGAACCCTGTACTGGAAGGGACGGTGCTCACCAGGCGCGGTCAGTGTTGGAGGTCTCTGCACAGCTCCAATATTTTAATGCGTATAAATGTTAATGAGTTTTTATTCCACATTGTTTGTGCACACATCATATGAATGTGTCCATCTTTGCTTTGAATTCGGCAGCATTAAAAACAAATTTTTTTTTTTGGTTGGTGGAACCACCCGCATGGTCCTCAGCAACCACTCCAGCCACCACGACTACCACTGTCCTTTCTCCTTCGGCCAACGACGCTCCTTTCGTCTTGCTTCCATCCTTGCCCTCCACTCCTCGAAGGTTTCCTCTGCCATGTTAGCACAGTACCAGCTGCCATTATACTGTGTGTGGCTTGCTGGATCCCTCGGTTGCCCACACTGACTGCAGTTGGAGATCCTCGTCCGCGGGTTGAATTTCTTCTTAGGAGCTCCAGCAGCAGCCTCCTCAGTAGCATGGCGCCTGTAGCATGCTGTACTTCTTGGGACTTTGCCGTCAGCTGCTACCTGCTGGTCTGGGGGATGAGGGGCAATCGGATGGAGGCCTTGATGTTGAAGCAGCTCAGCTGGGAGGACGACAGTGATAGGCGGGGTTGGTTGGGTCGAGGGTGGCCGAAGCCCAGCCACGGGCATTGGAGTTGGACTGGCCGGGGCGTTGGTGTTGTCCTCGTCGCCTTCAGGGTTCCCTTCCCTGCGGTGCCTCCGGAACCTGTATTGGAATGGACGGTGCTCACCAGGTGCAGTCAGTGTTGGAGGTCTCTGCACAGCCTCAGGGAGGGGCCCTGAAGTGGTCATTGGAGGCCGGGGCATCGAGATGCCTATCTCTAGGATTTGCCTCTCCTTTTTTTGGATTTAGCATTGAACCTGTAAATGTTATCAAATGCAAGACAGACAAAACAATCAAGTTACAAGTTTAAAAAAGCACACTGCATCCACAGCAATTAAGATAAATATTTACCACTGAATGAGAGACCTCTGGTTGATCTCCATCAGCTGGAGCTAAGTGTGCCTAGTGAGGAGGGCATTTGACAGCACCTTGTTCCGGATGTTTCTGTAGGCCGCCATCAACAGGGACCATCTTTGAACGTTGTGCCCCCGCTGTCGAACCTGGCCTGGGTACATGGAGCACAACTTGTCAATGATGCACTCCATGTACCTGTTGGCATCAGGCCAGGTCGCTGGGCCTGTATTTTCCCCCCAAGAAACATCTGGGGAAAAAAAAAAGGTGATTGGCAGTGTGCCAAGGGTAAGATAAGTGTTTTTTCCCTTTTTTGGGGGGGGAGTGATATTAAATTTTCACTTACCGACGGGTGCTGTCAGTGCCAGGAATCACAGTTGTTCCCTTGAAACGCTTGAACCTACCCTTGGTCAATTGTTCCTGATGATGGGGAGGTCGCCTAACAGTCTTATCAGAAATGTG
The DNA here is from genome assembly GCF_054643075.1 of Acanthaster planci. Lineage (NCBI taxonomy): Eukaryota > Metazoa > Echinodermata > Asteroidea > Valvatida > Acanthasteridae > Acanthaster > Acanthaster planci. The sequence continues at coordinate 5,900,625 of NC_141792.1, read as the reverse complement.
AAGAGCACTCCACAGCTTGATGATTCTGTCAGCCTGTTGGTTCGTTATAACCCCCTTGTCCTGATGAAAATGGACCAGATAGCTTGCAAGGGCCTCCACACTCTCATAGCCCGAGATGCTATCAGGTCCAAGTGTCTCGACCTGCAGTACGTAAGCATAATATGTAAGTTAGAAGCATTCAAACCTGAACAAAGTTCAACGGTTCATCGTCTGTCATATTTTGCTTGAAACTTTGCTACTTAAGTTTTCATCATCAAGATCATCAAGGGTAGGCTTGGGTGGTTCATCCAGTTGCTCTTGTAGGACTGGTGGGTCAGGGATAGGTGACAAATGGGGCATGTCCACCGGTGGAGGGGTGGGCAGTCTGCGGGACAAGGTGACAGGCTTAGCTCGGTGAGTATCGGTGTGTCTTGGAGAATGGGTGGGCCTATACGTAGAGAACAGCTCTGGCAGAGGAGGAGGAGAGTACGATGACCCAGGGAATGTCAGTGGCACAGGTGCTCTTTTGAAGGCCTGCAGACAAGGGGGTAAGGTGGCTGTAATGTGACGGCAAAAGTATCATTCAAGATTGTCGTCCTTGGCAGAGATTACCAATATGTTTGCTTGTACATTTTATTTCTCTTACACTCGTCGCCTGGCTCTTGAGGCATTGAGGGAGCTTCAGGAACATCTGTGGTGGAATTGGAATCCTCCACAGGGGGGAGGGTGTGGTCAAGCTCCGTATCCTCCTCCTGGTAGTTATCCTCGTCCTCGTTGTTGCCCTCAGCATCATCAGGGATGTATGCATTAAGCACTTTATTGGTTTATTGTTACAAGTACTGAACCCCGAAGAGGTCCTCGGGTCACGAAAAAATGGTTCAAAATATAAACGTAAGAATTAACATACACCGTATCTGAATGTGATTGGCCACTTTGTCACTGCTCAGTGACGTTCCATTTGTTTCATCTCAAATAATTAAGTGAGAAATCTTGATGAAATTAAGAAAATATGTGTGGATGGGATGAACAAAACATACTAATCTAATCAATTTGGCATGGTTTTCAAATCTCTCACAAGGAGAGATTGTTGATGAAATGGAAGAACCCATTTTACATTGGTTTCAGCTTCAATTACCTCGCATGTGCTCCACTTCTACTGTAGTTCTGTTGTTGCCTGCTCGGTGAAGAAGTTGAAGTAGATGGTGGGTCAATGTGCTCTTGCACCTTTTCCTTTAGTCTTTTCCCTTTGCTTGACATGTTATGATGTAGCTTGCTTGGCTTTCTGTAATAGTTCCTTACTATATTCTCTTTGATTGATTCTCTAGTACTTTCTCTTTTAAAAGAACTTCCAGTGTTTGTATTCATGGATCCCCAAAATTCTGTTATTTTCTCCTTTACAATGCCCAAAACGCGGTCACAATGAGCATTATTTTCTATCTGGGATCATCAGCACTGCTTTCATAACTTTGCTGAGCAAAGGGTGTATTTCTGATAACCTGCCACTGCTTATCTATTCTGGTTTGACTGAGCAACCCTGGAATGTAGTTGAAAGTGTCAACTTGGTAGTGTGTAAAGTCCTGAAGTGCCTGGTGCTCAGGGAAATCTGTCCACAAAATACTGAACGGAAGCAAAAGATATGGCGCTCTTCAATGAAATATCTGCCACTTCAGCATGTGCCAAAAGTTGCAGGGATAAGTACCATGTTTTCAAGATGTACTGCATAGCAGGCTCATAGTCGTTGTAAACTGCTGAATACAACATGGAACTACTTTTGGTCTTGTTTAGTCAGATTCTTCTCTTGAATGTAATTCTCAGCCTCATTCCTTTTCATTAACTCACTGTTCAATCACTGGTTCTCGACTATCTCATAGCTAGGCATGCTGTCGAGCCCATAGTCTCCTCCTGCAGTAGATAAGCATGTTATGCAACTTACAAGCATTCAAACCTTAGCAAAGTACAAGGGTATAACCGTGTATTAATTTATGTTGAAAACTTTCACCTTCAGGGTCCCCTTTCCCGCGGTGTCCTCAGAAACCCTGTACTGGAAGGGACGGTGCTCACCAGGCGCGGTCAGTGTTGGAGGTCTCTGCACAGCCTCAGGGAGGGGCCCTGAAGTGGTCATTGGAGGCCGGGGCATCGAGATGCCTATCTCTAGGATTTGCCTCTCCTTTTTTTGGATTTAGCATTGAACCTGTAAATGTTATCAAATGCAAGACAGACAAAACAATCAAGTTACAAGTTCAAAAAAGCACACTGCATCCACAGCAATGAAGAGAAATATTTACCACTGAATGAGAGACCTCTGGTTGATCTCCAGCAGCTGGAGCTGAGTGTGCCTGGTGAGGAGGACAGCACTTTATCACGGATGTTCTTGTAGGCTGTCATGATGAGTAACCATCCCTGAATGCTGTGGCCCCGGTGACGAACCTGGCCAGGGTACATTAGAGCACAGCTTGTCAATGATGTACTCCGTGCACCTGTTGGCTCTGGTTTTTTGCCTCTTCTTCCTCCCTTTTCTTCTTCTACTCAAAAGCCTGTTTGTTTTGTACATGTTTTTCTACCGGCGACTTTAGTCCTTTTGCAACTTTGAATCATCATCTAACTTATACCAATGAAGAACCCTTATGCATAGATGGTCCTAGAAACACGATGTCATGATGACGTCATCAAGTGATTTATTATTGATTTTTACATATTTATTTTGGCCCCTTGACTTTGTACATGTTTTTGAGGCACTATTTTCTTACCTTACATGTAGTAATCGTTGATCTTCGTCAAACTTGCAGGAAGTACTAACTATAAAACAAAGATAATTGTGAATTATTTATGTCGTGATGATGTCATCACGTGATTTATCATGAAATTTTGAATATTTAAATATTCCATTAATTTATAAAAATCCATATGAAATCGACCCTGGCCTCCCGCAACATTCTGTTTGCAGCAAGTGCCATGATAAAATCTGGTCTTCAATTCATCTAGTGTGGGTCAAATCATGTGACCCCTCCTTCCGGTCGAAACCGGAAGTGGTCTTATTTTTTAAAAGTAGTAATAGGTATCGAGTTGTTTTCAACGATGTTAGTCTGCTGGGGTATAGTATTTTTCAAATTATCTACTGATGACGTCACCTAATTGTCAAGCGCCCTTTAGCTACAGGTTAAAAATTCTAAAAAATGAATTTTGAATGGATGTCTGTGGCGAAGTTTGTCAGAATCGCCTAAAAATTGATGTAGATGACCATCTTTACCCAGTCAACACGTGAGTAAAGTTTGGGGCTGATGACATCATTAGACCGGAAGTTGCAATAAAAACTTCTTTTATTCTTCAAAATTCGGTGAAAAATCAACCGTAAGAGATAAAAGTGTGAACTGTGCACGAGATGACAGCTAAAACATTCAGCTGTCATTCAGAGTCAGCTGCATGAAGTGCATAACTGGTGTGCTTTTTCGCACACATGAAGCGCCGGCGACAAAAAACCGCTAAAATATAAATTGCCGACTCGAAAATCTGATTAGCATGCTGTGCATATGCTACTATGTGTGTGGATGCCCAATATCTGCCTGCAACATAGATGACACACAGTGCGTAGGGCATTATACTCGGGACTCGGCAAAATGCCAACCACGTGCTGCCAAGAGCAGATTGCATTGCTTGGAATGCCAAAAGGGACAAATGTTTAAGATATCTATAATCTGTGCCTTTTCCGCGATAAGTATGTTTTGTATTGTATATTGTATTGTACATGTCTTATTGGGTTGAAACCTTGCAGGCAGTTAGGAAGGGAAGGTTTACAAACGGAAATTGACCTCAAGTGATGACAATACCATCAGCAGACGAGTCACGTGACATTAAATGGTGCCTCATTTAAAGTACTATATCTCCTGAAGTGTATATCCAATTTGGTTCAAATCTTGCAGATATCTTGAAAAGGGAGTGCTTTAGAGGGATTTTGACCTCATGTTACACAGCATCCCCCTAGGTTTGGTCCGTCCCGGCCCAATCATCCGAAATCCTCTTCCCAGCAAAGGTTTGGTGAGCTACTTTACTAAATACAATGTAAAATTTCACTAAACAGAACCAACTAATATACATGGTCAAGAAGAACTCTATTTACAATGGTGTCACTATCCCATTCTCGAACTCTGCATGAAAAAGGGCATTATACGTGCGGGTGACTCTATCCTGGTGAGCCAACGCCCCATCGGAGTAAGAGAGGCTAACCCTCTCCTCCTCTACTTTTGTAACAGTGCCCGTCAAGGCCCTATCTATGCATGACAGTTCCAAGGTCCTGGTATTGTCCTCCACCGCAGTCGTGGGAGACCCCTGGCCATCACCTGTCTTCGACTGCCTCCCAGTGTCCTCCCCAGCCTGATGAGGATCATCATTGACGAAGTCCCCAGGTCTGGCATGCTGTCATGGCCGTCGGTGCTCTCCGTACATTCCCGCATCTGCCGGAGGTACAGCGGTTTCCCCCCTGGTCTGTGACCCTGCTGCAGCGGGTCACTTGAGCTAGGGGCTTGGAGAGTCTCCCCCGTTCTCCCTTCCTGAGGTTCCACTGTTGTCGGCTGCCGGTAGTCCTCCATTACACTTGGATGGCTCCGTGGTTGGTACAGGTGGAGTCCTTTCCTACTGTCCCTGCACCACCAGGAAGAACGACACCCATCAGTACTTTCTTTGGACGACTGGATCTCTGGGTTCACAGATGATGAAGTTGACATCATGCTCCCATTCTGGGTGTTCCTTCTCATAGTGTCGGTGAAAATTGTCTCGCCGGGTAGAAGTATATGGGCACCTTCTACAGTGCCATGCCAGGCCCTCCGTCTGGTGGACCACCTGTAGATGCCGCCCAAGGCTCTTGCAGCTGCTTAGGATTTTGGCACAGTGCCAGCACTTCCCCTGTTGGCTTCCACCATCCTTCTTGTTACAAGACAAAATAACATGCTTTACAACCCAATCAATTGCGACGGCCATTGACTGCCCTCCCGGCATTCGTCTGCCCCACCCTGATGACGCATCATCCACCTCCATCAAGGTGGTCTCCTCAATGTGAACTTGGGCCCAACTGTGACATCTGTCTCATTTTCCCAGCCCCTTGAATCCCCATCATCACCAACCAGATCCCTCTCCAGTGGGACCTCCACCTCCGAACTTGGAGATGACCCTTCTGATACCAGCTCATTCCCTGGTCCCTCAGCAGATACTGGTTCCAGGTTTGGACCCTCAGGTGGGACCTTGTACTCCCATCCTTTAATAGGGTCTCCCTCATAGCATTTCAGTCTGTCATAATGGACCACCTTAGCTTTGCCACGAGGTTGACATTGGATTCCGTAGGTTACATCAGACAGTTGCCCTACTACCAAGTAGGGACCTCGGGATTCATGTAGTTAAACTCCTTGTCTTTTGGGGCAATACTTGAGTATTGTGAAATACTTCTAACTACCCTGTGTGACACGTTTTTGTTAGTTTGGGGAAGTTTATATAAAAAGCCTCTTCTTCCAAAGCACTTCCCTTACAGTCTTGTGTGGACCTGACTGTTCAGTGAGCCATTTTTTCTTTTCGGCCTCCTTTTTAGTTAGTAGACCATGATCACATTTGACAACCTTGCTGCCATGCCAGTTATGAATGTTCAGTGTGTAATAGAGGATGAAGTGGATCTTCTCAGGTAAAATCTCTCAATTTTCATTCTGGTGTTGGCATGCATACATAGACTTAATCCAATCAAAGAGTGGCTTATTTCCCTTTTTTGATTTCGCAGTAAGCTTTTCCACACAGTTTGATGTGTCACACATCATACTGGTGGGTGACTCTTGTATTTTTCCCTCAGAATTTTTGTAACCCATATAAGTCGGTCTGTTACTGACGACAGTCCAATAAGAACTTGCTGCAAACAGATTCTCAACAATCTGAGTGAAAACAAGAGTTAGAGGTGTTGAAAACCAAGGAAAAAGTTCATACATATTACAGCCACTTTTTCTATACTTTGGAACCTCAATGATTGTACAGAAGGTAGTAATATACATGTATTGTGGAAGGTGAAGACAAACTTTCATTTCAGTATCAGAAGGAACGATTTTTGAAAAAAAGGGCTCCCCAAAAGCCTCTCTCTCTCTCAGCAGAAACCAGTTTTCTCTCAATAGATTCTCGACGTTTGACGTTTTTCTGGAGAGAAAAATCATTAGTACGGCATCAGGCTTCAGCTTTTTTGCCCTTGGCTTATATCTCAGGCCTGATGGTTCTCCTCAAGGCATTGTGGCTTTCAGTGGTCTTCACAGTCCAAGAACTCCTTGTTCGTAGTAAACGTTTCGAAATCAATTTGACATTTCCAGTGTATGTTGTGGAGCCACTGCTTGCAACTTTCGGGATGCTTGCGTTGATCTTTGGTGTCAAAAAAGCCTAGGCCTGTTTTGGAATCAGACTTAGAGATCCAAATGCCTGACAAATTGTCATCTTGATGATTTCGGAAACATAGCATGAATGTGTGCTGTAATGAGGTACTAGGTTAGGCATTCCTTCACATACATAGAATGGATGGACGTCAGGCACCCAACCATCTGCAGAAGCACAAGTACTCTGTTGATAGCAGTATGGACGGTGTACGGTCTCTGTCTGGTGTTGATAATACATGTACATCATAATGTCCTGGATGTTTTACAGTTTAGCGATAACATGGCTGCAGAAAGGTTTGGGGGCAAAAGACCTGTTTTTTTTTTCAATTAACACATTAACTGAGACAAAGAAACTGAAACTACTGTACAGATGACGTGTTAAAAAATGTTATTTCAACATACTAACTGTGAAATGGTGGTTGGAGTTTTCGTTTCAGAAGCTTAATTCCATCCTGTGTAATGTCCAGACAAGGTGCTTGTGAAGTTGTACCATCTGTACACTTCTTAAAATACACATTGCAGAGACACAAAGACCTCATAGTTCAATTTAAAAACATTTCAAATCAGTTTTACATCTGTTTTTGTGTCAATCTGAATTTTGACGACATCAATCCATTCCTTTGTGAAGTTTAAAAACATCTTCCAGTGCTTATACTTTAAACAGACCCATATTTCAAGAATCCGCAACACATGTTAACTGTATGATTGGCCTTTTTGTATTGTTTGAGTAGTGTGACTGGTATACATCAGCCAGCTCTATCTGAAAATCCTTTCCTCCTTTTTTCAATCTCCAGTTTCACATCCATTAAAATCAGCCTTGCTTCTTTCCTTTATGAGTAGGTTAAAGACAGCTTGTATAACATAGTTATAAGATTTAGAACATTATGAACTTACTTCCATGTTGATTTGATACGGATCTTATGCGACATACCTCCATACGCTTCCCGTTTCAGACATTACCCTCTCATAATACAAGAACATTCAAAAGCCCTGCACAGAGGTCTGTTGAAATTCTGTGAAATCTATCCTTTACTGCACCAGTCTTGGTTCAGGTACTAAGTAAACATACAAAGAGCCCAGTAACAGTACATGTTTGCATGAGAGAACCGTATTGATACTCACTGTTTCTTGCTTTAACATTGAACTGATTTCTTCTGCATGCAAAACAGTTTCTATAATTATATTTCAACATCACATTAATTTAACAGACCTTCACATAGGCTACATAATTCAGCAGATGTAAACGTGTTATAAAGATTATAAATCATTCAAATTGGAGTATATTATCAATGCACTTGTTTAACAATTGTGATCTACATGGCTTTGCAGCTTTATGTACATGTACACATACTAGTCAATACGTACCTGGATTTCATGGGATTACATGTACATGTATATAGGGATTGACTAGTTATGTATAGACTAGTCAATCCCTATATACACATCCATACACATAACTGTACCGAACAGTATCAGTTGCTCACTGTAATGCAGTCAGTTTGTGTATCATTCAACCAGTGTGAAAGAAATTATTTCTTACTTAATGAAGCAAATTCATGTTTTAATTATTTTTCAGATATTTTTCAAATTAATGATTTTTCTTGTTTCTGTTTTGCTAGTCATGCTTGTTCTTTTGGCATTGCCTTAATTTTTCTTTGCCAGGAATTTCCTTTCCCTTTACACCACCCCTGGGTTTTGACACTCCTGCTGAATAAAGGGAAAACACATTAATATGTAATCACATTGCACAGAAACAGACTAGAGAGTAATCAGTGTAATGCAGCTAGGTTCCTGAACAACTCTGACAGTTGTTTTATGCGATTTCTTAAATCTAATTTAAAGCTATCTTTTTGAAGCTACTTTTGTTTTGTAAACTCTCTTGCATTATTGCGATTAAATGTGTTTTTGTGTATTTTCTTTTCTATGAAAGTCGGAGAAGACAAATTTAGTTTATGGGTTATGGAAGTTGATTTATGTAAAGTGAGACGTACCCGTATACAGCCTGTTATCAGACAAGTTCACTGTGTTGGGTGATTCTTTTGTTTAGTCCATCCATTCTGGAAATAGTTAAAGTGACAGCACTGTACATACTAAAGATCTCTCCAAGTAGTGAATTAAGACATCAGTGAATCGAAAGGTTTTCCTTTTCCTACGAAAATCGTGCATGTTAGGTGACTACAAGATGAGGTTGTGCAAGATTATTTATCAGAAAGATATCACACTTATTCACACTCCTGCCCATGGACCTGTGGTATCAATGTTATCGTTTTTAAACAAAGAAGATGTGTAATCTTAAATGTTCCTGTATAGGTGCACACAAAGTACAAAGGAAATATCAAGACATGATGCAGACTTGTTTCATTTCAAAATTGATAGGGGTCTAGTTTCATTGATATATCTTATGAAAACCTGGAGGACTTGGAAATTGTGTATAATATAAACATGTAGGTAAGACCTTTCAACATCAACTTGTTTACATGTAATCTGTTCATCTTTGTGCGTTGTTTCTTTTTCATATTTACTTATTCCAAGATCATTTTAATTCTACAGTATTTTTACTTTTCTATTATACAAAGCAGAGTTATACGTGTATACATGTGAAATGGAAATCTTTTAAATCTGGAAAAAAAACGCCATACATGCGGTATGCAAGTGCATTTAGGAATTTTTACTACGTGTAGTATATGGAAGTTGATTAAGTTTTATGTTTTTGTGTAGTACATGTTTTGGTTATAAAATTTCATACAGTGTAGTTTTATGACGGGTATATTACTGATTCAGATAGTTCACGAGTTCACTTGAATTTGATAGATATTTTTTATATTTCATTTTATTTCAGTAATACTGTTACTACATGCACGTATACATTATTCATCAGAAAAAGACAGATGTTTTATATTTTGAAGTGTGTTTGAAATTATGACGTTTCCTTCATTTATAAGTCAGTTGTTGAATTAATCCTCAAAAGCTAACAAATCTGTAACATTTGTGAAATCAGTTTGATACCACCATCACCATGGACATGTGTATATCACAGGTTTTCTGCCCAGTTAAGTTAGTACATTTGCCAGCTACATTGGTAGCCAATCACAAATTTTCATACAAATTTTTATGTACAATTATATCAAGATTCAATTTATTCTATGTAACGCATGATCATAATTCCGTAGTATAGTTTCGGGCATTTCAAATTTACCATGTGCAATAGACCGTATTCGCAGCGTCCCCAATTTCAGTCACATTCCCCAACGTAGTGTATTTATTTGAAAACGTTAAATTCAAAGAACGACTATATTCTACGATTTCATTCCGACCCCCAAAATCACCTGGTATCATCCCATTACGGGTTTCAAATTTAAATTGTACGTTCAGGAATACGACTGAAATTGGGGACGCTGCGTATACGGTCCAGTTGTGGTCAGTGGAATTTGTTAATAAATATTTGTTAGCAGTTCTTGGTTCAAATTGTTCCACATCGTATTTCTCATTTATACATTGCAAAACCATTAAGGAAACAAGGAAGATGTTTTTCCTTCTCAAATTGGAATTTTCGCCAACTACATGTAATAAACGAAAATTTGTTAAATTGACTAATGGATGTACAGTGTAACCTGTAGCTCAAATCGAAGCTTATTAATATGACTTAATATCTTGGAAATTAGCTGATTCCATGTTGTAAAGTTTGGGCCAGCGGTGTGAAAAAAGCATGGTTAGAAAAAACTGAAGGACTGAAGGAAGAGTCGTGGGATAGATGAGGAAGGAGAGGGGTGTAGAGGGCAGAATGGAGGATGAACTGTCAGACAAAAGTCATGAGAAAAACGGATAGAAAACAAAGCGTTGCAAGCCGGCCGGTTCAGTATGACCGCCGAATATCCCATGTTCACCGATAAAATCTGGAAGCAAAGTGCTTCGGTGGAGCGCTTATTTGCATACTTTAACTAATCCAGAATACAGTAGAAATCGCGTACCAACAAGGTAATGAATATTTATTTTACCGTCGCCTGCAAAAGTTTCTAAACGATTTTCTGCCGTTAGCCTTGTTCTGATTAGTCCACAATGGTGACGTCACCGTTACCGACCGTACTCGTCGATAGCTATTTAAATTAAGAACAAGAGTGTTGACTCGGGTACAAAAAAGGCCTACTGGGTGCATCCGTGCTTGTGTAAAAACCTATGGAAAACTCGTGGAAAACTCGAAATTTTGTGCGTCTTCTGTACGGCTTTTTGCATATCTTTGTATTCTAAAACGACACGTCTGCAAAGCCGACACACAACCTGAACAACCTAAACGTACAATCAGTAAATGGACGTTTAATTTTGCTCTGCGCCAAAAAAACGCCGCTGCGCGTATACGCTGCACATGAATTTTGCTGTGACTTTTTTAATCGGATTTTTGTCGGTACCCCACAGCCCTCGCATTAGAATATCGATATAAAGAATAGTGCACATCAATTTGTAGAGCCAAATTTTCTACCCTATTGGTCTTCGTCGCGGCGTGGAGTGCTGGTTTGAATGCGAAAAATTCCACCTTACGGTTAGAGCTAGCTGAGCTGGCTGCGGGTACGCAAGTCGTACGTGTAAGCCATTTGAAGCTAAACCAAGCGAGATATGGGACAGAGGGTATCCCCTTTACCTGTCCGATCCCTGTACACACTCTTGACTATTGTTACCTAACACATCCCCCTAGAAGTTTGTAAAGAATTCCTGAGATTCCGATCAAACAATGACCAACACAAAGCCGGGGGGGGGGTTTCTCCGTCCTATATCTTGCTTCAAATGTTTGAAGCAACAACCCGCTTTTGTCACTGTTTACTGCCTCACTGGAATCTCATGAATTCTTGTCATACATCTAGCACGTCAGTCTGTTAATTAAAAACGATAGTCGAGAATGTGCAACACACTGTAACTATGTTGGTGCATGCTAATCTGTCACCGTGCTCACCTGATCACGACATTGCTGGCACAAACAGGCAGAAACGGTGCATTGCGCAGCAGATTCATGCATGTCATGTGGAAACAACTCAAAATGCTGGATAGGTAGGTTCCCAAATATTAGTCGTGGGTGCTGTTTCATTAATAGTACACGTCTGTAGCTGGGCCCAGCCCTATACTGGCCTAGTAATACCTGTATTATGTTAGGCCTAACGTTACATGCATTATAGGCCTAGCCCTGGGCTATATGAGTTATAAAAAGGTCGAGGAAAGGTTATATCTTACACTTGTTCGACCACTACTAAAACACGGCGTGGCAGCATCGAACCCATATAAAACCTGTCATCAGGAGGCAATTGAGAGAATTCAGCGCAGGGCAACGCGCTTTGTTCTCAGAGATTAGTCTCGGAGGAGTAGTGTCTCCAACATGTTATCGTCGCTTGGATGGGAGAAATTAATTGACAGAGGGGAAGCTCACCAGATAACCAAATTCTACAAGATCATTACTCAATCTATTGACATTGATGCCTCTGACTGTCTTCAGCCAAAGTGCAAAGATCCAGGAGGGGGAATAATATTCAATCCAGCATACCATCGACATTCTCATCTGTATTCAAGAACTCTTTTTTTTCCAAGGACCATCAAATTATGGAATGATCTGCCCCAACATGTTAATGATTCTGAGGACGCACAAGACCTTCAGACAAAATTATTACAACTGCATAGTTGATTAAGAATTAGACGCCGACCCTCCCCATGACCTCCTAGTCAAGATCCCCAGAGGATGTTTCAGGAGCAAAATAACCAAGTACCAAATATGGTCATGTCGTAACTCTACAGGCTATGAACAGCTCTGCACATTGCAGAGCCAGTACGCAACGCCCTTGCGATGATAAGCGAAGTTGGAACTTTGGGCAATATTATACCACTTCATCTAGATGGTTTTGGGCTTCACAACTCTGAGTAACTTGGGGTGAAATTAGCCAACTATTTGGAAATAAAAGCCGACACACTGAGTGTAGGCAAGTGATATTTCGATATGGGCCATCTCCTTTTTTTTTTTACTAACGTACTCATGGTGCGCTGAATAGTAATGCACGAATGACAACAGATCGTCCTCGATCGGCTTGTCGTTGCCTGGCAACATGCTTTGAGACCCTGACTAATGTGAAAGCGTGCTATTGTTTTCCAGCATGAATAACTACTTAATGGCGCCAGTCACTCATGATTTCCCTTTCCCGCTGCCTGTTTGCCAGCACAAAGCCGGAGTTGTTCAAAACACGAAATGTGTACGACTACTCTGAGAAAATTACAGAAAACCTGTCAACATACACCTAATGGCATCGAACGTAGGCCTACAGCTGTTTTTGCTGACTTTTTCTAGTTGTCAGTGTGAAATCGCTCTTCGGGAGCTTTCATTTGTTTACGTACCTTTCGATTATACCTCAAACGGGGAGGGAATCTATCTTCTCGGTGTTGATGCGAGGATACAGAGCGCCTATGATGCCAATGGAAGCACTGTGTACACGGTCGGTGAGTTGACCATGCATCAGATCTACTTAACGACCCGCAATAACTCTGTCTCTCTTATCTCCCATCTTCTATATTTTTGCCGTGTTCAATTCATCACTGTAACCCTAAACTAACGCAAAGTGGTAAATTTGTGCTAGCTTCAAATTAAGCAAAGAATTTACAGGTCCCGTAATTTTCGTTTTCCAAAACATTGGCCTATAAGTCTCAGGACATCTTTGTTTTCAAGGAATGAAACCTCTTATTGATTTCCAAAGTGAGAAGAAATTTTAGTTAAAGGCTGGTTACTATTCCAAAAACATACGCATGGACAATTCTTGTAAAACATTTTACTCTGAATCGTATATCCCAAATCATGCGCAGGTGTTCCACTTCTACGAGCGAATGCATATGCTACCGGTGTAGTCTTTTTTATTCAACGTGCGTCCGGTTCGTGTAACGTCGCTTTAATTAAACCACGTCTACTGCACATGGTCAGAGTTGTAGACTCGAGTCACTTGACTTGCACTCGTGTCGGACTCGAGTCGCAATATTTTGGGACTCGTGACTTTGACATATAACTATAGGTTTTTGACGTGTGACTTGACTTGGATTTTCAGAAAACGACTTGTCACTTGACTTCGACTTGCAATTGCACATAGACTCCATCCAATAAGTTCTTGACAAAAAATGTATTATGTATTTGCTCTTCCTAGCGCCCTGCGCTGTGTGGATGGTTTGTGACAAGTGAACACATGGATGTGAGGTCAAAGAGTCTTGGGGATTTCAGTCCAGTTGCAGAAAAAGTGTGTGTTAGTTCTCCTTTCACCTTCACTTCATTTTCTTTTTGCCTTTTTTTTGCCTTTCTTTTTGCCTTTAAAGAAAGATTCTGCCAGGATCAAAACGTCAGGCCCTCCATATTTTGAGATGTTAGAGTAATAACAGCATCGAGGTTTGATCCGAAATGGCAATACACATTGGCTTAAAATACGAATTCTTTTTTTGGGGGGGCGGGAATCACTAGTTAAAACAATAACATTTAACTGCTGGAAGAGGTTCAACATGGTTCAGGTTGCGTGTTTTCACGTTCAAATTGTAAACCCTAAATTTGCTATCTGGGAAAATTTCTATGAAAAAGATTGAAGAAAATTACATCATAGTTCTTGTCATAAATATGCAAATATCTTTAGCATAAAACCAAAAAGGCATTACATTTTTGTTAAAATTGCAATGCAAAAATTTAAAATAAGGTTAATTGAAACCCAAAGATGGAAATTCAAGGGTTTTTAGTAAAATTTCTAAAATATTTCTATTTCCTGGTTCCTTTAAATGTGGAACTTCTGGTTGCTTTTGGTTATTCTAAAATAAACATAGCCAGTATGACAAATAACAAGGCCCCCACTATTACAGTCTGTTGTAGTGTACCATACACTGTGGTGTCAGTCCCATTTGGACAAAAAGACATCCGTGAAAACAGCCCTCGTGGCAAAACGCACAGTGTAGGTATAGCAAAATAACCCCCCATGCCTTTGAATATTCCTTTTTATTATTGAATATCACTTGCACTTTGTCAGGTTGTATTGTGATTATTTGCTAATAACAATCAGCTGAATGAACTAATACAATCAGACTCCTCAACAAACCTTAAAACTTTTAACTTTCGGTAATTTGATAGTACATCATCGGTTTACGTTTCTTGCTGAGTGGATGCAGGCAGGCTGTACAACTAAAGTTTTAACTTTTGTCACTCTTATGAGAATTACAATTCTCAAAACTCAACTTTATAAGGTATGTGCAGTTAAAGTGCACTCTTCAAGTATGAAGCTTGAATCGCTTAGTGATGTATTTCGCCTGTCTACACGATCATGTCCCATTTCCTTGTCCTACAGGTGAAAATTACGTTCATGTAGTCAGTTTTTTTGGATTTGACAAACCCGTCCTTGATTCAACGAGCTAATCTACCCGCCAAGGGACTTGACATTGAATTATGTGGTGACTTTGTTGGTATAGCTGTATACGGGAAGCCGGGTGTAGTGATGTTATATCGTACCTTTAATCAACAAACTGGTAACTTCCCGCTTTTGGCGAAGGTAAAAGGTGAGTTGTTTTTTATTCTTGCCTTTAGTAATGGTGCTTCTTCATAATTGCTATCATTTTATGTATTTTTTGGGCAATTTCAACAGTTCATAAAGTCGTTCAAGTTAATACCCTTCTCGTTCAGTTCTACTTAAAATCGATACTCCCTTTAATTATCAGTTAGTCTTTAACCCTAACCCTACATAATACTACAGATTACCACTACACATGACTTTATTGTTCTGTGAAGCCATAAGATACAATAGATAAGACAATGTACATTGTACCATACAGTGCTGTGGCACTATGAATGCATGGCTTTATTGTTTTCTGTGCGAGTAACAATGGAAGTAACTTAGCCAGAAGTAGTAATCTGTAGCGCTAGGTCCTTCAGGCTCAGACTGTTAGTATTTTGTAGTACCGTGTAGTGTAAGCCAAACAGTATGCTTGGCGGTTAGGGTTAAAAGGGGCTTTAGCTTCCTTTTATTTGAAGTTTCATATTTGTACCAACGCTCTGCATGACATAATGCTAAAAGGTTATGAACGCTTGTTGCGCTTTATTGACAGAAACGAGCATGAGATATCAACGGTGGTTTTGTATTTATTTTGTATGCAAGCGGATCAAGCCATGCATGCGACCTCCTGGTTTCAACCTACCTTAATATCCTACCCTCATATTTGTAAAGGGCTTGAATAAATAGGATAAAATTGTAACAGTCACTGAAATAGCAAAAATTGGAAGTATTGGTCATTTGCAGACACATGGCAGTATAGAAGAACTTACATTAAAGGTACAGTCCCATAGTTTCATCTGTCCATGAAGTAACTGACAAAATTGTTGTTGAAAAGCATAATTTGTTTAAAGAAAGTTATGGGACTATGCTACCTGTGGAATAATTCCTTAAGACAAACTGTAAATAAAAAAAGAAAAAAAGGAAATGAAAGGTCATTGCCAACGATAATGTCCAACGACGCATTGTTTGAAAATTGCTGTTATAATTCGTTTTTAATTCGGTACCGGTACTGCATGCACAAGGAGTTGATGTGCGCAACAACTCGTGGCTGAAATCGGCTAAAGGTTGAGAGAATAATATTGGAGAGGCTGAATGAGGATGCAACGCAAAACATGACTCTACAACTTTTCATTTGAATTAGAGGTCCTAGAATAACGTTTTCTTCCGATTATACAGCCATTACTGAGCTTAAATCTCACGAGATAAACTGTAAATCACTCTTCTTTACTACTCTGGTGCTTTCTTTTGCCTCAAATGAACTAAATTTTAATGCACAAATGACAAGTGATGGGCAGTACTTCAACAGAAAGATTATAAACAAACTCATACATATTCGCAACTTAATTGAATAAAAAATATCGATGTAATGAAATTAGATTAAAATTTCAAGTTGTTGTTTTGTGGCGGTCTCCGCCCTTATGTCGTATCCATCATGGATACGCTTTGGTTGACCATTCCTGGTTCCATGAACAGTGCACCTTAATTAACTACTTGCCGTAAGTTTTTAGTATCAGATGCGTCTTCTTAGAGTACAATGGGTTGTATGAATAAAAACTAGCAAATGCTATGAAGTTCAAGCAAACAGTAAAAGCATTTACTGAGAAGTAAAAACATCAAGAATAAGCAATTGCTTGAATCTGTATGAAAAAATTTCCTTTACTTTCAGCATCTGCTTGTACAAATAGTAACAGATGCTTTATGCTTGTGGCTGACTTCACAACCGAACGGTTTTGCACGATAGGGCTTCCATTGTCAGCACGTACAGACACACACAGTGCAGCACGGTGCCGTATCTTGAGACCTGAGCATGGCAAATAAGCACGATGGCAGTAATTTTGATGGCAAAAACCTTGATGAAGAAAATTGCTCTGTCACTCTCAAATCGGTACAACTGCCTGCATCTGGTTTCTTGAGATTCCCTCCTAGGAGGGAAAATTTTTGGTTGCAATAACGTTCGTGCTTGAGCGATTAATCATTTAACTGTGGTAGTTTCTGATATAAAGAGAGAGCACGGACGCGTTAGTCTGGTGTCAAAGATGGAGGAACATGAACAGCAAGCTGAGACGAAATATTTTCCAAGGAGATACGTGCGACTCTAATCAATGCCGTTATCAATCATGGACTGACACTACGAGAAGGTGGACTGCAAGTGAAACCAAATGTTCCCAAATCGACTGCGGCGTAATAGTCATTTGAACATTTCAACTCAAGAATCAGTGAGAAGAATCCAAGAATCCACGAAGCTTTTCGATATTGCCGCCACGTCGCTTTTAGGTCTCAGTTCACATTGGTGCGTTCCCGAGTAGTTTTCCCGTGAGCGGTCACAATTCTTGCCTTGCGCGTGAGAGGGGACCTACCTGGTGGGCCAGTACTTGGACATCGCTTTGGTGAGGGATCTAGCTTTATCAGCCAATCTATGTGATTACGTGAGAATCAGTTCAATAACAATTGACGCCTATTTAGGAGTCACCTTCCTAGGCGTGGTACAATAAACCATTCTGAAGTTACACCAATAAATGCGTTCCTAGTTTAACCTTAAGACTAGTGAGAGTGTGAGTGTTTTGCTGATCGTCACCAAAACCACGAAGTAACACAAATCTATAGATGTGTGCGCGCTTCAACGCGTATTTTATAGAAATGTGCTATTTTCTTTTTCACGAAGAGGCACAAATGTCTTGCATCACGCGCTCCGTGATTTGCCGTAATTAGAAATTGACGTTCTCCGTAATTTACACTCTTACGAGTATTAAGAGCATTTTTTCCAGTTTAGTCACCCATTTACGGGTAAAATAAAATGATTTTAGACATTTAAAGCTTTTTTTTCTATGCTCAAGTCACGGTTTTCACGAACTGGCTCAAAAGTGAAGATGTGTGTCAGTTCATTGTGTTGGTGACGTGATGTGCTGCGGTGCGTTTTGTGGGTTAACCTGCGACTTGCGTATTTCAACAACGCATACGCTCCAAACGCGCCGATGGCGAGACCTTCCTTTACCAACCCAATGGGTGCAGTAATTGCCCCCTTTAAAGCGGGGATACCTATCGAGGCTGATGTGGCACCCAATGCTTCGACTCCGTATTCTACGTAATTGAGCGCGGTGAGCACCCGTTTAATCTTTTTGTAAGAGGTTTCTCAAGTGTCACGCTCTCGTAAGATTTGCTATTTGATGTCTTCGATCTTTTGAATCCTGTAACTTTTGTTTCTGCCGCATCGTTTTTGTAAGAGTCGCCGCTGTTTAACTCTAGCTTAGCGTATATATTGGACTGAATGTTTGTTGTCATCTCTCTTTTATTATATATGCGTTTTAAAAAATGTCCAGCTCGATCTGTTTAAAAGGTCTAACTTGATCTGTTTTAAAAAATGTCTAGCTCGATCGTAATTTTGCCTTCCTTGTTGTTGCTGACTTCTTCTGTTTCGTTTCTTAACGAAAATTCAAAACTTGTTACATGTTTGTTTACAAGTGGTTTAGCGGTGGTTGTGCTCGGATCTCACACGCTACACAACACATGTGGAGGTTGCCTGTTAAAATAATTAAAATGTTTGTTTATTTCTCGACAGTGTATCCAAAGCTGCTTAAAGGGGTTTATATTTATTTTTCCTTTTAAATAACATTTGGAACGAGTCTACCTCTTGGCAAATTCAACAACTTACCGACTTCTTTGCCCAATCGCAATCTGAGATTTTCATCTGTCTCCATAATTGTAACTAAATTGGAGTCTCGGTGAACTTTAAAACCGACACCCGGAATGGCGTTTTTAATTAAATTGAAATTAAATTCAACCAATCCACGTTGTAAAACCCTGGTGGAATGACCATATTCCCAGGATCTGCACCTTGCAAAAAATCTCCGGGCGTTTCTCTCTTGTGCAACAGCCTTATGATCGGGGCATTATTTAAACCCGTAACTAGTCTAAAGAAGCATACCAGGGTTCGGTTTGAGTGGCTCTAATGGCTCTCGTTCTTTCGCTGGTGTTGTCGTCTAAAAATCCTTCTTGAATAAACTCCAAGGCGATGCGGCGGGCTTCTTCATAAATATTGATTATGCTTGAGTTAAAAGTATAAGATATTCTATTGCTTTTGCTCGATCTTTATGAATTCCTTCTTTTATAGATATAATCTTTGCAAGTTTGCTTTTTGTTCGTTGAGGTCAGTTATTTTTGGCTAATTGAGGCGTCAATTACATCTAGATTCCCCCCTTCATAAGCTTAAATATAATCTCTTACAACGTCATAAAACAAAACCTCTGCAAAGTGTCTACCTCTAATTCTGAGAATGTCACTGAAGTTGAAGTGCTTCTATAACATCCATATTGATAGATGTTACCTCAGCATGTTCTGTTGCGCTTGATGGTGGGGGTGGGTCGGGTATTTCACTCGTTCCGCAAACTCCGCTTGGTCTGGTTCCCGGTCTACCATTTGTATATGCAGGCCTTCCTTCGACTTGAGTTTGTTATTCGATTTCGGTATATTTTGTAATGTTAAAATGTTAAAATATAAGCTTATTTTTTTGGAATTGTCACCTTTTAAATTATCAATGTCATTTCGTAGTTTAAACGTCTGCTCGCTTTCGGTCAAATAAAACAGTGCGTTTCCTTCTGATTTGCCGTCTAAAGTCTATTTTACTATAAATGGTTTTAAAAGAGGCCTTTTTCAGATATAGTATATATTTCATAACGGCGTGTTATAACGTAGAAGCAAGTGATAACAACCAAAAGAACGGAACAAACGCAAAAATGGTTGTGTAAGACTTCAACAACCTTTTATTACAAGACACACCCTTTTATACACACACTACACTACTTAAACCATTCAACTGCCAGTGTAAAGCAATGAACGGAACCATTGTCCAATCGGCATCTTAGTTAGCTACATAACAATTTCAGGAATTTGTCAGGTGAGTGTACCTCTCTATAACATGTACTTATTTAAATCACACAATACCACATTTCCCTCTTTTTTTCAATTTTAACGTAATCTCAACAACGTAGATTAATCAATACAAATAGAAAACTTAAGTATCATCTACACACCATACTACTATTAACCAGTTACACAATTCTCAGTACATAACTTGCAATCAGCATTAATTTTAACCTTAACATTTCGTCATATCAATAATACATTAAATAATCCTTGGCCCACACAGGCAACTGTTTCACCCTCTTACTACGTCTTAGTTCATTTCCCTTAACCTCAGGTACATCTTTATGTTTTTTCTTATCAAGAGAATCAGTTGATTTTTCTTCCTTGTCCCGACTTTCTTCAAATGGAACAAAATCACTAACTACTGGATCGTTAATGGGTTCACTGGTTGGTTTAGCCAAAATCAACTTATTCACGTTCCATTTTCTCCTGTCACTTGTCTGATACGTACAAGTGCTCAGTTTCCTTACAATTTGAATGGGTTCACAGTACGGTAATTCACCTTTAGGTAAAATACCAGTTTTTCTAACTCGTACCTAATCTCCTTAAAAAATTGCACTTCCTTCGCTTTCTTCCTCTGATCAGTGTACTGTTTGTATTTACGTTGCTTGAGCTGCACTTTTTTGCCTTGTTCTTTCATCAACCTGTTTAGTTGCTTTTACGTTCTTATTCATTTTCCATCCCACAATATCTAAACCTGTTTCAATTTGTCTTCCATGTAACAAAATTGAAGGTGCTATGCCAGTTTTTGCATGAGGAGTGGCTCTATACACAGAGAGAAACTCATACATTGCTGTTTTGCAAGACTTGTTTGAAATAATTGCAGTTTGGATTGTGTTTTTCACCACAGCTTTGAAACGTTCAATTGCACCGTTACCTTGCGGATAATATAAAGATGAAAAGTATGCTTAATACCTCTCAAATTCAAAAAATCTTTGAACTCTTGAGATTTAAATTGCACTCCATTATCCGAGACAAGTTCATCAGGTTACCCTTCTCGGCTAAAAATTGTTTTTAAAAATGCTATCACTGTGCCAGTGGTTACCGATGAAGCAAATCCAACTTCTGGCCACTTGCTATAATAGTCAATCAAAGTAATGGCATATTTATAATCGTTTGTAGCTCGATTAAAAGGTCCAACAATATCTATTGCAACTTTACTCCATGGCCTTTCTGGATATTGCACTGGCAGTAGTGGAACAAATCTCTGTTTGATGCTTTTGTCATTGTATTGACAAGTAACACAATTTCTCACAATGGTTCTCACTTGTTTATCCATTTTGGGCCACCAATACAGTTCTCTCAAACGTTTCTTAGTACGAGTGATGCCCTGATGCGATTCATGAGTCAAGTTTACAATAATTCCTGTAAGTTCTTTTGGAACAACGATTCTATTGTGTCTCATTAACACACCATCACAGACAGTTAGTTCATCTTTAACCTCGTGATAAGGTTTCACCATCTCTACTTCAAGTGGATCAAAAGTTTTAACTTTCCTTGGCCATCCATTTTCAACAAATCTGATAACTCGTTTTTGTACTTCATCCTTTTGTACTGTTTGTTTCAGTTTTTCTACAGTCACACTTTTACACATATCTTGAAGAACTACTTGACATATTATTTCATCTTCCGTGTCATACTCACATTCTTTAGCTTTAACCGGTAATCTTGACAACCCATCGGCAACTTTGTTTTGACTACCTCTTTTATATTGTACTTCGAAATCAAACTACATAAGCCGACACGACCAGCGAGCAATACACATGCCACGTCCATCTGTATTTTTACTAAGTAAGGTTGCTAAAGCTTGGTGATCAGTTCGAAGGACAAACTTGTGACCCCACAAGTACGTATTCCACTTTTCACATGCCCACACACGTGCAAGGGCTTCTTTTTCACTTACAGAATATTTCTTTTCTGCATCAGATAGACTTCGGCTTGCACATTCTACAATAATTTCACTTCCATTCTTCATTTGTGATAGAACAGCACCTAAACCGTACATAGATGCATCAGTTGTTACAATTGTTTCTAATTCTGGGTCATACATGACTAAACATGGACCTTTACTCAATTCTGACTTCACTTTGTCAAAAGTCTCTTGAGCAACAGCAGACCAAGAAAATTTAGTCTCGCTTTTAATCAGAGATCTTAATGGTTCAACAATAGTTGCAAATTGAGGGATGTATTTTGCAAAATATCCTGGAAGTCCCAAGAAAGATCTTAGTGATTTCTTGTCAAATGGAACTTGAGCATTGACAATTGCTTGGAATTTGTTGTCTGGTTGCACACCTATTGCGCTAATGGTGTGGCCCAAAAATTTCAGGCTAGATTTAGAAAATGCACTCTTTTCCAAGTTGAGTCTAATGCCATACTTTTGTAGTCTTCTGCAAACATACTTCAAATTTTCATCATGTTCTGCCCGAGTTTTACCAAACACAATAACATCATCCAAATAACACTGAATTCCTTTCAATCCATTCAGTAATATGCTCATCATTTTCTGAAATGCTGATGGAGCCGACGACAAACCAAAGCACACTCGTTTGTACTGAAATAAACCTTCATGTGTCAAAAATGCAGTAAGTGGTCTAGATTCTTCATGCAGCATTAGTTGGTGGTAGGCAGCAGTTAAATCTAGCTGTGAAAAGACAGTCGAATTTCTCAATTCACAGAGTATGTCATCGATTTTTGGCAAAGGATACTTATCAGGTACAACAGCTTTGTTCACCTGTCTTAGGTCTGCACAGATTCGCACATCTCCAGATTTTTTATATGCAACTACTATGAGCGAAAACCACTCTGATGAATCAATTCTTTCTACAACACCTTGCTTTTCAAGTTCCTTTAACTTCGCAGAAATCTTCTCCCTTACTTCAAAGGGTAATCGGCGTAATTTTCGACTTACTAGTTGCACATTCCTATCAACTTTAACCTTGTGAACGAAACCTTTGACACTAGGAAGCGCTTCTGACTGATCAAACAGCTCACTACATTCGGCAGTAATTTCAGTTTCGATTGACTATTTCGTATCAACTACAGGTTCATTTACTTCATTACATGATAAAGTACCACCGTCAATATTAATATGTAATGCCTTCATCAAATCTCTTCCCATTATATCTGTACCTTGTTGAACAACATACATATTCATTGTAGATGCATAGTTGCCATACTTGACAATGCATTCAAAACATCCCAAAATCTTTGTATGCTTCGTAGGCCTAAATAATGAAAGCGTTTGATGTTCAACTGGAGATTGTAATGCGTCAATCAGAAAATATTTGTCAAATGTTTTCCGTGTCAAAATAAAAACACCAGACCCTGAATCTACCATGAATGAAATAGGTACACCATTTACCATGGCCTTGCATCATACAGGATCAGAACTCTGCACAGTATCGTCGATCTTCATCACTTGCACGAAATCCTCTTCGTCACAGTCATCTGCAATTTGGTGAACTTGTCTACCAGTCCTTCAGTCTTGAGTCCCGCTTCTAACAACACGATCGACAGACAACGGCAAAATGTCCCATTTTACCACATTTGTTACAAGTTTTGTCTTTGGCTGGACACGACGAATCATTAGCGAGATGGTTAAACGAGTGCGGCGTTTCCGTTGTTGAAACTGGTCGGTTTCTTTACGTCTAGGCGTAGCTGTTCGTGATTGGTCACGTTTGACATTCTTGGTGATTTTATTTACCAAGGGATTGTTCGCTTGAGAAAGTGAACCCGCCGGGTTCTTCGCAGGTCCGCAACACCTTCAGGTGATGAAAGGCGACACTGTGTCCAGCCAACCATTGGCGCCCCGTCTCCCGCACATGCGCAATAATCTCAAAATCAAGGAGGAATAAACACTCTAAAGGGAGAAATTAGACATTGACATTACAATTATGGATGTCTTTTAGGACTGAATGAGAGAAATGTTTTTGCCCAAGTAATTGTGTGAGATTCATTTGAGCGTCAGTTATACCTAGTGTTTTCTGGAGGGTCTGTCTCTGTGCATTGAACTTATTACACTCAAGCAGGAAGTGTTTGACATCATCGATAGTTCCGCAAGAATCGCAAAAATTATTGGAAGTTTTTCCGATGTTGTAGAGGAAAGTATTAAGTCCTTTGCAGATGCCCAGGCGAAGTCTGTGTAGTTTAATTTCTTGTGTACGTCCTTTGCCCCATTTTGTAAAGGTAAAGGAAGGGTGAAGCTGTAGGTGCTTAGAAGGGTCTATATTTGGGACGGACTTTTTCCAATTATATATGAGATCCTTTTTAAGACAGCGTTTGATTTCGGTGTCAGAGAAAGGGATGTGGTGGTCAACATTTGGTTTTTTGTTCCTAGTTTAGCTAATTTGTCAGCTTTTTCCTTGCCAGGAATATCACAATGGCCCGGAATCCATTCGAATACAACGTTTCCTTGGTGCTGAATATTAATGAGGGTATGTCAAATGTCACAGACGATCTTATTCTGGGGCAGGGGGTTTGCAATAGCTTGGATGGCACTTAAACAGCTACTGAATATACAAGAGTGAAGTGGATTGACGGTTTCTATCCATTCCACGGCTAAGAGGATGGCGAAAAGTTCAGCTGTGAAAATAGAGATACCGTTGTTAAGTCTGACATTTTTGGAGTAGTTAAGTTGGGGAATATGCAAACTGCAGCCAACTGTGTTGAGATCAGGATTAAAAGATCCATCAGTATAGATCCGAAGTTGTTTGTGCCAAACCGTATTAATAACTTCTTTGCTGATACTTCCTCGCATGTTTGGGTCGCCATTGTATGAGATCCGGGAAAAGATTTCTGTAGATATGTTAGGATTGTAATAGTGCCAATATGGAAAGGTGTTAGTCAAAGGGAAAGTAACAATATCATGTTTAGTAGTTCTGGCTTCAAAAGGAGTTTTGTGTGGCGTTTGACTCCATTTCTCATTGAAGTAATTTTTTTTTGCCAGTTATCTTGATCAATATACTGATTTGGATGGTTTTTGTAAGCCTTTATTTTGATGCTGTAAATGTCACTCAAGAATTGACGACGGAGGTTCAGTGGAGGGTCGCCACATTCTGATTGAAGCTTGAAGAAAGGAGTACCTTTGGAGAGCCCCTGTACAGATTTTAAGAGCTTGACATTGTATGCTGTCTAATTTTTGTTTCATGGTAGCGGAAGCGGAGTCGAAAGCTTCTCATCCATATTCAAGAACTGGTGTGATTAAAGCTGATTATAACTGATAAAGTGTCATGTAATCAGCGCCCCACGTGGTTCCCGCTAATACAGCGCAGGTTAAGTTTTCTTTTACATTTCATGACAATATCTATATGTAGTTTCCACGTAAGTTTGCTGTCAAAGGTAACGCCCAGGAATTTGGCTGATTGTAAAAATTGGATCGAGCTGTTTTGGATAGAGAGGGAGACGTTAGTTTTCTGTTTGTTGGTGAAAAGAACTGCAACGGTTTTAGGGTAGGATAATTTGAAACCCCATTTTTCACACCGAGTGAGAATATTATTAAGACTATTTTGGATTATTTTCTCAAGGAAAGAGATGTTCCTGTTAGACTTCCATATGGCTATATCGTCTGCATATTGGGAAACTTTCACGTTAGGAAGGTGCTGGGAGAAATCGTTCACTGCAATGTTAAAAAGCAAAAGTGCTGACACTGCCTTGGGGAACACCATTTTCCTGGGTTCTTTCAGTAGACAGAATATTGTTGGCCTTAACCTGGATTTTTCTATCACAGAGACAATTATCAATCCAGCGTGTTATTCGCCCATATATGCCCTTGGCTTGGAGTTTAATTATGATCCCTTTACGCCATAGCATATCGTAAGCCTTCTCAAGGTCAAGAAAGACTGTTAAGAGTACTTTCTTTGTTAGCACGGGCTTTGTTAACTTTTGTTCTACGTCCTTTACGAAAGCCGCTCTGTTTCTGGCTGAAGAGGTCATGTGTTTCTATATACCACAATAAGCGGGAGTTAACCATGCGTTCCATTAGCTTGCATAAAGTGGAGGTGAGAGCCATTGGGCGGTAAGATGAAGGGTTGGCTGGATCTTTCCCTGGTTTGAGTGTAGTGTCTTTCCACTGCTTAGGGCATTGGGAGGTGTACCAGATCATGTTGAAGATGATGAGTAAGTATTCCCTGATTTTAATGGGCAAATGTTTGATAACCGTATTGCTGACTTCATCTTTTCCCGGTGTTGTACATTTGGAAGCATCAATGGCATGATTCAATTCGTCAATATTGAAAAGTTCATTAAGGACTCCATCATTGTTGTCTTGAAACTGCTTTCCGCCTCTTTTTTGGTGTTGATGAAAGAGGGGTTGTAGTTTTCATTGCTACTGATTTTAGCAAAATTATCAACAAGGGTCTCAACTTTATCTTTGTCAGTGACAACGTTTTTACCATCATAATTAATGACCGGAATGTTGGTCTTTTTGTGAGAAGGGTCAATACGTTTAATTTTGTTCCAAATAAGTTTAGTATTAGTTCTCGGCTTAAGGTCGTTGCAAAATTGTTCCCAGTCTTTTCTTTTTGCAACTTTGATGGTTTTCTTAGCGATAGCACAGGATCTTTTATAATTGATTAGATCAGATGGGAAACTAGTTTTTCTCAGTTTTGTTTAAAGCCTCCTTTTTGTTTTGCATAACTTTCTGACATTCGTCATTCCACCAAGTGTTAGGTGGTTTGTTTGTGCGACTAGGTTTGGTTTTAGGTATAGAACTAGTCATTGCGAAATCAAGTTCATGAATGAGGTTGTCGTATATAGCGTCGATACTGACTGTGCTGTCTATACCCAGCAAGAAATGAGACCGAGGGGTACCCCCCCCCAACATGTCCAATCCCCATACACATTCCAGACTATTGTTACTTAACACATCCCCCAAGATGTCTGAAAGGAATTCTCCAGATTCCTGCGAGACAATGACCAACACAAAGTAGGGGGGGTTCTCTCCGTCTCATACCTTGCTGCATATGTCTGGCTTACTGATTAGACAGTTGCATTCCTTTGCGAATTTGCCCCAATCAGCTTTTTAAGTGACCACCGAGGTGTAGAGTGGTTAGTGCTTTATAGATGCGACGATTAATTTCAATAGTGATTAGACAGTGATCGCTCCCCATCGTGTTATTTAGAATGGCCATTTGCATTTGGAGGCTATGCAAGGGGAGGCAAGGGTGATATCTATACAAGAAAGGAACTGCGTGACGAGTTAACTCTGGTACCTTCTCCAGTGTTAGGACAGACCAAGTTGTTGTTAGAGATAATATCATCAATAACTTGTCCATTATGATCAAGTTTAGAGCTACCCCATAGTGGGTTGTGACCATTAAAGTTGCCACAGATTATGCAAGCCTTGTCAGTGTTTCCATTGATTTGGTTAAGTGAGTTGAAGTCTCGTGTGGAGCAAGGGTTGTAAGCATTGATGATGTTAATTTTATTTTTACAGTCATCGTAAATTTCACCTATTTGGAGATCCAGAGGGATATTAAAACCCGTTTTGTATTTGAAAGCAACTCCATGTTTTACAATAAAAGCACATCCACCACCACTTTTTTGTTTGAGATGTTTCGGTCATGGCGGTATACATCGTAGCCACTTAATCTGAAATTTTTATTCTCTCTCAACCAAGTTTCTTGGACGCAAATAATGTCTGGTTTCTTGATCGTAGGCCAGGAGTAAATTATTTCTTTTAGTTCCTTTTGATGAGCCAGAAGGGATTGTGCATTCCATTGTAAGATAAGTAAACCTCTCATCAAAGTGTAAATATTCATGATGTAGCGTTTTTGTTACTTTTGGGGGGTTGACTTGTGTTTGACTGGTCAGATGAGTGTATTCCTGTTTTTGTTTGATGAGATTTCGACGCATCTGTTTTATTTGGGCTGGATGGAGTCTGTGGAGTTGATCTGCGTCTGCCAGGTTTTTCTTTGTGTTTTTTGAGTCCTCCAGGTTCGGGACGAAGATGGTCGATAAGAGATTTAGTTGCAGCTACTCCCTTATCTTTGTTCTTGAGGGTATCCATTATTTGCATTACTCCGGTGAGTAGTTGTAGAATATTGACTGCGCTACAAAGGCACTGATGCGTGGATTCAGTTCATGTTGCAGTTGCCTGTTCAGTTTGGGTGGTGGCATCCTTTCTTTGTTTCGAGGGGAGGGTAGTTTAGGGTTGAATAGGTCTGCTGATCTTAGTTTTTGTTCTATTTGGGTCGTCACAACTTGTGGATTTTACCTCAGGGGTCGCCATTGGTTGTGTTGCAGGAGTAGATTGGGTGGATGATGTGTTTGGGTTTATTGCGATGTCTATTTTAAGAACCTTTGCTGCGTCTGCATATGATATACTGTATGAAACTTTGATTTTCTGGATTCGTCTTTCTTGTTTCATAGTATTGCACCCTGCATATGCTGATGAATGTTGCTCCCCACATCTGCAGAATTTAACTTCATCCTTCTGTGTGCAGTGTTCGTATGAGTGAGAGCCGCCACAACGAACACATCTAGTAGCGCTACGACAGTTATTTGCCACATGACCAAGTCGTTGGCAGTTAAAGCAACGGATGACGGGTGGAATGAAAGGCTTGACTCTGAAGTTTTCATATCCTAGTTGGAAGGTTTCAGGGATGGTGGGAGTATTAAAAGTTAGGCAGACAGACAGACTTGTCTCCAATTTACCATCTTTTCTGCGCATTAGACGCTTGACTTCTAGGATACCTTGTTTCTTGCAATCTTCTAGAATTTCTTTGTCATCTAGTTCAGTGGGGATTCCAGTTATTACACCTTTACTCTGGGTTTCTGATTTTGGAAATTCGGTAGTTATAGTCCATTGATCAAGTTGCGACATGGCTTTGAGTTTTTTTGGCCTCGGCTGACGTATGACATCTTACAGAAATGCCCCCTTGATTGCTTTTGGTGACGCTTTTCACGAAGTTGCGACCTAGGAAGTTCAAGGCTTTAGCAATTTTAATCGGGCTAACCTTAGCAAGTTTGATGTCGGGGGAATTAATGATGACCAGTGTAGGTTGAACTTTGATGTTTGAGTTCTGAATGAGACGGCGTTTAGGTTGGGAGTTTTGTGGAGGGTCACTATCTGAATCTGTGTAGACGTCGCTGTATGTTATGTGCTGTCGTTTACGGCTTTTAGGTTGAGACTGTGTTTCATTTTGGGCTTGACTCATTAAATCTATCTAGGGTTGATCGTGATCTGTCATCATTCTCTTGAAGACTGTCATAAGACCTTTGATTAGATTGTGATAATTGATCCCATGAAGTGTCTGATTCCATCTCATCTTCCATCTTGGGGTGGAATCGGCCTAAAGCGGCCTAGAAAGGGGGAAAGCTTAAAGTTTAAAACCTCCTCATAATGAGATATTACTTACCAGTTGAAGTAGCAACACAAGAATCTTGAAAACTAATCAAGTATGCCAAACGAAGGCAGTCACTGGCTGACAGAGATTCTAATTTTCGTGCGCTCTCGAACATCCAATCCTACGTCCGGTCACGGCAAAATCTTCGCGGGTCTCTCTAACAACTTTTATTGCAAGACACACCCTTATATACACACACTACACTACTTAAACCATTCAACTGTAAAGCAATGAACGGAACCAATGTCCAATCGGCATCTAAGTTAGCTACATAACAATTTCAGGAATTTGTCAGGTGAGCGTACCTCTCTATAGGCCTAAACATGTACTTATTTAAATCACACAATACCACATGGCGTCGCTCCAGTGTTTATCAGAAACTTGAAATAGGTCTTTTACTTTGTCTGCCAGTTCTTCTAAACAATTCTTGATAACAGACGGCTATAAGAGCGCGAAGTCGTTTGCCTCGAGAGATCTTGCCCCGTAATATTTGGTTTAGTTTGTGTTCTGTGCAACCCGCTCGTTCTTCCGTCAACTGAATGTCTATTTGTTTGTGTATTTTGTTTGTTTTAGATTTGGGCATTTTTATAAACAAAAGCTGATTGTATTTGCCACCTACGTTTTCTACTTCAAAGTTTGTATAAGGCTGTAATCTTCTGAAACAACCGTAACAACTGACAAACCCGTCTTCTATTCTTGTATTTACGTGTTTACAGATGTCTTCTTTTACTTCCACATATGCCTCTGGAGGAGGTTTTTCGTTAATTAAAGCATAAAGCTTTCCAAATTCGATGGTAGGTAATAGCTAGTCATTGTCGTTTATAAATACTTTTTTGTTTAAGGGTGTGGGGATACGTTTTAAGCCGTGAACCCCAAACGCCTCGGAAGACCGCTAAAAACAACGGCCTCCCTTAACTTTACACCAAGCAGTTTTATTAATAAAATTAAATGAACTTTGCAAAAACCTAGCTCTGAGTACGGTTTTAGCTTCAAGAACTCTTCGCAGAGAGAATCGCACTCACGAGAACGACTCTGTAAATTTGGCTTCAAAACATCATCGCTATTTTTAAAGTCGCAAGTCATGCTTGTGACGTAAGCCCTCTTTAGTCAAACTGGAAAACCATCCTTCACGTTGGGGGTAGTTTTCTGTGAAACAAAAAATAAAAGCAGTTTAATACTCTTCTGTTTTACTAACTTTCCCCAGCATATTTATAATGCTTTCATTTAAATGTGCAATCGAGTGATTTTCCAAGTTTGCCAGAGACACGTCTGATATTAATACTTGCCGGCACTCAAACTAATGCACAATTTGTCACAACTGTTATATATTTAGATGATAACTGATATATTTTGCCAAACAGAGACACGCCAGCCAACTCAAACAAACACAGTACTCACGTTTAATCTTCATTCTCATCCAACGTAAAAGTCATCTCGATAGAGCCGAGATAGTACTCTTGCAGTCGCCTCGATAACTTACATCGAAATGATAGTTCCTGCTTCATCCATCTCATTTTATAATGGGAGGATTTCGCAACAGCGTAAAATGAGTCACTGTAAATTACATGTACACCAAAAATGAATTCAAGTACCCATATTGAGCAGAATCACCACTAAAGAAAGAAATTTCGCTATGTCACTGTGAGATTCCGTAATGTACATGTAATAACTGTGTGCCAGTTAGTACCACTATTGTGCAAAGAACTTCCGCATTGGAAAAACCCAACAAGACTCATTGACCTTGCTCAAAAAAAAAATTTAAAAAACCATTCCGCTTGGATAGACACACATACAACTGGCTTTGTGCAACACTGTGGATGTGAACTCTGATGTTAGTTAGGTCGTGTGAGACTGGCTGGCAAAAAAAAAAAAAACGAAAACAAAGAAAACCCTCGTTATCCCAAAGATAACGAGGATTACAATCAAATCTTTAATATGTAGGCCTAGTAACAGTTCAATCTGCTTCGTCTATTAAACGAGCATATGGGTGTTCATCTAAATCTATAGCCACTGCTGGATGAGACACAGTTATCTCTACATCTTCGTCATATTCAATTCTTTAAGTTGAATTTTTCTACATCTACATCCAAGTCAGATTCTGGGTCGGGATCATCTTCTCTTCTAAATCTCAGTCTTTTATAACAATCGTAGTCGCTGTTATTGTCGTATGTAAACATTAAAAACGGTAAGCCATGTAAATCTTTACAGTTGATGCAATAATCGCAATCAGTACAGTTATCACAACTGGTGCAACAATAACAACTGTTGCATTTATTGCAGTTATCACAATGCAATCTATGCATTTGTCAGAACAATTACAGTTCTCACAGTGTCTACAAGTTTCGCATGCGTCACAAGATTAGTTACATTTTCTACAATCATTACATTCATCGATATGATTTGAGTTTACACAATGTTTACAATTGCAAGCGTCTGTCATATTAATGGATTCAATTGTGTCTTTACAAAAGTAACACTTAACGTTGGTTTTTCGGTCTGGCATCTATATCTTGGTTTGTGACACGTTTTGATTTGATGGCATTCTTATTTGTATTAAATACTTTTATGTAACAATTCAGAATTGATATCATTTTTATTGGCGCTTATGCTCAAAGAGTAGAGGTCCTAAATTTATTTCGCCCTCTATGGAATTTCATAATATTTGTGGATTTGTTTTGTCAGATTCAAAGTCGGGCGAGGAGGTTGTGGAATTTCATAATATTTGTGGAATTTCATAAAATTTGTGGAATGTCATAATAATTTGAATTTTTTTGGTTTTTGTGAGGGGTCGGGTAGGTATAGGAGGTTTCATTTTATGCCAGGATCGGCACTTCCCTACTACTGCTCTCCAGAGAAAATCACCCCTCAAAACAGTCATGAGGCCTAAAAATAGAGCAATTTGGAGGGCCCCTGTTTGGCCCAATACTTTCAGAAATACAATCTGGCAATCCCGCTTATTCCATCCTCCTTAAACAACCACCCAGTCTACGTGCCACGAAATCTTATAATAGCAGAAAATATGAAGGCATTTAAGGCAATGGAAGTGCATTTAGGACATGGTAAGAAGAAAATTAATTCGTACGTTCGGATTACAATTTCGTACGTAGCCACTGGTGGAGGCCACCACAAAAATCTGCGATAGCATTACCGTGGTCACCGGATTCGTTCTCATTAAATCAGCCAGAAACCTGACTTGTGTTTGCTTGTGAAAACATTTTAGTTTGAGGAATTCAAACATTTTGTGAGGCCAAGTGATTTTTTTAAACACATACACATTACACCAAATTGCTTGTTATAATGTAAACAATGATAACCTCAGCATGCGTTTTATGATATAAATATTTATTGTAGCCCCCTGCATTGACATTTGCACTGACCAGTACAGTTGATAGTGGTTTTATGCACCCCCCTATTTTTTTGAACACTGTTTACCAGTCTAATGCTATTTAGTACACAGCAGCAGTGGTTCCAACCAGTTACATAACACTTCCTGTAGGGCACTGCTGCCATGTGTGGGTGCCTTTGTTCTCTTGAGTCATTCTGACTCCATGCTTCAGAGCAGTAACATTGGCTCCACACCATAGCTTACAGTGTCCGTCTGATTTCCTCTTGTTTTACAGGTATGTTATGATCATTAATATTTTTATGAATGATGGGAATAAGGAACCTCTAAAATTTGTATTATGCACTGAAGATACTGTACCCGCATTGAAGGATTTAGCATTAGTTTTTATGCTTATTTTGATAACTTTGGGCACTTTGTTTCTAACAAAGCAAACAGGCAGAACATGCCGGAGGACAAAGGGGAATTCGGTCCTCTTGACCCAAAGTGTTTAAATACTTGTGGATATGTTGCTTTGCCAAGATTGAGCCAGATTTTGGTTTGTAGGGGCTGAACTTCATTTGTTCCCCTGGCTTTGCCTGTGTTTTTCCTTGCTACTAGTATTCTTCTTTGCCCCTAGCCCTTGAAGTATTTCTTAAGTATTTCTTAAGTATTTCTTAAGTATTCCTTGCGTAGACTTGACTTATGATGCTGTACTGATTCTGAATGCTCATGATTTACAGCTACCGTTGAGTAATGATTCTAGGAATGATTTATATCATTTGTAATACTTGAGAAGCACACAGCCTTGATTTGGAGTTGTTTTGCAGTGTTAATAGCTCTGAAGAAACCATTGTTTAGACATCGCCTCGACCATGTGTGTGTGTGCAAGGCCTGGTCAAAATTACCCATGCCTTGATGAGAACCAATATTCTAGTGATGTTGAACATGTAGTGACCATGCTGGTCTGGTGGTCTAGCACGAATTTAATAGCAGAGTTATTTATAGTGCTCAGTACTTTCATTTCTCTATTATTGATATTAACTTCATGTATTCAGTATTGTGTAGAATGCGGCTGAGTGATATACATTTATTTCTATTAAGACTGTGAAGGATCAGTCCGATTTTACTTCAGTTTTGTGTCTATGTAAAATTCACTAGCATGTGGACCAGAGCACTTTTTAGCAATAGTTAAGACCACCTATCTCAGCAGGTGGCATTTCTTTGTTCTAGAGCCCTGTAGGCAGGCATGGCCTGCATTGGCATGCGGTATGATGAGAGCATGGGCAAAATCACTCATGCATGATTAACTGTTTACTGGTTGACTCATCGCTGGACTAGACCCTGTGTTGACTTAGGCCACAGAATCGATACTTGATTATAGTGACTATTTACATGTACTGTACATGCATTGTGGCCCAAGGAGTTGGTATTTTTATCGATACTGGGATCGAATTTAGGATTTAGGGTCTTTTATTATTGTTTCACCATTGCTGTTACTGTGTGAACTTCCAGCATTTTTGCGAATAATTCGTTAGACGATGATGGTTATTTTTCATTGCAGTGTTAGTTCTAATTACTTTCCTTGAGAAATGAGATACCGTTCTAGATTAATGGTAAATTTCTTTAGATTATTTTGTAACTATGTTTTGTATTTGTGTAATCATTCTGACTCCATGCTTCAGAGCAGTAACATTGGCTCCACACCATAGCTTACAGTGTCCGTCTGATTTCCTCTTGTTTTACAGTGCTCTGGAGTCTTCTTTTTTTAATGTGCACTTCGTGGTAACCAATACCAGGTTACCGTGGGGTTGCAACATTTGGCGACCACGAAGGGATGGGTGTTGTTGTCCCTTGCGCCAACGGGGGATGATTGGTCGCACCCGTCCAGAGACATGAACCAAGGCGGCATGATATAGGAGGAGAAGAGACTGCCCGTGAAGCCACTACTTGCTGCACAAGGGTTGCTACTGGCTGAGAGAGGTGAAAGGCCACAGGGAGTTGACAAGGGGTACCAGCACAAGGGATTGAGCCAGCCGGACTGACCTGGAATCGCCATGGCAGAGTCGCCGCAAGAGCTATGTGGCCAGTTGATGCAGCAAGTTGGTCTGCTGTCACAGGCATCTCTGATAAAGACCTGTGACCATTTGGGGTTGACCAGCTCAGAAGATGACAGCCCCAAGTTGCTGCTGAGGAGGATCAACCGCTACCTGTTGAGCGATGAGTTGGAGCAGAGAGATGACGAGGGGATGGCCACCTATACGGAATTGCACGATTTCCTTGGGGCAATGAGTACCACTGGTGGATCCCAGACGCAGCAGCCAGAGGCATCCAACCCCACCCTCAACAACGTAGTGAATGGTGCCCCTACAGCAAATGCCACTACGACAGCAACCAGTGCCCCCACAGTGACTACGAGTTCAGCAGCAACCAGTACCCCCATAGTGACCACTAGTTCTGCAGTAACCAGTGCTCCTTCAGAAACCCCGCCCCCAGCAAGTCTCCTGAGCCTTACGAGAAGAGAGTTTAAAATCTCTGGTCAGATCGGGGAACCAGGTCAAAAAGACCGTCTGTCATTCTCGAGCCTGGCCCACCAGATTGAGAGCGGACGGGCCCGGGGACACTCCGAGCGGGACATCGTTGATGCAGTCATCCGTGCAGTTGTGCCGGGGTTGCCCTTGCGCAGCTACTTGGAGGGCAGGGCGAACCTGACATTGCCAGTTCTAAGACAGATCCTGCGGTCCCACTATCGGGAACAAGATGCCACCGAACTGTTCCACCGGTTATCCCGCCTTGCTCAAGACGGTCGGGAACCAGCCCAGAGCTTCCTGGTACGCGCTATGGATCTGAGGCAGAAGGTTGTGTTTGCCAGTCAGGAGACCGGTTCTGGCCTCAAATACAACCCCACCCTGGTACAGAACATGTTTGTACATGCACTGCTAACTGGCCTGCGCAGCGATGCAGTAAAGGCGGAGCTGCGTCCTTACTTGCAGAATACCAGTATCACCGATGAGGAGCTATTTGCCAAGCTGAATCTTGCTGCAAGTCAAGAGGCAGAGCGACAGGAGAAACTGGGGACCAACAAAGGACGACCAGTCGAAGTAAGGGAGGTAACACAGAGTGACGCCCAGACACAACCAGGCAACAAGGGCAAAAGACAACCAAAGCAGGGCACTCTAACTTCAGACATCGCTGAACTCAAAGCTGGCATTGCAGAAATCGCTAATGTTTTGAGGGGAGCTCAGACAGCACCAACTCGCCAACCAGCAAACTGGAAGACCGTGGCAACACCTCGAGCACGGGGATGCCAACTCTGCCAACGGGATGGGAAAGGAGACACTTGTGACCATTGTTATAAGTGTGGTTCAAGCGAACACTATGCACGAGGTTGCCGTCGTGGAAAATATCTGCAGTCGGGAAACGCCCAAGGGTTGCTGCCGAGGGACGAGCAGTAACCAGATCTCATCCTCAACAGCAGTCCCAACCCTTCCAAGTTTCCAAAGTGTCATCAAAACAGCAGGTCAGCAAACTCGTTGGTGAGAGATGCCTGGTAAATTGTTGGATCAACAGTGTCAGGGCACGAGTGTTGTGGGATACTGGGGCCCAGGTATCTATACTCCCCACCGAATGGAAAGAATATCACCTCCCCAGTGTTCGCACAAGACCCCTGAGTGAACTACCAGGAACTGAAGACCTCGACTTGACTGCGGCGAATGGGACCAAGATACCATTTGAGGGTTGGATTGAGATTGCCTTCCAACTGATGTCTGGACCCAGTACAGCCATTAAAGTCCCGGTTTTGGTGACCTCTGGAACCACGGGGGTCCCCATCATTGGCTATAATGTCATCAAAGAGATTGTCCAGAATGACTCGGAGGGAGTCTCACCCATCAACATTGTCCGAACGGCGTTCCCATCAATGAGAAGACATGAGGTTGAAGTCCTCGCTCACCTGATACGAGATGACCATGCAGAACAACAGGCAGATGTCAGGGTGGGCAGACAGAACATAACTCTCCCCAGCAGGGGCTATACCTACGTCACAGGCAGAGTACGATCAACCAAACCCATGGGGGAAACCACAGTCCTCTTTGAACCCGCAGAAATTGACCAGTGGCCACCAGAGCTGGAAACTCCACCAGTGGTACTCCAGATAGCAGGAGCGACAACAAAAGTCAGGCTTTTGGTGCTCAACACTGCCACGTATGATGTCACGCTTAGAGGCCGTACCCTGCTGGGCACACTGAAGCCAGTAGACGATGTTCAGTCAGTCCCATTGGAGCCCACACATGAGAAGCAGGCAGAGAACATATGCTCCATCCATAATCATGCAGCCACCACTGCATGGATCCCCCCTGTTGACCTCAGCCACTTGACGGAGGAACAGCGTCATATGGCAACAGAACTGCTGAGGAAGGAAGCTGGCGCCTTTGCCAAAGATGACAATGACCTAGGGTGCATACCAGACCTTCAGATGCACATCAGACTGAAAGACAGCCAGCCGGTGCAGAAGACGTACATGTCTGTCCCTCCACCTCTTTATCGAGAGGTCAAGTCCTATCTTCAGGATTTGATACGACGTGGTTGGATCAGCAAGTCAGAGTCGCCTTATAGTTCACCAGTAGTCTGCGTCCGGAAAAAGGACGGGTCACTTCGTCTCTGCATAGACTATCGTGAGCTAAACGGCAAGACGATCACCGACAGACAACCCATCCCGAGGATCCAGGATGTTCTGGACAGTCTTGGGGGAAATGCCTGGTTCTCCACCCTGGACCAGGGCAAGGCCTATCACCAAGGATTCGTCGCTGAAGAGAGTCGTCCGGCAACTGCATTTATAACACCTTGGGGGCTGTACGAGTGGATACGCATCCCTTTCGGCTTGACCAATGCCCCAGCCGTCTTTCAGAGAGCGATGGAGACTTGTCTTGATGGTCTGGTGGGAGAAATTGCGGTTGTCTACCTAGACGACATCTTGGTCTACAGCGACACGTTCAGTGCCCATCTTGAACGTCTGCGTCAGGTGCTGCAGCGTCTGCGGGAACGGGGTGTGAAGCTAAAACCAGCCAAATGCAGCCTTTTTCAGAAGGAAGTTCGATATCTGGGAAGGATCGTCTCAGAGGAGGGCCACAAGATGGACCCCGCCGACATTGCAGCCATCGAGTCACTAAGACAAAAGAGTCCCAGTACGGTGGGAGGACTGAGACAGCTTCTGGGATTGCTCGGGTACTATCGGCAGTACATACAGAACTTCTCGAGCAAAGCGAAACCCCTCTATGAACTGCTCAAGAGCCCCAGTGATGAAAGGGAAGCCAAGCAGAATAGTCATCAGTGGAGGGGCACAAACAAAACGATTGCCAAAAGGGGTGCTGGCCAGCCCTCATCACGACAGCCGATCACATGGGAACGTAAGCACCAGAATATCCTTGAGGACCTACTGAGCTGCCTCACATGCCCTCCAGTAATGGGATTTCCTGACCACGAGAAAGCGTTCATACTGCACACTGATGCTTCTCAAGATGGTCTTGGGGCAGTGTTGTACCAGGAACAAAATGGAAAGAAGCGAGTCATTGGCTATGGGTCGCGGACACTAAATGCAGCTGAAAAGAACTACCACCTTCATTCTGGCAAGCTGGAGTTCCTGGCCCTAAAATGGGCTGTGACACAAAAGTTCCGGGACTACCTATACTATGCTCCACACTTCACGGTATACACTGACAATAACCCCCTGACATATGTCCTCTCAACGGCCAAGCTCAATGCAACAGGACACAGGTGGGTGGCTGAACTTGCCGATTTTCGGTTCACAATCAAATACCGCCCAGGGAGGAACAATGCCGACGCAGACACTCTGTCCCGACAACCACTGGATATTGATGAGTTCATGGCCAAGTGCACTGAAGAGACAAGCACAGATCAGATAAAAGCAGTAGTTGAGGCCGTCAGTGCTTCCAGAGCTGGTTGTTGCCCGTGGATCTCCGCCATCACCACGATGACGTCGAGCCCAGATGAAAAGGTGACAGTCACCCAGGGTATAAGCAGGGAGGACCTGAAGCAAGCGCAATGTGAAGACCGCTGTCTGGGGCGTGTTATGGAGTATGTTAAAGGGAAGCGTCGCCCAAGCCGACAGATTGCAGCACAAGAACCAGCTGACGTACAAGCATACCTCAGAGAGTGGTCCAAACTACAGGTGGATGGTGGTGTTCTCCTTCGAAAGTGTGGCAGGAGGTCTCAGCTGGTTCTCCCTCAGAAACTACGGTCAGTGGTATACAGAGAGTTACATGAGGAGATGGGACATCTTGGTGCTGAGCGAGTTGTCAACCTGGCCCGAGATAGGTTTTACTGGCCGGGGATGCAAAGAGACATCGAGCACTACATCCAGAATGTTTGCCGGTGTCTTCAACAGAGGAAACCAAACCAACCAACCAGAGCACCCCTGAAGAGCATTGTCACCACAGCCCCATTTGAGTTAGTCTCTGTGGACTTCATCCATCTTGAAAGGAGCGTCGGTGGTTACGAGTACATTCTGGTCATTGTTGACCATTTTACTCGCTTCGCTCAAGCCTACCCAACAACAAACAAATCTGGCCGGACCGCTGCAGATAAGATATTCAATGATTTCATCTTGAGGTTTGGTTTCCCCCACAAACTGCATCATGACCAGGGGCGAGAGTTTGAAAACAACCTGTTCCGGAGGCTGCAAACCTTGTCTGGAATCTCTCCATCACGGACCACACCCTATCACCCAATGGGGAATGGTCAGGTGGAGAGGTTTAACCGGACACTGCTGGGGATGTTGCGCACTCTTCCGGAAGATGAGAAGTCGCGCTGGAAAGATGCTGTCAACAAAGTTGTCCACGCCTACAACTGTACACGCTCCGAGGCCACCGGATTCTCACCGTTCTTCTTGCTGTATGGTCGCAATCCCCGTCTCCCCATAGATCTGGCTTTCGGCCTGTCTAATGATGACTTCGGAACTAAGGATCACCAAGAGTACAGCAGAGTCTGGCAGAAACAAATGGCAAATGCTTATGAGAGGGCACGACAAAATGCAGTTAAGTCGGCCGCCAGAGGGAAACAGCAGTTTGACAAGAGGGTTCACAGCACGGTCCTGCAGA
Organism: Acanthaster planci; assembly: GCF_054643075.1. NCBI lineage: Eukaryota > Metazoa > Echinodermata > Asteroidea > Valvatida > Acanthasteridae > Acanthaster > Acanthaster planci. The sequence continues at coordinate 5,861,028 of NC_141792.1, read as the reverse complement.
GTGGTGACAGGGTGCTAGTTCGGAACCTGAGTGAAACCGGTGGCCCGGGGAAACTGCGAGCTCACTGGGAGAAGGAAATCTACGTCGTTGTTGAGCGGAAGGCAGTAGACTCTCCTGTATATGAGGTCCGACCAGAAAGCGGGAGGGGCCGTCACCGGACCTTGCACCGAAATTTACTCCTACCCTGCACCGATCTTCCAGGCGAGTACCAAAACACAGCCAAGTCACGTTGCCGACAGCAGACTGGTACCGGGGGGCGAGCCAGGCAAGCTTGTCAAGGAAAAGATGTATCAGGCAACTCGGACTCTGATAGCTCTGAAGATGAACTTTTGGTCTGCACACCACCCGAAGTTGCCCCAACACTGAATGTAGAGGCCCCGACCTTCATTCCAGGGAGCAACCTGCAGCCGCAGAACAACAAAAATGGTGGCGACCAGTTCAATCTAGCTGCAGATGTCAACGATGAAGCCATCCATCCGGAATCAACCTGCACACCGAAGCTCCTGACACAAGCTGATCCAGTCAGTCAACCAGCTGCTACCCCAGTCCCAGGGGCCGACTCGGAACCTGCCATCGCCCTAGAACATGCAGCTGATCCACCTTCTCCTGCCACCCCAGAGCCGCAGACTGATCCAGGTGCTGATGTCCATTCAGACTTGGGGATGCATTTATGCCCGTCCCCCACCCGGGACCCAGTGATGGATGCACCCCCTCCTGCTGTTCAACACCAAACAACGTGTCAAGCTCCAACCCCTTCCTCTGAGCCAGATGATGCTGCAGCGGACACCAAAACTGACCAGCCGGCAGATGTTCCGGAGCAGCCTGCTGGACCATATGGAGACTACACAACAGAGCCTGAACCGCAGGTTAATCCAGATTCTAGACCAGCAAGGGACAGGAGGCCACCTCAGCGTCTGACCTATGAGCAGTTGGGTCAACCCCAGCAGCAGCCAGAAAGAATCAGCGAAGTCAGAGCCCATGACCCCCGCCAAGGTCTTCAACTTCCAGTTTGGCCCATGTGCATGACCCCCCCAGCTGTGACTCCAATGATGTGGCCCCAATACCCCATGCCATGGCCACCACATGTGACACCATGGAATCCACAGCAGATGCCGGTGTATCCATGGCAACAGCTGCCACCCACTCAGCAGTCCTGACGATACAACCAGGATGGACACTTGTCAACAAACTGTAGTTGATTTTCAGGACATGTAGACTAGTGACTGCCCATGATACGCGTATTGTTTTTTTTGGTGACGAAGAAATGTTGAGGACAACATTTATTTTTTCCAGGGGAGAGTGTAGCCCCCTGCATTGACATTTGCACTGACCAGTACAGTTGATAGTGGTTTTATGCACCCCCCTATTTTTTTGAACACTGTTTACCAGTCTAATGCTATTTAGTACACAGCAGCAGTGGTTCCAACCAGTTACATAACACTTCCTGTAGGGCACTGCTGCCATGTGTGGGTGCCTTTGTTCTCTTGAGTCATTCTGACTCCATGCTTCAGAGCAGTAACATTGGCTCCACACCATAGCTTACAGTGTCCGTCTGATTTCCTCTTGTTTTACAGGTATGTTATGATCATTAATATTTTTATGAATGATGGGAATAAGGAACCTCTAAAATTTGTATTATGCACTGAAGATACTGTACCCGCATTGAAGGATTTAGCATTAGTTTTTATGCTTATTTTGATAACTTTGGGCACTTTGTTTCTAACAAAGCAAACAGGCAGAACATGCCGGAGGACAAAGGGGAATTCGGTCCTCTTGACCCAAAGTGTTTAAATACTTGTGGATATGTTGCTTTGCCAAGATTGAGCCAGATTTTGGTTTGTAGGGGCTGAACTTCATTTGTTCCCCTGGCTTTGCCTGTGTTTTTCCTTGCTACTAGTATTCTTCTTTGCCCCTAGCCCTTGAAGTATTTCTTAAGTATTTCTTAAGTATTTCTTAAGTATTTCTTAAGTATTCCTTGCGTAGACTTGACTTATGATGCTGTACTGATTCTGAATGCTCATGATTTACAGCTACCGTTGAGTAATGATTCTAGGAATGATTTATATCATTTGTAATACTTGAGAAGCACACAGCCTTGATTTGGAGTTGTTTTGCAGTGTTAATAGCTCTGAAGAAACCATTGTTTAGACATCGCCTCGACCATGTGTGTGTGTGCAAGGCCTGGTCAAAATTACCCATGCCTTGATGAGAACCAATATTCTAGTGATGTTGAACATGTAGTGACCATGCTGGTCTGGTGGTCTAGCACGAATTTAATAGCAGAGTTATTTATAGTGCTCAGTACTTTCATTTCTCTATTATTGATATTAACTTCATGTATTCAGTATTGTGTAGAATGCGGCTGAGTGATATACATTTATTTCTATTAAGACTGTGAAGGATCAGTCCGATTTTACTTCAGTTTTGTGTCTATGTAAAATTCACTAGCATGTGGACCAGAGCACTTTTTAGCAATAGTTAAGACCACCTATCTCAGCAGGTGGCATTTCTTTGTTCTAGAGCCCTGTAGGCAGGCATGGCCTGCATTGGCATGCGGTATGATGAGAGCATGGGCAAAATCACTCATGCATGATTAACTGTTTACTGGTTGACTCATCGCTGGACTAGACCCTGTGTTGACTTAGGCCACAGAATCGATACTTGATTATAGTGACTATTTACATGTACTGTACATGCATTGTGGCCCAAGGAGTTGGTATTTTTATCGATACTGGGATCGAATTTAGGATTTAGGGTCTTTTATTATTGTTTCACCATTGCTGTTACTGTGTGAACTTCCAGCATTTTTGCGAATAATTCGTTAGACGATGATGGTTATTTTTCATTGCAGTGTTAGTTCTAATTACTTTCCTTGAGAAATGAGATACCGTTCTAGATTAATGGTAAATTTCTTTAGATTATTTTGTAACTATGTTTTGTATTTGTGTAATCATTCTGACTCCATGCTTCAGAGCAGTAACATTGGCTCCACACCATAGCTTACAGTGTCCGTCTGATTTCCTCTTGTTTTACAGTGCTCTGGAGTCTTCTTTTTTTAATGTGCACTTCGTGGTAACCAATACCAGGTTACCGTGGGGTTGCAACATTATTATTTTCTTCCTGCAACGGCAATTCTTCCTTTGGAAAAAAATCAGACATTGCAAACAAAATTGACTATAAAAGATCATTTTTTAGAAGATTATTTCTTAAGAAGAGGATCATTTAAAACAATCTATGAATGTATGTACTAAGCTAAGCAAGTTTGAATCAATTGAGCTGATCGATACACTTCCGATTCTATACTTCTTACTTCTGGTTGTTATAATCAGGATTTGAATTCCAGAATTTCTAGGTCTTGCTTGCCATTATCTTGTCTTTTTATTACAGACTATTTTATAATTTAATGGTTTTATAATTTAATGGTTTTGTAATTGATAAAGGTTATTTCAAAATCCCAAATATAAACAGACAGTTTATTTCAAAATCCCAAATATGAAAGATAAAGCAATCAACGACACACCAGTCGCAAAAAACATGCGTTCGGATTTAGTCAGTTGATTTTCCTTACAAAAAGTTTCGGCTTGCATTTCTGCAATACTGTGTCACCAATGTGGTCTATATCGGCTCGCATATCACCAAGCATGACCTCAATGTCTACATAGTCGGCTTGAAATTCTGCTAACTGGTCTTGTATCTCGCTCAGGTTCTCTAAAAGGTCTTGCCCCATTTAAATTAAAACCTTTATAAAATAAGAAGGCGAGTGAGTGCATTAATGATGGTAGGAGGAGCTATAGTCAATGCGTTGGCATTGGGTCCAATTTTTTATTTAGCAGCCTGTCTCAAAAACGAGTCGACGAGGAAAGAAAGAAACACGATTTAGCTTCGGAACATTGGCGCAAGAAAACCAACCCGGGGAAGAAAATCGAGTCCATCAGTTAGATTTTTTAAACGAACATATGAAACAAGAACGCGTGAGTCAACAGGAATTCGTCATTGTGGACGAATCGTTACGCGCTTATTCAGAACTAAGCGGACAAAATGTATTGCCCTGGCTACAAGAGCAGTCAGAGCCCAAGTTGTCCGATTTTTAGGAACCTTCGGAAGATCAGAAAGTTAGAGAATTGGTTTAGATTCTTCTCGGAGGAACTGCTTGAGTCGGTTTTTTGGCGTATCAGTATGGTTAACTTTATTTAAAATGGAGGAAGAATTTTCAAAATTGTTTTATAGCGAGCAAGGCTATTGAAGAGGCGAAAGTGCCATAGACCAGTTGCATCAAAAGACGGGCGCAGACAAAAGCGCGGCGAGAAGGTGGTTAAAAAACAGGCCGTGTGGCAAATTTATTTACCCGCACCTGGATATACACCCAGGCCAACTACTGTTGGAAAAGAATCGATCGAACCCAACGACGCGCATCAGATAAATATGTTATATTTAGGCCTACCGTGGGATCGAGTTAAAAGAAAAACTTATAAATACGCTTTGACCGTAGTGGACGTAGCTTCTAAATATAAAGAAGCAGAACCTTCAACGAGTAAAACGGAATTACCCCCCAATGTCGTCGTTCGGTATTTGTATTACTCCGGTGAGCAAGAAAGCGGAACTACAAGAAGAGCGACCAATTCCATCTGGAGCGTAGACGTTTATCAAGTGGAAAAGCACACGAGCCAACAAACGAGTCAATGGCAAAAGGTGACAACAGACCCTACTTTATATTATTTATTCGATAGGCCAAAACGGTCTTTTGTGCGAGAAGAGCTTCAAGTGGTGCCAGAGGACACCGAGTTACCGCCTTCTTCCGATATTCGGTAATGACCATAGGCTAAAGTATCTATCCCATTGGGCAGTAAGTAACGCTTGGTGTCTAACGGAGAAAGGCTCAGTTTGTTTTGACCTACCGAAAATAAGTTATGTTTGTTTGATCTAAACAACTGTTGTTTAAAAAATCCTTGGTGCTAGTTTAACAGACAGTCTTTATAATTTGCGTGCGATAGTTCCTTTTTCCGTTTATCTCTGGTAACGCCTTTCGCTTTCATTTACGGCTTCTGTTAAAATAGAATACATTTTTGGTCTAATGCAGATGGCATCGACACTAATTCTCCGTCAAATTCATCCTTCATTTTGCCAATGACTTTTTTATTTGTTGGGTCGTAAATTGGATGATCCGGAGGGTAGTTAAACAAATCAATATTAATCAATATTCATATACATCGTCGGTTTCAATTGCTAACAATAAAGAATCGGTATCTGTACAGATGGACTTTAATTTATCTCCAAAATGATGTTTCCTCTTGTAATGAAATTCATACATTTGAATTTTGGATAAATCTAAAATACAAACGCCACAGTAGATAGGCTTGTTCAACATGGTCTTGTCTTTAAACATTTCGACAAACGAAAGATTGCAATCAGGAAACGCGGTTACCTTCTTAAAATTTGATAATGAAGACAATTTTGTAGATTTCTTTGTATCTTCACTCCGAAGCAGACGACCTACAATATGGTTATGCGTGTCCTTCATTGATTTGCCAAACATGGTTGGATCTGACCAACAAATGGTTGGATCTTTAATTTTAAAGACGCGGGCGAGTAGCAAAGCATCTGTTTTGACATATAGGTCGTGAAAATCGCCTAGGTTTTTACACTTGAACTTGTGGAAAATTTCTTGTGCTCTTGTATAATCTTCTTGGGATAGGCCTATATCTTCTTTTTTTGTTTTTGTTCTTCCACCGTATTTTTAACATCTGGTTCTATATACACCGTTGTGATGTTTGACCAAAAAGTAAATTCAGCCGTAACAAAATCTACTGCCAGAAGATTTTGCCGTTCCTTTTTTAATTGGACTCTAATCGCCGTCTGTAATCTGTTAGTACCTATTGCCTTTAATTGTTTCAATGCCAAGTTTCAATATCTTTCTTGTGCGTAATAAAAAATTGAACTGCATCGTCATTAAAAATGAGCGGTGTTAATTCCCAATTTCGGTAGTTGCCTTTAAATCTTTTAACGTCGCCTACGTCTAATTCGCGGAAAAATTCGGGATTTGTAAAAGCTTTAATTGCGGCAATGAAATCTTTTTTTAAGATTTGGCCTCGTCGACCCGTAGCTATCGGTCGAAAATTATTGTCATCTGCCAATTGCTTTGACACGCCAATAGATTTGCGAGGTAAATTTTGAAATTGCTTTGAAGAATTTCTCACTGCTTGTATTAATTCCATGCGCTGGTATAACAGCAAAGGACGACGCGGTTGTGGTAGTTAAAGTAATATTGTAATTGTCAATGTACTTCAATAATAATGATTTTTCTCCGTGAATTATAAGCAAAGAGACCGTGTTTATAATGTAATCTGTTATAACTTGACTCGTTTTGATTTTATGACATTATTATTTGTATTAAATACTCTTATGTAATAATCAGAATTGATATCATTTTTATTGGCGCTTCTGCTCAAAGAGTAGATAGCGCTAAATTTATTTCGCTCTCTGTGGAATTTCATATTTGTGGATTTTTTGTCAGATTCAAAGTCGGGCAAGGAGGTTGTGGAATTTCATAATACTTGTGGAATTTCATAATATTTTTGAAATTTGTTGGTTTTGGTGAGGGGTCGGGTTGGTATAGGAGGTTTCATTTATGCCAGGATCGGCACTTCCCTACTATAGGCCTTGGCCTAGCCTACTAGAGCAATATCTTCTGAAGTCATTGGTTAAGCCACTAAAATTGAAAGGAAAATGAAAGATGAGGAAGTGAGCTTTAAATTGATGTGTCTTCAACACCTGTGAAACTTGTGAGCATTTTTTCTGATTTTTTGAAGTGGGATTTTTGGCTTTTGTTATCGTATTGTTGTCCGAGGCAGCTTATTCACTGGTCTGTACAGGCCTATCATGGAACTTTCGCTCTCAGCTAGCTGTTGCGCAAGTTCAAAGCTGCTGCTTGAACGTGGAACACGTGCACAGTAGACTGGTTCCCGTCCCGTGCATAGTCCCCAGACGTCTTACAGACGTCCTTCGATACCTGGTAGGGACGGGGCCAGGGATGCAGATGGGGACCAGTCCAACATGCACATTTTTGCATTGTTGGCCCGAATTAAGGTCGGTGAAGGTTGCCGCTGCTCTCCGTCCATGAAGTGTTGTCCGTTACTGTGACCATAGAGCTTGGCTGGTCAACAAATACACATGTAGGTTTGTTTCCATGTCCACTTATTTAGACCCTATGTTGCTTGAGACTTTTGCAAAGTTTTGTAGATGTGTGGCCAGGTAGTCTTCTGGCTTGGGAGGCCATGCAAAATGCTGCATGCGTACTACTTCTACCTAGTACTAGCCCCACAATAGTGTGGCACGGACTCTCACTCCCGATCCGCCCTTAGCCATACATCCATATCCGTATACGCAATTTCGTGTCGGCGTATTGAACATTTCGGAGCATCCACTTATCATATCATCGTGGGCGCAATTTCCTTTGCTCACGAACATGATCCTTTACCTTTCCGCTTTCTGAAAACCATTTATTGAATGATTTCACTCTCGTTATTCAGGTATTTTCTAGTCTTTTTGCCTTTATCCATTCATTTATCCATGGGCTCGCTCTCACAGTCGCCATCTTTAAAATAAGGTCGTTGAACATAGCCCCACTGGTGTGGCACGGATCACTCCCGATTTAAGGATAAATCGGGAGTGATCCGTGCCATACTAGTGGGGCTACGTTGAACATTACGTCACTTGATCCCTAATCTTCTCGACGGCTGTTCCATGTCGAGACATATGTAATACATGGACTGAGCGATAAGATACTACATGTACTGATGGGCTCGTCCAAAACTTGGGCAGCAGTTTATATGTCTTGATATGGAACACTCCACTCGGTAGAGCTAATCCTCCCCCAAAGACCCTATGGTATTGGCCCCAAAATGGGGTTGTTTCTACCATCCCTACCTCCCAACCCTCGACGATCCAAACACATCTGCATTCTCTGTGGACGTATGTCACACGACAACAGACGCAGCGTATTTGTGTAACATGTGTTTATGTCGCTTTGGATACCAGTCCCCATAATTCTGATTACTCCCACTAAGATTATGTATAGAGAAGTCTGGAAAATCTGTGCTCAGGGAACCACACTAATCACAAATTGGCTCCACCATTTTGCAATCGGAAGGGCAGACCTTTTACTTACGATCTTGCCTCTCTTCAGCAAATGATCTGCACCTTAAACTTGTACGTGTATTGTCTTTCAAAAATGACTACAGTACTTAAAGGGCCCATGCAGACCTCCCTGAACTAACTGCTGTTTTCTACTTTCAATTGTGCTTTACTATGTCAGTCATATTATAAGTAATGATGAACAAATGGAGTAAATTTTCTTTAAATATGGCTTATTGCTGTTTTTCAAATTGGCTTTCTCAAATTTTTAAATTTTGACAAATGGCAGGGCTGTTTGTCATGTAGGTTTCAGAACCCTCAAATAGTCTGGCACCATTTCGTCTGTGTCAACCCAGAGTATCACATGCAACTTCATGGCACGGTATATATATTTATGCAAAATATCTGTACACGTGTCATGCGTGTACGCACGTACAGACCTGCGCCTACGTACATGTATGTATGTACGTGAGTACAAAACGTCAAAACATTCAGGTTTGAAGTGGTTGCTGCATAGCTTGGAGCTTGGCGATGGCCCAGTCCACTTTGCCATTTGAGCCTCACTTTTCACTGACCAAATTTTTCAATATTTCCCATCTTTTGGAAAATCGTGGATACTTGTGCCATCTTTACTTGTGTTGCCACAACCTGCAGCAATGCACCTAGTTGGCACCTGGTTGGCATTCTCCACAAATTCGACTAGTATTGTAGCAAACTTTTGGTGATGTCGAAATTGTGTTTTCGGACTAACCGCTCTGGTACACATACACACAGTGCTTGTGCTGGCGCCGCTGGCCGATGTGGGTTTCAAACGTATCTAACAATTATGCAAATTTTCTATGCTAATAAGGTGCTTTTCTTGGGCCGGAGCCATTTTACAAAAAACTCTTAATAATTTTTTGTTTCATACGTAATCATTAAGGCTATAACTTTTACTGACAGGAAATCTTTTTAAACATATTATCTTCCATTCAAACTAATAAAAACACATTTCACGGGCCCTTTAAAAAGTAAACTAAGAAAAAATCACTTCCCTAAGCTTATGAGTGAGTTATTAACTCAGTACAACTATCGGTAAGTGGAAATTAGTGTCTTCTACTGGGCCTCACTTAAGCTTGTTGAGATCCATGTGCATGTACATTGTAGCCTATGTTAAGCAAAATCTGTACAGGTAAAACATGCTTGCTCAATGTGGTGGATCTGTCCTCAAAACAAACTGAGCATTCAGACACTGTTCTAATACTGCTAGTTCAGAATGCTAGTGCATTCGTCGGGGTCACAAAGAACTTCTGCTCATTTACAAATGCACACGAGATTATGACGCGTAGACTTAGTTTTGCACACTAATAGTACATTACTATACATTCATCGCATAATAGATAAAGGACATTGGCTTTTGATCTCTTAAAGTGTTTATACCACTCGAGAATACTTCACCTGTTTTACAGAAATAAAATGAAATGTCAATTGTTGATCCAGGATTTTGATGTATCCTTTGATGTATTCCACCCTGACCACCTAGGCCCTTTTCAGAGGATACACCCTCAGTCCTTCAAAATCCTCCAACTGCTCTCATGACAAAAACTGGGTACGGTCTCAATCCTCAAATCCTCCGATATTTTTGAAATATGTTTTGTGAAGGGATGCCCACTGCCTCACTCCTTCAACTCCTCTGGCAATTCCTCTCGTTATGTTTAGAGCAGTGAGGAGGTTTTCACATACATGTATATTTGTTGGCTGATTATAAACAACACAGGGTCTAACCCACAACCTTGAGACAGTGCATCCTTTGCAATTAGCAATGCAATTTTGCCATGCAGCCTCAATTCTCCAAAATCCTCAAAACCATCCAGAGGATTTTGAAGGACTTAGGATGGTAAGGGTTAAATTATTTTGAGATTGAAATGTGGATGTTTAAAGACCAAAGAAATTAAGTTGCATGGCAGGAAATTCTTTCATGGAAGGATATAGTTTCTCTGCTAAAACTATGTATAAGATATAAGTTCGGCTTGAGTGGTGAAGTGCACAGAAAAGAATGTTAAAATGTTGCATCTTATTGACTCGTTTCGTACATTTTCGTCTAACTTGATTTTGATGTTAACAATTTTATACATATTGTACCTATACACTAATTCACTAATTGTGAATTATTTTTCATACTTGTGAAGCATTTCGAGACTTGCTGTGTAAAACGCTATTTGAAAAATTATTATAATCTAAAAGGGATCTGGATAATGACAAAAGAAAAACACTGAATCACAAGCTCAATTTTCAGTTTGCATTACTGGATGACATGTTTTCATGGCAGATATTGAGATGCAGCATAGCAGTCACTTAGGCAGCGTTTGACTTGGGGTTTTACACTGTTGCCGTTCACTCAACATTGCATTGACCTCCTATTTGTCGATATCAGAAGCCTTGCTATGATGGTGAATGGGTTTGAAATGCTTCCTACAGTTGCTGTTGTCCAATGATCCTTGTGGTATACGGGACACAGACGCACTACATTATTCCTTGTGGTATACAGGACACAGACGCACTACATTATTCCTTGTGGTATACGGGACACAGATGCACTACATTATTCCTTGTGGTATACGGGACACAGACGTATTACATTATTCCTTGTGGTATACGGGACACAGACGCACTACATTATTCCTTGTGGTATACGGGACACAGACACACTACATTATTCCTTGTGGTATACAGGACACAGACGCACTACATTATTCCTTGTGGTATACGGGACACAGACACACTACATTATTCCTTGTGGTATACAGGACACAGACACACTACATTATTCCTTGTGGTATACGGGACACAGACACTTTACATTATTCCTTGTGGTATACGGGACACAGACGCACTACATTATTCCTCGTGGTATACGGGACACAGACGCTCTACATTATTCCTTGTGGTATACGGGACACAGACACTTTACATTATTCCTTGTGGTATACAGGACACAGACGCTCTACATTATTCCTTGTGGTATACGGGACACAGACGCACTACATTATTCCTTGTGGTATACGGGACACAGACGCACTACATTATTCCTTGTGGTATACGGGACACAGACACACTACATTATTCCTTGTGGTATACGGGACACAGACACTTTACATTATTCCTTGTGGTATAGGGGACACAGACGCTCTACATTATTCCTTGTGGTATACGGGACACAGACGCACTACATTATTCCTTGTGGTATACGGGACACAGACGCACTACATTATTCCTTGTGGTATACGGGACACAGACACACTACATTATTCCTTGTGGTATACAGGACACAGACACACTACATTATTCCTTGTGGTATACGGGACACAGACACTTTACATTATTCCTTGTGGTATAGGGGACACAGACACCCTACATTATTCCTTGTGGTATACAGGACACAGATGCACTACATTATTCCTTGTGGTATACGGGACACAGACGCACTACATTATTCCTTGTGGTATACGGGACACAGACGCACTACATTATTCCTCGTGGTATACGGGACACAGATGCTCTACATTATTCCTCGTGGTATACGGGACACAGACACCCTACATTATTCCTTGTGGTATACAGGACACAGACACAATACATTATTCCTTGTGGTATACGGGACACAGACGCACTACATTATTCCTTGTGGTATACGGGACACAGATGCACTACATTATTCCTTGTGGTATACAGGACACAGACACACTACATTATTCCTCGTGGTATACAGGACACAGACACACTACATTATTCCTTGTGGTATACGGGACACAGACGCTCTACATTATTCCTTGTGGTATACGGGACACAGACGCTCTACATTATTCCTTGTGGTATACAGGACACAGACGTTCTACATTATTCCTTGTGGTATAGGGGACACAGACACTTTACATTATTCCTTGTGGTATACAGGACACAGACGCTCTACATTATTCCTCGTGGTATACGGGACACAGACACCCTACATTATTCCTTGTGGTATACAGGACACAGACACAATACATTATTCCTTGTGGTATACAGGACACAGACGCTCTACATTATTCCTTGTGGTATACAGGACACAGACGCACTACAATATTCCTTGTGGTATACGGGACACAGACGCTCTACATTATTCCTTGTGGTATACGGGACACAGACGCTCTACATTATTCCTTGTGGTATAGGGGACACAGACACTTTACATTATTCCTTGTGGTATACAGGACACAGACGTTCTACATTATTCCTTGTGGTATAGGGGACACAGACACTTTACATTATTCCTTGTGGTATACAGGACACAGACGCTCTACATTATTCCTTGTGGTATACAGGACACAGACACACTACATTATTCCTTGTGGTATACGGGACACAGACGCACTACATTATTCCTTGTGGTATACAGGACACAGGCGCACTACATTTTTCGTTGTGGTATACGGGACACAGACACACTACATTATTCCTTGTGGTATACGGGACACAGACACACTACAATATTCTTGTTTCACTCACACTCGTGTGATTACTAATACAGTCAGTGTTCAAATATTGCTGCTGAGTACCTGTCTGTTATTTAATTTTTGTCTGTTTTACTTTAATTTTAAGAGTGCTTGCTGGGGGCAGGACAGTTGGCAAAATGACCAGGTCAGGAAACAGAAAGTCAAGAGGAAAAAAGCAGGACACGTTGCCCAAACAACTTCCAGGCAACAAATTCGATGAAATATCCTTAAAGGAAACACCTGAGTCATCTGAGAACAGAAAAGTTGCGGACTCAGTAGACAGGAATGGAAATCCTGGTGTACCAAGCGTTCCATCAGATTCTAAATCATTGGTCAGACAGATGAACATGCCAAGCAAAAAGACAACTCAGAAGCAAAAGTTATCTGGTATACATGTAGTCATTAGCCAGGAAGCAGTTGACAGTGATCACGATGCTCGTGATGAGGTTAGTCTTAACTTCAAGGCCAGGAGTGCAAAGAAAGCGGCATTAGTAAACACTGATGATATTGTTTCTGGAAGCACTACACCTATGGAGAAACAATTTATCCATGACAAGATCAAAACACCTGTGCTTAAGAAAACAAGGACTGTCAAAGAGAACCAGAAAGCTGACATTAGGTCCAACAAGACTCATGATGATACTTCAAGAATCATGGATATATCAGGAGATCCAACACCTGTTCAAAAATCGGATGATGTTGCCTTGGAAACCGGTTGGGCAGAAGAAAAGACCATAGAGGGCAAACAACCTAATGCATGCACTTCGGAGGAACAAGCTGGTGTTCGACGGAAGTCTTCGAGTAGGAAAAGAAAATCTTCTCAACAGAAGAATGATATCCCATTAAAGAAGTCAGTCAAATCAGGTATGTTTCTCTCAATACCCACTTGTTATGCCATGCAGCATGCAGTGGTGCTGTGTTGCTCATCAATGGGGCCCTGGAGCACTTTTGTCCGTGGTGCTAATCCGCGGTTGTGCTATGCCCAAAACAGTGGTATACTGTTTAAAAACAGTGACGGATTACCTTAGAAAAATGCAAGCTAAAAAAGTGATGGCAATTCCCAGCAGCAGGTCTTTTATTCTGAGTTCGGTCTTTTGTTACACGGACCAGCTCTTTCGTCGCATTTCGGGCACCCGGCGCTGCACATAAACCCATGGTGGTACAAATGGGGTTCCCCAGCAGCAAGTGGTTTAAAAGCTGCTTCACTACTACATGTACAAGAATGTTTTTTCCGTGGGAAAAAAAGAGTGGATATGTCGACTTTCCGAACCGAGTCAACATTGCTGAAATAAAAACTTGGCAAGAGCCAATTCACTCCATCAATGCAGTGTGTTCCTATAAACAAACATCCTTAATCACTCTTTATCAGAGGAAGATAAAACTTTATTACAACGAACCCCTCAATAGTTGTAAAGGACACATTCAAATACCACAATGATGGCACTAAAAATTAGGGACATTTATATTCTTGGAAAGGAAGCACCATACAGTAGACTATTAATATTCTCTTAACATAGATGTATGATTCATGATAAAATTTGTAATTTCCCTGAGACAGATCACATATTTTTCTACTGTGGAAACTTACCACCTGGTGTTAGCAATGAGACGCTCCGATTCTTTCTTGAGGAGGAAGGCATTCACCCAAAAGTCACTCTCAAAAGAATGAAGGGGCAGAATGCTGCATCCACCGCTACACTGACAGCAAAGCAGAGACTGTACAAAAAGAATCAGCTGAAAGCAGCCAAAGCTGTGTATGTACCATAAAGCCACTATTTAATGCAAGATTCATGAATTTGCCTTGGTATGTACCAGTGTGCCTTGTGCAACTTTTGGGGAAATACTCAAGTGGATGATCTGGGAGAACTGCTTGTTAATTGCATGTGCAAAGGGTTTGGGATAATTGTATATATGTCCATTACAATACCATAGAGTAGACCCAATGAAAAGTCTGTACATGTATTTACTTGTCAAGATGAGCGTATGTTGCAAGCATGTAAGTAGACAAAGCATGTATTGGCATATAATTGTGAAAAAATTGACTGGGTTGTTGGGTATTTACTGTGTCAAGTCAAATGAGATCTGTACACAAACGTACATCATAAATGTACACGTACACATACATGTTCTTAACAGCAGCCATATTTACATGTATGTTAATAACACTAGAGAAAAGGGTTTCATGATTATTTTATTTTTATTGCAATAGGGTATGACACCCTGCTTATTGGAAATATTGAAGTAAGGCTCAAGTTAAAGATAGGCCTACCGTGGAAGGCTTTTATAAGGAACACAGTGGGGTCCTAACAGAATGTTTGGTATTGTGGCCATTTGGTACATGTGTAGCAATTTGCAGTCACAGATTCAGGCACTTGTTCTGAACTCTGGCAAATATTCATACGTGCCAGGCTGCTCCACAAAATGTTTTGGTATGATGTTTTAGGCCAAAACGTACACACAAAAAAGGTAAAAACAAAAAGAAAATTCCTGCATTCTTTTAATATGTTATATCTCCTTTCACATTTCACCTTTTGAGTAGTCGTCACTGGAAGTAGAATCATGAAATGAAAGCAACTTTTCCTTGAGCCAATGCTTAAAAATCACATGTGACATGCAGGAATGATTACTGTTGGTTCCTGTCGGTAAAATGACACTTTGATAAATGGGCTGCGCTGGGAACCATTCAAATGCATGTACATGTACAGTAGCACTGGAAGTCATGTCGAAGTATGCTCATGTCGGAAGTCAGCGAGGTAGTGTTAGGCAAGCATTTTGAAAACGATTGAAACTACATGTAGCAAGACATTTATTGAAGATTTATGAGAGTCAAGTAACTATGCTAGTGTCTATCTGCACACTTATTTCCTGTTTGGCAGTTTTCAAGCTCAAATTTCCCAGTTTTGTAGCAGTTATTATGCAAGGTTTTCTGTACCAGAGTTGTGAGTACTGCATAGCATACACTCAAACGCGTACTTGACAACTGGTCTGTACGTACATGTAGCTGTCTGTAGACACACACATTACATGCGATGTACGCTACCCACTAATGATTCAGAACGCACCTCATGTTGGCTGTTGTTCCATTGTGAGTGCTTTTTTGAGTAATTATCAGTTCTAAATATTTTCTGTGTAAAATAAATTTGTAATTTTTTGGTAAAAGTGCACAGCAAATTCGGGAGCCGAGTAGGATGTTCGGTATTTCTGAATGCTGGGTGCAGTGGTGTTCGTTTTAGTGGCGTTCCAGTGTACATGCAGTGAAACAGAAGAACATCCCTATAACGAACACTGCTATACCGAACATTCTGGTTTACTGAACGACTTCCCTGGCTCCTGAATTTTCTGTGCACTTTTACCAAACATCACAAATTTGTTGTAAATAAAAGAAACATTCTTAGAACTGATGATAAATAATTTGAAGTTGGCGAAAATCGTACTCACAACCATGACAACAGAACATGCCACATGTAGTAATTGCTGTTACAGTTGCATGTATCTGGTTTGAATGGTTGACCCAAGCCCTAGGCCAATCTATCGGACTACCCCTGGGGGCTAGTATGGGGCTAGGATAACCCTATCATTTCAAGTTAAAGTGCTGATATAATGTGCACCACTTTTGACTGTCATTTGTTCTTCAATTTGATACGAAGTAGTAGACATTTTGTTATTTTTACAGCTTTGCAACAGTAATTGTAAAAACAGAAGAAGATGCCAAGAAGATGTTGTCCCTAAATGGCATTAGTATGCCCTCTCCATCCAACAAAGACTGGGATACACAGCTTAAGATTATTAGACGGCTGCCAAGACCTGACAAGTGTGAGTATGGCTTACCTCACAACCTGAGGAGCATTCTTTTGTTTGTTGGATGCCTCAAAATCCTAGTCCCTAGTGAATTACTACTAGTCAACACATGATGTGGTGTGGCTTTAGGTGTGTTTATACTGTTAACTACACGTATGTTAACAAGGGAATAAAAGTGTGTTAGAGTGGTATAAATTAACTTCATAGAGGCCTGAAAGAAAAATCATGGACCTCACCTTTGGCTTGGTACATTATCAGTGTGTCAGCATATCGCCAATTCAAAGAAATTGACAGAGAAACTGCATGTATTTTCAAGAACTTCCTGTACTTCCGTGCAGTTCATTTATTGATTTAAAAAATTTATTATTATTTAAAAAAAAAATAAATTTCCACAACATCAGTGACAAATATAATTCTCATCTTGGCCTCGACTTTATCTCTTCAAGTCAACTTGCCACTTAAAAAAAGTAATTTTTAATAACAACTTATTCCCTCGTGTGGTTTGAAACATTAATCAACTAATTCATATTGTTCGCGTCAAAATAAATTAAACACTCCGAAGTTTTGTTGTTACTTGAATCACTGTGAGCTGTATATCCAAATTGACATGCATACACTGTTAATTTGCAAAGTTTCACGAGGGCATCACTTTGCAGAGTTACATTTTTATTATTTTCAAATTAAAATTGTGTGCCACTTTGTAAAATACACTCGAGCACCACTTCTTCACCAAATTTCACAGTTACCCTTGTGCACCACTTGATTGTGAAAATCACACTTGTGCACCACTTATTTGCTTGGTTACACTTGTGCACCACTTGATTTTTAAAATTGATATGGATGTACTTGGCTGCAGAGCTCCATATTGTTCTTTAATACAGCTCTGGTTTTGATCATCCAGCTGGGATGGGGGGGGTCCTATTCCACTTTTCGTCCAGGTCTTGAAGTAGCCAAGAAATCAGGCCTTAACACTGACACAACCTCCTGGATCCACCTCAGACAGCCACTCAGAATAGATAGAGAGCCTTTCAATGCTGAAACCCCAGAGATGCAATCTGAAATTTCAAATTAGTTATCATCGATACCCACTGATAATACCCTGGTTGTAAATACAGCTGAGTTATGCAAGATTCTCAAATAATACCAGAATGCGTCCTCTCAATGGATGAGTATGAAGGAATTAGATTACTCACAATAAATTTAGACAATTTGAATGATCCAACTCGTGGTTTTGCAGTAAGTTCTTCTGTTCCTGGTAACCAGCTAACCAGCAAATGTTTAGTGGAGTCTGATGCCTCAGCAGAGTACCCGCTCCCAGTGCTGCAATACTCGTCATCTAATATTGCCATGGTCGAGTTGCAACGGAAATGTGTAAAAAAACACCAGCGTCTGTGCACTCAGCACAGTACAAGCAGCAAAGAGGGATGTGGACGTGTCCAGAGATGAACTCTGGAGATACTGGGCCTAGTCACATCCCACATGCACTTTTTATATTCCCCATACACAATCAAACCTGTGATTTGGTTTGACCATTTTACACTATATTGCAATCTATGCATAGGCTCCAGGGCCGTGTCAGTAAATAGTATGCAAATTTATCTCATTCTTGACTCTTTGTCACTCAAAACCTGACTGAAATGGTCTGAAGTTATGGGCTATAGCTGTTCTCCAAAAACAGAGATAAACAACTTCCAGAAATAACAAAGCATTGAAGTCAGAGGTTTTTTAGTGGTTATCTCATGGCTTTCTGTCTCTACTTTCGTTGATACAGTTCCTTACAAGGTTCATATTGGGAATCTTCATCCTGCAATCACTGAAGAAGAATTGACACAGTACCTGGAGAGCCAAGGTGTCAAACCAGGACATGTTCTTATAATTCGCACTCAGAGGACACAGAAGTCAAGGAGGTAAATTGACTTCGATGATCCCTTTCCAATAAGAAATAATTGTCTTGATGAATGCTACTGTGACTGTTCTACATCACCCTGAATAAATCAGAGTTGAACAATTATCACTTGAGATTCAAAGTTGAAGATGATGTTGCAGTGGAGCATGTGCAGAAGTCACAGTCATGGCCATCAATGCATTAATTTATTTGGAACGCACAACTTTGTGTCACAAGTTACGTGGGACTGTATACCCAGCAAGATGTGGGACAGAGGGGTACCCCCCTTACATGTCCAATCCCTATACACACTCTAGACTATTGTTCCCCCCAGATGTCTGTAAAGAATTCCTGAGATTTCGATCAAACGATGACCACAACAAAGGTGGGGGGTGCTCTCCGTCCCATATCTCGCTTCATATGTAGGACTGAGAAAAAAAACAGCATCTTGTATACAAATGTTAATTCAAGTGCTGGATAAAACAAATGAATGCTTCATTGGGTGACAGACGAAATGTTCTATTCCGTTGCAGTAAAGTACATGTACTCCGTGAATAGAATTTCTATCAGCTACCTCATGAAATGATTAAACAGTTTTATGTATGCAGATGGCATAAAATGTTCATACTTAAAATGTATCAGAGGGCAAGACTGCATCATTCATTGGCCATTGCAATGAGAAGTGCCCCCACAAAGTGCATGTACATGTATGACATGATTTTCTGATACAATGGGCCATATTTTTTTCACATGGATCTGGATCTCAATTAGTGATCCCATTGCTGACATATACATGTACCATGTTCACACTTTTTTCCCTTTAACGACTACCTGCCGGGCAACCCGTTTTCGGGTACATAAGCTTTATATGCAGAGCGGGGGAGCCCGGAACTGGGACAAAGAGTTGTGCCTTATAACAAAAGACTGTGCTCAGCACAAAAGGCTGAGCTGCTGGGCATCACTGCCATTTTTTCGCTGTCAATAGTGGAGATAATCCAGCCTGGTTTTGAAACAGTATACCTGGGTTTGAGGAATTTAGAGCGAGGGGATTACCACCAGGGACAAAAGCTCTCCACCACCGTAGCAATGAGCCACACAGCACTGCTGCACGCTAATCTGGCCCCTATTGAAGACATCAGCAGTGCACTGTGCCGGTTTCAGGAACAAAAGAATCTCACGTAACACTGCACAATCTGGGCTCTTTTTCCAAGGCTGCAGGCCTGGCTGAAATATTCAGGAATCAATGAATTTTACCTGTCAGCTTTTGGGTAGTGCCCAAAGAATCCTTCATTTGTTGTAAACGGCCATTAATTGTAATGATGAATTTTTGAAGAATTTTGAAACGGAAAATCTTGAAAATGACGCGGCATCTTGTCTTGCTCAAGAAAAATCCACCTGGCAGCAAGTGGTTAATGCACTGCAAATTTGTCCTGTCCTTGGTGGTTTCTTTGTGGGCCATTTTATTATGAATCCAGGTTTTTTTGTTGTTACCACAGGTATGGCTTTGTCTGGTTTAGGTCTGTACCTGATGCAGACAAAGCAGTTGACCTTCCTGCACCCATCATACGCGATCGCCAACTAGTTATCCAACATAGCTTCAAGAAGAGGTTTAAGAATTTCTAGAATTGCTCTTCCATGCTGCTTCATTAAAAACTTGTCTCTGATGGGCCGAGTGCTGGGATTTTTTTAAATTAAATTTTGCCTTTCATTGAATAGTAGTTGAAATAATTTGAACTAACCTTCTTGAGAGACTGCTCTGGAGCCTGGACATTTAAGATTGAAAGTAAGTTACTGCTTGTTGACACACCCACATCTTGGATGGCTGGGCATTAATTCCAGGATTATATTATTGTTATACCCTAACTTGGCACACTTTGAATTTTGCCTCCGGTGTCTTATTGGAGCAAGATTTACCTCAGATTTCTCGAGAAGAAATTTCAATCAACCTCCCAATATTCAGATTCATATATCTCAAGTTTACTTACCTTCTTTAAGTCCAGAGGAAATTTTAGTTTGGCCTGATTTTCCTTTTTTTTTCTTAATTGCAAAATGAATGCTTTTAAAATCCACCCAGAAATATAAAAATAATTTTCCAACACACTTGTAGTTAGATTTGTGGAGGTAATAATAATAGATTAGAATTTATTAACTTAAAAACAACCTCTTGTTAGCTTTCTGAGATTCAAGTACACGGCATTAGGGGACACTCGGCTGAATTCGTACTCAATTTCTGGACATGACAGTTTTTTAATTTCAGACTAAATTTCTGGACTGTGGCATTGTTCACAAAGGTTAAAAGCCTGAATCATGACATGACATATTAATACCAGGATTTAACCAAGTGGAATTAAGGTTTTTCAACAAAGAGGTTCGGCAATACTGAGGAAATTCAAATGAGTCAAAGTGCACCACATTAGGGGATGTTACCATACTTCTACCATTTATGTGCACACTCAAGGAAATTTATATTATAGTGCATGGCATCACCAGGTTCCAATACACATACTGTACACATTATCTTGACTAAGGCCTTGGTGTTCATCCATTTTCATTTATTTGGTTTACAAGTAATTTGTTTTTTCTAGTCAGTAAAACTTGCCCAAGGAAGACTGACACATGCATTTTACGTAAAAATTTGATGTTAATTTTTTTCTCTGATCTCCATCACCATGGGCAGAAATCTCTCCTTGACTGTGAGGGGGGCATCAATTGAAACTTTTTTGTGCACACCATGTTTATTTCATTATCTTACTCCATTTGTAAAAACTCAAAAAGGGAAAATCCTTGATCCATCAATTCCTTTAGTATTTTGTTTTGCTTAAACAATGGAGGGGACATTCAACTTTGTGTCCCCTTGTACCAAATTCATGGGGGACGTGTCCCCCTGTCCCTTCCGCCCATGTCCATCACTATGGCCATGAAAGTTTCATTATGCAGCACACACCAGCAAGCTTTTTGCGATACTAAATACTTCAGCTGATCAGCCTTCTACGTTGGGAAAACGTAACAAAATCATCAATTACACTTACTTTGGGATACCAGACTTGTTGAGTTATACAGTCAATGTACGAAATACCCAGGTGGCTACATTTTAGTATCTAGAAGTATCAAAGATATTAAGTATACATAAATAAACTGCATGAATTTCTATATCCTCCAAATTTGCATATGCTTGCATTTTTCTTGTGCAGGTACACATTTGATCTTAAAGTGCAAGTCTTTTCTAAAACCAACCTTTTTCATGTGCAAATTCATTGCTCCCAATGGGTTGTACAGTTTGTATTTATCTCTCAAAGGTTTGAGTTGTATACATCACTCACAGAAACACAAATTGTAGAGCCAAATTTGAAAATAGCAGCAGTCAAGCTGTGAATGTTTGGTACCCAGAATAATTCTGCCATTTTTGAGAAAAACACAAATTTTGGAATGCAGAAGCGTCTCAAAACTTGCTTTTCAGGTATGTGTTTTACTGCGTAAAGTGGGGGTACTGTGTCATTGGTGTGTGTGTGTGTTATATTAAGCTGCTTACTGATATGCTTCCAAGTAGACTGATCCCTTCAGACTTGGGGCATGGTTACAAACCAACCTATTACCAATACATCAATACAATCTATGTTAAACAAGGTGTTAAGTGGAAAAGTAGTGGAGGTGGTCAGGTCCACACTGTGTCTGAGTACAGACTGTCCTTTTTCTGGCTTTTAATGCCATATTTGTACAGTAATTTTTGACATGATTTCATAGTAACAAATAATGTTTCCAACCAGTGTCTAATTCAAGTTGCAAAACTCAGGATGTGGTATCATACGTGATTTACATTTATACACTACACATCAAGGCAGATGTGAGTGAGCCATTTCGATAACAAAAATTTTTTATAGCAGGTAATTTGGATCAGATTTTGGTAAATTCACCACAAAACTGCACTGTTACAACACTGAATAAGGAAATTAATAAAGTATAAATGCATTTGTCCTTTATTCTTTACTTGTACTGACATTGTGTAAATTGTCCTGACACATACAGTCGAACTTCATTAATGAGAGCACTGTTAATACAAGACTCTGCTTATAACAAGAAAAATTGTAGGTCCTAATTCTTTCTTTTTTCATTATTTTCATTCCTGATAATACAAGATTTCTGTTATAACAAGGTACATGTAGTTTGAAAAGTCTGAAGGACCTATTAACGAGGTTTGACTGTAATGTATTTGTGTAAACTGATCTGAACATTTTGATACCGATAAGTCATTTTAATTTCTTCAACTGAAGGTGAAATTTTTTTTTCGTTAGACTGCTGTGAAATGTTATTTTTAAATTTTTACAGCAGATGCTCTTTGGCTATATGCTACGAAAACAAGCAGGAATTCTCTCCCAGATGGGTACACCGAGATGCTGTGAATGAGGAATCCAAGTAATCCACTGTACAGTTGATGAACTTGAAGCAAAACATACATATACTTGCAGCAAATATTTACATGTGGTTTGAGATTCAAAGGGTGGTACACTGAATATCCCCCAAATTTATATCTAAAGCATGGAACCGTCCTCTACTAATTTCTATGGACAGATTGTCTGAAAACAATAACAATTTTCATTGGGGGAAATTGTCCGAGTGTACTCAGTTTTTTAACCCCTTGATGACGGGAATTTCTTATGAAAGCCGACTCCAAGAATTCCAGCCTAGCTTGGCCACGAAGGCCACCTGCCGAACCGCAAATTCTCAGTTTGTGGCCCAGCGTGCTCTGCACGCTTTGAATTACAGGGTGAAAAGGTTGATTGTTCGGTGGCATGCAGCTCTACTCAAGCTTCCGCATTCCAGTTGCCTCTTTTCAAAGTGGGGACTATTGTGAAGCTGGTGATTATGATGCAAATTTGGTCTTCATTTCTGGGCTACACACAAAGGCCAATTACCATATATACAAGAGCCAGGGTCTGCCTTCTTTCACCGTGTTCGCTCGAGCGTGGCCGAGAATAATAGCTGGAAAGCCGGCTGAGGATCTCAATTTTTATGGCGTGTCTTAACACTTCCCGGCGCGAAGGGGTTAAGATACATGTACACTGTTTCTACTGGGAACAACACAGTTTTACCAGAGGAACACCTTGAAATTGTTTTGCACACATTACATGGCAATGGCCTGTTCCCATCAGCAACACAAAGAATTCCCATTACTGAATTATAGTGTACCGTAAAGCATGTTCCAGCAGGAAAACTTGAACTTTCTGACATGGGATTTTACTTACATTACCTTGATTGTCAGGCCAACTGTACTTTCAAATCAGAAGATCCTGTTTTGAGAAGACATAAATGATTCTACTACTTCAAAGCTAAAAATAAGAGACAAATAGGATACAGAGAAAAGCAATTAAAATATGAAGACCACAAAACAACATGACAATATGAGACAAACTTGTGTGAGTGTGAGGCATGCAATAGAGGCATGCGAGCCTAACTTGCATTGCTTGAGTCTCACTTCGTATGTGCCAGTTTCAGCCCTACTTTAATATACTTTCAGTTTTGATTTCTATACTACCATTCAACCTGAGGATTTATGTCTTGGCCCTTTTCATGTTTGTTTTATGCAAATTCCCTTCTGATGATTACTATTCTTTCCACATGGCTACTGGACAGGATTGCAGAAGAGGACAGATCAGTCAGCCAACATTTTGTCACTACTCATCAAAGCAAATGACTCTGTTTTCTCGCCTAGCTTTCTCTGCCTCAAACACCAGTAGATGAGTGCTTAGAATTTCTTTTGGTGATGCTGGAACAATAGATGGGTCCTTCATCTGAAATAGCAAAATTCACAGCTGTAAGACAGGTTGTAAAGTTATGCACATAATTCATCAATCAGGTATAATATTCCTTGCTTTTAAAGAAGAAAGAAAGAACATCTCTCCAAAAAACTAAAACTAGTGCAAGATAAACATAAAAATAAGTGAACTTGAGAACCATCAAACTATGTAAGCAATGTCGAGTGTAAGTTGTACTGCCACTTCAAAAAGCATGTTTCAATGTTATGAAAAGTGACATAATATTTTTGAATTTAAAGCCCAGTTGGATGTAACAATGTAGAAACCAAAAAGAAAGAGTTTAAACGACTTGAAAACTTTCTTGAAATCTTCAGGTAATGGAAGAACAAAATCTAGTGATATCTCAACTAAGTCACTAGATATCTCAAGTTTTACATGTACAAAGAACAGTAGAGCAGGCTCATCTAATGGGAAATGCTTCCAATGAGCTGTTCACCAAAACTCCCTCCAACCATCTTCCCTTACCCCAGTAATCTCACCTAGAATTATATAATACCAGCCAGTAAGGAACATTTGTCCACTGTGAGGTGAAACTCCAATCATCATCTCTTGACAAAAGCTGTTTGGAGATCCTGGCATAAAACAGGCTGCAGTGTGTTATGTGTCACTCCTTGGATTTATTTCTGTATGAACAAATACTTACTGCCACAGCATGGACAAAGTTGTCTATTAGACAGAAATCTGCAATGTCATGGCCCATTACACTTCTTCGCACACTAGCTGATGAAGGGAAATCTATACCAACGTCTATCGTCTGCTGACTGAGGAAGTCATAAAGCTGTACTTCACCCTTGGCATTCAAGTTAATTTCCCCCTGCATATCAATACATCAATACCTAGCAGTTTGACATAACGTTCTGAGACATACCAGCGGTAATTTACACTATATAGAAGCAAAGCTTGTACTGTGGTGCATCACCAAGAGTCTTTCAAAGAGAAGCCATCTTGCACAGGGTATTAAGAAACACAACTGGACAAGTGCACGCCAGCTGACATTTGCTCAAGAATCAGCAGTTGTATGTTTTGGGCGCATGATTGCAGTTTGAATTGTGTGTAAATGATAAGTAAATTGTAAAGCCTGGTTTGCATGGGTTGAAACGAACACAGATGGCACGCAAAATGTCAAGACACAGACAGTCGTGAGAGAGACGCTGCGTGACGGCATTCCACCAAAAAATTAAACAAATTGGTGTCTGAAAGTCAGAAAATTTTTGCATAAAATGCCTTGTATAGGTGGAAATACCACCCTTGGAACCAAACTGATAATCCAGTTTGATGTATTTTTTTTATGATCAGCTATTTTGTTGATCAATGGGGCTGCATATGCCAGTAAAAGCAGAAAATGAACAAAATGGGTGGTACTAAGCAAGAGGAACATCGTATGGTCGTCATGCCAGTGTGCATGTATAGGCCGCTCAGTGACTCAATGCACAATCAGCAAAGTTGAACCGGATTCAACTTTGTCAATCCGTCTGGAGTTGGTTTGCATATGTTTGGGTATTGGCAACATACATTTCGTTTCATATGTTTCCATATGTCTGTGATACAGCGTGCATCTTGATTGCATTGCTCTCTGCATTTTTTATGTCAATATGGAAACCAGGCTTAATGCTTAAGTTCATTCAGTACCACATATATAGTGAAGATACTGATGATTGGTGTTTTGTGGCCAGTAGCAAAGTTCATGCACTTTCACATCCTTTGAGTATATTCATGTACCGGTATATCGACATGAAACTATCAAAGGTGAATTATCTAACCTGAAATTGCACAGTCAGAGAATAAAAGGAATGTAGTGAAGAGGATGCACAATTGTTCCAATTGATTACCTTTGTTCCAAAGACTCGGACAATTCTTTTACACACACTTTCTGTAAAAGCCACCATAGTTAGCGTTGCTGTACGTCCTCCAAAAAAGCGCAGACTAACAACCTTCATATAAACAGACAAAAGACACAGTAATGACAACTGGTAGTATACAGAAAGGTAGATGGTTCATATGCAGAATAATAGATATGCATAATAATAAAAGATAGCTTGTAATGAGGTAGTGACAATACTATAGATCATGTAGGGTAGAGATGTTGGGAAGTAGTGCTGGACAGATGACATAAACTCACAAACACTGAAAACCAGTCACAGCATTACATGCGCAAAAACCCTTCAATACATAGGTAACAGAGATAAATGTCCATGTAAGAAAAGGGAAAACAGAAAGCACTACACAAGGCAGAAATGTATGGTACATGTATGATAATAATGAAGTTATATATACATGTAGTATAATGACCGTATACAGAGACCAACTTTCATCAAATCATGGAATGAGGTATGTCCGGTTTTATTAATCCAGCAAGACTTTTTTGAAGTACTCTTTCACTGACTATTAACAAATACTAACAAGATAGACCATCCTGATTGGTCCAGAGCTCATTACATGGGTGTTTCTTCAGTGCCATTCCAAAAAAAAAAAAAGATTTGGCTATAGGATAGGAGTGTTTCGCCAAACACAACGAAATTGACAGATTTCTAATCAAAATGTTCATTTTTGCCTTTCTAAGAAGTGTAAAAATATATTTACAAATTGGAATAAAAGGGCGATTGAGCAGTTTCTTAAAAAATACATCTGAAACTAACCATGGGCCTCTGGCTGACAATGGACCATGCTCTCAATTTGGTTTGAAAGTAATCTAAAATAAATCATTTTGTGAAACCTACCTGTAATTTTTAAGCTTTAAATACTGCCCACTTTATGCAAATTAAAGTATTTTACTAAAAGTGACAATTGAAGAGGTAGACATTTGTTGTTCTGATTCAACAGCCATGCTTATTAAATACTGGGGCCAATTTCATAGCACTGCTTAAGCGAAAAATTTGAGCATGAAATATCCTTGCGTGGCAAAACGGGTTACTAGCCAAAACTTCTTATGATGTACATTGTCGTGAAGAGGTATTTACCTGTCTTTTGGTTTATAGCTTGACCGCAGTCACACAGAGTTTGAGCTGGTAACCTTTGTTTATTAATCAAGGTTTTTTTGTGCTTGAGCAAACTCTGCGCTTAAGCAGCTCTATAAAACTGGCCCCTGGTTCTGAACACCTCTTGACCGTGTCTAATCATTCGATAAAAACCACCTGGACCAGTCACAAAACTCAAACTGTCTCAGTTATTTATAAACAAAGGTTCTGTAACTTCAGGGCTTCTTGTACCTCTGGGAACAATTTTGTTTCCTTGCTTCCTTGTGAACAAGAATACAAGGTATTTAGTAAGTAAAACTATGAAATAAGGTGTTCTCAGGAAAAGTTGCATGCCATCTGACCTTACAGTCGCACCACAATGGGCCATAAAATACAATGAACGTTCTTACTTATCTGCTACACCTACCTGATTGTCACACACGTCATTGTCACTGTCATACACACATCGTCCATATGGCCCATTTTGTAAAGCCTTCGTGATGGAGTCTATTGATGGTTCATGGCAGATAACTGAAACTGGCCAATCAGAAATACCCTGCAAGATCACATGGGATATCACACTTAAGAATACAATAACCTGAGCCTTTAAGTTCCAACTATTTACAAAATCCACAGGAATATGAATTGCTTCCATCAGGGAAGCAGCAACCATTTCTATGTTCAAACAAGTAATAGTATTTGTACATCTTTCATAAGAGTAAGGTTAATAAAACTTTGCCAACAGTTGAAAAAGCATTGCAAAAAATTGGCCCGGAGAATAAAAATGCAATATGGTCTATTAACATGTACCAAAGCTACAATGAGAATGCTTAATTCCACTATGAGATTTATTTAATTGAAGCAATGTCACCTGAACACTTCAGAATGATCTTCATTCAGTGAAGTCATCAACCCTAACTCCCTAGGGTGTGTGCAAAATCAGATTAAAATTGGAGGATTCAGGAATGTTAGGGCTATAGACCATCAATACTTTGTTTCAACATTCATGAGGCTACCCTTTAACCTTTTCACTTGAGAACCAAGATTTTGTGTGTACCTTGTTGGACTGGTCTCAATTCAACTAGAAATATGGACTAATCTCAGAAATGAACCCTTACCATGCTTTTACAATATTCTATGTAGGAGTAAAAGGAGAGTGTTGATGACCAATGAGACTGTACTAAAGGAAATGCAAAAGGAGTTTATATGACAGTTACTGGTACAATCAAGTCATCCAAAAACAATCACACCAATCTCAGAGTCACAAGTTATTCAAATAAAGAGCCTCTGGCACAAAGGTGTAATGTTTCTCAATACAAATACATTTTATTTCTGACTTTACTTGCAATTGACTGAACTATAGTTCTGCAATATACATGTAGCAGTGCTGGCCTACAAATACTTGTATATATGTGGCTTGCTCTGTACAGTGTCAGTGATCTTGATCAACTAGAACATTAAAAGGTGACAAAACACAGCTGTTAGGGCTTAATAAGTTAGACCGTTCTCATTTTGAATGTAACAGTGCATACCTTTTCATACATGTTCAAGTAGAGTTTCTTGGCTGAGTAGCAGCAGTCTTTCTCAATCTTACAGTCTAGGCATCTAGTGGCTGAACCAGGAGGCTGCAATAAATCAAACCCAATGTCAATTCAAAACCTCATTTTAAAGACTGTCTAAAACACCATATTGTTACTGTAAAAACAGACAAGGCAAAATGTAATATTCCTTACATCAAGAAGCAGGCGCATGATACCTGTGTCTTTTGGAAAACCTATGAGATAGGGCTGGCATGCAGATACAGCAAGGCCATGGTACTTTGTGTTCCAGGTATGTCCAGTAACTTATAGCACACACAGGTCAGGGTAATCAAACCATTGGAAGTGTCACATATCTGACAATTAAACAATCTACGGACAATATGGCAGCCATGCAGACATGCAACCAAAAAGGGCCATTTTAACACCACCATATATGCCAGGATCAAGCATGGTAAGACGTTTTGACCATTCAGTATGTAGTAAATGGAATAAACAATAATGTGTCACACAGAATTTTCACACAATGTATTGAACCTTATGAGCACTTCCAAGGAACATGATGTCCATTTCTTGAATGTCTCCATAGTTAATGCCACATCATAATGTTAACTCTGTTAACACTAAACCCTCCAGGGATTGCAGTGTGGTGCACAGGTCTACCCACACTTCTGGTCTCATACAGCTCAAATACATGTCAATTTTACCTGATGAGTGGCTGCATCACTAACTCTTTTGGAAAGCTCCTCTATCATATAGTAAGACTTTGAGTAGCCACTCTTTTGATCAGGTAGGTTATTCTAGTCATGGTGAAGCACCGGTACAGGTCTGGATGCACTTGTTCTTACTCATTCATATACATGTATGTTTCACAACATAAACATTTATCTTAGTAAACCTGCTTCCTAACAGCCTTGCCATCACTTATTCCTGTAATGAACGTTATTTATCCAGAAAAGTAGCTTGTATGATCTCCATGTACATGTACAGTAACCATGGAAACTGTTAGGAAAATTGTTTGGGGTTTACACATCCTTCAGCATTAACTCTTTAAGCTTCAACCTGAATGGCAAAATTGCATGCAAGAAGCTCACTGTATATATGATGCAGAAGATATTACCTACATGTTGGGGTAGATCGAGGATAACATCCTTGAAATCACTTGAACGTCATGAAGTCCCTTCCTCAATTAAAAGTGATTTGGCAATCATAGTGTCCAGATCTACCATGACCAAAGTGCTACACTGAATGCTCAGCCCTACATTTTGTCACCATTTTCACAAAGAGACAATTAGGCCCTAAGTCATGATTTTTTTCATTTTCCTTTTTCTTTGCAAAATCAACTGGGCTATTTACAACTTGGTGTAATCATTTTTTACCAAATCTACCGAAATCAACCAAATCATGATGATCTACCTTGGGCAAAATTCAACTATACCGCAGTTTGTGTTTTCACAAGAGGTAAATTTGTCTTAACGGTTTTATATAGCATTAGCCATAAAGGGCAAACCATGGGCAAACTTGTTTTGCAGGTTTCATGAAGAGGTGAATTTGACTTCAGAAATGGATACAAATGTAACAATTTTGCACCTGGAACGCGTTATAGCCAAGTCACACGAACTCTAGCATTGTTATGAATAGAGGAATGTGTTTGTTTACATAATAAACAATTTCAATTCAAAGTGACTTCTACATTATTCTGTAGTTTTGTGTCATTAAAGAGCCCCTCTTTCACGAAGCAGGATTGGTTAAGTCAAAGCCATGCTAAAAACTGGGGAATTAAATGTTGAAAAAAAAGAGACCAACTTCAGATATGATTTTCTTGAAACCTAGGTTTTACTCTCCGGAGAGAAATTGGCTTCTTCATAAAAGCGGTCATGATTTAGATGCAGCTGGCTTGGTCTTTCAGTGAAAGCTAAAGCCTTATGGCAGCCATGAACAGATGAGGATCCATTTCTAAGGAGATACGTTGATTTTTTGACACAGGAAGTATCCCTAGAATTGGTATCTACTGGATTTCCCAGGGGTTGAAAATTACATTAAATGTTTACCAACCTTATTTTCCTTTCTGAAGTGGGACAGCGACCCAAATGAAGATACCCCAGTGCATCTGTGGAATTTACAAATGGCATCAGACACATGAAACATACTACTGAATAAAACATCAGTGTAGAGAGTTAAGTAATGAATAGTATAGAAGACAACTCGTTCAATAATCATTGTGATGGTATTGCTCCCAGACTACTTAACTGCTTAAGGCTGGTTGTAGACAGCTTGCAAAATAACCGGCCCACACTATGAATTTAAGCCCCTCCACTGGTTCTGTTCCCTTAGTCTGGAAGATGAGTAGTGTATCCCCTATTTATAAGAATGGGCATCATCACCTTGATATGAATAATTACAGGCCTATCTCTGTACTTCCTACTTGTATGAAAATTTTCAAGAAGCTTGTCCACGAACAATTGCCAGACCACTTTGATCCGAATAGCATTCTTTCTGAAAACCAGTTGGGCTTCAGGCCAATGCACCCCACCCAAACATGTCTTTAGAAAGTGTCTGATTACTTAATTAAAAATATGCCAGGTGCAGTTTTTTGTACTTAAAGCATTTGACACTGTTCATCATGCTTGTCTTATTGACAAATTGTACAATATTGGAGTGCGTCGTCTTGAGCTTGATTGATTCAACAGCAGGGATGCTAGCAGGTTACAAAAATTGGTGGCAAGTATTCTACCCCTGCTGGAGTTAATTTTGGAATACCTCAGGTATCAACATTGGGTCCACTCTTTTTACTCTGTACATTGACACTATGATATTTTTACATGCTGGTGACATGGCATCCTTCACTTGTGATAAATCTGTTGATGGCAAGAGTTTTAAACAGGGATATGACTGAAATGGCTGAAAGTATCTAGGTGTGTGGCTGGATCCATCATTAACTTGGAATGAGCATATTGGCAGACAAGTTAGAAAAGCCAATAAAAGTGTGGGAGGTATCTGGAGGATTAGAGGTGTTCTCCCACAGCACACTTTAAGCCTGTTGTACAAAACTCTGATTCTGCCTCACTTTGATTACTCTGATGCTGTTTGGAGAAATTCCACAAAAATAGTCCTCAACAGGCTCAAAAGAAATTCAGAACAGCTGCTGGACGAGTTATCCTCAGTCTACCACAGAGAACCCCAAACAGCATGTCTTATCAACATTACAATGGAATACCTTGGAAGAAAGGCATACTTTTCATTTAAATACATTGGTCTACAAAAGTCTTATTATGCAGTGACCATCACAAATCTATGCAACTGTTTCTTTCACACTGTTGATGCACATTCTTATAATACTCTGTCAATTTCCAAAGGTAACCTTATTTCACTCAGTAAATCAAATTCAGGTAAACGTAAATTAATGTTTGTGAAGCTGACACATTAAATGTCCTGCCTATGTACCTAAGAAGTCCACTGCCAGCAACTGTACTGTAACTAGTTTTAAAAACAGTTACAAAGCCTTGATTTTTTAATACTTGTATGTATGGGTGTTCATGAAATTTACTTATTTTGATGTTTGTCTAATGTACATCAGCACATGGCTGGATCATGTTAATTAACATTTTGTGTACTTATTTAACTGATTTTTACTCTTTAACTCGATTTCGACTTTACTCTTTTCTCGGTGCAGTATTAACTGTTGTTTTCAATGGATTTTATAGTAATTGCTGGGAATCACTGAGCAGTCTCCCCAGGGTAAATAATAAATACATGTATACAAAGGAATCAGAAAAAAGTGGCATTTCTTATCTCTTACCATGATGACCCCCTCACACAAGACAAATTTGTTAGACCCTATAAACAGAGTACATGGCCACTGTAAAATGCACCTTTGTCTCAGCTATCTTTATTTTAATTTTTGTTTCACAATTTTAAGGGGTATTTTGCTGATGTTTTGGTTTTATGCTAATGAGATATCTATATTCATGAACAAAACTGTAACGCCATCATGGAAGGAAAACCTCAATGTTACACTAAGGCCGTGTCCGAATTACTTGGCTGTGGCCTGAAATTACGCACGAGTCTACAGTAATGGCTGAAGCCAGTCCCCATATAGTCATGTGTAATTTCAAGCCATAGTCAAATAATTAGGATGTGGCCTAAAATGTCTGTGCATGCACGGAAACTGCTACCTTTTACAGCTTTTTGCTGGCCAAGTAAATTTTCTTTACTTTGAATATTCATTGATGTGTGAACACATTGCAATAAGCAAGCAAGTAACCCTCTCTAAGATATGTTTTCAATAAGGAAATTCTGATTCCACAATTCAAAGTGAAAAACCTATGCACAGAGTCCCAGAAAAAACCAAACGCCGAGGAAAGGGGTTAATATACCCAACCATAATATGATTATAATGTATAAGGATCTCCGAAAAGTACAAGCAGCATTCTTTCTAATGATACCTTGATGGTATCCCTCCTGTCATGTATGACTAAACATGTATGGTTGAAAGTGAAACAAAAAGTCATGTTAATGACTTTTGCATGGAGACTTCAGGAGGAGACGGGAGTTTGCTCAATGGCTCCTAGAATGCATCCAAAGTGTTACAACTGAGCTCAGATGCCCCATTTTCAAGACAATGGTGCTCAGTCATGCATGACAGGAGGGATACCATCAAGGTATCATTAGAAATAGGTATCATTTCAGAGATCCTTATACATTACAATCATATCTCATGGTTTGGGTATATTAACCCCTTTCCTCAGGGTTTGGTTTTCTCTGGAACACCCTGAAGAGTATTCTGAACTATTTTTGTGGACAAAAAAAATCATAAGCATTCTACCTATATACAATTATCAGTTTTGCATTGGACCATATTGACTCATGTTCAAAATCAATAACTTTCGGGACATAATCTGAAATGAGTTTCACTGCAATTACAAGAGGGACTATCTAGTGATATTCTGCCTTGGTCCATGTACCTTTCACTCCAATAGAACAGGACAGATCAGATCCTAACGTCACATGCTTCCTCCCCCCCCCAAAAAAAATGAGTGCCCTAAGAGCCCCCAGCAAACTCAACCCAATTGACACCACTGCTGTTAGATTAACCCTAACCCACCTCAATCCTTCACCTGTTGGAGGACTGAGGAGTGTTAGGGTTAAGGTTCTAATAAATTTTCAAAGTTTTTGTGCCATATGAAGTTAGCTGCAGGGATACTGCAAATGCACCACAGCAATAAATGGTTGACAGGATGCAACTAGGAAAACACCTTTCCTGTAATGTAGGAAAAGCTGGCAAATGTCTCAACATACGGCAGTGTTTATTTTGTGTGCCCCTTACAAGCAGCAAAATCCAAGATACAAGACTATTAAAAATCATAAAATACCATGTTCCAAATTACTCCATACCATGTTCCAACTTACCCAAGTTATGGGGCAGTACTTATCAAGATTTAATCCCACCATGCATGATTTATTGTATCGAAAGGGGCTTTAGTTGTGGCAATTCCATGAAGAAGTGGTCAAAGGTTTAAAAAAAAAAAGAAAATTTAACGTATCTTCAGAACAAGCATCAAAATAATAAATGTACTATCAAGTTAAAGAGAACAAGAAGACCTTTCATTTGAGTGGTCTGCTAATGAGATGGAATTTACTTAACTCTGGCTTTTAGTTAAAACCCTGTTTAGGGGCTAAAATCATGGGTATGTATGATACCCATTTTGGCACCTTGTTTTAGCATGCTAAGCAGGACTGTTTTGTAACTTGTTGTCATGAAGCCAAAGAGAAAGGTTCATATTCTGTGCTGAACAAGCTTTTTTATTTGATTGCAATCTCTTCCATGAACAAGATGGGTAGACGAACTGCAACGTAACTAACCAAAATCTTTGGGCAATACTATCAACTGATGAGAAATTGAGAAATGACAAATGGCAAAACAGTCAGTAGGCAATCACAGAAATGCTATAATTTTACTCAGCACTAAGCAGTATCCCACTTCAGGAAACTCTGTCTGCAAACATATTTCTTTGTTATTCTTGTCCATTTCTTAATGTTACTAACCAAGATTACATGCCCAATTACATCTCACAAATCATCAAGTGTCACTAAATTTGCTTATGGCTTTGTTACAAATCTTGGCAAGATGTACTGATGGTACCAATATGAAGAACTCATCCCTACATGCGTTGATGGATCAATACGCCCAATGAGTGATGCAACATTACTTCAAATATAACAAAACTAACCATGGAATTGCCTTTATACATACCGGTACATGGCTTTTCTTAAGCCTGGTGTATTATGAGCACTATCTGCTTTCCCTCAGTTTATTCATGAACAGTAGCACAAACAAAATTGTTGTCAATTATGTAACTATGCAAACAGTGGTTGAGTTCAGATACACTCAGAAAAGTCTTATCGTGT
The DNA here is from genome assembly GCF_054643075.1 of Acanthaster planci. NCBI lineage: Eukaryota > Metazoa > Echinodermata > Asteroidea > Valvatida > Acanthasteridae > Acanthaster > Acanthaster planci. Next base: position 5,825,994 of record NC_141792.1, on the reverse strand, counting down.
GCAGTATGACATAACAGGTTGGTACAGAGGCTACTTTCTTTTCTTTACCTTCCACTGCTTTGACCTGTGACCTAAGATTGAATCCTACCTCTGCCTACAGTGGATTGGTTTCTCAGTCCCTTACCCAATTTCAGGGGATTTTCCAAAGAATAATTCAGGTAAAATACTGCAGGAAAAATTCAGGGAATACACAATTGTTTGAAAATTACAACAAAAATTGTTGTTATTACTTGTAACGATGGTAAGCCAACAGGCTTGACATTAAGTGGATCACTGGTCATACTTTAGCAACCTTTGCAACCCGACCCAAGCTAGAAACAAAATCGATACCAATCATAAACATACAGGTTCTATTCAAAAAAGTTAAGGACCACTAATTTCTTAAGTTATAATTTTTTCTAAGCAATGAGTGGGGTCTAGTTCTTTTATTTGTTTGTCTAGATGGTGTTTTCATTGGAATAAAAAACTTTTGAATGTTTCAAAACATAAAATGCACATTTTCTCAAAATGGATAGTTTCAGGAAAAAGTCAGATAAAAAAGGGGTCTTTAACTTATCTTGAGTAGTGTATATTACAAAATGTGCCTGATCCCTGTAACGATCCAGGTCAGTCTTGGAAAGTTGGGGTACTGAAGCAACCCATAGGACTGTAGTGGATGTGTGCTGGGCTTTCAGTTGTTGTCTGTTGTCCAACTAGAGACACCTCCTAAACATAAAGTATAACTCACTTGTACTTGCTCATCCACCACGATAGGAGGTCAACATCATGGCAACATTTGGCAAGTAGCGAAAACGTAGATTTGTCCTCACAACACCAGTTTCCACGGACAAAGGAATGTGCAAAGTGCCAAAATCCAACCTGGAACACAAAGGCAATTATCATAGTATCAGTATTCAGGAATATACAACATGCATGATTTGTTGGTTCAATTTGATCACTTGGTGGGTGACTTACACACTGATTCCAACAGTTAAATGTGAAGAAACACAGAACACCATGCATATACATGTACTTCTTATTGTTGTACCAATGATCAAATTTGTTCAAATGCATATAGTACATGTACATGTGTGTATTACATTGTATGTGGCGTACAAGTATCTAACTTTTGTCACAGTAATGTGCCACAAAGAAATATACAGAAGAGCATAAGGGGTATAGGCAACACATTTTTTCCCAAATGGTACTGCCATTGGGAGTTAACGTTTCCCTGCGGTGAGTTATTATCTTGACTATCTGGCTGCAGTGAGTAATACACTTTGCCATGGCATATCGATATCCCACCACGGCCAATACCTGAACAGTTTTATAAGTGCTATTCAGTCTACCATCATTCTCAAATGTATCCTTAGAATGGGATGCAGTGAAGTTGGTTTAAGCCTGCTTTGAAAAAGCTATGTTTCAAATAAAGAAAATCTTTCTTTGGGACGTGAATTTCCATATTTGGATGAAGGGGGAATGTTTTTAATTCCCTCCAATTTTTTCCGCAGCAAAAGCATATAGCTTGCCATAGCCAGACAGATGGTCAATGGATAGTAACTCACTGCGGCAAGATAATATAGCTCGCCATAGCCAGATAGATGGTCAGTGGATATTAACTCACTGTGGCAAGATAACTTGCAAAAGTTATAACAGTGATTATATTATGTGCTGTAATGAGGCCAATTCCTTGACTGATGAATAGCCTGGGTGAGGTAGGGTCAGGGACCAAACAAAACTAGCAAATATGAAGGTAAACTGTAAAACAATGCACTGAATTGACCCTTTAAAACATTAAATACACAAATACATCATATGCATGCCCATCAAGTACATGTAGATGCATTATACATGATGCAGATACATGCTGTGTATGTATAATGCTCCAATAAATTCTGCACCTCTTAGAATGCTTTGCAAGGGATTTGCTGTAAATGTGAAATGCATAAATGAGCTCCACTTTATGATTCAAACCACACTGGAAGTTTGATTCCGGAAACAAAATATAAATGGTGATAATATGTCAATATGTAAAGATAAAAAATGAACCAAAAGGTTAGAATGGCCGGGGCAGTGAGAGAAATTGAGCCACCTCTCATCTTCTAAAATACCCCATTAGGTTAGCGTCTCCGAAAGCCTCTCCTAACAAACCCCTACTGCTTGGCTTCTCGTGCCAGCCCATGCTTAAAACTGAGAGCAGAGGTGTGAAAGGCGAGTCTCTGGTGCCTCAAAACCAGACAGCTCCAGGTAGGCGGGGCTCAACAGCCATGGGAGGTAACCCACCTAGGAGAAGGGAAACTCTGACCACAACCCCCCAGCCATGGGTAATTTGGTCCCATTGCCTTGTGGGTAATCTTGGGAAAGACCAAGGCTAGAGGAGTCAACCTCAACAGGAAATCAGGAGGGGAGACCCTTAAGGCAGTTTGGCGGCAAATTCTGTCTTCACTCTGGCAGCTCCTGCATCCCAGTCGTGGTCAAGACGGTATGTTTTGCATCCCTCTTGGCTAGAGGCTTGGCTTGGCTGAGAGGTTGTGGTACTTGGGCAGCCAAAGACCTCCATACACCTCTTCGCCCTGGATTCAGAGACACCACTAATCTTTCCTCCTTTTGACGTCTGTCTAAAGTCCTGGGGCGACAGGCGAGTGGCAACAGTGGCAGGTGTAAGATGGCACTGGGAGCTGCTAGCCACGGACCTGCACTCAGGCGGTCAAGGTGGGGTGGTCACTCTCTACTCACCTGAGGCAAAGGTAGGGCTCTGCAGCTACCTTAGCGATGGAGCAGCCCTCTTGAAGGGCAGCACTGCTCCCCCTCTTAGAGAAGGGTCTGAAAAAGGTGACCTAAACAAAGCTTTCCTCAATTCATCGTGTCAGGTTATCACAGCTGACTGGACATCTAATTTGCGGTCAAAACTCAAATGAAAGATCTACGAAAAATCCAAGATCTGCCAACAAACACACTCTTCGTGTTGGATCCTGGAACATAAGAACCCTAATGGATAGAAAGAACTGCGACAGACCAGAACGTTGAACTGCACTGATAAGGCATGAGCTGAGTGATACAATACCGATATTGCCGCCCTCAATGAAACACACTTGGCAGAAACAGGGGAGATTACTGAAACAGGTGCTGGTCACACTTTCTTCTGGTCAGGAAAGTCACCAGAAAAGCCAAGGGAAGCGGGAGTTGGCTTTGCTGTTCGCACTTCACTTGTCACCAACCTGGAATCCCTTCCAAAAGAATCAACGATCATCTGATGGTGATGAGACTCCCACTGAAAGGAAAGACACATCTGACGCTCATCAGTGCATATGCCCCCACGATGAGCCACACCCAGAAGCAGAAAGAACTGTTCTACCAGAACCTCACAAGCTTGGTACTCTCAGCCCCACGTGAAGATAAGCTTCTACTACTAGGTGACTTCAATGTCCGTGTTGGCAGAGACTCCCAGTTATGGCTGGCTGTCATTGAACTCCATGGCACAGGACAGCAGAACTCAAATGGCCAGCTGCTCCTTTCATTTTGCTCCGAGCATGGTCTGACCATCACAAACACTCTGTACAAGCTACGTGACATCCACAAGACCACAAGACCTCAGGTCAAAACACTGGCACCTGATTGACTATGTGATCACCAGACGCTGTGACATCCGAGATGTACAAGTTACAAGAGCAATGAGTGGGGCAGAGTGCTGGACTGACCACTTAATGCTGAGATCCAGAAAACACAGACGTCAAAGTAGCAGGACATCCAGAAGCTGGATGTCCTGAAACTCTCTGATCCTGAAACACAAGCAACCCTCGTTGCAAACCTCAAGGACCGGATTGACAGTCTACCATCTGAAGCAATCCAGCAGCAGCATGGACCAACTTCCAAAATACTGTCTACAGCACTGCCAGACTCACTTGGTTACCCAAAGCGGAAACACCAGGATTGGTTTGACAGCAACGACAAAGAGATTACCAGCTTGCTGAAACAGAAGCAGGAAGCAGGACCTGCTGGCTAAACAACAAAAACTCACCTGCCAAGCAAGAACATCTCAAGCATCTCAGAAGCAAGATCCAAACTGAGTTGCGATGGATGAAGAACCAGTGGTGGGAAGCAAAGGCTGCAGAACTACAACATTATACAGATGAGGAAAAACTCTAAGAAGTTCTTTGCTTGGGTGAAGGCTGTGTACGGCCCTTCTTCCAATACTATGGCACTTGTTAGATCTGCTGATGTCAGCCTCCTCACAGGAAAGAGCGACATAGTTTTGCATTGGAGTAACTACTTCAGTCAGTTGCTTAACAGCCCCTCTCACATAGATCAGCAGGTAATCCAGGACATGCCTCGGTGCATAGCCTTGGCATCCCTTGATGACCCTCCTAGCCTGGAGGAAACCTAGCGAGCCATCAAGCAGCTCCAAGTCGGTAAAGCTCCTGGCCCTGATGGGATACCCCCTGAAATCTTCAAGGAGGGAGGAGAGCCTGTGACAACTGAGCTCAGGGACTTGATGTAGCTCTTCTGAGAGGATGGTTCGGTCCCACAGGATTTTAAGGACGCCAACATCATCCACCTTTATAAGAACAAAGGTGACAGCAGAGTTCGGAATTAGACCAAAAAAGTGCTCGGAAAAAATGTCATAACACAATCAAGTTTGTTCAGCCATTACCAGCTTTTTATCTGCCATACTATATACAAGGTAGAGTTGTAACGTGCAGTGTCAGGGGCCGAAATTAATTTTTTTTTCCTTGGTCCTACCAGAACCATACACGCAGCTGCATTAAGTAATCCTTCTTAAGGTGCAGGCTGCGGCGATTTTTTGTTTTTTTTCCCCCGATTGGGTAAGCCATAAATTTGCTTGCTCGAATTGGATCAACACTTGCTAAAGATTTCTTAGAATCAATGATTATTATGGCTATGTAACTAAGGCCTACTGCATACGTGAAGTCTTTTATTAGGCCCCAAAAATAGTTGTGCTAATAAATATGCATGCCTTCCAAAATTGGGTCAGTGGGTTGGACCTTTTTTGGGGGGGGCAATTTTGTGCTCAGGCTGATTGAGTAGCATTAGCTGGGACGACTGCCTCCAAAAGTATCTCAAAAAGTGATGAACACCTGTCTTAATCTAGATAAAAATTTCTACATATGGTCAGCCACTCTAAAACTACAGAGACTGTCTAAAGATGTCCTTGTAACTCAATGTAGCTGGGAGACTTGGCCACTGACCATAGTGCTTGGCGACTTGCAGTCCAAAATGGAGTAAGGCATATGAGGAGAGACGTCTGCAAGATCTGGACCTGAAGCATCAAGTCTGTAAAGAGAGGAGACCTGATCCAACAGCTGCTGCATGCCCACAGTGTGGCCGCATCTGCACATCGTACTTTAGGCTGCGTTCCCACCTACGTTCACATCAACGACGCCTCTGACGTCTTAGTCACCCGCGACTGCCTTCCATGAATGAATGAATAAAAGGTAGTCAGTGAAAGCTTGGAATTTACCTGCTCGATGTGTTGTATGTTGACAACATCACCCACAGCACCACTGTCAATCAGTTCCTTAATCTTGCTCATGGGGGGATAATGACGTAAAACATGGCAGACTGACAGAATGATGCTATTAAGCGTACAGGCCTCAACTATGTCACGACATCCTTGCTCTGTTGTCTGCAATCATGAAAAAAAAATTTGACCATGCGAATAAATGATGCAAATGGATAGTGTCAAATGGAAAAAGACCCTGCTGGCTTTCAACAATATCTTTCTTGTCAAATATTATTTGTGATAATATGGCTACTGAGATTACCCCTACAGACAAGGGTGGGTCCAGAACCCAATTTTGGGAAGGGGAAGGAGATGCAGGTCCAAAAAAAAATTGGGAAACTTTTAATGTACCCTTTCATGACTCTCTGAGGGTTGAGGCTATATTGGATCTATTTCAAAGCTTTTGAAAGGAAAGGAAAAGAAAATTAATTACGTGCACTTTTATAAAAATTGTATTAATTACAATATTTCCACTTTGTCAAAGTACAGATCAGAAATGTGTACTTGCAGAGGGGCCCAATAAAAAGTAAAGGTTTCTAGTATGGCTCTTTATTACCAGAGACACATGTATATGATACATGTATGTAGAGATGAATACATACATTTACATGTACATACATGTAGTTCACATACAATAATGTACATGTAGCCTGGCACCCTGCTGTGTCACCACAATCCACTACTTGACAACTTCCTGAGGTCTTTTCCATGTAAACAAACCCTTACAGCAGTTTTACACGAAGGGTTTTGTTTATAAAAACAAACTGAAATCTGGTTGCTGATGAAATTTTCTCAAAAATCCTTTTTTCAACAAAAAATACCCCACACAAGCAATTCACTTGAAGCTCATTGTGATGTGACAACTGCATATACAAAGAGCAAGCAACATGTATCTGCATGCATTCAAAAGTGCTGCGCACACATCAGGTCCTTCCAAACCGGCATGTATCATGTTCAAGGGGCTCTCCATCCATTATCCTGTCTCTATATAAAGATCGGTGTGCCAATTTATTTCCAGTTAGAAGAGCAATTATGTTTCTACCAATACTATGATCCAATATCCTCATTAACATGGGATTTGTTCACCAAACAATTATGATGCAGAAATAAACCGATCAAGCGTTTCATCACTTCTCAGTTTCAATGGATTAGTTGGCCCTCTGGTAGTCAAGTTTTACTCATCTGTGGAGTTTTCTTCAACATTTCCATTGTTCTTTTCTCAAAAGCAACTGTTTAAAGAAAGTTTTCGGAAAACATTCAATGTACGTGCATTGTTTTAAATAAGCTAGTACTTGAGGAAGCCCATTAGGGTGATAGAGATGAATAACTGTTGTCAAAGATAACTAAATAAATCATAGATTTGTCTGTGACAGATCAATTGACTGCTTTGCCTTGTCAATGTTTGATTGTAGCCTCACTTCGCTTGTTCTTCCAAAATATGTCTAGCCTGGATTTCCATGTACAAGTACATGCTAAATGACCTATCTAAAAGCCTACCAATCGAATTCTGAGTAACATTTTATACCATAACAACTAGAGGGACATCACTACATGTATTTGCCCATAGACACAGTGCACGATCATTATAACTGTACCAAAATACATGTAGATTCTGGGATTTCGGTTTTTAAACTCTATTTCTTCAATGTGAGGCGTTTTGGAAGTAAACATTTCCAAAACACAAATCAAAAATTTTTGTTACAATGAAGCCAGGTCGATTCCTTCCTTCCTTGCTTGTCTTTGTCTAAAAGTTCTTCTTTTGTGTTTGAGATTCACGATTGAATATGCTAAGTTCATAGTTTCATTGTTTTACGCATTTTCATCTCAAGTTTATGTGTTTTACATGTTATTGAAATTGTTGTCCCCATAACATTCAACAAAATGTGTATGCATAGAATTCTATTGCTAGTGATATCTGAGAATAGTCGCCACTTAGATACTCACTGCCATAGGCTTCTCCAGCAAGATGTGATATCCTGCCACAGCACATGCAACGGCCGGGTCCTAAATTCAAGAAAAAGAAAAGCAAAAAAATCAAAGTCAAGTTAGTTGCTTGATCTAAAGCAATTAGCATTTACACAATTGAAACTCATTACACATTTTGACTAAAAATTTTACAAAATACCTTTCCAGGTACATTATGGGGACACTAGACCATTGAACATCATTCCATTTTTTTGCGTAAATTTTGAAACATTTCATTCATTTTTACTGCTTTCATTGTATCATCCTCTTTTTATACACTTTTTATATTTGTTTTGATATTGCCCCTAACTGAAGGAGAAACTTGCTGATCTTCTTCAAGCTGTTAAAAGTTGTTGTTTTTGTGCTATTTTCTTCATCATCTTTCAGTATGGTATTGCCATTCCACATTTTGTGATCGCACATTGATCTCTTTTAATCTGCATCATACCATGCTCCTCTTGATTTCACAGACAGGGAATTCTCTGTGGATTTTCCATGGTGTGTCCATTAAGATTACTATCTAAGATTCCAGGACTGGAATACTGTAGTTGTATATGGGACCTTTACACAAAAATTAACATACTGCACTTGTATATGGGACCCATACGCACAAATCAACATCTGAATCAACAAGATAGACGCTAGTTAAAAAAGAGCTGCGAGGTATGCTCTTAATAAATACCATCCTAAGGAAAGCATGTCTTAAATAATTGAAGAATTGAAATGGCAGTCACTACAACTCGTCAAAGAAACACCAGACAACCAATATGTTACTGTATCTCCAACAACCAACAACCATCTCTTAGCCCACATAATTTTTTAACTCCAAGCAATCAAAGGAACATGCGGTTATCATCAGCTTAAGTATCGCCATATTTCATACTCACACGAGTATCTACAAATTCTACTTGCTCCGTCGAACAGTACCTTCTTAGAATAACCTCCCTGCATCAGTCACCTCTGCTGCATATTCCTATTTCAAAACAACCCCAGTACAACCTACATGTAGACGTTCATCGGTCTTACATGGACCCTTGGCATGATATCCCACTATGGGACTTTGCCAAGTGCCAACGTAGAAGTAAAAAAGAAGAATGAATCCACCACAAAATTGTGGGAAGTGTTATCCAAATTTTTTATGAACATAATTTTTAAAAGGAAAACACCAGCATGTACTTCATGCATTCACTTCCCTACCGATAAAAAGACTTGCTTTTCACTGTGCATATAACTGGTCCTCTTAAAGATCACTGAGGCAAAATTAAAGAATATCATTTGCATATAAACCAAAGTAACAAATTCAATTGCATGTTTGAATAGTACAGTGTAGTACAAGGCAATGTGTTCCTACTCTGTGAAGATGGTCTGGAGTTGAGATAATGACAGCATCAGCAAACTTGTCTTGTGCTGTTATTTTGGTCCAATCTGCAATATAAGACAATTTAAATGGATTAACAAATGTAAATGCCACCTTCATGTACATTCATCTGCGATTGACTATTTATATTAACACACAATGTACACATTCGACCATTCCCTGATGAGTACAGCCATGCCTACACAAACATTTTACAATCACTAATTACAGGGACTGAAACATGCATGGCCCGTATCAGCATCTATCCTATTCAAAGAGATGAATTATTGGCAACTTGCTTCTATTTCCACTGCATGACAACAATGTCAACAATCAGTCTGGGCTGAAATTATAGTGTATTTCATTAATTCCCCCCAAATCTGAAAGTTCTTTCAAGTACAATGTAAGATAGTTTGCCTGTGTATGATCTATTAGTTATATTACCATCATACAGTCTATCATCGGGAATGTTGTGAATTTTCTGCAGATGACTTCGTGCTACGATGTTGGGATCAGCAACTCCAACAACCTTTTATCACCATGACAAAGCAAACAAGCATTCAGGAGTAGAATAATAGTGCACATAGAGAAGTATTTCTTGTGTCATTCTTCTGAAGTGGTTTCAGTGTGCATGTACAGTATATACCTTGAAGTAAGCTCTTTAATGCAGACCTAAAGACAGAACCTCATTAATCAAGCCATAATTGTGTACAGTGTACAAATTTGTGTAAAATTTTACTATGTGAATATTCAGTCAATGTAGAAAAGGTGCCATGAGTAAAATATTATTAAACCAAATGACTGATACATAATTAAATGTATTCATTATATAACTTCATATAACCTTTCGTCAAATAAAACTATATGTAAATAATTGTCAGTTTAACTATTCAAATATAATGACACCAATTCAGATGTGTCTTAATGTTAGTAAGTTGCATACAATTTTCATTATTTATTTCACAATTCCATTATATAATTGAAACTTACAATTATTTACATATAAAAACTTTCTCAGACCAAATGCATTACATGTATGTCAATCAATTATGTATGAATAAATTAGTTTGAAAGCAAAATTACGCAATAACTAAATAATTTCTTTACAAATTTTTTCACTCATGGCACCTCACAAAAACATGAAAAAAATAAGGGGCACTAAAATTCCATCACAGAAGCTCCAATAGATTCAGCTTCCAGTATACATGTACAGTACTCAAATGATTTAAATGATTTGATTGTCTGTGAAAGTACCTCAAAAGTAAGGTGTTTTCCATCACGAAAAATAAACACATTACTAAAAAGTAATTAACTATAGACAGTACGTACATAACTACACTTGACATACAACCATGAGACAGTCCCAACCAGAGCTGCAATGATGCCAGTCAATGAATCAACTCGAGTCCATTTCTAGTCACAATTTTTGGCAATGTGACTCGGGTCTCAATGGGTAAATAACTCGAGTGAAAGTTAGTAAGACTCAAGTCCCGAAAATAAAAGCAAATTTTAAAAGAAATGGCAGTTTATAATGTTCACGATATATATCATCATCAGAGGTAACATGTGGTGTAACCACATAGAAACCAAGAAAGAAAATTAAAAACTGCAAAAACAAAAACAAACTTGCTCTCATTTTTATTGTATTGTGTTCAAATATTGGCACCCCTTAGGGGCGTCCAAAGTTTTCAACATTTTCTCAGTCAACAAAGCGTACAAATGGGGAGGGGGTCATAAACCACATACAACATTTTTGGTCTAGTAAGATGTTGATTTTTTGTAGTATTCTTATTTACACTGTATATGTAAAACGAGAAAATCAAGAAAAAGCAAGCATTACATGTAATCACCAGTCGCATGCTGAAAGCTGGCTCTGATGGATGTACATTATGTACGTGTACATACATGTACTTTCCAGGTACTGTAGGCCTATCCGCTGTGATGCATGGTACGGCCCAGCACATACCACATTGATATGATGTGAATGCTGCAGGTGTGTGTACATCTACATCTACAATGTACGTGAAGCCCAGCCTATGAGTGCAAGCACACAGCGTGACATGCCAGCAGTACATGTGTACTAAATAACCTTTGACACTGTGGTGCATCGTTCCCAATGCTGTATCCATATTTACCCACATAATTTTGTCCTGGTGCCGGGGACAAGCATGAGATCATCTCTGATGAGAAAAATGTTTCAATATCAACTATGCGTCTAAATAATGTTTTTTCATATTGAAACTCTTTATGAAGGTTGAACATGAAGGTTTTCAAAAATGCACATCTGTATGCTTAATAATGGGCACTTTACAACAATGTAGTGAGTACGGGAGTTTGTGAATAACTCAAGATACCGAAAGAATAATGTTGATAAGTACTAATTGGGGGCCTTGAAAAATAGTACTCTGTGTACTACTGTGAAAATGTAGAAAACTTTGGATGACCCCTAACTGAGTTGGGAGTCGTGGGCGAAATACTTGACTACACTTTTTAGCCAAATGACTTGATTTAAGTCACTTTATTACAATGACTTGACTCAACTTGAATCACTACATTATTAAAATAATGACTCTGGTCCAAACTGTACGTACTATTGAGACCAATGCTATACATGTCATTGGTTGCCAACATACCTTCAGCTTTTCAGGGAAGTCCAATGCATAGTTACTGTACATCCTCCCCCTTTGCCCTGCACCAATGACAATAACTGTCACTAGTGGCATTTTAACTCTTAGCTTTAGTCGCACATCATGGGGCTAAAATCTTTACATACTATCCAGCCTGTAACATGGCCCACATATGCAAGAAACAGTCAACTGAATCTTCTTCATCCAACAGTATACCCTCCACACTATCTCCTGGCTTCATCCAACAGTGTAACCCTCCTTGCTTCATCCAGATACATATAAAGTACCAACCTGAAACAAAATAATGAATCCACAAAGGGAAAACATTAAAGGTGTGTGTTAACATGGCTAATGGATCAGTCTTCGACACTTTCTACAGGCCACAGTCTAGTCACCTCCAAGAATATGAGTATTTACAGTAATTGTGCCAATTATTGGATAACACTGATCCATCCAAAGGTCAGCACGTACTTGTATGGCTTGGGGTGACTTCAATTTCCCTAGCATCAACTAGAGTACATGCACTATGTCAACCATTCCAGGAAGATAAAAACCTAGTTTAGAGCATGATTTTATCAATATCATTCATGATGAACAAATGGTACTTGCCCCTTCCTTTATGGGCAACATTTAGGACTTGTTTCTCATGATAAACCCTATCCTACCCTTGTGGTGAATACATGTTCAACAGTGTAGCCCGGTATGAGTGATCACAATGGTTTACTTCTTGTCACAGTTAACAACAAACCCTGCAAGATTCAGCAAAACCCAAAGAAAATTTACTTCTATAGGAAAGCTGACATCAAACAGCCTGAAGGAAGTGACTAAAGTCAAAACTGGCTGGTCACATAGTCATCCTTTATGACAAACATGATTACCCTGCAGATTGTTTGGTTTGACTTCAGAGTTGGCTTGACTGAGGCAATGGACAAGTTCATCCCACTAAAGCTCATCACCAAGGGTGAACAGCCACCATGGATCACTTAAGACATTAAGAGACTACACAAATGCAAGCAACAAACTAACAACTAGTACAAGACTAAATGCCAAGAGGATAAAGAGAGGTATTAAATCCTCTGGAAAGAAACATAAATGACAATACAGGAGATACGAGAAACAAATTCTGCAAAGCAACGTCTAAGAGCTTCTAGATATTTTATTGCGCTATTAGAGATAAGGTACACCTGATTTCTGGAAGCATGCAGACAGCTGAATTCCTGAATGACCAATTTAGGAAAGTGTTCGCTCAACAATACACTGAAAACATGCCATGATTGGACAGTATTGTTTTCCAACTGTGCCAGAACTTGCCATACACACTCTGACAGAGCAGAAACTTCTTGCACAACTGCAGTCCAACAAAACAGCAGGCCCGTACAATCTATCTGCTTACATACTGCAGGAGTGTGCATCTGAAATTGCTCCAGACCTCACCTACATATGGGTAAGAAATTAGGGGTCTAAAAATGTGAGATTTTTGTGTCCCTGTTACATCTGACCTTTGTTATTTGACATGAAAATATCAACGGAATTGATTTAAAACTATCACTATTTGTTTGGCAGGTACTCTACATTGATTCATGGAACTTAGAAAATGTGTTTTAAACTTACAAAACCATATGTCAGATGTGACAGGGACAAGAAAAAAATGGACCCCAAATTTCTGGAATTATCCATATTTGAGTTCACTAGACATGTGTATCCTAACAAAAGACTGAAGAGTCAACATCAGCTCCATCTTCAAAAAAGGAGATTGAACAGATAAATACTGACCAGTATTTATATTGCTGACGATAATACATGTAGAGTATGCTGCAAATTCATAGAACATATTTAACACTTTAACATATGACCACTCTAAGCAGAAGAAAATGGATTGCGTACATGTACTAAACATTCCTGTGAATCCCAGCTCATCAAGACAATACATTGTACATGACCTGGCTTCTGCACTTCATAACAGAAAGCAAACAGAATGGCATTCGATAAAGTAGCCCAAAATATATATCCCCCCAATGGGGGGATGAGCTATTGAATCATCACCTCCCACACCCACTTTTTGTGGTAAGCGAAAAATTCAAGCAGATTGTGAAGAATTTTTTGGACTTCCCAACACTACAATGCATTCGATATCATTCAAAAAGGAAAAACAATTTTAAAATGCCACAAATGTTTCATTCTTACAGATGTACATCAGTATCACGAACATTGGACCTCTATAAAGTGTCATACGGTGTCATCCTCCCAAGCCACTTTTCAAATATCCATGGCTGAGCATGTCATCCCCCCACTTTTCCCCATCCCCCCCATTTCCGGTACAAATTTACACCACTGCAGATTACTCAAAAGTAATTCAGAAAGGCTAACAAGAGTTCTCCCTGCAGTAAAAGGCTGTGACAGAGTGACCAGAAAATTACAGTCACGTGCATCTCATTGGTCAGAAGTTTTTCACACTTCCAAATTTGCATCGTCAGGATAGCAGCAGTCATGTGCATGTATCCTTGATGCGTTGACATCACAATATGTAGCAACCTCAGATGGAACCAACACATCAACAAGATTACTTCCTTTGCGAACCAAGTTTAAGCTTTCTATGTTGCAACTGCTCAAAGAGACCCAAGTCCGAGGCTTACACGTACATGTACCATACTTGTCAGGACCCCAGATTCCTTGGCCGCTTTGGATCCTTATATGCAGGAAGTCATATCAAAGCTGTTCAACATAGGGAAGTGAGATTTGTGCTCAGACAAAGACTATGACTACATCATGGCCTACGGCCCATCAGCTATGATCCGTGCATTGAAATAGGATCTTCTTTCACTTACAAAATAAAGGGGGATGCGTAAACATCTTCCACAATGTATGTAGTCATCTACTTGTAGTCATCCCAGCAAGAGCCATCGTAAGGCCCTCCACACATTAATCTAGATCTTCCAACACATACACCTTCAACTACATGTACCATACATGCAAGAAAAGATTGCTATTTAGTTTTTCCTGATGGAGGACAGTAAATGAGTTTTCTGCACAAGAAACTTGGAAACTGCTCAACCAAGAGTGATGTGCAAAAATAATTCTACCTTGAGCTGAGGGATAAATCGCATAAAGACCAATTAAAGGCACTCTGGAAACAACAAGGAGACTATGGTTTCCTCTATCCTCAAACGAGTTGACCGTCTGGGGCCACATACATGTAGTACAGTGCATACACAGCCACTACAACTTAGCACAAAAACAAGGTCAAGGAAGTAAGGCATGTTAGAAATTAAGGAAAGAGGCAATGTCATCTGAATCTACATGTACGTCATTTGGTCTGAGAGTGGTGGTAAACTGTTGAAACAGCCTACTCGCAGAGCATGCCATGGTGGAAGCATGGTGTTCTGCCTCGAGTTCTCCTCTTGGGCTGCTCATCCACAGTAATCTAGTCTAGCGCCCTCTACCATCGCTTTTCACTTTCCCGCTCCATGTCATTCACGTTACTTCACTCGTACATTTTACAACTTGCTACACCTGTTTATAAGCCCTTGTTCAAGCACGATCCGTAAGTTTACCATTTCTGTGTTTCCTTTATAATATATAGTTCCTCTGTAGTCTATTATAAGTCCAATTTAGGGTTTATTTCTGGTATATAAAGCCCTCTCAGTGTCACACTCACCTCCTCCACTCACGTGCGTAGTATTTTGTATACAATTACAATACACACATTCTTGCCAGTGCCTGTTATGTTTTATCGTAAGTTCTGTTTGTGGAACTGTCTGTAATTATCTTGCCTTCTTTGACTTCACAAGTTGATCTTTTTAAATTGAAGCGTGTTATGGAGTATTGCCCTGTTCATGTAATTTGACATGTACATGCATTTTCACCAGTATGTTTAAGCAAAGATTTCCGGTACATTGTGTCCTGTGTTCTTCATTTTCACTACTGTGCATGTTGCACTTTTATCTGTCTGTACGCACAGGACTGTTTGCTTTTTATGAGGTTTCATAGTTACATTCCTCACACATTGCATTTTTACCCATTAATTTGTACATGAACTCTTTCTACATGTACATGTATTTACATCTATTTGTGTCCTTTTACATTGACCTACATGTACATGTGTGTACATGTACTTTAGGTAGAATAGACTTTTTGCAGTCCTTAGACTTTCTGCATTTTCTACATTTCATTGTGTATTGTTATGGAACTTAGTGACTTATTCCTTGTTACTCAAAATATTTTGTATCTGTTTATTTACAGTTTTACATCGTTTTCCATTAAACGGCTCCAGTATAGGGGCCCACTTTGGAAGAGATGTTTAGGCCTCTGCACATTTGTGTGAACCAATCACATTGAGGGCATAAGAGTAAAAGGATCGACACTTCACTTCAAGAGCTTCCCCCATTGACTGGTGCTACGTAACAACCATGTCGTCTGCCCAAGGATCCAGTGACTTGCAGAACCTGGAAGTGCGTTCAGAGTGTGGAGCGTCATCTTCCGCTTCACGACGATCTACAAGGTCTCACGTCAGCTTGGCTGCAGCAGAGGCACGTGCTAAAGCAGAGGCCGCACGCACGAGAGCTGACTACACCAAACGTCAGATCGAGATGAAAGTGGAACGTGCACGTTTGGACGCCATGTTGACTGCCTTGCAAGAAGAAGGCGAAGCTGAGTCTGCATTAGCTGCCGCCAAGACACTGGAGGCAGCTGCGGAGGCCGAAGCCATCAAGGATGGAGCAAGCATTGTCAGCAACCCCCTTGCACCTTCGGCTGAACCGGCACGACGCACAGAAGAGTATATCGACTCACATTTTGACCGTCGCCAAGAGCCCCCTGTTGAGCAACCTGGCTCGAAGGCCGCCCCCATTTTCAACGGACAGTTGCATCCGGAAAGCATCACCATTGAGTCTCAGGCCCCTCCGCCGCATCCTCCGCAGAACTTTCCAAGCTTCTCTGCCCAAGCCCCTCAAACAACTGTCGCAATGACCTTTCCACGCCCCTCCTACCTGACAAATGTGGCCGAACATTGTCATGCCGACAACAGGGGCCAGACTAATGGACCCGCACCCAGTCGTTCAGATATTTCAGATCTCACGGCCCACCTCACTCGTCGAGACCTGCTCACAGCTGGGCTCAAGGTTTTTGACAACCGGCCAGAGAATTACCGGGCGTGGAAAGCTAGTTTCCACAATGTGACACAAGGCTTGAACCTGAAACCTAGTGAGAAGCTGGACCTACTCACCAGATGGCTTGGCGGGGAGTCCCTACAGCATGCCACCAGGATCAGAGCTGTGCACATCGACGACCCGTCGGCTGGCTTGAACTTGGTTTGGCAACGGCTCGACAAGAAATACGGGTCTCCGGAGGCCATTGAGGCATCTCTCTTCTCACGTTTGGAGAACTTTCCTAAGATAGGAAACAGAGAATACACGAAACTACAGGAGCTTGCGGATCTTCTCACTGAAGTTCGGGCGGCAAAACTCGAAGGTAAATTGCCTGGCCTCAATTTCCTAGATACAGCCAGAGGAACAAATCCAATTGTCCAGAAACTTCCACACTACCTTCAAGAGAAGTGGGTGACAAAAGGCTCGATGTATAAGGAACAGCACAGCGTTCCCTTCCCCCCTTTTTCCTTTTTTGTCAGTTTCGTCTACTCACAAGCAGAGATGAGGAACGACCCAAGCTTCTCACTCCTCCCGTCTTTTATGACCACATCTGTGAATGACAAACCTACACCTAACCGATCCAAACCCAGGGTTCCGGTTTCCGTCCAGAAGACTGAAATAGAGAGAACCACTGCTCCGCCGTCTGCCTCAAATACGCCACTGGAACCCGAAAGGCAATGCCCTATCCACAAGAAACCTCACTCACTTAGAAAATGTCGTGGGTTCAGGGGAAAGCCACTAGAGGAAAGGAAGTCCTACCTGAAAGAACATGCCATCTGCTACCGCTGCTGTGCTTCCACTGCTCATCAGGCAAAAGAGTGCAAGGCTGCCATTCATTGCACAGAGTGTGACAGTGACCGTCACGTGTCAGCCCTTCATGATGGCCCACCCCCTTGGGCACAAAAGGATCTCGGGCACAATGCAGAGAGCCACGGCGGGGAGAAAGCTCGTCCAGAACCTCCCCTGACAACCTCGACTTGTACAGCGGTTTGTGGAAAAGGTGTGCAGGGGAAATCATGTGCCAAGATATGCCTAGCCAGTATTTATCCAGAAGGGCAACCTGACAAAATGAAGAGAGTGTATGTCATGCTTGATGACCAGAGCAATCATTCGCTTGCAAGATCCACTTTCTTCGACATGTTTAACATTCATGGGAACCCATCCCCGTACTCACTCCGTACATGCTCTGGAACAACAAATACTCATGGAAGGAGAGCCTTTGGCTTTACCTTACAGTCGCTGGATGGTGAAGTCAGCATCTCATTGCCACCTCTCATTGAGTGCGATGCCATCCCCAACAACCGGGACGAAATCCCGACGCCAGAAGCTGCTAGTCATCACCCTCACCTAGAGGCCATTGCCCATAAGATCTCGCCACTAGATCCGTCAGCTGAAATTCTCCTGCTGCTAGGCAGAGACGTCATTCAGGCACACAAGGTTCGAAGCCAGTGCAACGGGCCACCAGACGCACCGTACGCTCAACGCTTGGATTTGGGCTGGGTAGTAATTGGAGATGTGTGCCTTGGCGGAGCACACAAGCCTGAAGTCCATGCCTACAAGACTAGCATACTGGACAACGGCCGGCCTACCTGCCTGACGCCATGCAGAAACAAGCTTCACGTCAAAGAAACATTGACAGACGAGACCTTCGAGTGTGTTCCTAAGAGACAGTCGGCCAGCGCAGGTTTTGACATCTTCAAAGAATCTCCTGATGATTACAGGATGGCAGCATCAGTCGAGGATGAGCTTTTCCTATCCATCATGAATAAGGAGTTTGTCCAGGATGACGCCAACAGTTGGGTAGCCCCACTCCCCTTCAGGTCTCATCGGCAGCGTCATCCGAAAAACGACAAAGAAGTCAGACTCCAGACGACTACACATAGCTGTGCCACAGTTGTGTCTGAAGCAGGCCTGAGAAGTGAGCGCTTCAAACGTTTCTCCTCTTGGAGGGATCTTCAGACTGCCATTTCAAAACTCTCCCACATTGCTGACTCTTTTTCCCAGACGGACAAAGGCAGCTCATGTCATGGATGGCACCAATGTCAGCAGCACCAAAGGCCAGAACAGTTGGAGCGGGCAAAGGTGGCGATTCTCCATTCAGTGCAGAATGAGGTCTATGCAGACGAGATAAGAAGTCTCAAGAGTGGACAGCCGATTTCCAAATCCAGTCCACTCATCAAGCTCCATCCCTTTCTTGACAAGAATGATCTACTCAGAGTTGGAGGTCGACTGGGAAAGGCCAAGCTCTCTAATGATGAAGCTCACCCAGCTGTAATCCCTGGGAAGTGCCACGTCACCACACTTCTCATCAGACACTTCCATGAAAAGGTACGCCATCAGGGCAGACACTTGACCGAAGGTGCGGTGAGAGCAGCAGGCTTCTGGGTCCTTGGTGGCAAGCGAGTCATCAGCAGTTTGATCTATCACTGTGTTACCTGTCGTAGACTACGAGGCAAACAACAAGAGCAGATCATGGCAGACTTACCCCCAGATCGCCTGAGTGCCAACCCTCCCTTCACCTATGTAGGCCTAGATGTGTTCGGCCCATGGTCAGTCACGACCCGTAGAACAAGAGGAGGTCAAGCAAACAACAAACGCTGGGCCGTCATCTTTACATGCATGGCCACTCGAGGTGTACATATCGAGGTGATCGAGGCAATGGACACCTCCAGCTTTGTGAATGCACTCAGACGTTTCTTTTCCTTGAGAGGACCGTCAAAGCTGCTCAGGTCTGATTGTGGGACTAACTTCATAGGTGCCTGCAAAGAGCTTGGCATCAATTCATCAGGACGTCAGAAGGAACAGGTTGAGCGCTTGCTTATAGACAATAGATGTGAGTGGAAATTCATCCCTCCCCATGCCTCACACATGGGTGGCAGTTGGGAAAGAATGATCGGTACTGCTCGTCGCATCCTTGACGCCATGTTGCTTCAGCTGGGACCAGGCAAGCTAACTCATGAAGTCTTGACTACGCTCATGGCAGAGGTGACTGCCATCATTAACGCAAGACCATCGTCTCCAGTTTCTACGGATCCCGACCTTCCATTCATTCTCACCCCAGCGACGCTCCTCACGCAGAAGGTCGGTACACCCCCAGTCCCTCCTGGTGAGTTTGATGACAAGGATCTCTTCAGATGTCAGTGGCGACGCGTTCAGAGATTGGCCAACATGTTCTGGGAGAGGTGGAAGCGAGAGTACATCATGAATCTACAAGAACGCCGCAAGTGGAAAACTGAGAAACCTAACTTGCAACAGGGAGATGTCGTCCTCATGAAAGACTCTCAAGCCAAGAGGATTGAATGGCCCATGGGGTTGGTCACTAAGACCTTCCCTAGTGGAGATGACAGAGTCAGGAAGATTGAAGTAAAAATCATCCGTAATGGAGAACAGAGACTGTTCCTGAGACCCGTGACTGAAGTCATTCTCCTTCTCGCTAGAGACTCTAGCAACTCATCCTCAGAATGAATGTGTTACATTCTCACTGTGTATTCCATGCTGTTTGTTATTATCATCATGTTCTTTAGATTTGACATCTATCAGATGCCAGGCGGGGAGTGTTCTGCCTCGAGTTCTCCTCTTGGGCTGCTCATCCACAGTAATCTAGTCTAGCGCCCTCTACCATCGCTTTTCACTTTCCCGCTCCATGTCATTCACGTTACTTCACTCGTACATTTTACAACTTGCTACACCTGTTTATAAGCCCTTGTTCAAGCACGATCCGTAAGTTTACCATTTCTGTGTTTCCTTTATAATATATAGTTCCTCTGTAGTCTATTATAAGTCCAATTTAGGGTTTATTTCTGGTATATAAAGCCCTCTCAGTGTCACACTCACCTCCTCCACTCACGTGCGTAGTATTTTGTATACAATTACAATACACACATTCTTGCCAGTGCCTGTTATGTTTTATCGTAAGTTCTGTTTGTGGAACTGTCTGTAATTATCTTGCCTTCTTTGACTTCACAAGTTGATCTTTTTAAATTGAAGCGTGTTATGGAGTATTGCCCTGTTCATGTAATTTGACATGTACATGCATTTTCACCAGTATGTTTAAGCAAAGATTTCCGGTACATTGTGTCCTGTGTTCTTCATTTTCACTACTGTGCATGTTGCACTTTTATCTGTCTGTACGCACAGGACTGTTTGCTTTTTATGAGGTTTCATAGTTACATTCCTCACACATTGCATTTTTACCCATTAATTTGTACATGAACTCTTTCTACATGTACATGTATTTACATCTATTTGTGTCCTTTTACATTGACCTACATGTACATGTGTGTACATGTACTTTAGGTAGAATAGACTTTTTGCAGTCCTTAGACTTTCTGCATTTTCTACATTTCATTGTGTATTGTTATGGAACTTAGTGACTTATTCCTTGTTACTCAAAATATTTTGTATCTGTTTATTTACAGTTTTACATCGTTTTCCATTAAACGGCTCCAGTATAGGGGCCCACTTTGGAAGAGATGTTTAGGCCTCTGCACATTTGTGTGAACCAATCACATTGAGGGCAGAAGACATGGTGGCAGCTCAAAATCCAATGGAAATGGTTTGAACCCCTATGCTGAAATGGGCATAACACAATGACTTAACACACTCCAGGTAACAGCTACTTAGACTAAACCTTAACATTTGGACATACAATATTACAAATCACCTTTTTAAACATTCGGACATCACCCGACCATGGCCAGATGTAAAAAGGTTAACTTGTAGGGTCGAGATCGGACTATTATTAAACAGCTACTGTACGTGTGGTACGGGTATTAAAGTTGGCCTACGTTTGGCTGTCTACACGTCATGAGAGGACCATAATTTATAAGAGATTTGAGGACCAGCCTGAGAAAAACATTTAACGTACTTAGACGTGTCTTCTCAATGGAGACTGTAACGTTAGTTACTCATCCGGGCAGCCATCTTTCCGCTAACTTCTTTTGTTAACTAGACGTAGATATGTGTATCACAAGGGCCCCTAAATCTAGGCAAACAAAACTCGGGTTCATCGTCCTTCGCACTCCAACATCATATAAAACCCACACCGAGGTATTATTGATGTAGCCTGCTGCCCTCACATTGATTGTTCTCCTCTGATATATAAAGTAGGTGACTTGAGAAATATTGTTGACCTTGCATTTTATTACCAGTGAAATTTCATTAAAAACCCAATAATTTGATTAAAAAATCTTACTTTTGAATATTCGATTACCCGCTAAAAAAAGTTCTCACGAAATTTCAGTTTGGCTTTATTTTCCAATTTTTTTCTTTGGAAATAATGCGGCCAAAGAAAAAAGAATTAGGAAAAAAAAATTCTAATAAGCTTGTGGTTAGGTTCAGTGTACCATGGAGGATGTTTGTACAAAATGTAAACCTAGCACGGGCGTCAATAGGTGGGGGACGGGGGAAAATCTCCCCCACCTTTCCGGGGGGGTATATATCAAGTGTCCCCCACCACTTTTTTCCAAAGCCAACATGAAAATGTATAGCTTGAAAAAGCATTTGTAAAAACTGGCTGAAGTAGCCAAAAAGATTTTTCAGATCCCCCAGGCGGGTCTCGGACCCCACGCCGCTCGAGCTTCGCGCTTGCATTTGTTCTGATCAGGGCTATGCCCCCCCCCCCTTCAAAACTGATTGACGCCCTTCGAGTGGAGATAATAATAATTCATCAGAATTCAATGAACTTTAAAGAATTTTTTTTAATATTATTGCGTTCCCTAACTATCACGTCGATTGTAGCATGGACTTTATTAGTATCTACGGGATGTGATATTCGGGGTCAACAATTTTATTAAAAGGTCTACGGGAAACAAGGGGTTTGGGTGACTGTCAAAGTGTATAGTTGGTTTATTGCTCTCATTTCTCTTCATCAAAGTTCAATGTGGGTTTGCAGAAGGTGTAGCTTAACATAACACAACACATAAAAGGCAAAGTTATAGAGAGGCGAAGCTGTATACAAGTGTAACTGAATTACAGTTTGGCAAGACCATTGGAAATGCAAGTTAGGTACGGTACGGGTGTGTAGTATCGCACAACACTCATGGGGCCGTGGTACTGTGAGAGCTGTCCTGTTCCACCACGGGGTGACTAGCAACAGAGCCAGCGCCAATGTACCGACCGCACTGCTGCTCAGACCGCAATGTGATGAGCGCAATGATAGAATTGCCGCACTACAGGGTGTATAAAAAAATACACAGTCAGGAAATTAACTGCACAATAAAACTGTGAACTTTTTCGAAAATCTCTTCTCCTACATGGGTTGATTAGAGTATCATGCTGTTATTAAACTTGTGATCATGAACAGATTTCCACGCTTGAGTGACCAGGAGCTATTTTCCTAAATCGCTCAAAAATTGGCTTGCGCAAACACCTGCTTTGTTCAGAATTAGATCAAAAGTCCAGAAAAACAAGTATGGTATGCGCTTTGTTCCTTGGATTACTTTGGAAGGTTTCTTTGAACTTCGTCTTTTCCCACTTACAAATCCACACAAAAATGTCGGTAGCACAAGTAATGAGAACGGCAATTTGGTGTTCATTAGTTTGATTTCACTGCATACCACTGGACAAAAAATGTTTGCAATTGCAAAATTGGAGGGCCCTCTGTGCCACTGCCTCATTCTTTAGCGCTGAAATCAATGAAACAAGATGGTCAGACCGCAGTACACCCCCAGCAAATCTGTTCTTGATCAGAAGTTCAAGAAGAGCATGATACTCTGATCAACCCATGTAGGAGAAGAGCTTTTCGAAAAATGTTCACATTTTTAATTGCAGTTAATTTTCTGACTGTATGCTTTTTTTGATACACCCTGTATGTACCAATGGCTCCGCGTAGGGATGGGGAGGACTGGGCTAGTAAGCAGGACATGGGTGGCGAGGGACACGGGGTGTCTCGCTGGGCAACCGGTTCGGACGTAGCGGTGACGGGCCGCTATGACTCTCACCAGCACCCTGGGCTAGTTCGTACCACTCTCGCATCGGTCCAAGCTAAGCCAGTTGGGCATTCATATGGTTACATTTCTTCGCCATAAGAATGGTTTGCACTTCTCCCGGAAAGGGTCCAATCGCCGCACCACGTTAGGTTTCGTTCGGTTTGGTCCACGCCGCCGCAAGTGCTAGTGACTGACAAGCTAGAGGAAATCTGCTCTATTTATAGGATTCTAGAGGCTTAGGAATTAATAAAATATAAGCATCGTTGAACAGCTCAACCAATGGGAATCTTCCATCTCAAAGGGTCACATGACTTCCTGCTAGAGTCGTGTGCCAGAATCTCGGCGTCGCGTGTAAGGTGAAATACAGAATAAGAAGTCACGTGTGAAAAGTGTAAGCTGGGTGCGTGGAAGTGTTTACCAGGTCATCTGTGGGGAATGGCTAACTGTTACGAAGTCTGAGGTTTCTAAATATAGCATTCCAGGGAACCGTACCACGCCCAACCACGCAGCCACGTGGAGGGGAATTTCCAACATGCCAAACTGAGCAGAGAAAACAGAATGACAAACTTTGAAGGAGTGAAGGAACACGCGACCACGCCAGAGTACAGCATGAATAACGTAATACAAAATTAACGTCTCTACTACATTTCCACAATGCATAGCTGGGCTAAATAAGAGACCCTGAGAATGCAACTGAAATACCAGAACGAGTAAAACTAGGGGGAGCTAGAATTCCAACAAGATTTGCGGGTGCGCAACAACATGATTTTTGTGAGATTTTCTGTGAAGTTTTTGAAAGTGTGCCACGTTAGGGAAGACTTGGCTGAATTCTTGTCCATGTTTACGCCGCCATTTTTTTAATTTCGGTCTACATTTTATGACACTTAAATTGTTCATAAAGGTTCAACAGCATGTATTGTTAAGGTTATAGTACCAATATTTAACCAAATGAATTCGATACTGATGGAGAAATCGAATATCGTACTCCGCACTGTGTCTACTTGGAAAAATCGGTACATGTACTCGAGTTTTGATAATCGACTACAAATGATTTAGCCAGTTACAAGTCAGTGCCCTCTTTGGGTGAGCCTATAAAGGTTATTCATAAATACCTCAGATAGTTTCCCTATTCAATAACGCGCAAAGTGTGCCTGCTGCTTAAAAAATCCCTGGCACCGGATACGAGACAGTTTAAAGGTCAAAAGTCTGCCTCTGACGTAGTCTTGGGCAAAGACAGCAGAACTCGGCGACAGCCAGTCAGCGACTCGGCCCCGCTCACGCCGATTTCTATTGCGCCCTCTTGTTACTACATTTCACTAATCGAGAACGAGCCATCGATTGGTAAAATGAAGTCACAAGAGGGCGCAATAGAAATCGGAGCGGGGCGCGGCGCGGGGAGAATTCAAGCGAGAATTTCTGGCAAGCTCATAAGCATTAAAAGTACCCTCGACTGTATCTTTTGAAAAAGGAGATTGTATGGCCCCCAAAATGGTGGGATTGTGTAAATCTTTGCCAGAATCAACTCAACTCCCTGGGTCTTTGGGCTTTCATATGAGAGCAGAATGGCTAAAAAAAATACTGTTGAAAAATAGTCTTAAGTGCCCGAGAAGGTTGAGGGTTGTCACTTGAAAAATGGCTGCAAGCAGACTTTGGAAATATCACTTTTTGGGGGTTAATTTTGTTTTGAAGGAATAACTCAAAATGTAATCGGTTAACCCACTGAAAATTGAAAGAAAAGAAAAGATTATGGACCATACAATAATTTAGAGTGTTTTTCAGATGCCTCAGGGATATTGGTACGCATATTATTGGGCCCCGAACAATGATGATTTTACACTGTTTTCAATGGGGCCTGGATCAGTGGACTACACCCATAAGGTAGCACTACACCAATACGCGCCCACAGAAAACAGAGCAAAATCGGACCGAAACAGCGCCGACTGTTGACTCTCGTAAAGAGGTTGGCCTCCGTTTTTTCACTGGAAATGCAAGATTATGGCCAAAAGATTACTTTTCGTTTCAATTTCGCCAATTTAGCCACGAAAAAAAATTTATTCGCCTTTCAAGGAAAATTCATTTCTGAATGTAGCCTCCCGCCTCTATCCAAAATAGGCCCGCAATTTTGGGCTTTTTGTGAAAGAAACACCCCGAACTGGAAAGTATCAATCCCAAATTCGGGATTTATAGAAATATTTCTATGACCCATCCTGGTTAGGGTCTGTCTTATTGCAAAAATCCCGTGGTATCACAAAATATTAAGGAACTCTCGCGCAGAAATACAACGATTTGGTGGACTGCACCCATAATGCTCGATCGAGTCTGCTATCGAGTTCTGCCGTCTTGGCCTAAGACTACGTGCGATGCGGCGCACGCAGAACACGCCACATGCGCGCTAAGTCCATATATAGAGTTCTTCTCGACAACTTGCATAAGGAATACACGATAAAGGGAGGAGGGTGTTCGGGAAAATTAAGAAAAAATACTTGGAAATCTATCATATATTGATATATTTTGACCTCTGACTGAAAAGATATTTATGCATGGGAATAAGTAATTATGTGCTTGTTATGGCTGGTCCTGAACGCACTTTCAAGACCGGCTAAGCATATTTCATTCCCTTATAAAGCCTGAAAGTTTACCCCTGATGGCGCGCTTACGGAACTCTTGGATAAGGAAAATAACGTGCAAAGATTTTAGAATTTGTAATTTTTTTTGTTCAGTTTCCTCTTAAAAAATCCAACTTGGACAAAGGGCTTTGAAAAATATTTGCTAGCATATCACTTCATAGAAACTGAAAAATTACCTGACCTAGAAGAGAAATATCCTGCCAAAAACTGACCGATCACTTCCGAAAATCTAAAATACACATGAAGAACAGTGTAATGCGGCAGTCTTGTGCGTAAATGAACATTTACGATTTGAAATTTTATGGTAGTTAGTGGGTACAAGCCGAAATAAAAACAGATCAAAATATTTCACACACTTTTATAATTTATAAGGTAATAAAAATAAAGCAATATTCAACTTTCACGAAAGATTATGATATTTTATCTAACCTTTGCTGACAAAAACTGCTTGATGTCAACTCAATGGAATCTCGACTGCAGGTAGGTCAATCTTCGCAAGGTTGTACAATCTCGTTTTCAAGAAAGCACGGCGAGTGAAAACAAACGTGCATAAGCAAGGAGACCTCGGTACGATATCGCCAGACTTTTCCAAAACATTACTTGAGGAAGTCAAAGGTAAAATTCCAACGTGAGTGCTTCATGGGGTGATTTCAGCAAGGGATTATTCTTCCAAAATTTATCAAACATGATAGGACGGCCCAATGTAAAAAACCATAAAGGCAGACTGCGCAAGGGTTCCGGAAGCTCGCTGCGTGAAATTTTACTATTAGGCTCTATTTAATTAATGCTTGATTAAGTAGGGTCTGTGGTCTAGGGGCGTGGATAGCGCCCACACCTTCAGACTGATTCCCGTCCCGTACGTAGTCTTCACACGTCTTACAGACGTCTTCCAAATGTAAGGACCGATAACGGGGAATGACCCCGGCAGAATTCTGCTGGGGTGTAGGGCCTATGTAAATGAGGAAATGATGCACAAATTAAGCAGGAGCTGATAGTATATTTTGCCCTTTTTTCTTCCTTACCAAAAATAACTTCACTATAAATTGTTCATTATTCTAAAATTTAACACAATAACCAATGATTGAAATAAATTGCCGTAAAACGATTTATCGATGATAATCATTGAAAAATAAATTACCACACTGTTAATTATCAACAGAAGCTTAGCAAGGATAGGTTCTTGTGTTTTGTTTGCTGCCCCGGTGAAACGTATTATATGTCTCATAAAGCATTGCTATTGGCCTGACAAACAACTTAAATATTCAGCATCCACATTGATAATCGCACACGTTAAACTGCAGCTAGCTACCGGCCCCCTATAATAGGGACAGGGACCAGTCCACTTGAAATCTCTGATGACACACCCCCCAAGCTGGGTTCGATTCCCAGAAATTGTCTTTTTTTGTACCAAAAAAATAAAGCATGTTCTTTCGTAATGTTAAATTGACTGCAACACTTAATTACAGTGTTTTTCATTTTCTTTCCAGAGACACCTTTTTATTTCTCTCTTACCAATACAAACTCAATGGCAATTAATACAGTTATAAGAGATCATCATACTTTTTGTGCCAAACTGCAATTGTTCGAATTAGACTTGACAGAGTGCAGAGCAAGTTTGCCATTTCAACCAAAAATTTTGGCAAGCACCATTGACAGGGGCCAAAAATCTTTCACGATGATAACACTTCTTTATATCCTTTTTCAAAACTTCTAACGAGGGACATTTGCTGTTCATTTTCATTTCATAAATGTGAAATCTGTCAACCAAAAGGATAAGGTTAAGGCATTTGAGTCTAGTGTTAACAACACCGAACAATAAAAGTTGATTGTCTATTACAAGCTGTATCATTGTTTTGTCCTTAATCCAATCTACCATGAGCTCCAGAAAGAAATAACATAATTACAGTTGCAAGAGAGATGGATAAGGGTTTTCTCTTCATTTTTGCAGAAAGTACAGACCTTGGAATCCAACTTATGAACTTTACGAATAACGAGTTAGTACCAAGGATTCTGAAACTGAAACCGTCTAAGCGTAGAGTCCATTGTACATTGTACATGTGAAAGGAACACTAAAAACCTGAAACCAATATTGCCCTTCTCATTTGTCCACAAACTTTCTGGCTACAATTTTTGCCGATACAGAAAAATCGCAGAGTCTCCGAGAGACCTTTTTGTCGAACAGGAGAACATGCATGTTGAAGGGAACAAAGCCAAAGGGCATAATGTTATTATTCGTCAACAGATCACCATAAGCAGCCTTAACTAATCTTAAGACCAAACCATATTCAATAAAGTTGGTCTGGACATTGAACTTGGCCCTAAAATTGGACAGTGTGATAGAAAGCAACTCATATCATCTAGAAGATAACATATAAAAATAATACCAGCTAAAGACTTGTGCTGATAACGATCTTATTGCCAATCTTAATTTGATTGTTATACCAAAGTGTAGTTTTTAAACCTCTCCAAATGGTTTATGAACCGCAATAAACTTCTGCCAAGGGGTTAAAACGTCAACTCAAATTGATTGCCCCAAAGCAGAGTTTTTTTGAGAAGAAAATAAATCCATTGAGTTCCATTCTATCCATTCTATAAACAATAAATGGTAAACATCAAGTACTCTTCGATACAGATGTGCCAATCCCGAATATTCCGACACTAATACGGTAAAAGACTCCCAATATCAACAATTATTACTGCTAGCTATGCACTGTATAGCCAGCAAAGAATGACATCAAAATTCAAATCCTTGGTGCGCCAGTGCCTGTATGCATTTGAGGCATGGAAGAAGGGAAACCATCGAAAGACTCAAAAACAATTTACTCATTATGAGCCTAGTATTTCGTTCGTGAAGTTACGTTTGCTTTGTTCACGTTTTGCATTGCGTAGGCCTACCAAGATTCCTAGCAGAGCTCTCACGTGACATTTTGCAGCATCTAAAGCTATGCAATAAGGAGACGTCTTCCAGTTTTCAGTGACATGCATTGAAGACTGTCTTTAATAACAATTATGTCATGTTTCCGCCCCCACAGGATCTGATAGCATATTTTGCTTTTCCTCCTTCGTTACCCAGAAAATAACTTCACCATAAATGGTTCATTTATCTAAAATTTAACATAATAACCACTGACTTGAAATAAATTGCCGTTAAATGATTTATCGATAACAATTATTGAAAAATAAATTACCACACTGTTATTAACACAGGTTTTAGCAAGGATAGGTAACTATGTTTCATTCGCTTTCACGTCGAAACGTAATATTTTAAGTTAAAGCAGTGCTATCGGCCTGACAAAAGCTTGAATATTCAGGAATAATCGCGCACGTTAAATCGCAGCAAGCTACCGGTCCTACAATAGGGACAGGGACCAGACCAGGGTCTACACGGCTCTCATTCCCCCAGAGTTTCCTGACCTTGTGGCCGTAATGGGGGGATCTGTTCCGAGCGGGAACAACAGAGGGCGTGCTTTTAAATAAAATACCGGCACATACATATAAACACAAAGGGACATATTGGGTCGACAAATTTTGCGCATTATGATTGGCCGTTACGTTTCAAACTCTCGAAGGCGCAATACTGTAAAACGCCTGTATTGGCAGTCCTTATAGGGGGGTGCATTCCACCAAATGGTTGGATTTCTGCGCGCGTGCTCATTAATATTTTGTGATCCCACGGGGTTTTTACAATACGACATGCCATAATCAGGAGGCTTCATAGAAATATTTCTATAAATCCCGTGTTTGGAACTTAGAGTTTCCAGTTTGGGGTATTTCTTTCACAAAAAGCCCCAAATTGCGGGCCTAGTTTGGATAGAGGCGGGCGGCTTCATTCAGTTTTTACTGCTGTTTTGGGGGGTATCTTCCATGAAAGGCGAATTAAAAAAAAATCGCTGCTAGCCCCCATGAAATCGAAACGAAAAGTGATCTTCTGGCCACTATCTTGAATTTCCAGTAAACAAACGGAGGCCAACCTCTTCACGAGAGTCCCCTGGCGCCGCTATTTCGGTCCGATTTTGCACTGTTTTCTATGGGCACGTATTTGGTATAGTGCAACCTGTACCGAGCACGAGCTCACCGCACAAGCGCGCAAGTCTACGCGCGTTTGACGCAGAGCACGCTGAGTACGCCAAATGCGTGCAAGAACTACGGACGTTTATAATAAAATCTGGACTCGCAATGCCCTTAACCAGCTTATAGAGTCATTGAATCCACTCGCGGTCATTTTACCGAGCTGAATACAAAGCTTCCCTGGCATTGCCCGCCTTTATTCTTCCTGACGTCAATAGAAGGGAGCCAACCCAAACTTAGTGTTCGGCTAGGTAAAATGGCCGCTGGTTGCCTTCTTTTTCATACAAACGCGTTGCAAGTCCAGGTTTTTTATATACATGTACGGCCGTGGTAAGAACCCGGTTGGAAAACTTCGTACCAGTCTGTCTTTTCAACTCAGGGTGGATGGCACAAGAACAGCAAAACGAGTAAAGTAAGTTAGACGTCATTTTCGGCGAATGACCACGGCCATCTGCCTGAAATTCATCACGACCGTACTCCAATTACAACATA
Organism: Acanthaster planci; assembly: GCF_054643075.1. Taxonomy (NCBI): domain Eukaryota; kingdom Metazoa; phylum Echinodermata; class Asteroidea; order Valvatida; family Acanthasteridae; genus Acanthaster; species Acanthaster planci. The sequence goes on along the minus strand of NC_141792.1, from coordinate 5,795,285 downwards.
ATGACGTAATGCAGTGTTTACCGCGGTGCATTGTGGGTGAAAGGTCGGGTTGTTGCAGGAACGCGTCGACGTGACACGTCGCATGTAAGGTATACTCTATGGCGTGTGTGTCGACCTGACCAGAAAAAAATTAAAAAGTTCCTTACTAACGTCGGAAATGGTCTATGTGAACTGCTGTGTTCCATTGTGTTTATCAATCACTCAACGAAAGCCAGAGCTGCGTTTTTTTAACTTCCCCGGGACTGGGTCGATGCACACGCCATATAGCATACGTTACACGCGACGTGTCACGTCGACGCGTTCCTGCAACATCCCCACCTTTTACCCACAATGCACCGCGGTAAACACTACATGACGTCATTATGTTGTATGTATTGGGAGGGTTCAACTTTGTCATACGATCCAGTGTTGATCAACATTGTCCCTTTGTCGGTTAAAAACAATTCCAAATCGCTGTCACTGTCCGACCTTTTTTAAATTCACAGTTAAGTGCGAGTAAGCACATGGAAGCGCTCACGCACGCGGACGCATTCGCCACGAAATAAAGAAACAGTCGTATAATTGCAGAGCCGTATGTGACGTCATCAAAACAGGCGACGACAATTTTGTTTCAGTTTGCCTGATGTGAAGGACTTCAACTCGTGCTTTTGACGTAAGTAGCAATCTTTGTTTAGTTTACCTACTAGATTGTTGAAATATAACTAAATTTCATAAAAAATGACATTGAGAATTAACCTTTCATAGCCTTTCTGAGGGGTGAGGCTACATTTGGGGTCTTCGTGAATGTTTTTGGAAGGGAAATGAAACAGACCTAGCCAATCACAACCCCCACCTTTTAAATTTAGCTCCTTTTTGGGTGGGGGATATCTCCTTTTGCCCCCCCCCCATCCACCCTTGGCACTAATCAGCAGAAAACTGGCTGGCCATTAACGGTTGAACTGGGTCAGTTCCGAGGTATATCCCCCTTTGATGTTTCGTTTGCTTTTCCTTTTTTCTTTTTTTGGATGTTATCAGGGGTCCTCACTCTCTCCTTCGGACACCAGTTCCCAGGTACAAACTTTTAGTGTTGTTTGAGATAGGATAAAGGATAATCTGCATATAAACCTGTCGTGTGTATGGGTGGCAAGGATGGTGTCATGGGTGTGTACTGTTTCTACTATAATCTGAGGAAGCACCTGGTTCTCTTGGGGAAGAGGAGTAGCTTGGGGTGATGAGCGTTTAAAGGAACCAAATTTGGGGGGCCGGGGCGAATTAGGGTGTTTTAGGGGAGAGAAATTTGAAATTCTTTTTTCCATGGCCTTTATCAATAAGATAGTCAATCAGTCAATTAATAAATAAACAAAAGAACAACGTCAACCTTGTTTTTCCATGGCCTCTTTGCGCAGAGTTATCATAATAATTCAAGATTCATAACAGAGAGACCTTTGCCCACCTCCCGTTACTGTGCCCGCGCCATACCTGGCACTTGTGAAATGATGATAATCAATTAGAATATCAACCTGCTAAAGCCCGCCAACGGCAAACGTGGAGTAGTTTCGCTTGACTCCAGCCAATGAATGAACAGCTGTCGCAGACAATGTCCAATGAGCGTACGCCCAAAACGTACGTCATCGTTATATTTACATACAGCTGTGACCTAACCGCATTGTTGCCTCATTTTACGCACACACTTCCTTCTTTGTGGTACAACCGATCTACAGTGTGTTTTATGCGCGAAACGGTTCTGTCTGCGCCGTCTTTTGAAAGATTTTAAGACGAAAATTCATCAGAAATGGCCGACAGTGCACCAAAGCTTGCAAGAGATAGCACGATGAACGTCACAGCCAAGGTTTGTTGCATTTATTACGTGATTTGGGACACTCTTACTGAGGTGTTCCGCGCGCTGTGACATGACATCGGTACGGTACATGCACAATGGACAACCTTGTTCATGTACATGTACACTTTCCTAAATGTACAATGTACATGTACTGTAGGCAAAGGCCTGACGTTACTGACTCTTTGTTTGATATGACATTCACTGTGCATGTATATGTACAGTACATTTAGGTCACTGTATCAGCATGGTCGCTTCCCCTAGCTAGCTTCGTGCACTCAGTAGCGTCAGATCGTATAAATAAGGCTTTGTTTGTAAACTTATGGCGTTACCTTTGTCCGTGCACTGATGTGGCTCCTTTCTTTGTTCTTAACTGTAAACCTCGTATTAACAGTTTGCAATTTTGGTTCAAAAAACTTGGATAAGGAAAATGTTTTCCTCTCTCTTTTTTCTATCTTTTTCACTGGGTTTTGCTCAGCAACATCTCAGCACAAGCACGACAAATTTAATGTTCTCTTCAATTACCAAAAAGACTTGACACTGTGGGTGAAAGTAAATTTGGGAAGGTGTATCCCCACCATAGTTAGCCAAGAATTGCCAAACCATAATAAGACCTCTTCCATTCATGTTCAGAAAAATCCACGCGTTTCCTTGTAATACATTGCAAGAAATTGTGGTGGACATCGGCTCAAATTTAGGTGTTGTAAGCAGCTGTTCTTGTTACTACCTGACTACAAGTCATGCCACATTGTATAACTGTTTACATTGCTTTGTTCAGTCATTCATAGTTATAGTGTAGCCTCGGTGAAATTTTCTTGGACACAACTTTCTGCAGCATTGTACGCTTCTTCAATGTATGAAGACACTTTTACACCTCTATTTGGTTAAATGTACTGAAAAGTGCACTTTTACCTAAAATATTATGTTATCCATGCTTTCCTGGACAACTGAGGGAGCTGTTTCTGTGATGTCATCTTGGGAATCATAGTTAACTGACTGCACAGGTTTTTCAGTGGAAATTGTGAACCCAAAATTAACTTACTGAAAACATTTCTGAGAAATTGGTTGGTGCTTGCTTATTGCTGTGCACGTAAACAACAAAGAATCAGCAAAGAAGAGAACAATTCGTCCAGCAAGAACTAGAAAAATGCAAGAGTTTGTTGTATACAAACCAGTGTAAATTTAGGCTTTCATCCTGAGGTGACATCACAGGTTTTCTCATGAATATGGAAAACTTATTAGCATAAAAATAAAAGGCAGGGAAATGCCCTTTGAAATAATGAAACAAAAGTTGAAAATAAGGTTAACCGAGACACTAAGGTGCATTTAAAGGTTTGTGTTAAAACACACTGATCGCAGCCACCCTTTAAATAATACAGTGCTGTACATAGATGTTCACAGATTCATGTGTATGTAACCATAGAGGACACAATTTCAGAATGCTCTTGCCACTCATCTGTCCCACGCAGATACAGAATCATGCTTAACTGACCTCCCACAATAAACAGACAATGTACAATAGATCAAGAGAGTTGTTCATCATCACAGGAGAGAGGTTTTATTTTTGGTCGATTCATGCCCCTGGATGAGTTTCATGGTGTTTTCTTCTCTTTCTTTTCAGAGGGACTGGTTTCAAGATTTCAGACTGGTTTAATGCCTTTATAAGTAACCTTCCCACTGAATTTATACTGTTTCATACTCATGCGAATGTATCCATACAGTGTATTACCTACTTGTAAGAACATACATTGGACATTAATAGAGTGCTAACCGCTTTGCAAAAGGAAGCCTTTCAGTGGCTTCCCTGCTTGTGCACAAGCCTGTCAAAACCTTTTAATTTTGTATGGCTGTTTTATAGTTACATTTAGTGACATATTTGCATCTCCATACTTAAATTACTGTAAGTCCAAATAAAGCAGCTCCGCCTAAAAATTATTTGTACAATCAGTAAAAAAGCAATTTACTTTGCTTTTTGTAAATAATGGTAATGCATGTGCGCATATTGTTTAAATGATAAGTCATACTTGGGTCAGAAGTTGAAAAATGTACATGTATGTCATAACTTTCTAGTATGCTGATGATTCAATGATGGGCCTTTAATGGGTCCAATGAAATAAAGTGCTAGTTTATCAACCCCATTTGCATCACTTTCACTGGCTTCAAAGAAACAAATTCTCCTTTTAAAGAAAAAAGGAAAAGCAAAACCAAATTGTCAGAAGTATTTCTCCATGTCTGCATAGCCCATTCACCACTCACATCCCCTCCCCCCACGTTGATATGTGTCATTTGAACATCAAAGTAACAGCCTGTGCCCACTTGGCCCCTCCCTATTTAAATATGGGTAGCAAAATCCATGTGCATTTTGTGTTTCATGGTGAGTTAATCGGAGTGTCTGTGCCTCCAAAACAACTTTTAATTTATAAATATGTGAACATACAAAGTTTATGCGATACCACTCGTTAGCCATTAAGATTCAACTTAAGAAATTGTGACCTCTTTTCCAGCTGGAATCTTGCTAATTAAATTTTAAGACCAAATATCCCCCCTAAAAAAAGTGGACTCCTAAATTTATTTTCAAGAAAAAAATTTTCCCATGAATTATAATTGTCCTATAAATAGTTCTAAAGGTGAATGAGGGTGTCTTATTAGACACTAACTGGCAACTGCCTAGAGAGGGTTTGCATGGCTGTCATCTTGCAGGCCAGTGCTTTTTTCCAGAGGTTATGCACAGAGGAGGTTCCCCTGTGGAACAAAAGAATTGCACTGGAAGATAGCTACCGTACATGTACAAAGCCTCTGTAGTAGGTCCATATCTGCTTCCATAAGTTAATATCTAGTATGGTACTATGACTTTCATCGAACTGCCAAAGGACAATGAGGTGAGGTACAACCACCTTGTGAATTGAATTATAACTAAAGGGTGTTATATAAAAATCCAGATAACTAAGAATGTCATTTTCCTTGCCAATAATAAAAGACAACTTAAAATATGGTTTACTAATACAAACAGTGGCTTTTCAGTCTCCCATTTGTTTTTTAACTAGTTTTTGGAAGTTCAGGCCTACATGTACTTTCATGGTGTCTGTACAGTGCTTGTCATAGGCTGTTCCCATGTACATATACATGTACCTGAGTACCTCTTACCTTAAGGTTTTTGTATTGTTGTTACCACTGCGTGAGGTCAAGTGGTTTTATGAGGTATTAACCCTAACTGCCCAAAACCTGCCATATTCCAACAGCAGGTTTTGTGAGGTTTTGGCAGGTTTGGTACCGTACCTGAGGAACTTGTTGTTGAATTTGATGAGACTTGGGATGAAAGGCCCAGGGAGATGGTGTTGGATTCTGTGTGAGTTGGGACACACATGGCTCACTGTGTGCAGTGTTCGGCTTGCTGTACCAATTGTTGGACTATGCTTGATTTTGTCAGGTTTGGTACTGTTCAGTGCAAGTCATCCTATACTGCATAGACCCATCCATACCATATCACTCAAACTCCAATGGGCTCATTCTGTTCGAGTTTATCAGGTTTGGTACAGTGACCTGCATGTACGAGTACTTAGACAAGTACATGAACCTGTCGGATTTGGTGAGGTTCAGTATGCTTTCTAGTGCAGGAGCCTTGGGGGGGTTAGGGTTAATGTAACATGAGTTATAGTGAAGTGCTATGGAGTTAGTGAGAGACTTCTGTTGGCTTCATATGAATCAGGCTGTAACATGATGCATGTAATTTTATTTTTAGGAGGGAGTGGAGTTTCTGAAGTCACAAGGAGCTGATCACCTCTTGCCAGAAGACCCTGATAAGCCTGAGGTACAGAGGGACACCACCATTCAGGCTACAGTCAAGGCATGTATACACCATTAAAAGTAGCTTTCACCTGCAGTATTAACCACTTGCTGCCTGGTGCCTTTGAAAATGCAGTGTCTAAAACCAGACGATTTTCAATATCTTCAGTTTCAAAAATCTTCAAAAATTCATATCTTTTTCCTTAATGCCTAAACCCCATCAAGTGACTGTCAGATGGCTACTCTAATCTGACAGACAACATCTATTGATGCCCAATTATTTCAGCCAGGCCTGCTGCATGCGAGAAAACGTGATAAAAAGCAAACAATGAAAAATGGATAACGAGTTGTGCTGCACCGATGCCGTTCCGGCTCTAGGCACATGCTATAAATTAACTGTACATGTACATACATGTACAGTAACGTACCGTGGACCCGTATCGCGCCATGATTGTAAAAACCATCTGGTGAGAATTCACTGATAATTAACCCAGAACATGCAACAAATGGCATTTCTGCTGCACAACCATTCTAAATTCTCACTACATCCTATTGTGCTTAAATGTACATGTATATTCAGATTTAGCATTACATGTACTGTATGTTTGCCAATCTCCGATAGCCACTCCCTCAGGTTCCATATTAGGCCACTGATGTCATAAATGGCCTTGCAAAACGAATTTTGATTGGATGTTGATCACAGTCGGACTCGTGCTTAATCGAAGGCAACTCCAGAGGGAAAACTGTTTTTGCAAGTGCAACGCTCCAGCACGTGACAAAATTTGATTTGCGCAGTGACCCAACTTGCGTTTTGTTGATCATGTTTGATCAAAGCATGATCAAAGTCGTAGTGTGAATACATTGTAATAGAATTTTGCCATATCTCTAAGTTATTTGCAAATCTCTAATAAGAAAATGCTGTTGTCCGTTTGAAAAAGACTTATGGGAAAATTACCCCTTTGGCCATGTGGGCGCTGTCTAATACAGTGGAGCACCGCTATAGCGAACACGACGGAGTCCATGCAATATGTTTGGTACAGCGGTCGTTCGGTATAGAGAAGTTAAATGCCGAACGTTTCGTTGCCATGTTGAATAGGGCCCTCTGTTATCTAACTGAAGTGCACCGTCTTGTGATACTATGATTCACTGTTTTTGTGATGTTTTGCCGTTGCATTCACGTTTGAGGTTTCTAGAACTGTATTTATTAATTACTTTTGTTTTCTTTTAAATCTTGAGTTACAAAATTGATATTTGGTTTATCCTAAAAGTCATGAAGCTACCGCTCAGGATCTATCTCTGATGCATGCTGTGGCGAATCTCAGACGATTTGCTAGTGGATACTGTTTGGAAGGTTTTGTGCACAAAATATTGGGAGCCAAGGACGATGTTTGGTACAGCCGAATGTTCGTTATACATGTAGCAGTGTTAGGTATAGCGACATTCCACTGTACATCGAAAGTCATGGTTTGGCAGTTGAATCTGTTTCGTGAAAATAAGCAAAACACAATTTGCTCGAAATCTAATTTGATTTTGTATCCTGAAAAGGAGGAAATTCACATTCAGGCATGCAGTAAAATTCTGTTTTCACATATCCTATGTACGATGGTTTTGATGAGTCAAACGTGGTCCAAACACAACCGATTTGGTTGGCAAGGCACATTCGGAAACTGTCACACCTCCAATGGTAACTTTCTGTGGAATTTTAACTCCAAAAAAACATTGGGGACACCAGTTTAGAAAAAAAATTATGTTCACATCGAAGTTGCTCATGTATGGGGATGGAGAGGAGATTCATTGCTTGTATTAACATAGTTTACACACTGAAGTACTACATACGACCTGGTCGTAGCATGCTCTTTGTCTCAACGTGCATCGCATATGGCATCGCATATATCCTCAAAATATGAACCATTAGATAATGTTCAACTTTGGGATTCATTTTTTCAGTGAACGGCAGTGAATTAATTCCCAATGTCTGATGAAATAGGGAAATCATGGCTGACATCTAGAACAATGATGACCGTGTCCATCTTTTAACTTAATCAGAGATGATTAAAGTCTCAAACATCAGCATTTTTGAAAAAAAGATGCATAGGCCTATGTATTATCTCTACATTTCGAACTCTTAGACACACTGTACAGGTATATGTTGAAGCAAATTTCAACTTACATCATGGTATGAAATGGTACCTTATGGCAAAAGCCCTCACCTCATTTCTAAGTTGGCATTTCTAAATCGTCATTCATTTCTCATAATTTTCAAGATGTGTTTTTGTCTTGTTAATTTATATAACAGGGTTTGCCCTTACCCAACGGACATATTGATAAACACTGTATGCTCAGTGCTTGTTCGAAAGCTTGCAAAAAAAGTCACAAGCTTACTCAGGTGGGACTCAAACCCACGACCTCCTGCTTACTAGTGCAGACATCTTAATCACTCGACCACCGAGCTTGCTGGGGTCGGCTGGCCGGTCCGAGTCAGGTGAAGCAGCGGGCACCGCGAACTATTTTCAAGATGATGATTTCTTATAAGTCGGCATGTTTCACTCAGTCCCTTTTCTACTAGTGTTGGGCAATTCTAGCATTTTTGGAATCAATTCTAATTCCATCCAGGAATCGCGATTCCACTTGGAAACGATTCCAATTTTTACATTTGCGAATGCCATGCTGAGTATACCCGAGACTACTTGCAAAATGCACTTGTAAGTTGTTTCCTAAACACTTGTGTCATTAAAAATTAGAAGTGGCCATGAGTTCTAAAATGCGTATTTGACAAGAAAGAAACATAAGGTATGTACCTTTATTTTCATGCCGCCACGCCAAAAACGTACTGAAGAAATATTTTTTCCTTTAAGTCCAAAAAATGTGACCTTATTCCACTGACGATGAACTATGATAGTTTTCTCAATCTTTTGATTGTAAATTCCATCAAAACTGGACTGCTCGCATGCTGCACAGCACCGCTTGCGTCAGTGGCCTGTTCGTGCAATCGCTGGTGAACATGCCTAAAGCTACATTCTTCCTATGTGTATGCCCGCTACCAGCTTCAACACAAGGCCGTTAGTCTTGTTCCAAGGCGGAGATGGAAAATTTTGAGACTTGCTAATTATTTTGATCTTCAATTCACTCAACGAGTCGAGTAGAATTTCTTTTCTTTATGGCAGAAATGAAGGAGGAAAAGTAGTCAAAGATTTGTGTTTGGCAGAGTGAATGACAGTAATCATGGTGCATATCTCACAGACTCTAAGATAAGCATCTGCAACGAAACACTTGCACTTTGCAGTCGGCCCACAGCCACAGGTGCGTACGTCCATGCCCCAACAGAGAGCAGTCGATGCAAGCATGACTATTACAAACAGGCATGAACACTGATCTCCACCCGGGCCGATGCCATTGCCGATCTTGCCAGCTTCTCTTTCTTATGAATGCTTTAAGTTTAGTTGGCAAATCCTGGAAATGTTTGACTTTAAATAACTTGGGATTGCAGATTTTATATCAAGGTTTCTGGGATTTGGGGAATTTTCCAAAAGCTGGCATCATTGGACTTTTCAGATGCTTCAACAGTTACTTGCATTTCATGGTAAAGAAGAATTAATGTCGGGCTAAGGGCTGCATTGTTTAGGTTTTTCTTTCAGTTCTGAGCAAATTTTGGTATATGTAACGAAGTACATGTAAGCCTACTTTCCCACCACAGTTTGCTCGATCTTGAAGATTTTTTTTGGAAGTAATAAACACTCCAAGGAATGAGTTTCTAATTGGTGTTGATTCTCAGATGTTACAATTGAGTTTCCAATAAGAAATAGAGGGTAATCAGCAACAAGAAATTTTATTGCAAGGAATTTGGCAAGTGGGAAAACCCTGATGTACGTGTAGTTTTCATCGCTCACAATGTAGTACCCAAATGCTCAGCATGTTAAAGAGTCACAATTGGCATGCAGCCGACAGTAAGCCCTTGTCGTGCTGCAGACAAATGGGACGGAGTACTGCTTGGTGCCGCTGCGATTCTGTAAAGCATGTGGGCCATGTCTCGTCACAGACTTCAGTTTTTGGCAACAAAAGTAAAGCTGCGCGGTTTAGGTTCTTTGATTTGGCATAAAACCACACATTTTTAAAAATAGACGGATCATTTTATATGGCAGTCTTTTGGAATCACTGGACTGTTCATGGAATCAGATCTCAAGGTCATGGAATCAGCGGTGGCGGGGATTTGATTCCTCAAAAAAGTGGAATCGCGACTCTGATTCCAAATTTGGAACCGATTCTACCCGATTCCAGCGTGGATTCCCCAAGCCAGTTTTCTACAAAACCACAAAAAATCCTCCATGTAAGTCGGCATTAAAAATAATGCGCTTCAGTATCGGTTTCCTTCGTCAAATGACAAGCCCCACACTGCTCAACTGATGGATGTTTATTAACTGCATGCATGTGGTTGAGTGCATCAGTACCAAGGACCCCTCTCGGGCTACATGCATGTGCTTTGTCAGTTTTGGGGGTCGCTTTATTGAACGAACTTAACCATTGCGCATGTACAGCTGTTTTCCAATAGTCGACTTCAGCACCGTCTCTGGCTTTAACTGTTTTTACTACCTGACTTTGAAGTTGTAAGAGCAATAGCAAAGATGCAAAAGAGCCAAACATTACGGTTCTTCAAATTTATTTAAACGCTTCAGGCCCACAATCAGGAATTGGTTTTGGAGAAGAAGCCTGAGATGGAGATGAAGTTGAGTATTGGAGAACGGCCATGTACGTGTGCAGTATGACGATCTTGAGTTCCGAGCAAGAGAGCCGACTTAGCTGATGTTTATTGCACAATACATTACATGTGCATACAGCCTATTGGTTTGGTTCTGCCCCCTAATACTTGTAAGACCCTCCCAGCTGCTGGGGCCAACATTGACTTTGTGGTTTGAGGTTTTTAATGGAGTATTTGGCCCAAATGCAGGGCTCAAGATGTGGTGCATTGACTTCCCTATGTGCAGGTACAGTACATCGTTTAGAGCTTATCGCAATAATTTTCGGCATATTGATTTGCACGCTATCCCGATATATGTGTTTTTACAAACGATACGATATCTGATATCAACATTATATCGAAATATTGAAATATTGTCAAATTGAACAAGCATTCCTCTTACAAATTATCAGGTCCTGAAGTAAGCAGTCACAAATCATTTGATTCTGTCAAAATATCGACTGCAAAAAAACTTTAAAAAAGTGCAAAAAAGCATCCCCAAACCATCATCCTTTATTACTGGACCAATCACATTTTCTTCAAGTACATTCCCGAAAACCGCAATCCAAAATACTGATCGTGTTGATTTTGCAGTTTCGTCAATATCTCACGGTCACGTTTGAGAAATGTTTTGTTGCATCGTGGTCTGCTTGACCTTTGGCATCAACCCAGATAGTGCACCCTCTTTTTCATTCGATATTCATGAGCTCCTCCGAGGAATGGTGATGCTGTGGGATTTTTCTCTTCATACCAAGATTTCTCAAAAGAAAATCTGTCACACTGAATGACGTTCGCAAAAAAATGACTTCCGAGTCATAAAAATACGATTCATGATAAAAATCTAATGCTCAGAGTTGTTGATTTTAATTTTCAGCAGGGATATCTCCAAAATAAGTGACAAAATGAACATCAAGCATGGAATTTTCAAGCACTGCATTGTATTTTTGAACATCATGCATTTTTTGGTCAAAATTCTCTACCGTCATCAAACTTCCGTCAAATGTGATGTTCACAAAGATCATATTGTACTCACAGTGTATTTGCGTGCAACTAGGGACCCCCTATTGTTCTCTTTTGTTTTTAACTTTTTTAGAAGACCAACCATATGTTTATACACAGTTGTCAATCGGGAACCCTATGTGAATCAGGGACCTTACTGTCTCCAATTGAATGCAAGTCCCCAATTGAATGCAAAAACAAGCTCACACATGCACACCCAGACTTTGAACTGGTCTGTGGAGGTTAAGTATGTGTGGAGGAGCCCTCAAGCATTTGTGTGCTGCATCCAGGTGCAACAGCAAATGTCACTGTACTGTGTTATCTCAGAGTGCAAAAAGAGCAATGATCAATGATTGTTGTATTTCTTATGCTGACATGTTAGGACACGGACTGTCCTGGTTTTATCACATACATGTAGTCATATGGCTTATACATGTAGTTCAGATTCAGCAATGGGAACATGTCACATGTAATTTTTGTGAGAGGTCAACGAAAGGTTGCAAGACTTCACTTTGCCCGGCCTACATGCATTTCTCACTGTTGTGCCCAAAACTGCCCTGAAATCGGTCCCCTTTTAGTTGCGCGGTATTATATTAACGCCTGCGAATAGTGACCTCAATAATTATATCGGAATGAAGCTTTGGACTTCCCCTTTCAGATACATTAAAGAAAGAGGACTGTTGCTGTAGAAAAAAATGATGTCATGACCTTTCAAAGGTCAGATACCAACTAGCTTCTTCAAAAGTTCATGCATGCACATGTATAGTTGTATACATGTGTGAAAGAGTGTGTACAGTACATGTCGCTGTCTGCATCATGGCGACTTTGCAGCTGTCATCGGAGCCCATGGGAAGACTAACTTTGCAAGAAGTTCTGCAGGAAAATGATGCCAGTGGTTCTGAAATGGAAGCTTGAGATGATCTTCGAAGTGACATTGACGTTTTACAGGTACCATAGTTACAGCGATGTTTAGATCATATTCTTGCAAACTAAATGTCTCAAAGTAAATCCAAAACGATAGTGAAAAACATGTTTGCAATGGTGCTTTCAAAATGTTTGATCATCACTAACAGCATTAATACAGATGATTAGGACTTCTGATCTCTTGATTAGGTTGAATTGTTGTAAACTTGACTTGAATGAATGCTGTATAGTTTAGTTGTGGCTGTGTTTTTGTTGTGTTCATTTCATTTTGTTTTCATGTTGGATTTTCTTAGATTTTTTTGAACAGCCCATTTTGATTTGGCCCAACATGCCCAGTCTTTAGGGGATGGGAGGCAAAATGGAATTGGAAAACTTTTCTTGCAACAGAATGCCATCTCCCCAAAAGAATGCAGTTTTCTTTTTCTTGAATACTTATACATGTACTTACAATTCCTTTCACTTCATCTCAAATTAGCAACATTGGCTTCCCTTCAGTTATCGCTGAATATGCTGCTGTGCTGGCTTTATCAATGTTTTGGGTGACACCTGCCAGACACTTTTCGAAATAACTGTGTTCTTCAATTCTAACAGATTTCCCCCAACCTACTTAATCAGAGTTTCAGTTGAGAGATTACTTGTCATGTACTTGTAACTAAATTTTTTATGTGTATTTTGGAGAAACAAGAACATGCTGCTTAGGAAAAAAAATACGCATTGCAAAGTCTTCGATACGGGAACATAAACTGTTCATACATGTAACCATATAGACTCATGGTGTAACATGAACTGAAATATCTACACTGATGCTGGAACAAGTTTTGACAGGTACAAAGTTTTTTATTACATGGATCTTCTTTGAAAATATGACAGGGTTCCGTGCAAATGATAGGTAACACACGAAAGTGTAAACATGGTATCCTATCATCTCGGTATGCTTTATGAGGTTTCAATTACTTTCTTTATTGCTAGAACTTCAGAGGGATTAGTGTTAATTCTTTTGTAGGCATATGCTTACTCAAAAACACAATGTTACAAAATTTCTGTTTTTTTAATAACATTCAAGATTTTGCTATGGTTTACTGTTTGGGTGTTTTGTTCGGGTAATTTCTCGTGTCCACAAAAGGTCTTTATTTGTAAATACATGTAAATCCAGACGAACAGAAAAAATGTGACAGTTCTTGGGTATGAAAAAGAAATTAGTATGTTTGTTATGTGCAGGCCTACCTAGAAATAGTTTTTATTGAAACCACTGACAGCATTGTAGGCAGATCAGGCAAGATCTTATTTTCCTTATTGTTTCACAAACTCTTAAGTTCAGTATAGTTTTGAACAGGGCTTATGACCAGTTGTGGCTGTTGTAAAATGAGAGTACACATTCCTTGAATTTATTATTCTTTAGGCCTGTCTGAAAATCATGTCATTAAACATGTTCAAACCAGAACACATATAGTATGACGTACACGTGCAGTGTGTGAAAATTTTAGTGCCTTTTCCAAGTAGTCCCCTAAAAGTTTTGGGAAAGGACCAATAGTTATCATATTAATATTGATGCAGATACTTCAAGAGCTTGAAGAGGAGTATGGTGCTAAGGATGCTGCTGAATCTCTCTAAAGTGCTCCACATCCTGCGGTTGATGATGTAAGTTTTCCACAATCATGTACACTGTTTAATGCTGGGGCACATTAAAAGTGGATGTTTGTTTGCAACAGAACACTTTCCCTTAATACATGCGTCATTTGGCTCCACGCGAAAGCAGTGCCTTTATAACACCTTCAGGGTTAATACAGGAAAAAAAAACCTTCAGGGTTCTCCCCAGGATTTTACAAAACTGTGGGGGATTTCCATTGTGGTTTTACCAACACTTTGCAAAGCCATGGCGTAGGGTTGGGACCCCGCCCAAGGGCCCCCAAAATTTCGGGACTATAGATGCTCTCAGCTGCATTTTAGAGCATTTCCTGGTTTTTCAAGTACCTCTTTCTCAGTAAAAAACATAAATTCAATTTTTTTTTTAATTTTGGATATTAGTATTTTAACCAATGACCAGTTTCCTTTCTGGACTACTAATTAGGCCTGTAGGCCCAAACAATGACAGAAGGAGTCATTTCAGACATGCAACAACATGAAGTGGCTGTCTAATATAAACACCTGTTTATTCAATTTTAATTTTAATACATGCTTCAACCTTTCCGTTTTGCTGATCAGACCTGAAACTATGAGCTCCATTCAGTTGTAATGCAAAAATATTAGCTTAAAAGAAACAAATGTCATAAAAATATGAAACGATTTGGTCTTTATATAAAATAAACAACAAGGCTTTTCTTGTATATCAGCAAGAAACAATACCCGCTGCAGGTGGCTGCTTCGTTTGGGTTTCCCTTAGCGCTTACTACTGAAGTTATTGGCTTAAAAAAGAGCCTATCTTTGATTGAGTTTCTGCCAATGTGCACAAGACAAAACGCGGTGATATGGCAACGAGAAATATCGTCCCCGTCGTAGATGCCATTAATACTCTTACACAGGGCTACGGCTGCCGCCATGAAAAACCAGAACTTGTGTGGGATCGATGTTGTAAGTTCTGCGAATGGTGTAGTATAAAATTGTACCTTTCATAAATGCAGCCCCAGTAGCGTATTTAGCGCACGGCAAAGAGAAAACAAACCTGCGCGCAGGTGCATGTATGACGCCCATGACAGAAGTTCGGATTTCATGCAACACCAGCCACGAGGAACGTTCGGTGCCGATGTACATGTATGTAGGGTGTGCAGTACAGTGTGGCCGCCGACACATGTCGCACAATGCATGTACAGCACATGTACGGTGTGCAGTACAGTGTGGCCGCCGATGCATGTACAGTACATGTACGGTGTGCAGTACAGTGTAGCCGCCGACACATGGTGCACAATGCATGTACAATACATGTACGGTGTGCAGTACAGTGTGGCCGCCGACACATGGTGCACAATGCATGTACAGTACATGTACGTTGTGCAGTACAGTGTGGCCGCCGACACATGTTGCACAATGCATGTACAGCACATGTACGGTGTGCAGTACAGTGTGGCCGCCGATGCATGTACAGTACATGTACGGTGTGCAGTACAGTGTAGCCGCCGACACATGGTGCACAATGCATGTACAGTACATGTACGGTGTGCAGTACAGTGTGGCCGCCGACGCGTGGTGCACAATGCATGTACAGTACATGTACGGTGTGCAGTACAGTGTGGCCGCCGACGCGTGGTGCACAATGCATGTACAGTACATGTACGGTGTGCAGCACAGTGACAGTGACATGCAATCTGCATTTTAAAAATTCTGAGCCATACTGTGATAATTATATTGTGCGTATTGGAGATGAAAAGATGGGTATTGGCCCGTTTTTTGCATATCGTGCAGAAATAATTGCGTATCGGGCCCGATACGCAAGTTTGTACGTTGGGAGAACCCTGACCTTTTATACAGTGTTACTGGCATCCATTCATCTTCAATCCCCATTAGATTGTTCTGTTTGATATTGAATAGGATTGCAGTGACAACATGACCGCAAATAAAGCAGCAAGCCAGCAACACCAATGAACACAGATTAGATGCCCTATGCTGGCTATCCAACTTGATGTTGTGAAGTTTGATGTGGTCCCCATAAACAAGGAGAAGGATCTTTATGTATTGAAAGGAGATACCAGACAAACTCAAAGAAGTTTTCTGTTCGTAATAAAAGTTTGTGGTCAATTCTTTGTGCTGGAAGTTTGATTTAAGTTTTCCAGCAAAAGTGCTGTTGTGTTTGTAAAGGAAACTTATTGGCCTTGATATTGTACATGTACATTATAATAATGAAACTTGTATTTCACTTTGTTTACAGGTATTCAAGCAGTCTAGAGACGGCGTCCCTTGAAGATTCAATGTGAAATCATAAAACACCTAAAAAAAATGGGTGTTGCCCACAAGCGACACAAATGATGATCCACCTGTGGCAGAGGAACATCCGCCTTGTGATAACGAGGACCAGTATTGTAGCAGTGACAGCTACCAGGTGTCCAGTGCTCCATTCTCGGGTTCAGACAACTGTTAGTTTGCAGATTTTGGAACTGAGATTGTAAATATTGAACTTATAATTTGTAAGGTCGTCCTCCAGTGAACTTACTAATTTTTACAGGTCTTAGTAGTCAGAGGAGTGACAATTACTTAATTTCCACATTTTACAATAATGGAGTTGTTGCGAAAGTGAGTGCTATCCATAAGGGGTCATAATGATTAAATAAAAAAATGCAGCTGAATGCAAGTGCTAACTTTCATATTGCAACATATAAAACTCTGTGCTGTGCTGTGTATGTCATTCAACAAATTGATTACTGGTGTCTGTAAAAGAGTGATTTTTGTTATTGCTTTGACAGCTCTGATGAAGAGCCAAAAGAGGATGTGGGAGTTCTGGATGAGAAGAAGTACCTCATTTTTCACTCTTGCCTTCTGCAGCTCTTCAAAACATGCCCCTGATGTTCAGGCCCCTCAAAGAAGAAAGTAACCCGTCCACTCGGAGGGATGGCGATCCAAGTTGTTCAGACGTGTACAGACAAGGCATGCAGTCATGTCCACTGTTGCAGAAGCCAGCCAGTGGTGGGCAGTGTGGCCGCTGGGAGCATTCTGATTTCAGCCGCCATTCTGATGTCTGGTGTCAACATCAGGAAATTCATCAATGCTCTTGCTTTCATCAATGTGGCGATGATACCCTACAGCACATTTTTTATTCATCAGCAAAGGTACATGTACATGAAGTGACATACCCACTGTTTAGGTAGGAGGCAGTCTTCCCTCCCTCCGCAATATTCTGCTCTTTTCAAATAAATGAAATTGAAACAGATACTCATACCCATTACTTTTCCCAGCCAAACAAAACAATTAGATTGTGGAAAAAAACACAGAAAAAAATTACATTTGCATAATTGCGCTGAATCCCCCAAATTAGTTTTCCCCAATTTTCCCATGCCATCACACCACTGTCCCCCAATGTGAAACTCAATAGGCCATTGGCTACATTTACTGTGAATTTATTTATCTGCCTATTTCTTTATTAACCCCTTCGTTACGGAGGACTGCTACTGCCACACCGTTGTGTGAGGATTAGTGCATACCACACTTACAGTCTATTCACCATGCAGCTGCTGGTTCGATGGGGCCTACTGCTGGACAAAGCCCTCCATTCAGGGCATACCACAGCCCAGCAGTCACGGTCAAAATAATCTCGCTGTGAAGGGGTTAACAGCAAATACATTGCATATTCAAATAATTACTGTTGGTTTCTTTTTACCTCTTGTGCATGTAGATATCTCCAGCCTGCCATCATAGATGTATGGTATGAGCAGCAAGCCTTGATATTGTCTGATTTTGAAAACAGTGGTGTTGGTGCAGATATGCGTGCGGACTCCATGGGTCATTCAGCTAAATTTGGCTTCTACATTATTTTGGAGTTGAGCCAGGGTAAAGTTCTCCACTTTGAGCACATGCAGGTGAATATAACATTGTCACAACTCTTACTTCTGATTCAGAATGCTCCTCACATTTACTTGGTAGTCTTTTCATTTTATTTTAAAGTGGCCAAGTACCAACCCCCTAGGATATGTGCAAAATCATACTGAAATTGGAGGACTGAGGACTGTTAGGATTAGTGATATTTCAGGTCAATCCGGACGTAAGGTTGCTGTATTCTTGTCAGTTACAATGCTCATATTTTGTTTATGTGCATTTGTCACTTCCACCGAAGAGCGAGACTGACTACAAGTCTCCACTGAAGGGCAGTCAAATGGTTGGACAGCAAGAATGTCAACATCAGCACCATCATAACTGATCGTCTCAAGCAGATCGCGAAGTATATCCGAGAAAACTTGTGTCCCCGTGGTATCCATCAATTTATGATGTGTGGCATGTTGCCAAAGGTGGGTCATAATTCAGAATGCATTTTTTATGTTCAATCAGGCAAAGGAGATATGTAAATACTTAACTCTATTGCCTTACACCAACAGACGAAAGTATAAGCTCTTGACAGCGTATCATTGCTGGTGCTTGAAAAGAATCATCTTCAAGTACGTGTATCATAAAATGTCATTGACAAGTTGCACTGTTTCTTTGATTAGATCTATAGAAGAAGTTAAATAATAGGCCTACTGGAAATGCATCTGGATGTGGAGAAATCAGGACTGGATCCAGGGGATTACCAACAATGTCTACTGGTTCACGGCTTCCACCCCTGATGGAGGTGGTGATTTGATGCTGGCCAAATTCTCCAGTGCAGTCAATCCTGTGATGAATGCCCATCATCATGACAGCCAGCTCTTCCCACAGTGTGCGCACGGAGAACTTCCAGAATGAAAGTGGATAAAGCCAGGTATCTTAGTAGGACCAATTCAGGCCTGGTTAAATACAGCTATGGCTTTGTCAAATAGTACTTTGGTGCTTCTCCTGAGCCCTGTCTTTTGTTGCTGTCATCTTCTCAACGATGAATTTTGCAACTAGCCTCTCCCCCTGCTTCATTTCTACTTCTAACTTGTGTTCAAGATCACAGATGACACCTTTTCCAAGACTGGTTTCGGTACCTTGCAACAATGTCCTGCCCCTTCCCCTCCATACAAATGCTTATTCTGAACGAGGTCAAAACAATTTCAACACCCACCAAAACTCGAATCTTAAATAAAAATAATTGCAATTTTGCCCACCTACCGCCCCCCCAAATAATTCTTGGTTGGCAGTGTTTGAGTGGAAAAATTGTGTTAAAATTAAAGTAGTATAACTTTTAGGCTCTACACCAGCTAAACGGATTGCCAGTATTTTGGACAGCACATGGGTTCGAAAAGACATGAAGATACTCTCAACATCGATGCAGACATCATCTGAAGAAAGCTACCATTCTGTAATTAACCACTACCTACCAAAGATGTATGCATTCTCTTATAAGGGTATGCTGTGCAGTTGAGGAAATATCTTGAGGCACATTGGTAATTTTTTTAAAATCAAATAAAACTTAGGGTGGTCAGGATGAAGCAGCAGTTCTTTCCTGGCCTTCCACCTCTGAGGCTCCAATTCAATTCTGACTTGGGGCACTAAGTGGATTTGGAGCGTCAGTCCCTGCTTGATCATGTAGGCTGTACCCACAATATCTCTATGGGGTTTTCCTTCCACACCTGTTATTTCCTTCTCCGTCATCTCCTCTATGGGTTCTAGGCTACATTGTAGTACAGTGATTAGGTTTGCTTTCTAGGATCCTTGGCTCAGTGCCAGAGTAAAATAATAAAAATAACGTAGTGACATCCCACTTTCATATGAGTGTTGTGTTTACCTGGCAATATTTTTGTACATGTATTTTTTGGACATTTTCCCCAGGATCTACCTAGCTGCCTTGCATTTAATGAGAACACTAAGAAAGCAAGCAGTGGACAAGCTAGGCAATCCAGCCTGTAGCATCTACTACCCAAGGGCAAAGCAGCCTACTGTAAGGTACAGCATGAGACAGGTGGTGATGTGGAGCTCCTAGAGTAAGCCCTTTCCAACTTTTTCCAGTGTCAAATATGGCCATACTGTAGTACATGCAGTGTAAGAAAAAATGCCATGAAAAATCTAAAGAAGGAATGCTTGTACAGAAAATTCTACATACCATTCATCAATGCAGTACATTCCTGAAATATTTGGAGGGTCTGCGTGAAATGACAGTAAATTGAAAAAAATGACAACAAAGAGGGACACAAAGGAGAAGACATGAATCCCTCATATTCCTTCAATTGCCATTCCAAACTGCATGTACATGTATGTACACTCATTTTTAACTGATTCTTTGCAGATTTCACCAAGTTCATAATTGGCAAGGTTTTGGATCTTTGTAAACATGGCCAGGATATGAGGAACAACTACCCTGAGCTCAAGGCAAACCCTGTTCCCCTAACAGTGAGAGTAAAATACCCAAACAAAGAGGAAGCAGTGACTTCTTTCATTTCTCACTTTGGTAAGCGTGGAGCCGGTAGGGCGATGCGAAGGCTGCGAGGATGTTGTAGTGTCGGCAAAACTTCCAAAGAAAGCCAAGGAATCCAAGAAGGACAAAGGACAAAAGAAAGGCGAGGACGAAGCCCATAAGGACAAAATGCACAAGAAGAAATCAAAGAAGAAAACAAGGGTTTCTGAAGAGGGAGAATGCTTGTCTGCTTCAAAATACAGCCAGACATAAGACATGGAAATGTGGAAACAAACTTCAGTCTCTTATGCAATCAAGTGTATTTTCCAGTTTACTTGAAACAAATCTTGCAAGAGAAACTTCACCAAACGTACATGTCAATTTTTAAAGGAAAGCATGCTCCGTATCAAGCTTTATCATTACGCTGATCACTCTTGGCAATTTTGCACATGTACATGTGTGTACATGTATTTTTCAACATTCACATGATCTGAAGATGGAGTTAATGGGGCCTTGCTTAGAGCTTATGCAGAACTAATTTTTGCAAAATGGGCAAAAATATGGTGTACCCTTTATGAACCTGAATACAGTAAACAGTTGCTGTACACGCATGTTTTTCATTCAATCTTTCCCAAAATTAACCCTGCAAGTCCGAAGGAATTTTAGTGGAAAATGGCACCCTCAAAAAACTGACCAGCAAATAATCAAGAAAAATTAATCATAAAGTTAAACATATGTATTTAAAAGATGACATCCATATCTGGATATTTGAATCCCTCGTAATTATCCTCTGGGTCTGGAAAAGTCGTTCTTGTCATAAGCATGATGCATAATGGCAGGGGAACTCAGTTGTACCATCCAAGAAATCCCCAGCACCACCAGATGACTTGTCTGTAAGATGTGTGTTGGTACTTCCTAGAAAAAAAATATATATATTGAAATTAATGATACAGTGTACATTGTTCTTAAAAGTACATGTGTATACATAAATAAGAATAAAACAGCACATCTCCAATGCAAGTACAGGTACATATTTGGAATGCTTCTATGTCATTGATACTGATGAGAAACAGTTAAGACTCACTTGTAGGTATTTTTACTAGCACAATTCACTCAACGAACATTATACCTACATGTACATGTAGCAGAATTATCATGCATTTATGTGTATTTTATTCCTCCATGCATGTACAGTAACAGTACATCAAAATGTATGGGCAGCAACTTTCGGGGCACATGGGTGGTGGACACAAATCTATCATTCTCACAGCCTAAAGAAAAGTGGGTAGCCTGGGGTTAACAAGTGTGTTCTGAATTCATCCCTTTAGTATTGGGGGTTTATGTTTTTAAATCAAGGCTGTATCCATTCTGCATTTCAGTCATTGACCCATCACTTGCCCATTTCGCTACTGCATATTCTGGAAAAATTTATTAAACCAACGTGGGTCTATCCCCAAACTCATTCATCCCAGCACTTTAGGCCCTGCATACTGCATGTGGATGCATTGCCATCAAACATGTCGGGTCATAAAAACAGGTTTGGATTTTAGCCTGTAGTATAGTGCAGTATATACCGTAATCATCTGATCTCTGCCACCATGCTCACTTTCACACTGTGCCGGTGCAAGGGGCTCGAATCTGTATGGTTCAGCACCTCGTACATCTTCAAGTTCCTCATCGCCGGAAAGGTCTTCATCCGATGAATTTTTAGAGTCCGGATTATCATTTTCTGAAAAACTCTGAATCAGTTGCTGTGATCCAACTTTCGGATCTGAAATCTGATGCCGACATTGTTATGTTCAGATGTTATACATGCAGGTCATATGTAGGAGAGGTAATGAGCATTCAAAGCGCAGAAACTAGATATACATGTAGTCAGTCTAATTTATGACATCACACAAATCTTGCCGATGAATCATCATGACTTTTTGTTTTCAGAATGATGGGAATTTCAAATTAAAAATTGTTTTTGGTTTTAAGGTGACAGAGAAAAAAGTAAAGAATGGGACACAATCTACCATATGTCTGCTATCACATAAAAGGAAGAAAACCAATTTTAACCCTCTAGGTAGAGTCTAGCTTTAAGAACTGAAACAGCATGGCAAATATTGTTCTATGTGTACCTCTGTGTGTACTTCATTGTATATGTCAATTTTTCTCCTGTCTTGTCATGATTGGCTAATTGATTACCAGCTGCATATAACATGCAAATCAACCAAATTTGTTACATAATATATGTACCGTATCATGCATCAACAATGCCAATGGAACACTGTGAAGAAAAAGGGTTCAAAAACAGCCAGAGTTTGTTACGAATTCTTGTAAAAGAACTTCCTAAGTCAGTGCATTCACAGAGAAGCAAATTGAATGCATGTACAAAAAGAAATATTTACATGTATGTTTGTTTAGGCAGTCAGCAACATGTATTCCTTTTTTTATTTAGGAGAGTGAGGCAATCCTGAAGGATGCCAACATTGACAAGGATGCCAGGACAAGAGGTGAGCAACAGCGTCTCCAAGAGATTTCTGAGGAAACAAAAGTTGATGATCCACCTAGGGTGCCAAGAGATCATACTATGAAGGAAACAGCAAAGGTTTGATACTATTTTATTAGTGTATTTTAGATAAGATTTCCTTGTATCTCCAAGACAGGGTTGAAAGTTTTTTGACAATAGTTTGATGTCAATAGTGCAGCTAAGGTGAATTGCTTAGGGGTTTAGAGGCCAACATTTTCAGCTTCCACTTGGAATCAACTCCAATTTTTAATGTCAAAAGTAACATCGCAAAATGTGCATCTATTGTAGGGGTCACGTGCATAGTAACTTCCAAGTATGCGTAACTGTCAACGTGTCATCAAGACATAACTTTCTGATTGCCTGTCATAAAAAAGAAATTCAAGTTCAAAGAGCAAGTTGGTGCCAGGGAAGTTGCACGCAGTTAAATGGAATTGGATGTGCGAGGCTCACACAGGTTTCGACGAAAACTGACTATAGCATAAGCATAAAAGAAACATTAATGTACCTTAAAGTTCAAATCCACAAATGTCACAGCCTTCAGATAAAACTATGGTTAGGTCTTCGGGCCCCAGTGTCAAAGTTCCAACAATCATTAAAAAAACCAAGTTTTTTTCCCAATATTTTTCCACACTATCAGTTCAAACCCCTTGCTCCAAATCCCAATTCACCAGTGCCACCAGTAATAACAGACATGTGGACACTGTGATCACTTGAGTGTAGGCCCAACTTGTGGTATTGAACAATAGTACCTGCAATGTGCGGCGCCTTTTGTGGTTCTGCAGACCGAACAAAGCGGCACTTATTTAAGTAGCCACTTGCCGGCTGGTTTTCTTTGAGTCATTGAAATGGTTTGATTGATGTTGCATCCTTTTCAAGGAATTGTCCTGGACATGCAAGCTGGGCTGATATTCAGGATCATTTAAAGCTTCACGGAATTGAATTTACGGTTTGGGCAAGTAAAATTTATATTTAAATGAGGCACATCATCAATGAAGCCGGCCGCTCGGATATCGTGGACTGGCCGTGGAGTTCTCATGCCTTGCATTCGAATATATATATTGATCTGACTGCAGGTTGGTGTTGTCAGGTGTTCATTTGTTTGGGGAAGATTAAAAAAGCTGGTGAATTCCAGCAGACTTATTGTGTGCTGCAAGGTTAGAACCAATTGGGAGGGGCCTAAGCCGCCTAACTGCAAAAGGTGTTCAGCATTATGCCATTGGTTTTGAGCTTGGAAACATTCTTCGAAAAAATTTGATACATCGGTATTACATATCGGTATATATCAATATCAGCAATTATCTATGATTGATGGAGCTTAATGGAAAGGGCACATCCCCTCCTCCCCATGTAGGTACATGTAAACCACTGTGTGACGTTTAGTGCATGCTGCATTGTAGTATTAATGGACTCTACTTGTGTAAATACATTTAACACTATTTTACCAGACCCAGAAGCCATATCGCCTTTCTGGCGAGTGCATGTATATGGCGTTAAGGTTACTTTTTCTCTAAACAGGAAGCTCAGGAACTGCTTGGTGATGCACCTATTGGAGAGACTCGTTCCCAAACACGAGACATAACAAAGGCAGCAGCCGAAGAAGAAGAAGAAGAGGAGGAAGAGGAGGAAGATGAGGAAGAGGAAGAGGATGATGGAGTAGAGGATGGAAATGAAGAAGAAGATGAAGAAGTAACCAGCTTGAAAAGAACTCACACCATGGCAGAAACAATGCAGGTAAGATTCACTCTTGTCAAATTCAGCTTGAAAAGTATGGCATGGCCTGCATAATCAGGCATGCTAAAAAAAAAAAAGTTGGCACCGCGTGGTAACAAGTGTACCGGATTCTGCCACTACAAGTATACTCAGTCAGCAGTCAATGTGTTAAGGATGTACATGTAGTTCAGCAATGGAGGACATTTTCTATAATAAGTCTTCTTCTAATGTAGAGTAGACCAGTACAAGTATATCACAGAGACAAGGTCATTTTTTTTACTGTGTGTTTAAAAGTTAATGTGAGAAAACAATGGTTTTTTGGCCCCATCGGACACAAAAAGAAAAACAACAGTCATTGGTTCATTTCTTTTGGCTATTCTAAAAGTTGTGATATACAGTAAGTGGGAGTCAATCATCTGTGCATGTTATAGTGTGGTAACAAACGTCAATCATTCTAGGTAGTGTGACTTTCTTTGAGTTAAAGGATGGTTTAATCCTCTTGCACAGTCTCGACTCTGTGATTACATGTACATTTGATGAACTCTGGAAATACATGTACTTCACTTGTGTCAAAATTTTTGTCATAACTGTTGAACTCCACTGAACTCAATACATGTACGTATATAAATGAACATGTAATGTTGAACTCACTCCTCAAAATTGGTGACAGAAAGATTGAAGATTCAACCAATGATTAAAAGAAAAACAATCAAAGGAATGTTGGACTCGCATAAACATACAAATAACCCCATTAAAAATACCATACAATTAAACTAATTAAACTAATTACCACAGAGATTAAAACAAACTTTACAATTGCTATACACATACTCATTTCATGAAATCCCATCAATAAAAACCCCAGGAAAATAATGGTGTTTCTAAAATCAATTATTCATAATCAATTTATGATTAAAAATTCCCTTTGTAAAAACCTGCACGGCTAATGGCATAAACTATTTTTGAAACGGTTGGTTTTGCACCCATTCATCTCATCCTCCTTCCTGAAAGCATCACATGGAAGAACTCATTTACTGGATGATGCGTGTCATTAACAATATTTTGAACACGTTTCGTCATTCTCCTATCATAAATCGATTTCATGTCATCCAACTTAATCCTATTATGTGTGATGCATTTTTAACCACCCAAGCCAATCTATCAATTTCACAATTGAATCAGACAATAATAGAGCTGGTCAGGCAAGATTCAATTACGCATCTATCAAAATTAAGCAAAATATGTCTGCTCACTCCAAAGGATTTGGTCTACATAAAAAATACAAATGCTGTTGGCCCCTTTTCAAATTTTCAGATACTTGAGTTGACCAAGACAGGATTTTCATTATGAACTGCTGAGAAATTTAAAACAATCTACAATTTCCACATTCCTTCCGTTAATGACAATTGGTTCAATTGGACCTTTATTTCTGTGAAAGTCAATGATCACTTCCTTAGTTTTGTCAACATTCAAGACAAGATTATTCAATTCAGAGCATTTTGCAAGAGATTATACTTGATGTGGATTCATTACAAATTAAATGAGTCAGGGTAGTATCGTCAGCAAATTTTGCAATCACACTAGATGGATCCTCCACTTTGCAATCATGTGTAAATAAACTGTACAATAAAAGACCACAACCCTGTGGGGTTCCAGTACTCACAACAATTGGTTTCAAAAACCTTGAACCAATTCTGATAATCTGTCTATGTTTCAGTAAGAATTCTAGAACCCACTTACTTAAATATCCCGGTAAATTAAGATCAATCAGCTTGTGATAAAGCTTTGATGGCATTATGGTATTAAAAGCTGATGAATAATCAGTAAATAAAATACGAGCATATTTTGACAAAGTTGGTCTCCCAGGTTCCAGATGCTTCAAAATACAAACAGTAATTCACGGCATCTTCAACATATTGATTTTTCCGATATGCAAATTGACATTGATCTAAATCTGTTGGCAATAGTGACTTCATAAAATTCATTACTAAGCGTTCAAAACACTTTGCAATCTGTGACGTCAGTGCTACAGGCCTATAGTCATTCAATGAACTAATCAATTTCTTTTTTTTTTGGCACTGGAACGATGATCGAATTCTTGAAAGACTGGGGTAGTTTAGCTATGCTGAGTGACCAGTTAAAGATGTTGGCAAGAATATCGGCAAGTTTGATGCATACAGCTGCGTAAAAGGTGGAGTGTGATCTGGTCTGGCCCTGCAGCTTTCTGAGCATTCAGGCCTGAAAGGACCTGCACAACATCTTCAGGCCATATTGTGAATGACGGCTCCTGATCTGTAATGTCAGCTGTCTCTTCAGCGGTGACCCAATCTCGGGAATGTTATGGTAAAAGTGAGCGTAGAACTCTTTCAGGCGATCAGGCAATGCAATATCATTGGTATCAATGATTGCCGCACTTTTCTTGTAATTAGTGGTAGTGTAAACGCCTGTCCAAAGATCCCGAGTACTGGTGCTGTTCAAATTGTTCTCTAAACGCAGACAGTGTTTATGTTTAGCAGCACTAATGCTCCTTTCCAAGTCATACTTCGCCTTTTTAAAGGCAGCCGGGTCCAGCCGTGAATACTGTTTTAAACCATGGCTTGGAATTCGGATATTGAGTAACAGTCTTTGCTGGCAGACACAGTTCGTCGCAGAAGTTTTTTTCCCCTACCACGGTGTCGGTATACTTGTCCAGATCAGTTGCGCTGTCCTGTGAAATGTAAAGAAACTTGTATCGGGGCTATTCTGTGGATTACGGCAGCTGCTTCCACAATGCAGTTATCGGACAAACTGTGACTGTGGTCATGTGCAACCACTTTAATCTACCACAAAACTTCTGCTGCTGCTGACCATAGCTGTAGCTGGGCCAGGTCAGACATCTGAATGGACTCCACACATACATGTGTAGCATCAGGCAGGTCCATTGCCAGCCATATAGCATAACCAGGGACGAAATTCCTCAGACTTTGGGCAGAATTCTGACTGTTATTGTGATTTTCAGACTGTAATAATTTTAAGATTTTAAGGTTTTACTTTACCTCCGACAATAGAAAATTGACATCCTCAGTTTGGACTACACTACACTTTCCGACATCTATTCTTCAGAAACATGTTTTGACGTTGAAATATCAAATCTTATTGAAATGTTCTGTATTGAAAATTTCAAAATGTGTTTTCCTTACAACATGTATTTTACCTTCCTGTGTCACGTTCTTTCATCATAAACTGTTGTGTTTTAATCCTCCATGGTAGTATGTGTAGACATATCCTGCATGTACATGTATAGTGCATTTCATGCATTGTAGCATGTGCAAACAGCTTTACACACATGGTGCAGCCAGTCCCATACAGACCCAAAACCAGGCTGGTATTTGGAGATACATGTTAAACAACAATTTTCATTGGTTATTTTATGGACAAAAATTTGGTAATGTTGCTAACAGACAAGTGACATTCACTATATGAAGAGTATTTTTGTGTGTGGTTCAGCATCATCAGTGTGTACGTGATCAAGTTTTTTAACATTACCAATACAACTTGAATTATCGTGTCATGTTGCAAAGACATGAAAGATGTTATTCATCGGAAAGGAGAGGGACAGATAAGGAGATCAACAAAGGCATTAAAAACTCATGGCAATGGGAATGAGTCGAAATAAAATCTGGAGGAATAGTTATCTCCAAGTTCATTCATCATGTTCGGAAATTGAAGAAGCCTTGCAAAGCACCATACCTGTGGTGCGATAAGCCCTACCGAAATAAACTAGTGTGCATTGCGTAATGAAACAAGGGAGATGGAACTTAAAGTGATACACATACCAGTAACCATTTTTAGAAATACATCCAGGCCTATTCAGTCCAGTTTTGTTAAGTTGCTCTTGCACTTTATTTTTTTCTGAATTCAGGTTTCTGCATTTGCTCAGAAATAACATTAAAAAGTTCATAAATGCCATGTACCACAGTATGATACCAGCATTGTAGTTCATCAAGACTGGTCTTGGTCTCGAGACCAGTTTGAACGCGGTCTTGGTCTTGAACATGCTGGTCTTGGATTATTGGTCTTGGTTTTGATCCCGCACCTCTTGTTCTCGGAATTTTCAGCCGAGACCAGTACAAGACCAATTTAAAAATACACTTTGCACTATTTCATATCTGATTGGTGATGAATTTTGATTATTTGTAGGCCTACAAAAAACTTGAATCGAGACCCTGCAAGATGGGTGTTAAGGACTGTACCTGCGACCGTTCATTGTGGCTAAGGCTGGCAGTAGCATGTCTTGCTCAGCTTCAATTACTGCACAGACCCAGTGCTGTACGGTGCGACCAAAACAGGTGCATTTGTGCCATAAAATGATGATTATGCGACCACATGTTGAATTCTTATCGCCAATGGTGACCACGATTAGTCGCCCACCTTGTCAGTCATATTTCACAAACGATCACAAATGTGTCACCAGCTCTATGATCATGCATTTTTTTCTC
Organism: Acanthaster planci; assembly: GCF_054643075.1. Classification (NCBI taxonomy): domain Eukaryota; kingdom Metazoa; phylum Echinodermata; class Asteroidea; order Valvatida; family Acanthasteridae; genus Acanthaster; species Acanthaster planci. The sequence goes on along the minus strand of NC_141792.1, from coordinate 5,766,398 downwards.
CTTCTTACTATGTGCGTAGCATGAGCCCACGTTCAACTGCAACGTAGCTTGCATGAAGGTACATGTATATACACGCACGTACAGGTACTATGTACCTGAGTTGACTGGTTTGTGGTCGCACGCTGTGTAGAGTGTGATTGGAGAACTGAGATAATGTATCTTGCATACATTCATTAGATGCACTAGCAGTCTATACACTCCACAATTCCAGTGCAATCAACTTTTTTCAGTCCCAAATGTAAGTTTGAAACCAAAAGGTTTAAAGCTTCCCTTGGTCCGGTCCGGTTCTAGGTACAAAATACTCAAAAGTAAAAAAACATATATGCCTTGTCTTTTCTTTCAGCTGGTTTTTCATATAATTGGTTGCCATTTTTTATCTATTCCACAATCACAAAATGCAAAGCCTTGTCTGTCCTGATAACTGACAGAATAATGTTCTGTATCTGTTTGTTTTGTCAGGTTTTGTACATGTAACTTGTGTATTTTGAAAATGTGTGTGCACAATGTACAAAAATCAACCTAGGGCCTAACTTTTTTCTAGGAGTATAGGAGCCAGTGGCTCCTGATTTTAATTTTCTCTGTACAGCACTGCACAGACTGCACTTTGTAGAGCGATTTGAAATACCCCGCTGGAAGTGTTCCCATCATATTTCGGCTGATTTATATGTTACCCTCACTGATGATTTTTTGACAGTTGATGACTTTTATATTGACCCAGCCTGGAGAGTAAGGCTAGGTTAGGTTCTTAAAGTCATTTTTAAAATCGGTTGATGACAAGAATCATGTTTTTTTTTTTCGTTCAACGTTCAGCCCCCCCTCCCCCGTAAACAAAGTCACTGGATATTTCACTGAAGTACATGTACAGCACATACGGTGTACCTATGCTGTTCGTTGAAGAAGGGTAGACAGTTGGAAAATTAAATAACACTTGGAAAGTTGTAAACAATAAAAATCTGTTTTTGGAAAACAAAATCATCTCTTTACAGAGAAAACTATGCATCATTTCTTAGCTTGTTTGACACTCCTTCAACTGATATAAATTTTGGTCTGAAAAAATTTTAGAGTGCAGAAATTTGCGTTGATATTTACAATAAATTATGTAGACATACCTAAAGAGAAATACACATCAAGATACATGTATGTTTGATGATGCATTTTACAATCAGCCATAAATGGCCAAGGCAGAGATTGCCTGCTTTATTCATAAATTGGTTAAATGATTTATTGGCTACAAAATAAGCCAGTGAGAAAGTCGCACATTTCATCATTGTGCCAAAAAAAAATCAACTTTGTAAGCCATCCTCAGCCAGGAATTAACATTGTTAATGAGAAACAATGAACAGCACCCTCAATTTGTTGAGATATGTCGACTATAGACTGATCCGGTGACATTACTGTGGTGTCTCCATGAGGGTGAACAAAAGAGATGCCCATTGAATGCTTCCTCATCAGCCAATGAGAGTGCACTTCTAACCTAAATCACACGCTTGTCAAGCTTAGGAATATGCTTTGGAGTGGAGCCTAACTTTAGAAGTAAATACAGGCTGATAATGTTGATAGTCACTTTGAAAACAAGAAACTAAAAAAAAATGTGTAGGAAGGGAGCAACATTGTAGGCAACAAACAAAAGAAAAATATGTTAAAATATATTATTTGCATTCTGACATGTCAGGAAAAACCCAAACATTAACGATGCTATCCAAATGTGGATGGGACAAGTTTTGGTCACGTGGACATTGGGTGATAACGGACCCTTAATTCGATGAGAATAGTTGGGTCTGGCTGCCAGACTAGATCTATCTTTCCAGAAATGTGAATTATTGTCAATAGAAAGTGCTGTCATTCATGGAGAACAAAATGCATCTAATAAGGTTGTAGGCCTACCCCTACAAATAAATTCCCATAGACACCAATGGTAAATCCTTATATTTCAAAATAATTCGAACAATACAACTCTCAGGTGTCCAGGCTGGACAGAAAAATGATGTTTGACATGTCCTCTTTCATTTCCCTTTCAATTTTTGTGGGTTGACTGATGACTTTTTGAGATGTTCTCACCCAGAGCAGACCACCCGAGAATGAAGGAAATTTCATTGCCTGAAAAATAGCCATTTTGAAACTGCATCCCTCTGCAAAAACAGCTGAATAGTGCCACGTTTAGACCTGATTGCATCCAATTTGCTCAGAATTGGAAGCCCTGAGTCCAGGCCAGAGGTTCAGTACCATATTTCCTCAATTCCCCAATTCCATGGCTCTTGGGACTCTCTCTAAATTCCAAAGAGTGAAAATTTGCTCTATTCGAGTGAAAATTCAATCCCTCCCATTGAAATTAAGGACGAATTGGAGTGAAATTTCTTCACTCCAGAAGATTGAAGTTTCACTTGAGCTTCCATTGGAAGGGGCCATTTTCAGCCTTTTTCAGTCCAAATTCAGAGTGATTTTCACTCTAAAACGTCTTGTCCCTAATTTCAATCTTTCTGATTTAGAGAGCTCTCTAATATAGAATATTTTGAGTGCGTAACTTTTATTAATGAGCTCGGTGGACATACATGTAGTTCTGGTCTAGTTGTGTTGGTGCACCCATAATGTACTTTCTCCAATGCCTCTGTTGTAAAAACAATCTTGTGCAGCCAAAACAAGAAGCAACAAAGACTTGCTAATTTGTTTTAATTTATGTTAGTGAAAACAGTTTAACTGTATTCACTATTATCTGGGTCAGGTAGGGTTTTAAATCACTGTGCAAAGGAAGAACATCATTTTTAAATGTGCATCTTCAAAATGTAATGAAAAGGTACCGAGCTGTGAAATTCATGGGATACTTTCTTTCAAATGTTTGTAGTCATTACTTTTGTTAATTCGTGGATGTATATGTCTGTGTGCTATTTGTGTGTGGGTATTTGTTATGTCTGTTTTAAATTAAGTACAGTTTGTAGGGACTCCATGCTTGTTTATTATCATAATACATAATATGATTTTTTGTATGTCCTTTTTTTATCATGCACGTGGAAATAGAGTAAGATTACTTGAAGTACAAGCTTTGTGTAGTGTCAAGAGTTTTTGCAATGTGTTTGAGTGGTTTTGCAGTAGGGATGTCGAAGTGGAGAGTGGATTTATTGTAAGCACAACAGGTAAATACATCAGTTTGGCAACGTTTCTAATAAACTTCTAAATAGCTTTCATTATCAAATGAGCTTTCACTATCAAATGAGTTCCAGTTTGACCCCCTAGGTTTGGTTAAGGCTACACCTGGTGTTCTACCAATAGCATTTTCCTTTTAGAAGGATACTCCTTGTTACGGCATCTCTGATTTTTTTTCAAGGAGGGCCAAGAATTCCTGAAGAGACAGAAGACTAATGGAGATGTTGCCAAAAAAGATGCTGCAGAGGATGCCTAAGATGAAGCCCCAACACCTTGACAGAAGTAGACCACCAGTCCTGCTTCAGCCTTATTGTTGAGACTAATCAATATAAGGATGGGTCTGTAGAAAAAAGAACACACTTTATTTGGAATAATTCTGGTTCATTGTTTGTGGATGTAACCTATACTTGTAGATGGTAACTTTAAGCATGTAGATTTCTTTAGCAGTTGTTTGCTGTTTACTTGCATTCATTTCCAGAGTTGTACGCATAAATTAAGTGCATAGTTCTGTTTACATTTCATAATTTGTATGGACCACATAATTTTGTGACTTCCTTGGCTAGCATTTGGTGAAACCAAATTTTGCCCTAAAATACAGAATACATTTACATGTGCACAAATGTATGCATGTTGATAAGGTTAAAAAGACAAATAAGGGGGAAATAGCCAAAAATATGAATTTGCATGTTTTATACTCCTTGGGTAATTTATATGTATGTAGTTTCATACAAGTAAGACCATTGTGAAAAATATTTTGCCCTCGCTCCAAATCTCACATCGATCTTTATTTCAGCAATTCATATATCGGTATCCATCATAAAGTAGTGTGGCCAACAACCACTGGTCTTTTGTCCAAGGCAGTTATTTTTATTAACCCGGAATTAGACTTGTAAAATTCTGAGCACCATTTTCAAAATCCTATTTAAAAATAATGTGATGAAGTCAGTGTTTTTAAATTTTATATCAAAAATTTGTATAATTTGTATGCAGATGATTTTCATTGATTGAATTTTTCAGTGTTTTAAGTCCTTTTTGTAAATATTTTCAAAGTCAAGAATTCATCTTAATAAAAATGAACACAGATTCCCCATTAAGATGGATATCATGAAGGTCCAGAGGAAATCAGTGACCTGGGTATTTCTAACTTAATCTTTGTTTTGAAAGAATTTATGCTGGTCGCAACTAGAAAGAACGAAAAAGACGTGTCTGAATATTGGCTGCACTTGGTGCAGAGAACAAAAAACAATTTAATACTGAAATATTCCAACCTTCTTGTTAAATCGTTTCTATCTATAAATTGTAAACAGGGTTTTAGTTGCATATGTGGTAAAAGGCCAGTGGTTAAAGAAGTTGCACGTGAGGAATACACTGGGTTTCAGTTTGGTATCGCCGTTTGCAGCCAAGTCCATCCATGGCTATAGTTAGTCTGTGTACATAGAGGTTCAAGTTTAGTTCTCGTGACGTGTTACTGCTCATTGAATTAAAATCTTAAAAATTAGGTGCTGCCGCGTTTGTATTGTTCAAAGTCACTTGTGCTACATTTTCATTTATTTTAAAATGATGGATTCGTAATGGTCGTTATGAGTAATATATTTTCTGTATAAAAACTCAAATTCACGTGTTTTAAAGGACCGTTTATGCGATACAAAACTCAAACTTTATTATAAGATAGACACCGGGTAATATACATAAACTTGATACCTTTGTCACGTTTAAAAAATACCTCTTTTTAAACAACTCTCCTTAACTTCAGTCACATACAATATTCGGAATCCATTTGTAACTGGATTTTGTTTGAGAATGAATAAATAGTTCATAGCTTTCTTACCCTTGAAGGAATTGTTAACGGTTTATCGTGTTCAGGACAATGTAACTGGTAATCGTCGAGATTCATTGTTATGTTTGTCGAATCTGAGTGGATGCTGTGACAAATTTGTGCTGGCGGGTAGAGTGGGAAATTACCATTAAAGGGACCATGAAATAGAAATATTGAGGAAAACCCTTGAAATTGCACGTCTTGGTTTCAATAAACCTAAGTTCTTTAAATTCACGTTAACATAACAATTTGAATTCTCCAGACTGAAAACACTGTTGTTATACCTCGTGATACGCCTTGGAACAATACATGTACACTGTTCTCAATGGATAAGAGGAGCACAAAGGAACAGTCCATTCCAGAGATGGTGGTCGCTATGCAAAAGCTCTCCCTGAATCACGAGGTATAACAGTGCCTTTAGGCTGAGGAATTCAAATTGTTACGTTTATAAGCAATCAGATAAAGTGTTCCAGATTTTATTCACATTTAACTCGCAAATAGGTTATTAACATTATTTGATTTTTTTGGCAATTTTAACCCTTTTTTGAGCTGTTTTGGTTTTTAATGCTAATGTATATTTGCATATTATAAATTATGATGCCATCCAAGGCACTGAATCGCAATGGTGCACTTGATTTGTGCACAGAAAAGGCTCTCAACAAATCTCTTGTCACAGGAAACCCTTTGAAATAGGCCCCTACTGATGAAACGGCCTGGACATCAAGGACAAAAATGTGTCATCTACATGGGTCATCTGGGCCAGAAGGCCAGTCAACATACCAAACTAAATAGTGTGTAGGGCCATGAAAGGAGGACACCCAAAGATGCGGAGTGTAGCTGAAAGTAGACTTAGTACTTGTTCTTGTGGTCTCGGCGAAGAGGGTATTATTGGTATGTCTCGGCAAAACTCGTTTCCCGTGGTAGAGGTAGCCTGAGGTAAATGGTCGTAGCATTAAATAACATTTAGTCATGTAGATAACTGCCAACATACTCTATCGGAAGATGTCGACATTGTGCAAGTACATATAAAGCCTAGCGTCGTGGATCATGATAGGGTGGCAAGGTCTGAAGTATGTGAAAACCAGCCATTTGGAACAGATGCTGTTTACGGCTTTACCTCTCAGCTTTGTTTCCTGGCCCACGATTTGTACGGGGAGAATGAACAGGGCCTTGAATTGTAGCTTTCCTATGACGAAGATAAAAAAAGCGCCGTGGGACTATCCCCCAACGGGAGTATGTGTGGAAGATATCATCAACAGACCGCTATCCAGGAATGAAGCAGCTATTGGGAGCAACAAAGGGCGGCTGTATACTGAAATGTTTGCCAGGAAGTGGGGAAGCCATTCCGGTTTGTGGCTGTGATTCCTTTTGAAGTATGCAAGTTACTTATAGCAGCCTGGATTCTACCAAGGCTACTGGGCTTGATGGTCAAGTTAGCCCAAGGCTGCTTAAAGCTGGATGTGGGCAGCTTGCCAAACCGTTGGCATATTCTTACAAGCAACCAGTCGGGACTTGGGCCATTGCATTCCACCCAAACTTATCTCTTAAATGTGACTGAGTACCTTTTTGATGAATGAATTCCGGGTACTATAGTGGTGTATTTTTTTTATTTAAAAAAAGCCTTTGATGCTGTCCACCACAGCCGTCTCATTAATAAACCGTTTAGAACTGGAGTGCATGGTCGGGAACTCGACTGGCTATGCTAATATTTCAATGACAGACAGCAGGTGACCAAAATAGTTGACAACTATTCCACGGCAACTCGAGTTGAGTATGGAGTACCACAGGGATCCACATTAGGACCGCTTGTTTTTACCTTGCACCATAACGATATTGTCAATGTTGTTTCCCCAGATTCTGTGGTATTTTTATATGCCGATGATACGGCTATTCTTACTCGTTGCCAGGACTGTGGAAGAGATCAACGGAGCCATCAATAAGGATATGGCTGAAATTTCTAAATGGTTTAAGGCGAACCTATTAACTTTAAACATCAATAAAACTAAATGTATGTTGATGGTAGGCTTACATAGGTAAGCTTAGTCGTAAAGAATGTGACTTGCAGGTGACGATTGATGGTATACCAATCGATAACATTACTTCAAATATTTAGGTATTTGGTTGGATTCACCTCAAACCTGGAATATTCACATTGATAATTTGGTGAATAAAATTGACAAACGTGTGAGGCTTCTCCGGAGAGTCAGGAATGTTATCCCTCGGCACATTTTAAACTTGCTTTATAAAACTCTGATTCTTCTCCAATTTGATTTTTGCGATGTTGTCTGGGATGAATTGGATGAATTATCCAAAACGTCCCTTGGCAAACTTGACCAACTTCAGAGTAGTGCTGGGCGAGTCATTCTGGAACTCCCTCGAAGATCGTCCACTGACCTTGATCAACACTTGGTTGGTCTGTTTTGGACGACAGACGCACTTTTCATTTGAGTACACTTGTATACAAAAGTTTAAGTTCGAAACTTCCACCTCAGCTGTGCAATTGTTTAACTCCCATTATGAATGCTTGTGTGCGAAATACTAAGTCTAGTTCCCATGGTAATCTTGTTATACCATTTAGTAAAACCAGATCGGGTCAACGTAGATTTGTAGTCCGTGGAGCGTATACCCTCAGTGCCTTCCATGTAACACTTAAACGTCCTTTACCAAATACTATGTTGTGTTAAAAACATGTACAGAAGCCTGGTTTTTTAATAACAAATAATTAGGTGTATGGGGCCAGGTGTTTATTTTTATTTTTTGTTTTATTTTGGGCCATTGTTTTACCAGTAAGTTTAAATTTACCATTTGGTATACATCTATAGTATTTTTTTATTTTTCTATGAATGTGTCAATGTTAGTGTTATTCTTAGGAATGTTAATCAATGTATATATGCTGGGCGTCTCTGGAAAACAGCAGTAACTGAGAGGTTTCCCCAGGGTAAATAAATAATAAATAAATAAATACCTAGAGTCTGTGTTGTCTAAGGGATAGAAGTTAATTTGGGAAGCACGTAGGCAGCTGAGGCAACAAACAGTAGGTACATGTAATTGGCAGTACTTAGTCGCATAGAAGATAATCGGTTACTGCACACATTGGAATTCACACTGTTCGTCATGTCACGAAAACGAAGAACTGTGTACTCCTGTATAATTGTTACCCTAGGAATCTTGCTAAAATAATTCTCAGGGTTAGGAAGGTCTGATGGTCTGAATAGCAGATGTTTTCTCTGGCAAATTCTGAAAGAATCGCTGGGAGTCTTGAGCAGAATAACAGCACCTAGATGTTTCATGTCAAGGCTAAGCCAGCAATATGCAGACGGTCAGGTACCAAGGGACTGGCTCAGCGATATGTCAGTTCTGTTGCGTGAATCCTTCCGTTGGAGCAGACGTCTGTAAAAGAGTTATTGGCTTCGAGACGTGAGTTACCTTCAGGTTAATTCCAAAGCCTAGGGCTCATCGGAACATGCATACACCCAACTTTCAGGAGGCTAAGGAGGCGGATGAAGTGACAATGTGCTAACCCACGTACTCCTGTGCCTAAATTTGAAAGTTCGGGGAACTGGAATGCCCCATGAAGATCAGGAAGTGCCAGCAGAGGCCAGCAGTTGAGGGCCCATTGTCAGTTTCAACTGCTAATAAAGTGTGTCTTGACGGCGAGAGGTATCAGGTTTTAAGGATATGTTCTCGGGCCGAAGATATGCACGTGGGATAAAAAGCCCAGATGAGGGAATTGGAGTAGGAAGTAAAACAACATCCCAACGAAGTTGGATTGAACCTAACAGGGGTCAAGTTGCTGTGACAGGAACCCATACACATGAAACAATTACCTGTATCGACAAAGGTAGGAATCCAATGAAGACCCTGGCCAAACGAGGGGCAACCATGACTGCGAGAGGGTAGCCGAATGAACAGACAAAGGTATTCATCTGACTGAATAAATGTCTTCTAGAACCTTGCTACCGTAGATAGTGCCTAGAAATTTGGGCATTGAAGGCAACTGCAAAGCAATGTAACCATTAGCGTCAGACCCAAGGGGATGGGGGCAGTGTCGAAGTCCCCTCTGGTCTATATCCCAAGCCCTGCTGGTGAAGATTGAGAAGGCAGAGCAGGACTTGATCAGTGCGTAAAAAATCGGAGAGGGAAGGAGGACCAGAACTGTTCCATGGTATCTCCTCCAAATCCTTCACGACCACCAGTAAGTTAGCACAGGTTTCTCCTGTCTAGAGATGGGTGGAATTAAATCAACCCTTTCACAAGTCCACCACACCCGTCCTGAGTAAAGTCTTATGTGTAGGTGTGGATAGACAAGAAAATACCATGAATTATCCATTTTTTTTTACCCCAAGTGTGACTACAGTGAGGGCTGGACAACAGGGAAAAATGCTGTCAAGCCGTAAAGGAAGGTAGGATACTACGATAGCTGTGAAAAGGTGGGAGACTGGAGAAAACTCCATGTTGCCCAGATATATGAAGAAGGTTTAACTATCTTTATTGAACAAGAGTCATTGCTGGAAGACTAGTTGAGTCGGGTGGAAATCGCGCCTAGCGACAGTAAACAGCGCCAGCACATCCGAATGTCGGTACAGCATTTCTAGAAAATGGAAAAAAGAGTGTTGGTCTTATACATAGATTACCGTAGACGTTCCTTTATTGAGGACTCCAGCTGTTTTACCACATGCATGTGGAATTAAAAGCTGAGCGCATGCATCCGGCCGAAGAGAGAAAAAGCTTAATCTCACTAGAGCGTCCGTGAGAAATAAAAGTATTTGTCACCAATGTGGGTCCTGCCTGACGGGGACAAATTTAACTCCGATCTGCCTGCGATCAGGACTAGCGGAACAGTGGACATAAAAGCCCACTTCAATATTCCAAATTATTTTCTGACGAACGCAAGTATAAATTTGAAAATATCAGACAAAACCCTACCGAGTATACCTCTTCGTATCGATCACGTTGTTTTTGTTGTTGTTTTTGTCATAGTGGTTGGGTGAGAAGTCGTTGCCAGAAAACAACCTACCACAAAGGGTAAGGAAACACTTGCCAACAAGCAACCCACACAGTCAAGCAGGCCACGCCCAGTCAAACCCGACCTGGCTGCAATAGGGGGAGGCCGAAAGCCCCAACGTCGGAGTAGCCCTAAGAGCCCGGCGTCCCCTCGTGAAGAACGGGCCAGATAGGTCAGAGCGGAGCCCGGTCCCGGATGCTAACAGATCTAAATCGGAACAGGAACGGGCCGGAACCGCCGTCTTTTTAGTCACAGTGGTTGGTAGAGAAGCTACTGCCGAAAGCCTACCAACCTAATAGGATAAGGGAACACTAGGCGAGAAGCAACCCACCAAGTCGAGCGGGCCACGTCTGGTCAAACTTGATGGTGGGGAGTTTAAGTTCCACGGCCAGTACAAGCGCTGAGGACCTGGCAGCGACCACGTGCAAGGTCAACGCTGCACGGTAGATCACCACTGTAATGCGCCGGGACCCGTCCCTATTCGTTGACGTCGCGCAAGGGACGACTCGAACGCGCTCCCACCGTAGGTGAGCATCAGACGTGCTCACCAGAAAACCCATGCAGGTAACGGCGAACCAACACCGTGGAGCCGAGCTGCCTGCGTAAAGGGCGTACTCGCACGCGCGCCGAACATGGAGGAGCGGAGGCGGGCCAGACACGTTGCTCGATGCTCGAAGAGGCCCGTAGGGTGAGACTCGCTCACTGGAGCTACGGCAGCATCGAGGTCTGTTACGGTGTGCCGAGCTTTGAGTTGCCCGAGCGGCCAGGCAAATGGCAAACTCAGCTACGCTCCCGAGGGCAGTAGTGGAGCGTAGGGGCCAATGATGCTTGAAGCTTGATAAGGCCGCAGGGAAAATGCTCTATGTAACGCCCGTCGGCACACCGAGGTCTGTTACGGTGTGCCGAGTTTTGAGTCGCCCGAGCGGCTGGCCCCTCGAGTGGCGGACTCAACTTCGCTCCCGAAGGCAGTAGTGGAATGGAATGAGATCGGACCGGAGACACCGGATCTCAGGGCATGTGGGCGCGGCATAAGCACTAGATACCACACAGTACCGCCGCTACGAGTTCGCAAATATACTCAATATTTATTCTGAAGCAACGGAAATATATTTATCCAAAGGCAATAGCGCTACCTGGCGCCGAAAATAGGTCAATACAAGGTCAGTCTGCCACCTGCGCAAGACTAAAAAGAAAACATTAAATTATCCAGAAATGAAAGGACAAAGGAACAATCTTGCCGTTCATTAGAGTCAGAACAAATAAACAAACAAGGTGATCGAGGAATAACACCGAAACAGCGTTACAGCGAAGGAAAAAAAACACCCAAATTCGGAGCCGGAACAACACGTTCCGTAACGTACTGGCGCTAAGAAAAAGGACGAACATGACCGACGCCTTCGCAGGGGGCGAGTGAGGGGGGGCGCACTGTTGGTGATCGAGAATTTAGCGAAGGGAAATAATGTACTAGGAAATAATGCATACGTATTGGTAATTAGGTTGCAGGCAGTAGACTTCTAGATTTTTTAAACACTGCTATCGTAGACTTCATTTCCTTTGGCAATTTTCTGTTGTGTAAGTATACGGCAATAAGCCAGCAAACAACCTTTCCATAGCAATGTTTTTTCAAATAGCAAATTTGAACATGAAAACATGCAAACTGAACCAAAGCATCCAGAAATGCTTGGTCATTTTTGAAACTTTTAAGTTTACGTAACGCAAAAAAAAGATATCAAACAGTCTCCATACACTAAAGAAGGGTGCAGAAGAACACAAAAAAGCGCTTCTAAGAAATATTCATTTCACGGATCCTTTATCACTACATGTAGTCACAGAATAACGTATTGACTAGACAGGAAATCGAGCTGTGTTCGTGCCATACCCACACGGCAAGTTTAGTGTCAGGAGGGTAAAGGCGCACAGTAGTACATTAAGGACCTTATTCAGTAATATGGGCCTATTTATTTTTACAGTTTTACACATGTAGTTTGAAAGATACCTTTAAAGAAATACATATTTAGTCCAATGTCTTGTTGACACCCAAGAAAAAAACAAGCTGAACAGAAACAAATTACTTCGAGATGCCCTACAATTCCGAGTGTTCAATTTCAGCAATATATAAACCTAGACAAATATCACCTGGATATTTAAATGTACCGAGAAATGGCACCAACATTTTCAAAAACAATCTTCACAATGAAAAGCTTTATATTTTATATCACGCGTTCTGTAAATGGTAAAAGGGGACCTAAGGAAACGTGTCTAAATCAAAACAGGCGAACTTTGTAAAGTTAAGTACCATGTGATAATGCTAGAAATTAAAGATCAGGCCAATCACAACCCGAGGATGTCTGGAAACTAAACGTCAAGGATACGTTCAAGGTAAAGGTAAGTACACGTTCAACTTAATACAGAACTATTTCAATTTAGTAGTTGGCTTTATCTTACCAAAATAGATGTGCGTTTCAGTCGACTGGTACATGTATTATGTGAACCGTGGAAATTCAACAGCAAACTCACTCACTTTGCTTTCAATCTCGCTATGTCAGTGAATTAATATTGAGAGCTTTTACATTACCCGGTATGTAGGCCTAACCAATGTTAGAAATCATTCCGGTTTACCATTGTCCGGGCAAGTCATTGTTGCGCACATTTTGCCCCGTAATACTTGCCTAAGGTACGCAATCTTTGACAAATGAAGAGAAAAATTATTTCCGCTTTTTCAAAAACTCCATTTACAAATGGACCAAACGAACGCAGGCATTTTTGTTTTTTGCCCTCAAGAAAGCGAAAACAGAAATAAAACTATCCTCTCCCAACAAACTCGCACAGGAGGTAGGGGTCGAAGGCACTGATGCGATGAAAAAGCAATGACAGACCTAATCCTGAGATTCCCAACCTTGAAAATTCGAAAGTGTGGGCGCTGTTCACGATACATCGCACTTTCGTGCGATCGTAGGATTGTTTGGAAGTCTTTAACGATGTATATGGGTGTAGTTTGACTACTTACCTGCCTCAACCTTTAAACGTATACATCGAAATGGTGGTCGTCAATATTTCGGGAAAAGCACATAGTCTTCTCACCGTTTTCTACTGAACAGAAGCGTATAAGGGCCATATGCAATTTTTCCGAGTTACTATCTCATTCTATAATTTAGCATATATGGGATGAAATTTCAATTTCTGTAGCAGGTACGTATGCCCTGGCTTCGAATTTGTACCAATCAACCGCTAATATTCTTGTGTAAAAAGAATTGGAAATACATAAAGATGATGCCAATTTGAAGCATCACCAGGGAGTGCTAAACTTTGCGCAGGGGACGCGTCCCAAATACAGGTGAACTGGGAAAATGCATGTAGCACACATTTGTTGAGTGATAATTTCTGCGTTTACAGTTATTAAATAACAAGCAAAAGTGAATAAAACAAAAATCACGGGATAGGGAAAAGAATTACAAGAAATGAAACAGAAGGACCAGAGATGCATTCCCCGTTTGCATCTACTGCTGAAGAACATCGGATACATTATTCTGTGGAAAATAATTATGCATATTTGTAATTTGTTCTATTGCGTCGCATTTCAGTGTTATACAACTATAGACTTTATTCATGGGCTGACCATATAGAAATTGAAAGCGAAGTTAACTCTTCATTTTTGAATGTATCATTTTTATAGTCTTAGGGAAAGGCAAGTGCCCCCCCCCTTTGACGCACGTTTACCCATGCGTTACGATGCCAAGTCAGTCTCGATTTGAAACTTTCTGTCTGTCACGAGTAAGTCCCCCTTTTTAGGAGAAACAAAAGACTGACTCCTAAACGATATGTACGTAGCTTGTTCCGATGCGTCAAAGACTTGAGAAATCGACGCATACACGTAGAAGGAAAACCTAACCATTAAACACAGTGGGTTGATTTAATCCACGATAGCCCCAAACATGTTTATTTTCCTGGGGACTCCTCAAACTAAACAAGTTCATTACAAACGAACAAAAACCAAAAGCACCAATTTACATTTAATTGCCATTTAAGTTACCAATTACTGCATTAAAATTACCATAAGTATTTAAAAAGATCCTGAAAGTCCAGAAATTTGATTCATATATAAACTTAATGATGCCGTCAATTCGAGTCCCTTTGAATATAAGTACTATCAATTAAAGGTTAGCTTTATTTCATGAAACTGCCTCCCTTCTAAAACAAAGGTGTCTGTGATATAATGTGATAAACTAGCCTCTAAAAAGAGAATAACATGCAAGGAAAAGCTCTTTTCATAACCAAACAAAAAATCTGTAACGTTTTCAGGGGCATGGCGAGACTCTGAGCCCGCGCCCGATTAGATTAAAGAATGGTGCGCTTGTGTTCAGATTTTATAGCTATTGACATTCCCATTAACGTAATCTGCGGGGAAAAGGTGATTAATTAGGAGAATATCTCTGCCTTTGCTAAATGCAGGAGTGAGAGCGCACTTCACGCGTCATTTTGATTCTTCGATACAGTGGCGCGCAAAAATGTCGGAACGGTCTATCTGAGTCAACCCCCCCCAAAAGGAAATCATTCCGCATTCCGACACACAAATCTACGCCACTCCCCAGGTGGATCATTATTTCGCCCGGGCGAAATAAGTTATCCGCCTGGGCGAAATACTAATATTCCCGGGCGAAATAGCAGGCCCAATTTTTTTCAGTCATGTCCTATATACCCTTCCGTAGCAATTAGTCAAAATTGATTATGGAGAAAAAAAATTTGTAATACAATAATATCATTTCTCGAATTAACAAAAAATTTTCTTTTTTTAAATAAGCCACTCGAAACTAATAATAATTAACTTTTTTTTCTGTTTGTTGTGTTTGTTTTGTTTTGTTTTTTCTTCATTTTTCACACCTGTTGTCTATGGTCTTGCTCGGGCAATGTTGACACTTTGGGTCGGTTCAATCGTGATTTGTTGAGTGTGTAAACATTAAAGTTCCATCAAGACCCACAATAGGTTTTACATTATAATGTCCAAACTTTCCACGTTTTTCCGTCTGGTGTCAATGAGTCAATACTGAAGAATTTCATCAATTAAATGAAAAAAGCCTTTTTTTAATTTTAAAGACTCACAGGAAACACTGTACTGAAATTCATTTATATACTGAATAAATTTATTGAAAACTGAGTGTGAGAATCTTTTCTGTGAGCACAAAATGAGAAGAACTTTGACTGCGAGCCAAACTAATTTGGACGCGATATCCTCGAGATCAATTAGCGTAATCCTATGCACACACATTATTTTTCCCAGGACTTGTGACGTACGCCCTCTATTGGTCTTAGTAATCATCGGCCATTTTGAGAAACAGTCAGGCATGACGGCACGATACGACAGACGACGAAACGACTCGACAGCACGACGGGACGGCACGACGCGACATCATCAAGAAACTATGGTGTTCTATTCCCGCCATTTTGGCGTCGCGTCGCACCGTTGCTCCGACGCCACGACGCGACGGCACGACGCTAAGCTAATTTCGTCGCGTCGTGCCGTCGGGGCGACGGCACGACGCGACGCTAATTTGGCGGGAATAGAACACCATAAGAAACAACACCACGCGACGGAACGATGACACGACACAATATATTAAATACAGCATAAAAGTAATAAGAAAAGAGGCGACACCACGACGCGACGGGACGACGCGACGGAGATGTGGTAGCGTCGCGTCCGTGTTGTCGGGGCGACGGGACGACGTGACGCAATTTTGGCGGCTATAGAACACCATACCTTTTTGCCATTTCGTTTATACACACGATGCGTAGCGTTGTGCCGTCGCCCGTCGCGTCGTGCTGTCTTACGTTCTTTCCTTGTTGCATTGTTTCCCACCTATCAGTCATGTCACGTCACTCCTTCCATTGGCCATTGTGTTGCACTGCACCATCATGCGTTGCGTCGTATGTCGGGACGTGCGTGGCGTCGCTTACTATGTCGCCTGAAGCACGATGCGACGTACCACACGACGCCAGACGCTGTAAGTAGCGGGCCTTGATTCAGTTGTTCTTTTTCACGGTCGTACAGTTGTAGACAAATTATCTGGAGGACTGGGAGTACTACTTGGAAATTGCCGGGATGGACCACAGAGAAATGCTGGTATATATAAGGTTACAAATCTCCCAATCTCTGAAATGGGAACTTTGTCGACGGTATTAAAAAGAAAACATTGGCTGGGTAATTGAAGAGTGACGAATTCTGGGCTTCCGCTTTTTACGAGAGACATATGCGGGCTTTCTTTTTGCTCCTTTTTCATTTTTTAAAAACTAAAATATGACAAAAATTAATCCTAATTGATGAATGGATGAGATAAAAACAAGAAAAAATCGAAAGAACGAATAGCATGTAATTAGCAGGCATGGGGGACGGAAATGAAAGAAAACAGTAAAGGCGCCCTTTATAAACACCATGAAGCAAAGGGCGACAGCACATGACGCGCCGTGTCGTGCATCGTGCCGTGTCGTGTAGTTGCGTCGCCTGGATGGATGGAGAGAGAGAGAGAGAGAGAGAGAGAGAGAGAGAGAGAGAGAGAGAGAGAGAGAGAGAGAGAGAGAGAGAGACGAGAGAGAGAGAGAGAGAGAGAGAGAGAGAGAGAGAGAGAGAGAGAGAGAGAGAGAGAGAGAGATAGAGAGAGAGAGAAATGTGTGTCGTAAATAGTACACCATACAAATGTAATGGCGAGAAGGCGACGGTGCGAGGCGACGGCACGACGTGAGGGAGCTGTCGTGCCGCTGTGTCGTGTAGTTGCGTCGCCTTGGAAGAGGTTAGTATGGTGTTCACAAGCCGACTGGCAAACGTCGTGTGTGTGAGCTTGTGCAGGCGTGGCATACATAGTGTGGACCTCTGCAAGAAAGAATTCCACATAATGTCGGGTATGATGGCGTCCTGTGGACTCGCACACGTCCATACAATGTTTTCCCTCAAACAGTTTCAGAGGCATTTTGGGGTCAAGGTTGTCTGTGGCAAAATGAGTAGGACTAGTCCAGGAAATCATCATCAAAAATCCTGCTCGAAGGAGTCATCCTAGTTGCAGAAAAAGGAGCATTTACTTCAAGTTTCCTTAACCACAGGAGAACAAAGGAATGTCCACACTTTGTATGTAAAACAGGCATGGGTGAACGTCGTGTGTGTGAGTGGTCATCGCCAATTTCATGGATCATTAGCATGATTTTTTCCCTTGATAAAAACAGGATTCCCCTGATAAAAACAGGATTACCAACCAAAACGTTAACGTGTAGTATATTGCTTGTGACAGGTGTTCAGCTGATGCTCGCTTTTAACAATGGCATGGCTTTTTGGCTGGTAACCTTTTTTTCTGCGCAAGACGACAGTACTGTGCTAAGCAAAGTTTTGTGCTTAGCAGCTTCATGAAATAGGGCTGAAAGTTGACCCCTGACGGAGGGTTTTCGGATCCCTTTGGATAGGAAAAATAACGTTCAAAGTTTTTAGAATTTGTAATATTTTTTCGTTCGGTTACTTCTTCAGAAATCAAACACGGAAAAGGGGCTTTGCAAAATGTTTGCTAGTTTATCAATTTATAGAAACTGAAAAATTAACTGACCTAAAAGAGAAATATCCTGCCAAAATTTGACTCATCACTTCCAAAAATCTAAAATGCACAGAGAATAGTCCAACGTGGCGGTCTCGTACGCTGATGAACGTTTGCGATTTGAAATAAAAAGCCGAAATAAAAAGAGGTCAAAAATTTTTAAAAACTTAAAACAATAATCTACTGTTACGAAAGATTCTAATATTTTATTAAACATTTGCTGACAACAACTGCAATATGTCAAATCAACGGAACATGGAACCCATCGACTACAGGTAGGTAAATCTGTGCAACGTTTTACAGTCTCGTTTTCACGTTAGCACGGCGAATGAAAACAAAAATGTATGAACAAGGAGACCTAGGTATGATATCGCCGGACGTGAAAGGTCATGGAGGAAATTCGTTTTTTACCCATCAACAGGTGACATTTCCCAAATATTTGCTGAGGAAGATAAAGTTAAAATTCCAACACGAGTGTTTCATGAGGTGGTTTCAATTAGGAATTATTCTTCCAAAATTATCGAACGTGATAGGATGGCCCAAGGTAAAATCCCTTTCTTGGTCCACCTTGGGGCTCATTGAGGAGATTACACAGGATGAGAGAATCGGGCTTCTTTTCACAACTTTCTTCCATATATTTTCCATTCGTGATATCTCTATCCGTGTTGTTCTTTAGCAAGGCAAGCTGTGTATTCAAACAATTATACAGACGTACCAGTATGCATGATGGATCGACAGCATCTGCTATACGGGATTGCCAAAGATGTCAGTACGGCATTAATAGATCTCTACACATAATCGAGGAAATGACAGCGGGTGATAAGGATATAGAAGCCAGGGTGGTTTGGGATTTACAGCATCATTTTATAATAGAAAAGGCAACCTTTTCTTATTTACGTTAATAGGGACTCTTTTCATACTTATTCCCTTTAGGACTCTCTAAACCCCAAATATCAAAGTGTCAATATAAGACAAACAAAGACAAGATTACATAAGTCATCGAGAAAACTATCATATCCATCAGCTTGGCAAGTAAAATTCAGTTGTCAGGAAAACTTGTGCATGGCAAGTTTTATTTTATCACGTTTGCTCTTGATTTATAGGTTTACCATTGGGTAAGGGTTTTGGGGGATTTGGAATGATACAAGTACTATGTATTAATTAATTATTAAATATTGATCATACTTGAAGAGCCCTTGAGTAGAATAGATGTTGGATTGCTGGTTCAAATCGAAAATGATTAATTTTCCTTTTCTGCACTGGAAAACGAAATAGTTTGTTTTGCAATTGAAAGATTCTGTATGCAGACAAAATGATGGTATTAGATTTAGGCGAACCGATGGTTTTTCCTGAGCCATCTCGGCATGTGGAAATCGAAAACCTGCATTCCTTGGTGCCGTTGAATTGTCATCACTTACTCAATTTGCCACGGTTCACTGTCAAGGGGTAATGTCATTGGCTCAGAGAATTGGCAATTCAGGCCGTCATCTGGATAATGTCTTGAGGCTATAATTACGCTGTGACCGGAGCGTCGAATGCGGCAAATTTCTCACAGTCAAGATGCTTGATTGATAAAAGGCCATCACCTGACAAACGGAGATGTCATTAATAACTCCCACGCGTCTATGATCTCCATTACCATTTCGAGAATGGTTTCGAATGTTGGCTATGGCAACCAATAGAAGCACCGCTAACGCTCGTGCAAATAGCTCTTGGTCTGGGGCACGTGGAAGTGGAACCAATCAAAAACAAGTGTACAAACAAAGGCGTCAGGAAATTCAAGCCATTTTCAAATCTTTGTCTTGGTGTGGATAAAATGGTGTGAACATACAGGAATTAAGGTCTTCAAACTCGTGTATACACACCATGGAAACATTTGAACCGAAAAAAGTTTAGATTTGTAGTGCGAGCCAGCCGGGAAGGTCGATGACTTACTATAGCAGGGGCAGATCCAAATTTATCTCAAGGGATGGTTAATTGACTTGATCGGGAGTAAACTGACGTATGTTTTTGTTTTTCTTGTTGCTTTGCATTTTCAGCGCCCCACCATCTGTCTCAACCTTGATGGGTCCAAGAAAATGTTTCTGGCAGACTCTTTAAATTGGGTCAAAAGAAAAATAATTTAGAAAGGAAAGAACAAAAGAGAAGAGGAAACGAAAAGAGAAAAAACGAAGAGACATCAAATTCAAGAGGGCTCTTTTCGTTGTATTTGGTTCGTTGGTTTGGTCTCTTTTGTCATTTGTTTCCTTTTACAGTCGTAGTTTCGCAAGTGTGTGTACACAGTCTTTAATAATGTTTGAATGTAAATACCGCGTAGATTTAAATCCAGATGCCATTTGCCGAAACTTGCATTGTCACGTTTAATTTGTTATCCGTCATCAAGATATCCAGTGTCACACTTCCAACAGGAACGGGGCTTTTCCGGTGCTGTTAATCATCATTTATCTTCTGGTTCTTGAAGAAATTAGCCTGCAATGCAGTTCTCGAGTTGATGTGTCCTTTTTGTCTGACGTGATCCTTTCACAGAATAAAGAAAGAAAGAACCTATTATACCTACCTACCTCGGATATTGCCGACTGTGTAGAAGTTAGCCACACAGTCTACAGGATACGCTGCACCGGTGATAATGTGAAAGTTACTTCAAAAACCTCGCTGTTTCTTTCTGTTTTAACATTTAATTCATTAACATGTCTGATTTAGGAAAGACCACTATTTCTATTCAAAGGCTAAAAGAGGACGCGTTCTCCAAAAGTCAGCTTAGCTGCATTTCCTCCTGTTGAAGGTAAGCTTGACGCTGACAACCCAGTGGAGTTCACTGGATTCAGCAATGGTGTACTGGGGAGGATGACATTGATTGAGTAGTTGAGATAAGCGAATGAGTAAATAACTTGAAAACAGGCTTATGTTTAAAGCTTCACTAAAGGCTCGTGCGTGATCAAAATGTTATCTGCAATCAGCCATGGAGGTTGATTTCCTGGCAGTACAGTAACAACAAAGAACTTTCAACGCAACAGACTGACAACACCGGGTGTCAGGGCTCGAGAGAATACAATGGCAGCAAGCTCACAACATGCTTGCAGGAATAATGCAACACAGCAATCACGAACAGAGTATTCTGCAAAGTTTCAAATGGCGAGTGAGGGTTTGAATACCACCTTGCGGTGGGTAAAACTGTTAGATATATGGGCACAACGAACTGTATGCATTATTACATACGGACTATTCACTCCCAGCCAAAATGGGAGGGGGGGGTAATTCTCTCATCCGTCAATTTCATGTACCTCCTACCATTGACAAAATCCTCCCTATACATAGTCAATTGGATACATGACCTATCGTGTGTGTTGCACTTCCATTCGTTGTGTAGAAATTATGATTTAAAATGGGTGCGGCAGTCACTATTGGAATGGTTTTTCACTTCTTTTTTTTTTTTTTTGGAGTTGTTTCACTCTTTTGAAGTGGTGTCATAAGTAATTCACTCTTTTGGTAAGTAGGTTTTTCACTCGTTTGCATTGAGAGAGTACAGAAAAGTTCTCAATAACTTGCCCACCTTCTGCTTACCCTTCTTACGGGCACCGTGAGATTAAACTAAAATCCAGGTGTCTGTGCTCAGGAAAATTTACAGTGAGAAAAGAGAACACAGAATTGTTCGAAGTACAACTGCATGAATGCTAAAGTTAGTCACAACGTGGTAGCAATTTTAATGAAGCATTTTATATTTTCGACCGATTTCTTGATCCTGTTTGCACCCAATTTCTCAATTTTAGAAGATTTTGCAGATCAACGAAAAAGTGAATAATAAACTAAACTTGCTAGTACTGCAGATTTATGCTAGATTTTTGTAAGACTTTTATGAGTTATTTTCGACCTCCAGGCAGCAGTAGCTATACGTGTTTTACGTGCACAAAACCAGTCCAACACTGCTGCGGGAATACAGCGTTTTCGCAGCACTTTCATCACAGCGAGTCATGAAGGGGCCTATACGTTCACATGTCGCACATATAATTGCGGGCTGCGTGTCTTTTTATCACAAATTGGCCCAACCATATATTGAAAAACAATGTTTGTCTTGAATTGTGGTGCCAGGAATTGCAAAGTGGGCGTATATGTCAGAAAATCAAACAGCTGTTTTGTGGCACAATTTTTTAAAATGCTTTTGTCTTTTGGTTGTTGTTTGGGGCTGCGTGCCTGCTGGCGATAGTGATTTGGTTCACCTTTTCAGCTCTTGTTATCTTGTTCTCTTTGTGTAATTTTATACTGTCACTTGTGATGATGGCAAATAAAGTAACATTATTAATAGCGCTCACCACTATACAAAATAAGGTCCTGGAGCGGACATGCGCAGGACAGTCCCGCTATAGGGTACAGACCAGTAAATAAGCTGCCATAGACTACAGTGATAAATATCCCCACTTCAAAAAATCAGTTTCATAGGTGTTTAAGACACATATCAAATAAAACTAACTTCCTCATCTTGCATCATCCTTTAAATTTTCAGTGGCTTAACCGATAACTTTTGAAGATATTTCTCTCTAGGGACAATCACCCCTCAAAACAGTCACGAGGACCATCGCAACTTTTAAAATAGATCCCTACACTCCATTGAAAAATAGAGCAATTTGGAGGGCCCTTTTGGTCTGATACTTTCAAAAATACAAGCTGGCAGTCCAGTCCCTGGATTTTATCCACCTTTTTAACCAACCACTTAGTCCACGTGCCACGAAACGCTCTAACAGCAGAGAGTTTGACAGCTAAAAATCGTGATCGGTCCGCATAGGCAATTTTGGACCTATTTACTGGCCTGCAACCTGAAACATGCGTGCTGCACTGGGACATGCAGGCGAAGCAAACATTTGGTTCCTATATCCAGTATTTGGATTTTGTGGTGGCTGTTGTTGTTGCTGTTTTCTATTGATTTTTCTTAATGTATTTTGGTAAATGTGAAGGATTGGTGCCCTTAGGCCACCATTGCATTTTCTATTGCACCGAAATCTGCATCGGTAGGTTCGCTCTTCAGCCAGAGTGTCCTGTGATCGTCAACCCACTGGATCAAGTTTTATACTGACTCTCTACAATACATCCACTTTTGTTTCTCAATAATATTTTGCAAGTTATGTTTTGCTTATATGTAACATCATTCCCAAATAAAAGACACACATCCTTATTGAAAGGTTTGCTCTTTGTCAAGCAGTGGGCTATGGGGGGGGGGTAGCTTCCCCCGACGGATTTTTTTGTGGTATCAAATGATAATAAAAAGTATTTTATTTATGAAACATTAGCACTTAACCCTAGAAAAGCCACAAAATTAAAGCAAGGATGTCAGGACTGTAAGTTTTTTTATTTTTTTCTCCCCAGCATCATGTTGAATAAGCCGGAGGCTGCATCCACTTTTGAATTTGCCCCCAAAATCAAAGCTGGATACGCCGCTGTTGTCAAGTGAATGTTTCAACAAACACCTGAGCTTCCAAGACTGCCTGCTTGTTATATGCAATGCCCCGAAATACACAAGAACAAAAATTTATGGGCGAGTGTTACTATTTCTGTTCTTACATTTTGTTTAATTTGTTTCACTTAATGAAAATTTAGACTTCTTTTATTTTGGAATTTCAATTGAAAACGGAGCCACTTCCTAAGGCCAAGAACCAAATGCAAATTTCGTGGTAACTTGTAAATGTATTTAGGATTAGAATCACGGAGTGCCCTGTATGAGCCCCTACCTGCTGCAAGAACAAGCGCTTATCTGTGTTGCAACAACACGATGTGAAGCGTGCTTGAACAAATCCCTCTTCTACGTGAAGTTAAACTAATAATCCTTTTACTTTAAGAAATTGTGCGGTTTGTTTGCTTGTTTTTTGCAAAACAGGAAGACTACTTGCATCGATTTTACTAACTAAAAAGCTGAAATTTTTACTGCGTTGAAATATTGTCGTAAGTTAGTCACGGTCCCCGAAATGGAAAAAATGTTACCCTATATACTTGGAATTCACTGTGATGTCACGGGCTTGACAGGCTCTATTTGTCATAACCTATAAATATAAGCCACTGCATGACTCTTGCGCAAAGTGATCTAAGGGTTCTACAAAAGTCATGTCCCATATTTATAGCGCAACAAAGCGCACGTCACTTGCAAGGTGTTCTGAAAGTTCACGATTTAAAATAGCTTGGCTAAGAACGTTGAGAATGTCAACATGCGTCGCATAGTTTAGAGCGATCAGGCGCACTTGGAATTCAAGTGCGATCAATGTCGAATATCAAGAGAACACTGTACCCCTCCCCTAGGCCTGAAGTAAAGTGGTTTACAGTTTGTCCAGATTTGGTGTATGTGTTATACTTCTGACGTTTCAAAACCTCCGGATGATGTTGTTGTATACACCGTAAATGATCATTTCAAATTTCCTTCAGTTTTGGAATTAGTCAGGTGGTTGTCTGTCCATTCATTATTGCATGTAACCAATGTATTATGAAATTATGACAAACCACTGACACCAAGCATCATCCAAATTTGAACATAATTATGATTTACAGGTGCCTCAACCAACTGGCTCATGTCTAACCGAATCCCAAACAGCTACCATGAGGAGTGCTGACGCGATTGCAGACACACACAGTGGCAGTTTCTGACAATATACAATGGATTCCAGAGACTTGATTCAGTATGACTCAGTACATTCAAGCTGCATGTAGTATACTCGCTTTGAATCACGGAAACACTTGGTGAATTTTTCGAAGAAAATTATTTTTCTTGATTTTTTAACAGGTAGTTTAGATACTTTGAATCACAGAAATATAGTATCAACTTTTCGATGAAAGTTAACTTTCACGGGCAAATTATATTCAGAAGTATAAGGGCCTACAAAAGCCCTGTAGTGTACTGAAGTATATTTTCAAAAAGTGAAATACATTTTTCGAAGTCCGTTTTCGGGAAATATATTCTTTCCAACATCGTTTTTATGAGGTAGATTTTTTCTGAAGTTTGTTTGTTCGAGACGTTGGCCCTACCAGTGTATTCTCCATTTCTTTCTCATGAAATCTATACTTAGAAGCACTGTTTCTATTTTTGGAAACAAATCGTTACTACGAGATAATATTTTTCGAGTTCGTTTTAGGAGATATATTTTGGAAGTTTGTGTTTGTGAGAAATAAATTCAAACTTGAAGATAGATATCTCTTGAAAATTAACTTCGAAAAATATATCTCATAAAACAAATTTGATCAAGAAAAGATATCAAGTAAAAACAATTTGTTTCCAAAAAAATTAGACACAATGTTTCTAAAAACAGATCCCTTAAGAATGAACGGGAGTAGATATATACCGGTATCGTACAAACGAAGTTTTGAAAAAGATTTCTCGTAAAAACGAAGTCGAAAAATAATTTAGAAATATACTTCTTAAAAACGAACTTCGAATAAACATACTTCATGAAAACAACCTTATACTCCACCGTTTGAAAATATGTACTTGTTACTTCTACTTGTTACATTAGAACTCGTTTGGGAACTAGAATGCACATGTTCGTGCCGGCAGCTTTCCCCTGGCGTGAGTAGTAAACATGCAAAGTAAAATAGTGTTGTCTGACCGCAAACCTTGTTTCGCGCAGCAGCAATTCACATTAGTGTAATCATGGAGTTTCAGACTATGACAGTAAGAAACGTTTGAAGTCTACAAACACTTGAATTCCGCAAACTATCAAGCGATGCGCCATCAGTAGTTACGCTTATTGTTGAGTCTTAAGTGATTTCGATCAAATTTACCGGCAAGATTTTACTTCAGAAAGTGGGGGGTAGCGCCTACTTCTTTCAGGGAACACAGCGGGTGGGCTTTTACAGGACGATTGTTTCCTCTTCAATCCGTCTATTTACCAAGATCGTAACGGACTAGTCAGCACCTCTCCGCAAATCAAGATGCCTAGGCGCGAGACAATGGCGTGCGAGACTTCATTAGAGAGAGGGAGGCAAGTCAATACAGTAGGCTGAAGATAATCCCCCCTTGAATGCAGACCATTTGGACGTGATTGTATGGACACTGCCGAGATCATCCTCTTAGATCCGACATACAGAAAAGAGACTGCCCAAATTTGACAAGCGAACGAGATGCTATGACTGAGAAATAGAAGAGGAAACAGTAATCACAAACACGGATGCCATTTTCCCGGAGGCAGTCTTGGACTTAGTGGCTAATTGGTCATCTTAGGACCGACACGTCATTTCTGTAGGCAGGAAGATTTAAAGTGGATTAGAACGTTGTATCTTGTATTGGTCCTGCTCCGGTGAGAGTAGGCTAAACAGTTTACCGCGTTTAAGGTGGCGACCAGGTGCATGGACAACAAGACAGTCTGTGAAGGATCACAATTGCTTAAGTTGAGCCTAGTATAACGCAATAATACTGATCAGGATAATAGAATAATGGAATGTTAGTGTTTGCATAAGAACATGCCCGTATGTGCTAATAAAAAACTGCTTTGCCTAATTCGTATAAGCTTTAATTTCGCCCAATACATTACCCACAATATAGCATACCCAGGAAAATGTCGAGGGAGGGTCGGACCAGACAGAAATTACCCCCAAAATAGCTCACAGTGCTTGACTCCCCTCTACTGTTGTGTCACAGGGGACTCGGACGCACAGATATATCAGAAGGTAAAATGTCAACAACTAAAAAATTCATTAAACAATGCAATCCTGGGGAGGCTTAAGCGCGATCCCCCTTGGTACGCCCATGACATTGCGCTCTGTCTGCCACCCTTCGCTTGGTGTTTCTTTTAAGTCAACAATTCACATCGCAATAACAAGGGTGATGTTGTGACCAAACTTTATCGGAGCATAGAGCAATGAAAACTATTACCGGGGAGCGGAATGATTTTATTGAAGTTAATTCAGACATGACTGTGGGCCGAGCAAGGATTCCGAGTCACTACGAATTATTTCTAAGCATTGTAACTCTCTTTTAAATTTCTGCTCGATGAGACGTATTACGGGTGATTCACAATAGTGCACATCCAAGCGCTTGCAACGCGTTGGCCCATCACAACGCGCGAAATCTGTCGACCCTTTCCAAACGCGTATTGGGTCGACAGATTTTGCGTATTGTGATTAGCCTACGCGTTGCAAATTCTTGGAGGCGCGCTATTGTGAATCACCCGTAATAAAATTATATATACACGTATGTAAGGAACATGAAGGAATAAGATATAGTGGTACTCGTAATGTTTGATTTCATGGCTTAATACGTCATATCGAGCAAAAATTTAAAAGAGAGTTACAATGCTTAGTGATAATTCGTAGTGACTCGGAATCTTTGCTCGGCTCACAGTCATGTCTGAATTAACTTCAATAAAATCATTCCGCTCCCCGGTAATAGTTTGTATTGCTCTATGCTCCGATAAAGTTTGGTCACAACATCACCCTGTAGTGGGAACAGCGAAATGACTCCGATCATTTGTTGTTCAAATGTTGTTTTGTTGTTCGATTTGCTTCTTTTTCTATTTTTATTAATTTGTTTATCTATTTGATTTTCATTTTGGGTAGTAGTTAAAGCTTCTTTACCATCCTGTCACAAAAAAAGCATTTGTTAATGATTTTCTCCGGAGGTGCATTGATTTTTGGTTTGCCTTTATCTTGTCCATAGGCATCCAGCTGGCCATCATCACAGGGGTATAAATCGTTAACGTAAACTACCTCATTTCAGACAGCACCCCATTAGGCATCTCAAGCTGCCACCCTCAGAATTACTGACTAATTTACGTACGAGCAAATCTTTATAAGGATAACGGTGACTGAAATACTGACGTGTTAGCGGTCCACTTTAATACCTCACATTGTGCCAAAGAATGCTGGTTATAAATTAGCGTGGAAGCAGCCACAGACATTCGCGTTCCCACATATATCAAGAGTGGGGGCAAGTATACATAAAATTTTCAAAACAGATTGGTACGTGCATTTTAACCTGATACAGATAAATCTTAATAAAACTTTCCCAAGTTGTTATAAGATCTATTAATGTAAACGTACATCTTGCGATTTCTCAGTTGAATCTGAGCTAAGGTTTTGTTTCTGTTTTCTTTGGGGGGATGTACCATGTGATCAGCATTCTACATACAGCCTTGAAACTTAACTGGATCGTGCTCAGATGAAAATATTTGTTTGAAGACAAAATCAGCATTCATTGAAAGATACTAAACGCCGCTGAGTCTGCATTGTGGACTGCAACGACTCTTGGCTGTCATCTTGCAGGATCCCATTAATTCTTCATTTGCGCTGAGTATCTTAGACATCTTTAATGTTCTCTTCAAGTAAAGGTTTAACACGTCCTTAAAAAGTTTTCTGACTTACTACAAATTAAATGAAGTGCTTGTCCAAGTCATTTAATACCCTATCAGTATTTACCCTAACAGATGAACATGTTTTCAAGTTATAAAAAGCACATAGTATTTAAGCTGTCTCGCAGAACAAACTGAAAGGGGGCCTAGACACTGGTTTTATTTTCGAATAAGTTATGCTGTCCACCGTCGGTCTTTAACGATACTCGATAATCTCATGGCATCGTTCGGTAACGAAGTCTAACACCTTCTTATGACTCTGTGTCAGAGCATTAAAGTGGTACATTCAGCTAAGTGTATGGCCATCGCCCCTCTTTGTGGAGTATGTGGTGCGAAAAACGGGATCATTAGGCGATAGAGTAATATTCAAGACAAAAAACACCTTAGCAGACGACTGAATTTCTTTCTGCTGTTTTGATGACTTGCGTTAAACATCGTCTGACCGTTAAATGCTCCAGTACTACTGGACCATTAGTGGTCATAAGTTATCCAAAAGTTTGCAAAAGGTGGCCATCATGAATGTGCTAAGTTATTAGAATACACCAATCGAATAATGCAACCCATAAATACAACTTCAACCATAACAGGCGCGCCCCCACTCTCAAAGATGGGCTTTGGACTATTCTAGGAATCTATGCGTTGCTCAGAAGTCACAACAAATATAATAATAAATTCAAGCAAAACCCAGTGGATTCAACATACGTTTCAATAAGGTTTAGTTAAAGAAGTGTTGAAGTTCAGTTTAACACAAGGCCAACACAAGTCAAATCGCTAAACGTGAAAAACAAAAAGAATTATGTTAAACGGTTCGTTGAAATAGCCTTTAACTTGACTTGAGACTATAGATGATACGTGAGAACTTGTCACTTCAAGTCGACTTTACGAGTGCAATGCTGTCAAACGTGACGTTGAGTTCATTGCAGCAATAAACTGCAACAGAGACATTTGTTTCTCTGACTGATCAGATATCCGTTTGCCAATCATGTCAGCCAATACAAAGCAAAGTCTCTCGAGAGTGGACGTTCTTTCACACTACAAACATGCTGTGAATTATGAGCCTATGGGTTCAGCAAGTACTGCGTCGCACCCTCAATGCTGGCACATTTATTTACCTAAAGCACGCACGGTAGCTCCTTGAGTATACAGACTACTCGTACCTTCGCACTGTACATCCTGTGAAGCAGGTGTATTATGGCAATAAATTTGATTAAAGACAAACAAACAAGATGACCGTCGGAGGTGTTCGTGAATATGACTGATGGATTTGACGACTAATTTAGTCTGGATTTACATTGTTTACTGCCATGGATGCCCAAAAGGCCTTTTATACTATTGTTTTGTCAAATTTTGAATTTTTTGTCGAATCATTGAACAATACACAACTGATATTGTTAAGAAGTATGGGTGGCACATGCTTGACAGATAAGAAAGGACCCCAATGCATCCCCGATGATGTGCTGGTTATAAACCTACAAGGAAAGATATCACTGACATAATATCATTACAATGACATTCATAACCACTTTGCCAAGGAAAAACCAAGCCTTCACATTCTAGAATTTCGTGTGCCAGAACCAAAGTCTCTTGATGGTCTATCAGCTGCGGATCAACATTGTCGGGGTGATTAGTTTAAGCCTGTGATTGAAATGGAGGTCACGATTTAATCCATGCCACGGAGTATGGCAGTAAATTGTGTATGTGTCTCTTTTTTTCAACCAACAACCGTGCCGATTCACGGAGCGTGCACCTAACCCACTGCATTTATATATCCATTAGTCTGTTGGCAAGGGTTTCTCTGTGATTGGATTTAGCGCTTCAAGAAATAAAAAGTAACTTTGATGTCTTGAAGTGAGCGCATTAGGATGACAGTGAATTGCTTATACATACACCTCAAACGTAGCTAGCAGCAACGCCTTACCAAATGCCGACATGCTCCCAATATCGACTTCAGCGTGAAGCGCAAGTAAACAGTCTGTCACAGCAATATTAAGTGTGAAAAAAATCGTTTCAAACGACAAATGGCTGTGTTTATATTACGCATAATTTCTGTATTTATGGCGTGTCCGCCGTGAGTCAAAGTACTTGTAGGATCAAGCAAAACTGCAACACAAGGAAATCGTGATTTCATATAATGACTGTCTTCCTCTTATAGGCGCAATAGTGCGGACGGAAACTACAGAGTGAACCATGTACTTAAAAGGAACAATGCAACAAATTTTTCTTGGAACCAGTTTTTGTACCCTTGTTAACTCTTCATTAATGTATAAAACCGTTCGAAGTCTTTTGGAGTTACGTGAATTGTTAACTGTACTTTTTTGTGAAAACATTTCAAACTGATCGAGCCTTTTCAGAACTTGGTTAGAACTCTGTTAGAGTGATGTAAATCCAGGAAGGCAGTGTCTAATCTATATGTTTTCACGTTCAACTTTTGAGTCTCGAATTTGCTCTTTGAAAACATTTCTGAGAAAGCGTTCCTTCCTGGCTCATTGCCATATACTTACACAGTAATAAGTTGCCAAAGGAAATGGAAATCTTTGATGGCCAAGTATAAATATCTAGCAATTTTTGTGCACAAATCAGAGAACCATTGACGTTCAGTGTCTCGGATTACATTACAGTTGTTTTCTCATGAAAATGCAAAACCACACAACAAGCAAACAGACAAAAACAGAATTCCTCAGAATTTTCAGATATTGTGAGGCCAATGAGAAGGGACAATGAGTTAAATTTGAGTGATGCTTTTGAATGATAGAAATTGTTAGATATCTGTGCGCCTTGTAAATGCCGTGATATTATCATTTTCATCGTCATTAACACTGGTAGTACCTCTCAGATAGAAATGGATAAATGCGGCCTTTGACGGATGCATGGATGGCAACCTGGAGAGTCATGGCCGCAAATGGGGACTTTTTTAATACAAGAGAAAGATCAATTGGAAAAAAAAAAGATTATTAAAGGGCACTTTGGTGGACTTGTCTTTTCCTTTCTTCCCAAACTTGTGAAAAGCCGCAAACATTAACCTCATCCCTCAGAAAGGTCATGCACAAACGAAGTTCCCAAATCAATCCCTAAAATGTCCCTTCCCTTCCCGAAAAAGTTGGTACTGGATCTGTCCTTTGCTGGGAATGCTTCCTGTCATTTTTTTCTCCTGTTTCCCCGTCTTTTTCTTCTTTTTTTAAATGTGATTATAGGAAAGCATTCCAAACAAGGGCAGAGTGAACAGCAGTGAATCCCACTTGAAACTCACCTTGCGAATAAGAACGTTTTGAATTCCTCTTGCGAGAAAGTGTGAGACCACGGCCACTGCAGAAGGCACTACAATTTGTAGCACAAAGAGTTCTAAATTGAATATCATTTGAGCAATGGCGTGGCCGGGGGCCAACGGCTGTTGCAAGAGGAAATTGTCCCCCGTTGTCCTTGTATCCCTCGCCCCCCCCCCCCGAGAAAATTGACATTTGGGAGGGGGTGCGCCACGCCATCCGTAGTGTGTTGATATGCCTCACTTTATTGTGGACATAACAAAGTTCTTGAAAGAGCAGTTCATACTAAAAACTCATTGGTGCGGGCCAAAATGTCGGAGGCAAGGGGAAACTGCCCCCCCGAGCTCCCCCCCCAAAAAAGAGCCTGATTACCCCACTGCAAGGAGTGCACAGATATTGTAGACTGTCAGAAAACATCTGTGCGAACTTGATATGATGCAAGGAGACGCAGTAAATATTAGAAACAAATAAATTTTCTCTTTTTCTTCCTTTTAGGTCCGCTTTGCTGAAATAATTCCTTATAATCAAACGACTAACCCAACTGTGTTTCACCAGTGGAGTTTAGAATACCTCGAAAAAGCGTATTGGTGACAACGTCTCTATACAGAAGCAGACTGGTGACAATTACTCTTATGCACCTGTACTGGCGCCAAAGTGCAACCTTTCCTCAGACGACCGGGGTGGGTAGGATCATGGAAACTTTGAACACACACAGGTGTGTCATGGGGGAAATGAACTTCAAACTTGCACTATATTCCCCTTCAACCGCCATTGACAACCATGCTGTTTATTTACCCAGATGATCCCCAAGGTGCATTACATATACACAAATATGACATTTCACTTAAGCACCTCACTCATACTATAATACTGCTTCTGAGGCGTGGAACGGGGATATGTATCTCAGCATGTATACCTTGAGACAAATTAAACAGGCACTTTATCGCACGTGCTAAGTAGACCTTTGGCAAAGTACGGGTACCCTTGATAGGTGAACTGCACTTTTGTTGAGACAATGGAGGTAGGTTCCGCAAGAGATGTTTTTTTCTTATTTTCTTGCTTGCCTTTCTTTCATTCTTTTTGATAGCATAAAGTATGGTATGGGGAGAGGCATTGACTCAATTCACTCAACACAATTGTAATATTTTGTGTCATGATTCGGAATGATATTGAAAGATGTGAACCTCTCGGCTCACCCTTCCTTGCTCGGATTCAGTCTGACCGTCCGATGCACTCAAAACCCATTGATGTTGATGTCGCCTTTGGCCTATGTCCATTTTCCAAACTTTGTGTTATGTAAAAAGCCTTACTGAGAAGGTTGCCAAAATCAGTCGTTATAAACATGCAGATGTGCCTCTTTTATTACTTTAAAATGATGTAATTCATATCTATAGCCCATGCTAAGACTGGGCGTCATAATACCACAGGTTGACACTTCATGGGTCTTCAGGCCACTCCGGGCGTATTTCATTCAGAATTTTCCAACTCTCTTCCACGATCGGTCACTTAATCTATTTTTGAAGCCCACATGTCGAGCTGCCAAACTTAAACGGTTCACAGCACCGACAATAGACGGAATTATCATTATACGTTAGTTGAAGGGTTGTCCGCTCTTCCAAAGGTTATAAGCCCCTCTTGAGAAGCCTATGGGAGATTCTGCTAAGCTGTCAGTGGAGGAGATTCTTTTGGGTGGGCTGAATAGCCAATACCTGAAGATGCTTCAACAGAATCCTTCCAAAGATGAGGTGTGTATGGGCGGCCGGCCTTTGAGCATGGGCCGCCTCTCAGGAGTCTTTTTAGTCTGTCAAATTCCCCCTTCCAGTGCCATTCACGACTTTCTCTTAATACATGTATCATACGAGAAAAAAAGGGTGAGAGGCTCAACATTGTGCGCCATGGACATCTGTAGTCACACAATGATAGGGGAACTTTGGTTGCGAAGTTTGTTGTAAGCAGGTATACGGAATCATATGGTGGGCTCATTGATCACATACGGGAAATTACGCAGTGGTTAAGGCGACGATGTAAGCTTCTCGTTGACGAGCGCTCGAGTTGTCTTATTATAGTAAACAGATCACCTCGCATCACTGGCTAATATACGGCTGTATGTACGGGTAGTTGTGGTGGTAGTCCATACACATTAAGCAAAGTGCCCCATGCTTACACTTCATTCCAAATACGTTTCTCGTCTGAACAAATGTATAACATGTTATGCTCTTTAGAGTAAATGAACAGATATATGTATGTTGTACTGTGCGGTCATGTGTGTGCACGCAAGGTTAAGTCTACTTCAACTCTCAACAGGAAAAAGGCGATAGAGGGCGTTAAGTCCCTCTATCCTATTCATTTCTACACCACAGTGTCTCATTAATGTTAGCTCAGAGTTGCTGAAAACATTCCTGAAAGCATAAGTGGGTTTTAACGAAATTGCATGTCCAGTTAAACTCTTTTGATGTATTCTGGCTTTAAAATTCAACATACTGCAATTAGAGCGAAATTTTGCTGCTTATCTTTCCTAACGTCAACTTGATTCGCTTCACTTTCACATTCGCCTGCAGTGTTACGAACCGGCCTTCATTGGTGCACAAAACGTCTTAGTCAACAATTATAGGCTTACATAAACAATTGTGTTTTCGTACGTTTATTGAAGATTCATACATCCGTGTGATATTAAAGAAAAGGAATAATCACTGCAGAAGTCAAGGCATTTGGAAAACTATTACACTTTTTGACAGGGTTGTGACAAGGCCTTATGCAGAACTCTATACAGGGGCGGATCTAGGGGGCGTCGGGGGCGCACGCCCCTCCCCCCAAAAAATAAATAAATAAAAATAATTTTACGACTGAAACCCCTTACAATTTTTAGTTCACCCCCCCGGAAATCCTGAATCCGCCCCTAAACTGCTATAAATAATACTGCAGCAGGGGCCTGCAGAACCGTGTGCAAACTGTTGATGACCTTTGGCAAGTACGTATCTCCCCATCTGTGTTTCATAGTTCAATTTCCACAAATCAACATCATTATCTGGCCCACAGTCTGGCAAATATTTGACCCCGCTTTTCATACTGCAGGCTTTATTGTGTAGGGTAGCATTTTAATCTAATTGTTACAATAATACCTTTGTGTGTTCCTCATCAATGTCTGTTGGTATGCCAAATAGCCCATCTCCACGAACTATGAAATCGTCCATGGTATTCAACATCTAAAGATTCATAGTATCTGCTATGGGTAATTTGAACACCTGTGAAAAGGTTCTCAAAGTTGCGTCCCCTTAAGTCCCGACTCCCTTGCTTTTTATTTCTTCTAAGTTCATTCATAGACCTACATCATTTCCCATCTCTCATTTAGATTTTAAGCCTACTATTACTAGCATTATAGTACGGTATTTTTAAATCGGGTACTCTGCCGATTTTATCTCGTTTAAATATATATATTGATTACGTGGCATTCGGTAGCACTTTGGCTGTGACGTTTTATCTACTGATACAACGCAGACATTCGAAACTTGTGCTTTCTGCCCACGGAGTCGAAGAATGGACGAGGGTCTCAACGTAGCGTTCAATATGATTGACAAGAGATGGTGAAGTGAACAGATACTTAATAATTTGTTTTGGAGTGTATCATATGTTGCTAGGTTGCTTACCGTAGCTGAAACCCACGCTCTTATGAATGCTTGATGTACTATTTTGCTGCCGTGTGGGATATGGACAGTCCACCATTTACCTTTCTAAATGATACGTCTGGACTCCATGCACTGAGTTGAGGTTGAGCTGGTCTGTAAGTAAGACGTCAGTGTTGTTTGTATGTGGTATAACGCTGACTTTGTTGGTTGTATAACAAACAACCCCAAATCATCATGCTTTAGCTGTAACCATGGAGGAATAAGAGCCAAAACACGACCGAATTCAACATGAGAATAGCCAAATCCATCCAACAGATGCAACTGGGTATGTACAATGAAAAAACCGAGATGTATACACCATGTACTTCTTTTTTATTGAAACACTGGTAAACAGGCCGATTTCTTGGTCGTCTCGCAGGCTTGAAGGTGGTGGTGGCCACAGTTCATGGCCAATAGTGGAACACGATGGTTGGTTTACCTGTTGCTCCATCCATCGGTCAGTCGGTCAGTTTCTATCAGTTTAATCAGTCGGTTGGGGTAGTGACGCGTGCTCATATGACGTGTCAGACTGTATAAATAAATGTACTCTTCAAAATGCCGTACCGTTTAAAATAATGCCTCAAAATCATCGCCTCTTTCTCACTTCGTCATTAAGAGTGTACTACATTCGATCAAATATTTACAATGCCTGAAATACCTGCAGAAAATAAAAGTTTACACAAATTATTCGTATCGGTCATTGTTTATGGTGAAGATTCTGCGATCTGTATAATCTACATATTTAGAGGGCCTCTTTGTTAATCCGACCCAATAGAGTTTAGGCTATGTGTTTATCAATAAGTCATTGAGTCATGTTATAAAGTGCGTGTATTTGTGTCGTCCATTACAGGAATACTTAAAATTGGTGGATACATTCCAAAGTGCTAATTCTGTTTCTTCAGGTCAAGGTACTTTTGCTCGCAGACACTTTATTCAAAAATATGGTAACGCACGAACACACATTCACAGTTTGGAGCTGAAATGCGTTGCAATCATGCATCTCTTCAAATTTCAAATTCAGCTTCTCTTTCCGATCGAGAACATTGAAGACTGAACATTGTTGACTTTAAAGCAGGCACACAGAGAGATCCAGAGTGGGATGGGGGACGGGAGATGAATACCAATTTCAATAGTGCCTGCACGCACGGGTTCAGGCTAGTATCATATGTTATTTATTGGTCAAATCATCAACCAGAAACTTAAGTGATGTGATCATAATGACAGACACTCTATCATTTCCCCTCAGGTCTAGTGTGCTGTCATTTCAAAAGGAGTTTCTTTAACCAACGACCGGCCAGTGTATTGCTGGACATTCTAATCAGCCGGAGTAATGCCCTAGCGACTGACAAGGATCGAGCGGACACGATGAAGTGATCTTCAAGGATGAATGGCATTCTCTATAAGAGAAAATAAGCAGTGATATGTACACAGGTATATGAAAGTAATTTGTTAAAAAGGAGACTAACTTAGAAGAATTTCTGCTCTCAAGTTTTGCATAATGGAATTTATAAAATGCGTGCGTTATTGTCCTGTCGACTGTATCTTAACTAATAGCCGAACCACTGATGTGGTTTTTTATTTAAGGTATACATCTGTTAACTTGAATTAAGTTTAAAACTCAGGAGAGAAAAGCCCCACGTCTACCCACAGAAATACATAATTCTGCGCTTTGGCGCATAAACAGTCATACTAAGTAAAAGGTTGTCAATGCCAACTTTCCACGACTTAATAGGAATGCTATCTGTTTTTTTATTACTGTGTCCAATGGCGTGGCTGAGTGGGGCAACCAATGCCATCCCCAGAGATGAGCAGTTTGTGATCCATGAGAAAGGACGATTGTGTGGGCCTATTTCATTCCCAAGGCTGTGCCTCCGAACTTGGTTTTATACTGCACCCGAGAAAGCCCACAAAAACCATAATCCTTAATTTTTTGCCCCCCCCCGAAATGGGTTCTGGTTCCCCCTTGACTACCTGCTTCGTCCCATAGCCATAAAAAAGCAGGTCTGCTTCCGCGCTTCTTTTTGTCACGGCTATCTGATCGTCTGACAAGATGACAGAAGTTTGCAACTTACGATACGATGACAAAAGGCAAAAGTTGAATTCACCAAGATAAAGGAGAATGTGAACAAAGCAATCACGACAATCAAGTTAATGGTAAGGCTGACACTTATAGAGATTAAGCTCGTGCAAAGGAAACGACAGATTCTATGAGGTTTGCGGCTTAATCACATACCGATTGTCATTATAGTCAGCATTGTGCGATTTGTCAGACAAGCTAAACTGCCGTCCTATTCCACTTTCGGACAAAAATACGTCACGTTTGCCCTGCGCGTTGTGTACAGACGCAGCTTGTTTAACATAATTTATTGCCACTAGATGTGCAGCTTTTCATGTTTGACGTGTAGTTTGTGCTCGTTCCAGGGCCATCCAACGTGACGTACTGTACTATTGAGTGATCACGATTGCATTCTACAGCATAAGACGGCGAGACTGAACTTAACTCCATTCTTAAATCTGTTGCTGTCAAGCCGCGGCAAACTCTTGACGACCTCTGAATGACTTTCTTTCTTGAGCGCGTCACGTGTAGTTAAGACCAGTATGTAGAGGCTCGACATTGAATCTATCCGTATAGTCAGACCAGGTCCTGGCTTCAGTCCAGAGGCATGCTAGATATTCCAAAAAATGAGTGAATCGTACACTGCATTGTAATCTCAGTCAGTTTCGCCTATTTCTGCTGTTCATAAACGTCGTGTCACGTTCGAGAGCCACCGATTTTGCAAGTGGGTGGACGGCAAATTTCTTGACTGCTTAGACTCGAAGCAATCGTGTGCAACACACCCCAGATGGGTTTTATTGTGCACCTTACTGAATGACCTCGCGCTGCGCGGTACGCACAGACGGCATCGACTTGTAGGTGGGAGTAACTAAACTGCATCTTCGTCAGCATTCAGCATTTAACGCATTGCAGTTCTTCATCTAGCGCCTTCGCTGTGGGCTTTGTCGTGGAGATAGAGATTAACACTTGTCACGTCAGCTCATATTGCTCTTGCATGTCATCGTAGGAGGATGTGGAGAACTAACTCAGTGCGGCTTAGTATCGGGTTGATAATACCCTGTTTACTGGCATCGTTGATTCCACTCGCCCAATCCGGAAGAAAAGGACATGCCCAGATTCCCATCAGAGCGGAACCAGATACTCCCCACTCACGGGGTATACCAGGTAAGCCCCAACGCTATTTAGCTCTGAGTGCACTGCAGAACAACAGTGGTACACAAAAATAAGAGAGATAATTTCTTTCCGTTCCATTCCACGCTGTTACTGTGATTAGATTCTAGTTTCTTTACCCTACCCGATAGAGATTTTGTTCCTCTAATAATACTGGTCAAGAGTAAGTACCATTTTGCGTTCCACTTGGGAGAGAGTTACACAGCAGTCGCAAGCATAGGCATTCTGCCTCTCTTGTCGAAAGTTGTGTAATTGTGTGAAGTTGAGATTTGCACGCAGTTCCCACAAACGTTATTTATGATGTTGGTAACCCTCTTGCCACACGGGTGATGGAGTTCACCGTGCACAGACATTTTGTTTTGTTTTCGTGATTAATAGTACCGAGCCGTGACACTCCATCAGCTTGTGTGCATTCTGTGTATTAACTTCAATACATAACTTGATAAATGTTATCGGCAATTACCTCGCTTGTGTCCACCTACTCGTGTTTATTTTATCCAGATGGTCACTTTTTAAACTGGCTTCAAATATCTGACGAATTTCGTTGCCTGGACAAGCACATACGAAGCACTCATTTACATCTGTGAATAGAGTAGCCCTCGTTCTGAAGTCTGAATAGGTTCAAACCTCTCAAAAGTTGTTGAATTTGCACGTAGGCCCGCAGGGTCTGAGTTGAGAGAAAAAAATACGCCAAAAGAAAGAAAATAGAGACAAAAAAAAGAAACAACGTAGTTGATAAATTGAACTAGAGGTTAATAGAATTACAATTGTGATTCACCCTGATTGATGTATCTGTAAAGCTGATGCACATTGCTTGTTTTGTGGGTAAATGTAAACAAGTTGACTTGAAGGATCGGACTCCGATTCGGGTTCGTGGTAGATTTGCTGTCCTGTCTGAGATAACTACATAGTAGGCATACCACCACAAGTCAAAGGTTTCGTAGTGACATTGTAGCTGATCAATTTGTCATTGCCTAATCATTTTAATGCTCATGCTAATGCCTTTTATGGTATAATGACTTTTGGGAACGACTCGAAAATAGGTTATAATCGGAGTCTGCACTCTTTGACCGTCAAACCATGGTGTGAATGGCAAATTTGCGTTGTTATTACTGTATAGGTCCATGTTGAGAAACCTATAATGCCTTAGCATTTCAAATCCTCACTATAGCGATTTGCGTTATGAGCCATGTCCGTTTAAGAAGTGGGCCGCTGAGTCATACACTATGTTACAAGGTCATCTGGAACACCATTTGACAACTGGTGATTGAACTTGAGTTATGCTAAATTAGTTCTCGACATTGGGGGTAACCATCAAACTTACAGGGAAATTCAGTAGGCCTATCTGTGTTTTCTGTAAGATCTCTATACGAATTGCCAATGAAAGGCTGGAATTTGTGCACTATTCCTGAGAATTAAAATTGGCGCTGTGAGCGTCACGTTATTATCCTCGTGATACATGCTGTGTATAACTGATTGAATTTAAATTTGATCGTAAATTTAGAAGATGGGCTAAAAAAACCCAAGAGCCTTTAATTGGAGAGTGAAAGGCTTGAATTTAAGGCATGATCGAAAAGTGTTGCGTTCCAATGATGCATGCTGCCCTCTGTTAATGATCTTGATCTACATCTTAAGTGAATACTTAATAATACTGACCTTGAATTAGCCCTTGTATTATGGAATCCAATACCTTTAACTAGCCTTTAAAACTACGCATGCAGTAACAAAGAAGTAGATTTAGAAAAGAGTGTGGTATATTCGGGATGGCGAGAGCGATTTGCAATACAATCCAGTTATACCCTTAAATTAATTATGTGCACGAGATGCGCAAGCCAGTAAAATCTGTGCTAATCCAGTGGTATTTTGTGAATGAATCCGTAACACAGCGCCCCTGCCTGCCCCGAGCCCGTAGGTGAAGTAATCAGAGGCGGCTTTAGTTCATTCCTATCTGAGAGTCTCCAGTGAAATCATTTGATATTATAATTTGAGTAAATTGCAATCGCACGGTATTCCTCAGCGGCTTTAGAATTTAGCCAAACATAATTTGCAGCAGTCCGGATAGTCATTCCTATACAGGTGACACATTTTAAGTGAGATTTGCTTTGAGTGAACGAATTAACCCGGCGAACAAGGCTTCGCAAAGATAACGTCCACATACGAGAAATTTTGCATTCCACCAGAAGTCCCCATGTTTTCAAAAATCCATAATTATTTTGGAAAAGGCGAATGTTTTAATATGTAGTGAAAAATATTGCTTGTTTGTGCAAACTTGGTTTGTGAAGTTGCTGAGACATGATGAATGTTTGTGCCGACTGGGAATTGTCAGTTCGAGGAGGCCGAGCATGTACTGGTTTAAATTACGCGTCTTCCTATGCGGTGTTTACCTTCATCGGCCTGTTACGAGCCTTCCCTCATGCAAACCTTCGTACAGGAAGTTCCAAGTCTAACTGCTTGCCCTGGGGGGTTCACGTGTTCCACTTAAGTAGGAGGTGAATATGTGATGTTCGGAGAGATCTAGCGGGTGAACACTCTTTTTTGAAATAATAACACATGATGGCTTAGAGCTGACAGTTAAGATTAATGATTTACCTGCTCGAGTTGTTTACGGTATTGTTCTTACACCATTCATAAATATACAGTTTTGATCGTCAGAAGGTGCTTTAGACGGTAAAACTCATGTGTCATGTCTCTATCAACAGGTTGTATATTTGATGATGTGTTCTACGATTTAGAGGCACATTGGCACCCAG
The DNA here is from genome assembly GCF_054643075.1 of Acanthaster planci. NCBI lineage: Eukaryota > Metazoa > Echinodermata > Asteroidea > Valvatida > Acanthasteridae > Acanthaster > Acanthaster planci. The sequence continues at coordinate 5,725,657 of NC_141792.1, read as the reverse complement.
ACCTTGGTTTTGGTGAAATGACTTGCATGGACTGTCAGTGCGTACCGGTAAGTATAGTAGATTGTATGCCTCCAACTAACATAATAAAGCGGGGAAATTAGATTGGATACACTCCCGGAACATTTAATAAAGAATTCTACAAAGTCCATTTACATCAACTCAAAATAAAATTGACAATATAGTAGAAATGATTAAAATGTGACATTTCCTAAGGTCATTTTATCATGTAGATCACCAAGTCTTTAATTTTGTTGACAGAAAAGGGGCCTGCAGTTTGGTAAAACTAGTTCAAATGAACAACTGAGTGCTGACTGCACCTTTTTATATGAGTGTTAGTGACATTCATGATCGTGCGTCCGTGGTGCCCTTCGATTTTTCCTCATGCAAAGAAAGTGAATCTCGAGCGAGTAAAAAATGGCCCTGCCAATAGATCTTAAGTTTTCTGCCACGGTTAGAGTAGCGAGTAAAACTGTATATTTTGACAGGGTTTTCTGGTTTTTAATTTAAAGTTTGCACTGAACCCCTCCCAAAGAATGTCTGAGTGAGTGAACAATAATCTAATAAACAATAATGTGGTATGAGTGGAAATAATGGTTAACTTGAATTTGTTCACTATTTAAAAATATAACTTCGAAATTTGTTAAGATTTGTTTCAGGTCACTACATGGAAGGACTCTTATTTGATATCAAATTTTTGTGCCTATAAAAACTCTGGATACCACCCTCTTGATTTTCTAAGTTTCGAGACTTCGAAACAATGAAGGAATTTGAGCTAAAGAGTAAAGAGAAAACGTATCAGTAATTTTGGGCTTTTCTCTTGAAAGAAATCAGGGAATCACATTTGCACAATGTAAACTGACATCTGTATTTCATTTGTGTCTGCCGTTGTATGACATTGCGGTGTTTTCCAGTATTTTGTTTTGTGTAAGTTTCAAGACGGAATAGTAACAATAATGAGGGACCATTCTTTCATATTATGAACACTGAATATCGGCCACATGTACATGTGTATTCGCAAAAGCAAAATGTTAGCTCTTGGTATTGTCCACGAATTATGATAGAGGCTGTGACAGTTTTACGACTGGTTTTATTGAGGAGCACAGCGAAATTCAACCGAGTCATCCCAAATGAGCTGAATGAGTTATGTCCTTGTGGGTTGAGTTCTGTTAGCCGAAGCTTTAAATAATAAAATCGCGGTTGATGTGTCTGGCCAAAATTATCTCTTGGGGGAGGGAATTACGAGTACGTCATGCCCATCATTATTTGCGGCGGTGCAAAAACAGTTGACATCGTGGTGTTTAAAGTGATGAACCTGCCATTGCAATCGGCGGGACGTGTCCTCCACACATAGCGTCTTTATAATTTAAGAACAACTTTTACCGCAATAAATCCAGATGACTTATTCACCTAGTGAAGTCGCATGGAACATAAGGTAGAGTCATTACAGGCTGAGAGCAGACTTTTCCATTTATCTGTGCTGTCAAAATACCCCGGTCACCCCTGCAGTCCTGCTGGGTGACCGTAACCTGATGCCCATAACCTTGCCAATTGCCTGCACCAAATTCAAACTGCATCTACTGTATGATGTGATAACTTAAAGCATTCCTTTTGCCTTGTAGTCATCTGCCCTTTGAAGCTTAATTTAACACATCTTTATATACGTTAAGGTATATAGTTAAGACATTGTTCCATACTGTAATAATTTCATCTTCTTGATCATGACGCTATGCAGGTATTTGACTGTTTTAGCGGATCCCGAAAAACCATACCTGGTATTTTTCCTCAGAAAGAACAGAATTAACGTATGCTGTCTTGTTTTTCTTTGGGGGGTGGATGGTTGGGTGGGTAGTTGGGTTAGGGTTAATTACAGGATTCTTTGGCTCGGTTGAGATACGATCAGTTCTGGGTTAAATTTAGCTTAGCAGTCAGGGCCAGAGTTAGGTTTAGAGTTAGTACAATTCGAAGTGACTGAAGTACCACCGTGCAGTGTTCCATAATTTCACAGGCTCGTTTTAACACCTTTCACATTGTGACATACGGCTAAAGTTGCACTGTACTCACTTGACTTTTTGACCTACATAATCACTTTATCTTTTCCACCAATTTCCCTGCTTCCCATGCGACTGACAAATGTGTGAACTTGATGAGGTAAGATGGTCCCCCGTGCAAAGTGAAAAATTCCATGTACACTGTGGACCATTAAGTGGTCCTTGTACTTAAGATAATCATTTGGAACGCAGACTGATTAAAATTGCATGTGTTATGCAAGTTGACCGACCACAAAACATGAGCAATATTCGCTCTTTCTTTATCTGACAAGTAGAACTGATGAGAGTTTTGACTGAGATGTCTTATTAAATGCAATTTTTTTTCACTGCCGATTTAATGATGGTGATCCAAATTCAATTTGATGAGTGGGTGACTAACAATATACACATGTTATACATAAGTACAAATGTACCGGTAGTTTTATTATTACACAGCGTAGCGAAGGCAGTATAGAGTGACTTTTTAGCAAGTTGATACTGAACGAAACTACCATCCTGCATGATAGGTACCATCAATTACAGGATTTTTCTACCATCTTGGAAAAGGCCTTCTTGCGTCTGTATCGCATCCTGTGTGACAGAAAACTCAATTATGCAAGTCGACAAATTCATTATCTGCAACTGCAGGAAACAGGCATCCTCGAGACAGCACGCAGATGTACGTGTAGATCACTTTCAGTGTGTTACACATTGACTTAGACGCTACATTTTTATCATTGTTGGAATATTTTTGTGTTTTGTCGATTGAACGGTCGAACTGACTTTTCCCTGTCGTCAACACTATATATCGGTTGAAAATGGCTTTCTAAATCCGCTTTGTTTCCTGTTTTGAAATCTAACCCAACAATATTTTCACTCTTGTGATCAATTTTCGGTCCTGAATCAAGTTTGTCTCTAGACATTAATTTAAAATGAAATCACAAACAGCATTGTGGCCATTATCTTCACGCTCACTAAGGCACAAGGTCGGGATATAACTTCAAGGAAGGGCTCCACGCATCTCTTGAAACTCAGCATACCTTTGCAAACTTCCAAGAGACGCTAACTGTAGTTCAACTATAGTAGTCAGTTGTAACCCCCAGTGTGCTTAAACCAGTATCAGGCAGCTTACTTGTCGGCATTTCAGCCTGACTGTGCTACTCATCGTGTGTCGTGGGAAGGGGTCATGGAGCAGGGCGGCTTATGTTTTCTTTTTTTCAAAGCCGAGTCATCTTCACACACTCCCATGTCCCGCCTTATGTTTTCCCTGAAGTAAATAATTATTTGTAGGTCAATGAAAAGATACATGTTTTTATAAGTAAACGAATGATATTTTTTTCATTAAATGTATTGGCAAAACATTTCATGTATTATTCGCGTAACAGGTTGACGCCAGGCTAAGATATGTACGATTTTGTGAGAAATAAGTCAACAAAAGGAGAAATTTTTGCCTGTAGTTTCAAGCCTTAATGCAATTTTCCTCGTTCATATTCACAGCTTCCTGTGTTGTGGAACACCTGTTTCAAAAAGTCTCGGTCCTGACAAAAAGTGGGGCAAATCAGCAGACAAATTGACCATTTGAGATTGTCAATTATGATGGTGTTTTTTGCATGTCGACGTGCCTAGAGGCAGTGGCTTATAGGTGGGATTTCCATGGCTGTGGTGGTGCTGTGTTCGTGCATGGTTTGTGTGTGAGAGTCTTATTTGGACAAACCCACGACCGACATAAGAGCGCTACTCTATCACTACTACCTCTCACCTGCGTCAGTGTTCAGTGCTTCGCCACTGCCAAAATAACGAGACTTTGCAACAAGTGTTGTCTTGCTGTGGATCTACATGTACATGTGCAGTTGAGTGAACACGTAGGGTCAATGCTTCACTACTCCCACGACGAACAGAGGCATGATTAAAGACACCAAGGCGAGGCCCAAAGTCATTATTTTCAGTTGAACGTTAATCTAGGAATAAAAAAAATGCCGGAAAGGGTCGATAATCACGCAAAGCCGTTTCTAGTTGCTATTGGGCTGAGCACAGACAGTGATTAGAGTTCGATTTGTACTTGTGAGCGCCTGACTAAGTTTATGTAGGCCTACATGTTCGATGCACACGTAGTGCATCCAGTAGTAGTCCTAGGTGGAAACCCTCTGCACTGCAAGTTGCAACCAGTTTCTTTGTTCAACCAAAAACTAATTAAAGGTAAATTTTGATTCTTCGAACTGTTTTAGCTCAAGTGATAGCTTGTAATGTCGAATGAAACTTTCGTGTGCTTGCCGGTTTGAATCCTGATTTGTTGGGTCAGGTGATTTATTTGTAATTTGTCTGCTTTGAAAACTTTTCACAAGGGAGTGCGACACTGCACAACCACACAATTAGCTGATGCCTGTGAAGTCAGACACCTTGTACATGTACTCTTTTAAAAAGGATTTGTCATTGGAAGCCGTGCATACATGAGTCCGATTGCAGGCACAAACTGAATCCATCTGGTAGTTAGGCCCTACTACGCACGTGCTGTGAGAAGCTAACTCCATCCATCACAATTATTTTGTAGATTTTAACGCCAGCTTCTTTTAAGAAAAAGTGCAAGTTTTACGTTTTGAGGGTGGATGCTTTTGCATTTTTGTTTCAATTTTTTTTTAATCGGGTACCGATAAGACTAAATATTCTTTTAAAACCCCAAAGGCGGATGTAAAACATCTTGCCAACTGGCGCTTCCCGAGCATTATACCTACATGTACCTTGCTGCGCTGCTTCACTATACTCTGAAAAACATGTACATGTATGTGAAAGAAATAAAATCCAGGAGCTATATGCTAGGCTTTATATTCCTAGTGATTTTTTCGCATTCTATTAACACCTGATCAGTAAAAAGCTTAACTTTACCTTCTGAAAGGAAAAGTTGGAATTTGTTAATACGGTTTCTGATGAAAAAACTGGAAAATTGAACCACATTGCCCTATATAATTTTCGCCGGATGCGTCCGGGTACTCGTCACAGCCCTATCTATACTGTACACATGCTTCGGAGTGTAAGGGTTCTTTTGTTTTTCATTGGCATCTTTGTTATTGTAAGTTTTCACGTGACAGCACACATTTTGTTTGGTGACCATTGCCCAAATTGCTAGTCGAAATATATGCCGATTCTGGTTCGATTTAAATGATCTACTTCCCTTACCGCAAGGGTCTGGCAGGTTCCAATTTTTTGGTGGCACAGGCTTCTGCTCTAGTAAGCAACACGTGTGCTTTCCATCATCGGATATTATGCATAATCTGTACTCAGCTGCAGCTGTTTATTTGGAAAGGGCAAAGACAGTGTCATGGAAGATGAGATATAGGGCCTTTGTCGAGCCATGTATAGTTTAATGCGGTGTTTGAATTTTGTGTTGTCTTTTTTTTGTTGGTAACGTCTGCTCCATGTAAAGGTCCTTTTATCAAACTCTACTCTTTACGTAACCTCTCAAATGCCTAGTATATGTATGTGAAGCTTTTTCATCAGTTTACATGAGGTTTGCAGTTCACAGGCAAGAAATTCAATTTTAATTCGGATATTGTTAATACATGCCCTGTGGGTGTGTCGCGAAATTCCATCTGTCAAGTCGACCCCACCCGGAGATGCCCACACATTTTAAGTAGATAACTGCTGCCATTAAATGCTCCTAAGGGAGTTATACCTGTAGCCCTTAAAGTCCTATACGGAAAACTTGATATAGCTAGGCAACTAAACGTGAACACATTTTCTCTTTACTATTACGATTAGCTTTTACCAGACTCCTTTTGCTGAAAAACTTTCCTACAATATGGGTCAAAATGCAAGCTTGGTTCTAGTCTGTTGAGGGGGGGGGGGAGAGACCCTTCGCACATGACGTCACATTATAACTTCCGCTACTGCTCTCTCATTTATGCATTTTTCTGTGAATAGACAGTAGTTGGGGGAACTAAAGCTCCTTGCGTCCCCGTAGAACCACTTCTCGGTCAAATACCCTCAATATTCACATAAACTTGTTTTAAAAATGGAAATATAGGGCATATATATGTCATAACTATTTTCGATTGAAGGGTTTGTCATGTAATGTTTTCTTTTAAGGTATTCATGATTGAAAATGAAGAAAGCATCTGGAAGATCTTTGCTTGTTATTTGTAGATTGCTAAAGATGGAATAGTCACAGGGAGAGTCAGTTGCCGAGACATCAAAAAGGACTGTATAGAGCCGCAGTGTCCAACTGGTGTTGAACCCGTCCTTCTCGATGGAGAGTGTTGCAAGGCATGTCCACAAAGTAAGTCCTAAGTTAACGAGAACATGGGTTTGCCATTTTGTAACAGGGAAACGGATAAATACTTCCAACTACAAAGGTTTTTCTAATTAGTCCAATGTAACGAGTTTCAAATATGTAGCTCGCAGTCTGTAGTTTCCACTGTGAAGCTCTTTTAACTTGTGTTTAAGGTTACGAAGAGTAAATTGTGCATTTAAAAACACGAACACAACCAAACATGCAAACGAGTTAAATTTTCACTCTGTTAAGGAGTCATTATAAAGGACCACTCGATATGACTCCTCTTTTTAGTGATATTCACTCCTTTGGAGTGATTGTCACTCTTGAGCCTTTGGAGAGCAGCCAGTTTTGCAAGACAGAAAATGCTCTTATGGTGTTTGAAAGATATGTCACTGAAATGCTTTTTTTAATCCCTTTATCTAACCGACTTTTGATTTTCAGTTAATGTTACTTTATTTAAACTAAACCACCTATTAACGCATAATGCAACCTCCTTGCGCACAAGTGGTTTCTTCAAGCGTAGTCTGGAGATGTAAAAATAGCGCCACGCGTGCTACCAATAATAGTAGCTGAATTGTTTTTCGGATAACAGTGTGACTCCAGGTTTGACCGGTACATGATTGTGTTGAGCCTTCACTAGTTACTGACTCTGCCGGCTGTGTGCATCATTTACGGGGCTTCCCTGTGCGTTGCAAATAGGCACGTGCAGCGACTGGTATGCCAGCTGCAGAGAGCCGTGTGTGTGCTCGTCATTGCCAGTTCCTGTCATCGGTCAACTTGCGCAGGAGGGCGAATGCTTACTTGTGAAATATGCCACAAATGCTTCAAAGTTATACCTGTCATTGCTCAAATAGTCAATATATGTATGCAAAGTTCGGATTAATAAGGGAAGTGGTATGTTTACACCATGCTACATATGTGTCTTGTGGAAATCTGGCTAACGTGCATTTTTCACATATAGTTCTTTGCGTGAGGCCGAGAATGTGATCTTGAAAAATTGGCGCATATTTTAGATACGAAAGGAATCTGTCTGTACTGTGTGGGCATTTCTGGGTAAAGTTTAAGATTATATCCCAACATCTTCTGAAACTACAGTTGCATTACAAAGATGGAACATCATTTGACACAGGGTTACGTGAAGTTGCGAGTTTTAACTGACATTGTTGTGTAACCATAACATGTGAAAGTCAGTTGCAGAAGGTGGGTTTGTCCAACTACACAGATTCCCTCAAAACATGACCCATGTCGTACTTTAACCAAATGGGTACAATCGAAATTCTGTACAATAACCAATTTTGTTTGTGTTCGGACAGTTTTTAATGATCAGAGTCACGAGTAAATGCACAGATAAATAAAAACAAATCCCGTATAATACGGGAACTTTATCAGCCAACGAATTCCTGTAATCATATACTTACAGACGCCTTGATAACAGTTTTTACAAACAGATCACTCTACCCCCCAAATTTTACTGGTACTTTGTGTGTCCTGCGAAATTTGTGGGAATTTACCTGGCGACTATGGGCGTTGAGGAATATGAGGATTCACATGAATAAAGTGAGGAACAAAATGTCTCATAGAAGTTTAACACCTGTTCTTTGTATACGTACACCGTAATATTTAACCCTAACAGTCCCAAATCCTCCAATTTCAATACGATTTTACACTAAGCACTCTGTGACTATACGAGAACACAATTTCATGCGTGTAGTGGATTCTCATGGCTTCTCTTGACAGATGAGAGAGGAAGCAGCAGAACGGAAGAAGTCAATAAGTTAAGAGATCGCCCAACAGACATCTCAGATGATCTGATTGATACCACCTCGAGAGGAGAAGGTTTCATATTCCCGTTTTTTGTGTCTTTTAGTCATGCTTTTGAATTCTGTGCGCAGCAGTAGTAACGTACATACGTGTGTTTACACATAGTAGCACAAGCGAGGGTAAAATAATTGACAATAGGTTTTGTTTTATTGGAAGTTTTTGTCAAGTTTGGAACATTTGGGAATGTTGAATGTCGTTTTTTGTTTGCCATCAAATTAATTTTCTTCTGGTTACATCACAATTCTACATCCTGCTTTTATCCAGTGGCATTACTAGGACCAAATGTCCGGGTGGCACCCAGGGGTGCACATGCTTTTTCGAGGGGCCACCACCAGAAGCTGCCGCTCCATTTTATTTACAATGTGTATCTATTCATCCAACAGCGCATTCAGCGTCAATTACAGGATGAAGTGATAATTAAGAAGACAATGAAGAAGTGTTCAGTTTTAGAGGTGGGAGGAAAACCCAGAATGAATATTCAAGGAAAACCCAAGGAGTCAGACAGGGACTGAAAAGCCAATCCACATGCTGACCTAGGTGGGATTTGAACCTGGGTCGCAGAGGTGGAAGGAGAGGAAAGAGCCACTATAGTGTCTCTTTCCTCTCCTCGTGTATACACCAACCTGACTTCCCCTACACCAACCTGACTCCCGGAGATTATTCACAGATTTCAATTGGGGGGAGGGGCACCTGTAGGGGCACAGGCATCTGCTTAGGAGGGGTGCACATGCCCCCACCCGCATCCGTTCCCGTAGTTAAGCCTCTGCTTTTATCCTATTTATACTATTTATCTTGTAAATGGATTATTATACTTAATATGGTCTCTGGTTTTGTTTTTGTAGTTTATGTTTCCATGTTAACTGGCACTTTGATTGATGTTAAAACCAACGCTGTTGCTCGTGCATCATTCTCGTTACTTGATGGAACGCTGTATTACTCCATACAGTACAGGAGGTGGGTAGATCAAACTAATGGTGTGAAAAATTTAATATTTCGCCTGTTACGCGGCACATAAAACAATGCAAATTGTGTGATCTATTTACACTCTAGAATGTACCCAAATATTCTCATGCCCTCGTACAATTATGTCGTAATTGCTTCTTTCACAGAATGGATCGTCCCATCAGAGTAACCTTTACTGATGCCTTGAATTCTACAGTGCACTACATTGACCTCATTGATACCGTTGACATGGTAAGGTTGTGACATTAGATTAATCCCTCGTCGATGTGGACGTCGCCAGGGGGGGGGCAAGTGGGTGCTAACCCCACCTTGGAGAAGAAAAAGGGAAAAGTATGATAAAGGGAAGGAAAGAAAGAAAAAAGTGAAAGAAATGAAAACAAAGAGAAAAAGGAATGAAATTTGCCAATTTGATTGACCCCTTTCTCCGTTAAATGTTTTTCACTTTGCTGATGATGAGTACTTTGCTCCCTCCGGAAACATCCCAATGACGCCCATGCTCATCGGATTCGTTGCAGATGTTACGTTTTTAAAATTAAAAAGTCGGATGTCAACAGTCAATAGGCCCACTGAAATAAACGAATGCGTGTCTTCATCTTTACACGACTAATGACGATACTGACAAGACATACATGCATGTGCAGCCATGCGAAAACATCCTACTCCTTCCTATAACAAACCATTTTCCATCATTTTTGTCTGCGCCTTGGTAATCTTTTCAACAAGGTACTTGTTTTCTGTGTTTTTTTTAAATGAAGTCCTGCCGAATTGTCAAGTTATCCTATTTCCTTGTTAGGTTTGTGGCCAATGGCAACACGTCCCTGCAACGTACGTTCAGCATTTACAGAGTAAACTGCTGTTTGTGACATTGTCAACTACGTCTCACGAAGAAGGTGAGGTCCGCGGTCGGATCATGCCTCATCGTGCATTAACGGATGGTAAGTATAAATATAGACATGCAGTTCTGCAGAATATTTTCTGTTATTAAAAATTGTTTGACGCTGATAAAGTGATTGACAAACATGCTAGTAGAATATTTAAAACGTACATATACTGTTCTGTTGTTTCCCAGAAAGCTTTAGTGTACTCTTGACACGTAGAGACAAAGGAAGTGGACGAAGTCGAAAGAGCAATGATCGTCTTGGATCTGGGGCTATTATAATGATTGCTGTAACTGGCAACGGGGATCAACTCAATTTTGCTGCACTCATTGACGGAGTAACTGAAAACACAGAACGTACGCTTGAGACCAGATTTACATTACAGCTGAAGAAAGGCAGAGATGTCATTGCTGAGATACAAAAGACTGTACTGCCAGACGTAAGATAACTTTTTATTAATGTGACCAGTATCATTGCTCAAACTCACCTCTGTTATATTGCCATACCATCGGTAAACGCAGCCATTGTATGCAGAAAGTTCTCCCTTGGTTGGAAACAGGTTTTGCCTCACAATCCACTCCTGTTCCGTTAGGGTTGAAGAAGGAGGTATTTGTTCCAGAATTTAGTTGGGGTATTAATTGTTTGGTGTCTTGATTAATGAATGAGGTTATACATGTAGTTTGACTGTCATCTTTGGATGCAAAGTGCGACGTACCAGGAGAGGGGTCTATTGTCAACCTGTGACAAAGCAATGACGTCTAAATTTCTTTACATATTATACGTTTAAATTTCTGTAGGATTTAGATTTAGCTGATGTGTGGGACCAGTTTACATCAAAAATGCAGAAGAATTTAGCGAGGGGTCTCTTATCTGTAAGCATCACGATAGAAGGACAAGAGGGGGAGTTGGCTGGACCCATTACACCCATGCAAACATGCAGTAGTAAGTCACGTTTATTGATCAAATTTTCCATTTGGCACCTCTTGATGTTATCAACTATATCTTAAATTAGTTCTCTTAGGTTTGAATGCTGAAGTCACCGTTATTGTTTCTGTCGTGTCAGCTATGCATGCAGTTTTATCTGGCAGCCAAGCTCTGGACAGACCTAAAGCCACAGGAGCTAGCGGTTCAGCAATCGTCAGTATTGATGACAAAGGAAAGATAAGCTATCAGGTAAAACTCCAATAGTAACTTGTGATTAAAAATATCTACATTTTGAATGTTTCATACTAATGAAAACAATTCATGAGGTTTGAGTAAGCGTTCGAAATAAATGCTCATACCCCCAGATTCTTATTACGGGATTGAGGACAAACGTTGTTGGCTTGACAATAGAGGGTAAACCAAAAAACAGGCGGAAACGGAGGATTGTGGCAGACATACTGAAAGACTACAGAAATGGCCAGGTAAGCAGTTCATATACACGTAGTTTACTGGTATCAAGTCATCTACTGCATATGTATAGTGACTGCTTTTAACACGGTGAGTCTTGTGATTGGTGACTGCATGCACAATTCCCACACATCTTGCCCTTTCTGTTCTCGTCAGGTACATTCACCGCTTCATTCGAATTTCTCACTTTTATGAAAACATCAGCTAGTGCATTATTTGCAAACATATACTAGGCTAATTCGTTTCATGGAAGGAAGATATGTACTTTTTGAAAATTTTATTTCGATTTTTTGTATGTAGTGGGTGCACATACAGTTTCATTCTAAAAGACTAAATAGAAGGGATTTTATTGCATGTGGGTCTGAATTCAACGACAGCACCGATAATATTTTGTGTATGCAGGCTGTTGGACGTTACAGTAAAGCTAAGGCACGTGAAATCCACCAACTGTTACATGGCGGACTGTATATCAACGTAGCAACAGAGGCTTATGAGACGTCAGAGCTTCGTGGAAAAATCACCACCCTACCCTATTCCTCAAGCCTCGCTAACTACAAAGGTTAAACAATCTTGCCTTATTCATTAAGATTCGGATGAAATATAACGAAATTAGAGATCGGTCTCAGAAAATTGAAACAGAAATTTGTTTGGAAGACACCTTCGCCCTTCTCTACTTTTTGCCAAATTTTTTTTGTGAAATGAGCCCAGCATACTCGTACTCAAAGAAGAATATTAACGTCACTTTGTACCATCGATTTAATTCATATTTTATAAGGGTATGCCAGATATTGCTGAGAGATTACATAATCGCCAAGGCAAGAATATAATGCACGAAAAAAGAAGCCCATCGGAAAATATCGACCCCGTTATAAATCGATATTTTAAAGGCTAGTGGTTCAGGATAAAAATGGGGATTGAAACGTTATGATAATGCATCAAGGTCTATGATAAATTTGAATTTGAAATGTATCTGTGTATGTATGTATCTATGGAAATGTATTACCGTAGGTACATACATCAAAAATAGGTTGTCAGGTCTCACATTTGCGTAAAAACGCAACGGTAATACGTTTCTGCACATCATACAGTGGGAGTTCATAATACAGTAGTTAGCTGTGAAAGGACATTGACAATGAGCAGTTTTTAGACTAGAGGTTTTTGAAGACGGCGTCTTTTTTCTTTTTCTTTTAGATAAAAAACAACCCCTTTCCCCTGTTCTTCACCTTTGTTTATGTTCCAAAGCAAATTTGAACTTTATTTTTAATAACTAGTCTCGTCATTCACGTCTGTGAATGTAGGACTAGTTGTTACACAAATGTAGGTGTTTATTTTATAACCTTTACAGGGATGCCAGTCCAAATGTCCGGAAGCATTATATCTCCGCCACAGTTAACTGGTGCCGGAGGTCACGCCTTTATGGTCCTTGACTCCAGGTGTGCATTGCATTACGAAGTGTCCGTAGTAGGAATCAATGACGAGGAATCCACAGCGTCAGATGGCAGCGTCGATCACGTTTTTGCTGAGATTGGAGAAATTGAAGGAGACAGCTTTGTCGTCACACACGTATTAAATGAGGTCCACAATAACCTGGTAATTATGTATTAGAATTATTTTTGCACACAAGGCTTCAGACGTTTAACACCTTTCTGTACTTTCTTACAAATGGTCAAATTGAAAATGTGTGAGGCATGTTAATTAAAAAAGTACATTGAGAGGTCCAGTCCGTCATTGTCATTAATGCATTATGCTCTTTTGAGGCATCAAAGTGCTCAAAAACTTAAGAAGGGTGTTTAACAACTAACCGTTGAAGTTTGAGCCCAGTGAATGCTGTATATTCCGAGAAAAACAGTTTTCAAGGATTCAATTTTCAATCAAAGTTTGCAGAGTCATGTTTTGAATGGGAAACTTTGAGACACTGGTGGCAGTAGACATATCAGTCCTTTTGTCTGTGAAAAACATAGACCGTCATTCTCGCGCGTATAACCGTGATTGTGAAAAGTTACCTGTTTCGCAGATACGAAATGTTCATGTAGTTTTGAATGCGATCTGGCGGTTTATACGTTTATGTGTCTGTGGTCAAAAGGACCGGTTTGTTTGCCGCCACCAAGTGTCTCAAACTTTTCCATCGTGCCTAAATCCAGCTAGTCTGGTTCCCTGCCCAAAGATTCCCTGACGACTCTTGATAAAAAAATCTTAGGTCAGGCATCACCCACGGATATAAATAGATGTGACGCAAGGGTCCGGGGTCACAAGTTGAGAGCCCGGGTGTTTTCGATATCATTACACTGTTGCACCCTGTTTGTGTGTGCATTTGCCAGTCGTCGTCAGGTCCTGATTCTTCCTAGATTCTTCTCCTGGGATATTACTGAGGAGACCTTCGATTTCAGTGTAAAGTCAAATATTGCAAGATCAACAGCTGCCATTAGGATACGGGAGTTTACGTTCAACAGTCTTGGTCACGTGGACATTGGATGATACCGAACCCTTGATTCGTAGAGTAGTCAGAATCATGAGCAGTATGACAGTTTTTCACTTTGTATTTCCAAGACGGCCCCTGTAATAACTTTTATTGTTTTCATGTCTGAAGATTTTAAATAAATAAATAATAAACACAATTGAGCAGTATTTAAAATGCTGGTAACCAATTATAAAGGACCACTGTATTTGGGGGAATCGGGAAATCAAAGTGTTCTAGACAAGGATTCAAAATGGATTCTACTATATTCTTTTTATTGTAGGCAGGTGGAGTATTGTACGATGTTCCACCTTCCCTTCTGGAGTCGATGGATAATGGCAATGCCTTTATTCAAGTCAGCTCCAAGAATTATAGGGATGGAGAAATTCGGGGATTGGTAAGCTGGCTCTAATTTTACATTTATATTCTCGAAATTCTTCATCGGCCCAGTCATCAATACTGATGTAAACTGCATCACACCTTCATACCTTACGATCTACCAAGCCCTACTCTTAAATAAGCTGTTATTATTTATTATTATTATTAATGACCCCAAGGATTATATTTACAAATAGGTCATTTGGGAGACATTTTGTGATAAATTTTTCAGCATTAGGTAAACATTGGCTTTCAGGGACACATTTCAGTGTCTCCCTATTTTCAAACTACCAGAAGGAGTCCGAATTTTACCGTCCATATTTTGAGAGATGATAGTTTAGGGCCTCAAATGAAAACATACAAAGTTTGGTTCTGATCAGACTAGGGAATATTGAATTATGGGACAGTAAAGTTGGAAAAATTTTGTGCACGTTCTTATGAGAATGTCTCCTAATGACCCATTAGCGGTAATTATTATTATTATTAATGACACCAAGGATTCCTCAAAAGTGCCCGAGGCACCGTATCTCATAGGCCTGAAAAACCTGTAGAGACATTGAGAACCAGTTACAGTTACAGTGGTGGGTGGAAAACCTGAGAGGAATATTCTGGGTAAAACCCATGGAATCAGGGACTGAAACCCAATCCACATATCGACCGGGTCGGGATTCGAACCTGGACTGCAGAGGTGAAAGGCAAGGAAAGAACCACTAGGCCAACCTGACTCCCCAATGAAATACTGTTTTATGATTTAATAACAGGTGGTGCTACCCAACACATGCTACAGCTCATCATCTTCTGGGTCCCAACATACCAGTGGCCCAACCCTCATAGATGATGCTTCGCATGGTGCCAGTGTTGAGGCACTCCCCAATTCCTGCTTCTTTGAATCACGCTACCGGATTCCCGATTCAAGTTGGTCCCCAGATTATGACCCTGTTTGCACTACCTGCATATGTAAGGTAGAATTGCTCATATTAATGCATGTCAGGATTGAAATAAATTTTTGTAAATACAGGTATAAGCGTCAGAGTTGAATTAATCTTAACTTGCAAATATAAGTAGACAATCTGAAAAATAGGAAAACTTTTTTTTTGCCCCTGGCTTTTCCAAGTTATCTTGATTACTGCTATTTAACAAACCCGCAGTAAAATTTTGAAATGATTAAATGTTAGGTTGATATGATTTGTAATAATTTGAAGATCTATACTAAACCTCGACAATAAACAAAACCATATACTGAATCACCAATTCTGCATTTCTAATTGTATTTGAATTTTCACAACTGTGAAAATGCACAATTATATTAATTTGGAGAATCCGTGGGTGTTATTCGGATAATTAGCCAATCACTGCCGTGTATTATCGTCGTAAGAGAAAATTTAAACCCTTACCAGTTTTCTTGTCTTTTATTTTACAGAGAAGCGTGGTGATATGCGACCCTGTGGTTTGTCCTCAACTTGCATGCACCAATCCCGTGAAGGTGCCTGGAGAATGCTGCCCAATATGTCCGATAGGTAATCGTTGGGTCGTGACTTGATTAATTCAATTTGGCAGTAATTCTGATGACACTATAATCAGCGATTACCTGTCGAGTTATTTCAAATTTTGACAAGGCTGGAGTTATTATGTTTTTATTTCATCTACCAAGGACCCAGTGGTAGGCCATGTACTCTGAAAGCTGAATTGTTTATTTTCCCATCTGGAACAGGAATAGCCAAACCTTGTGCCAGTTTCATCAGGATTCGTTTTCCTTGACCAAACAGTGGTCCTGATTTGAGAAATTATAACGACCTTCTCTAATGTCTTCATTCTTTTTCTGCAGAGGAGGGTAGTCTGGAAACTGAGACCTGTTTCTTTGAAGGAGATAAGAAATATCATAGTGTTGGTTCACAGTGGCATCCATTTGTACCACCGTTTGGTTACATCCAGTGTGCTATATGCACTTGCCGTGTGAGTGTGCAGTATTCTTATTCTTACATGTTGCATGTCTCTTTAGTCGGCAAGAGGGCAAAATGGACACTTCTTAAGAACTTGACAACCTATTAGCCATCCAGGTTTCATACCTTCTACATTTTGTATGTATAAAGATTTTGTAAATGCTTTGTTTAACAAACTGTTTATATCGATACAGCATGCGGCAACATTTTACGATTCTGCTTTGTTCACACAGTCAGCAGGTGAATATGATTGTCAGAGGGTAGAGTGCCCTAAACTAGACTGCGAGAGACCAGTCAGGATGAACCCAACAGATTGCTGTCAGACTTGCCCTGGTAAGTTTTGGTCTGGCCTTTCACCTATGCAGTTATAAGCTAATAACAATACAAAGTCAACGTTGTTGGAAATATTTAGTACTAAATAGCTTGATGTTTCAAATCGTAGTTTTTCTGTGTGCAGGCCTGTCGAATTTCTTAACTGTTTTAAAAAAGGATTGTTTCAAAAAAATGAATAAAAAGTCAGTTCATCAGCTCAGATAAACAGACATCTATAGCAACATGATAGTAGCCACCTGATTGTACGTTTCTACGTTGTGAAATGTGGAAAATTTATATGTAAACAGAAGAGTCATCTACGACTCCCGAACCTGTGGAGAGTGATGTCATACAAGCTGATGAAGTGGAGCGAGGTGAACCTTTAATTATTATTTCCATCCGTGTCTAGCACTTGGCTGAAATTGCCGTATTTTATTTGCAATATGACAAAAGGATCACATTCAATTAGTATTACTTTTACCGGTTGGTTTAATTTCCTGAAAACTTTATGTATTCCGCGCATGCCCTGAATTTTTAAGTTAACAGATAAAATGCACATGGACTAATATCCTCAGAAATCATCTCATAGCTAAGAGCAACCAACCGTTGTACATGTATATAAAATATCATAAAAAAGAATTTTTTTAGATTACTGAATGAGTCTTGGGAACATCTTCGCTGCTTTCTCTGCTGACTTTTGGCAACGAGCCGAATGCACGCTACTCCATTTGTGCTTTTTGGTTGATTAATTTTGTGTCTGTGCTTAGACTGTCATCCATGTAATTCTGCACATTAGAATGCATATTCCATTCATCCCGTAGCAATGAATTGTTTTCTTTAGTTGTTTCTTTTATGTTGCTTTCAGCTTTTCTTTATTGCACTGCCGCTATTGTTTTGCCACAGGGTGTTCATTTCATGGAGATTTCTACAGGAATGATGAAGAATGGCATCCACAAATACCTCCCTTTGGAACTTCCTTCTGCGTCAAATGCAGATGCAAAGTGAGCTCTTATAAATGATGTCATATAAAATGAATAAAAATTGCGGTTTTTATGAGATTGTAAATTGAGAGGAAATCGTAGTTTTTAAAACAGAACAGCCACAATACGACCTGAAGTAAATCTTACAGTCAGGCTTTGGCTTATAGGAGCAATAATTTTGCGTTATATAAACTGTCAGGTAGAAGAAGTAGCATCAAGTTGGTAGCGTCTCATAAATCATTGCACTTATTCCTGATGTATGTTTCTTTTATTGTAACATTTTGAAGTTCGTGTTGTTCTTCGGTCAGTTGTGAAACTTGCTTTTCTACAGATATCTCCAAAAGTAAATTAAAAGCTAGCACGAGATCTGGCATTTTGCATGACCAACGAAATGCTTTTACCAGGGTTTTAATAGAGTATGTTGACAAGCAATACAAGATTTTCTTTTCTTCTCTACAGAACGGCTCAACAAAATGCAAAAAGAAGAATTGTCCCAAATTATCATGCGAAGAAACAATGGAGATCAAAGGTGAATGCTGTCCTGTGTGCACAGGTAATACTTAAAATGAGCAACGGAACGTTTTCTTCAGAATCCCTCACGGCAACTTAGTTGGAGTATCATGAAAATTTGTTATGTCTTTACTTCATTCCCTTTAGATGGATCCAGTGGATTATTAGCAACACTTTTTCCTTCGATGTCAACAAGGCTGCCTTCGCTGATTGAAAACAGACGGAAGGATAGGCGGAAGCACTAACGGTGAACCACCAGGCGTGTACATATCTTAGCTATACCAAATAATATTAATTGTTGTGATCAAAGCCCTGATTTTTAGTTCATAACTTCCAACTGTACTAACAAAAAATATGCTTCTTACGCTTGCACTCTTTATTGAAACAAATAAGATTATAATGTATCTGTTCTTCACTGAAAACAAAACAGTTCAAACATTTAAGTACCTGTTGCTTAGCTCCTAATGCTACTTGAATGTGAATGGTCCGACTGGAATTGAAGAACAACTGTTGAAATTAACTTTCAAGTCTTTGGTGTCTGACATGCGTAAAATTCGTTATTTAAACCTATACATATGCGCAATGAGATGTAGATTCAGGAAATCGGATACTAGTCAAGGTAAACTAATTGACAAAGGTATGGAAACAAATACTAGAAACAGTTTCGGGCCTTTTGAACGAACAGAGTAGGTGACCATTTGCCCAGTCCACGCAATCAAATGTAAATCGACAAACTGTGTTGTAATTTTAAGGGCACTTACGTCAAAGGAGGTCGGTGCTGTAAACCACAATCACATTGACTTTTTTGATAGCAAACACCCAAGAGGTAAAAACAAATACTATAACCTTCCCCACCGAGTAAGAAATATAAATATAAACGACCTAAATAATCTTCATTCATTTTGTATATTAACTTTGTGGAGAATTGTTCGGTCATTACTGTTTCAACTGTGTTTGTGTAATTTTGAGTAAATGTGACCAAAAAATGTGTATATACTAAATTATTCTTAACCCCCCCCCTTTGATTTGTTGGGGAAGCGGATGAATATAAGCTTAATTTTAATGCCTTCTTTCGTGAGGTTGTAAAGAAATCTGCATTTGCCCAATGGTAGACTTTAAAGAAATGGAACAGTGGGGGGATTTATGAGGATTGGTTTATCACTGCTGGATGTTCTTGTGGTCTTAACTTTCGCAACGCCTCAAATGTTATTTCTTTAACATGTACAAGCGCTTTATTTTTTGAGAATGGGGCGAGCATGGTGTCGAATTAAGCCCCCAACGAAGCTTGTTAATATGGTTGTATTGGGCATGAAAATATAGGTCTTTGTTTGATTTGAGGGCATTGTACATATAAAGTGAGGCTTATTGTATATAATTATTGCGCTTTTTAAGTATTAAGAGATAAAAATTTAACCAAAATGTAAGTTAACTTTAAAGAATATTTCTGTGTTCTATATTTTATTGTAAAATAATGTTTCATTGGCAAAACCTAAATATATAGTGTATTTACATAAAAGTATATGAATCGTTTATTTTTGGGTTGTTTTTACATCTTGAGCCCCTAAGTGTTTGTCGTAAAGATGAAAGAGGTATAAGTTGACATGTACTGTGTTGGTACATAGTTCTTTTCTTGGAGGAAAGTGGTGTTGAAATATCTTCAGAAACTTGTTTATTCTGTATTCACCTGTTTCACTATGTCAACAATAAGGCCTTGATATTTACTTAAATGGTGGAGCCTCTACAATCAAATATATGTATTGTCTAAAAATACCTTCTTGACCTTGTATCAATAAATACAGTAAAACAGGAAAGTGTCAACTCATTGTGATGTACTGCTTTTGTGTGTTTTCTGGAAGCACTGCACAAAGACTCGATTCGCTGGGTTTCTTCAAATAACTCAGCACGTTGGGTTAGCACTCATCTACACACGCCTGCTGGTTTAAAACGTACATGTATAGGTTTTCCCGGCTATTTTAAAACACGATTCATTCAGGTTTTGGCACCTTTCATTCATTTTAACTGTTATTCAATTTATTTCAAACTACGAGCAAAATATCGCCGAGGGGTGCTCTGTTTCATTCAGAAAATAAATTCACGTTTTCGTTTGTCCAATTTCGAAGGCAAAAAGGTCGCGCATAAAATGATTTTAAACAGTTTTGTTCTCTCTTTGTGACTTTTAGATATTTTGTTTTGAATTACTTTTCTTTAAAACATGCTACGCCCATTTTAGAGGTACACAATAATAATACAGGTAATCAAAGTTCTTTGAGAATTAGAAATCACCCTTTTTCAGTCTGACATTCTTTTCAATCCCCCCCCCTCCTTCGTGATTTTGCAGGATTGGCTGATTTGGGGTATAAAATTTACAGCAGCTTTAATTCTACAGAGTTGTCTCACGTTTGAGTTCACTGCTTTGAGAAAAATCGAGAAGAACACGACGGCCTTTTGAACGGTCAGAGTGAAGATCTCATTTTATTAGACTTAAAGTTTAGTACCAAATACACCACCAATCCCACAGACTATTCAGACAACAATATCCAACATCCAAATGCAATTATTGTGCATAAATAGCTTTTTTTCTTCTGGGGCTTAATATGAATCCTAACATATGTATGCTTGACACTACAATGGACCAACTTGAAAATGTTGATTTCATTTTACGATAAACCTATTTTTACAAAACTAATACGAAAATAAGACTTTGCACTGTGACATCACTATTATGTTTTACAGAAATCAATAAAAATAAACTTGATTACTATCAATTTCAGGGCTTTGTACCCTTACCCAACGTATGGTTGTGCTCAAAGTTACTCATACCCTTTGGAAAATAACATACTTTTCTAATTTCTTCATTTGAAACAGCTATTATGTTGGTACTTCCACGATATCTTTTGCCTTGCAATACGCATGTGCATTGGCTAAACTTCATTTAGATACGGCCCTGAATTCTTTTTTGCTCCTGGTCAGAATTATTCATACCCCAGTTTTACATAGTCCAAAGTCTCTTCTTAAAAGTCAACAGCGTGACCTTTCTTATTAAACTGCCTCAAGACGGTTCCTATAAGTTTGCCCATTCTTCCTTCCTTCTTTGCCCAGCCTCCAGCTGGGTCAGGTAGGACGCTCTCCTTGCCACCATTCTGGCCTTCAGCTCTCTCCACAAATTCTCTGTTGGATTTAGGTCAGGACTTTGACTTGGCCATTCCATTACATGGACGCCATTGTCCTTGAACCACTGCTTTATTACCTTGGCGGTGTGCTTGGGGTCATTGTCCTGCTGGTACCCTACGTTCAATCAGGTCGAAGCTGGAGTTTCTCAGTAGACGCTTTCACTTTGTCATCCAGGATCTTGATATGATCCTCCTTTTTTGTGATGCCCTGTATCTAAATGAGGTTCCCGGTGCCACTAGTAGAGAAGCAACCCCATAGCATTATGTTGCCACCACCATGCTTGGTTGAGACTGTGTTCGTCGGCTTGTACGCTTCTCCTTGCTTCCTCTATATGTATATAGGCAATATCCATGTGGCCAAACAACTCCATCTTTGTCTCATCCGACCACTGGACCGATGACCAAAAAGGTAGGATCTAGGTTCAGATGTGCTCTAGCAAATGCCAGACGAGTCTTCTTATGTTTCTTCCTGAGTAGTGGTGTCTTCCTGGGCCTGCGTCCGTGGAGACCTCCTTTGTGCGATACTGGCTGGATTGTTGCCCCTGACACCTTCGTCCCTGCCTTGTCAAGGGTATCAATTAGGGCCTTGGTTGTGATCCGTGGGTTGTTGTTGGCCTCCCGGCACATTTTTCTGGCGAGTCTAGGACTTTTTTTGCATTTCCTCCCACGCCCATTGAAGTTTTTCACTATATTGAACCTCTTATGCTTCCTGATGATACTCTGAACTGTTTTAACAGGATCTCATATTGCATGGAAATTGCCTTGTAGCCTCTGCCTTCTTTATGGGCATTCACGATATACTGGTGTATATCCTCACTGAGTTCCTTCTTCTTGGCCATGGTGACGAGTAACTCAGAATGATCTTAAAACTTTTCTTCTTTATATACTATTTGGGGGAGATGGCATTTCGTGAGAATTTGGAACACAAAGTCTTCAAAAGAAGGTATTTATTCTATTGGAACATCTTGAAATAGCTTCATGCCAAAGATTCCGGCAGTCATAGAAAGTGAAAATAAGTGTGAATGAAAGGACTTTTGGGGGGGATTTTGTCTAGGTTGAATAATTTTGATCTGGAGCAGAAAAGAAACTCGGGCCGTAACTATATAGGCAAATGAAGTTCAGCCAACACACATGTGGCTTTGTGTATTGCAACAAACAGACAAAAGATATAGTGGAGGTACCAACATAATAGCAGTTTCAAATGAAGAATTTAGAAAAGTATGTTGTCAAAGGTTATTAATAATTTTGAGCACAACTTTACATAGATTTTTTAAGCACCGTATACTCAGTGCTAGACCGAGAGCTTGCGAAAAAAAATCACAGGCCCACTCGGGTGAGACTCGAACTCACAACCTCCTGCTTACTAGGTCCAGACGTCTTAATTACTCGACCACCGAGCTTGTCGGAGGCGGTTGGCTTGTCCTAATCAGGTGTAGCAGCGGGTACCGCAAACGATATGAGTGGAGTGTTTATAAATATATACGTCGGATAAGGGCAAAAAAAGTAATTAAAATTAACATCTCCTCGGCGCAAAGTACATCTTGAAAAAAAGAAAAAATAGTTACTATTACTTTTAGATTACTATTTAGAATTTCCATCAGAAGATTTGTTTTGAACCTTAACTGCAAAATAGAATCGTACCGCAATTTGCAAATAAATTACCAAGGCAATTTCGAGGTTATCTTTGTAAGCAAATAGGTTATTTGCATTTCCTTTTATCTCTAATTTTTCATTTCTTTCATTTTTTCTTTCATTTTCCCTTTTCATTTTTTCGGGGAGGGGCAAATGCCTCAAATGCTGTTCCTGTGACGCCCACGCTGCGTGTTCATACACCTAATAAATGGACTAAGGGGCCATTCAAGGTTTTAAATGTTCTTAAATTTCGATTTTTCCACATTGTTTGACCCACCTCAATTTCGATTAAAAAAAACGATTTTGCTCATTCGGTATAAATATTAGCATGCATTGTAGCTGCCATTTGGTTTGGTTTGTGTTTTTGTTTTATCTGTGGCTATTTTCCCATTAACTGCATACATTCAGCAACACGGGCATTTTCACTGTAGTGCGCCTCCAGGAGTTTGCAACGCGTTGGTCAATCAAAGTGCGCGAAATCTTTCATCCCAATGCGCGTTTCAAAGGTCGACAGATATTATGATGAATGTCCAACGCGCTGCAAACTCCTGGAGATGCACTCTTGTGAATCGCCCGAATTATTACCTACAATGTAAGGGTCCAAGGTGTTTTATTCACTCAAGAGGCAAATGGCACAAGAGGCGAGGTGCCATTAGCCCCCCTCAGGTGTACAAGTTTATACGCCTTTGACGGGAAGCCCACTGAGTACGCGTAACTAATTTATTCCGGCACGTATGGTTGTTGAGTATACACGCAGAACGCGCGCAAGAACCCGCTTCTAACCACCTGTTATTCTTTCGCCGATTAGAGGTGCACTTCAGCTTGGGGCGGATAACAGACATACAAACCAAAGATAGTATAGCGCCGCGCTATGCTATCTTTGATATAAAGTTAACATATACCACCAGTCTTGCGCGTATAACAGCGATTTTAAAAAGCGCAAAATACGTTCATTTTTTACTCTTTGGTACTGCTATCTCTTCTTTTCAAATGTTGCAACTGAATTTTTTCAAATCTGCATAGACCAGAGTATGTAAAAGGAGGATTTTTCATGTGCACAAATTGTCTTGGCAGCAAGAATTGTGAGCGGGCCTTTGGAAAGGTACAGGGGTGCGACTTTGAAGATAGTTTTTTTCTCAGGTTTTTCTGGCTTTGTTCAGTTTTTGCTCCGGGAAATCCCATGAAATCATTTTTGCAATTAGCTTCTAATCTGTGCAGGAATAGTGCTCAGTGAAAAGACTTTATAATTGTGATTTTGCCCGTGCGAACGAGATCACCGTTTCTTAGCATGGCCCCCTTCCATCATAAGTAGTATGAATTACATCGTATAGTGTTCTTGAAGCCAACCTGTGCATTTGTAAACATGTACAGGCGTTCAATGTACATGTACTGAACGTACATAGCTTACCAACCTGGTCATAGCACGGAGTAATACCGAAAGTCTGATTTTGATGGGCCAACACTGATAAACTTCAAAATAAAATAAAATAAAATAAAATAAAATAAAATAAAATAAAATAAAATAAAATAAAATAAAATAAAATAAAATGAAAAGAAATGAAATGAAATGAAATGAAATGAAATGAAATGAAATGAAATGAAATGAAATGAAATGAAATGAAATGAAATGAAATGAAATGAAATGAAATGAAATGAAATGAAATGAAATGAAATGAAATGAAATGAAAATGAAATGAAATGAAACGAAACGAAACGAAACGAAACGAAACGAAACGAAACGAAACGAAACGAAACGAAACGAAACGAAACGAAACGAAACGAAACGAAACGAAATGAAATGAAATGAAATGAAATAAGTCAAGTCAAGTCAAGTCAACTAAACTAAACTAAACTAAACTAAACTAAACTAAACTAAAGTTTGAATTCTAATTTTAGTCACTCACAGAAAAATACACTGAAATTCGTTCTTATATTGACAAATTTGATTACTTGATTTCACAACTTGACCAAAAATTTACATTTAACAATTACTTTCGAGAATGACAAAAAGTCAGTCCGTTTTAACTGAGACCGAATAATTCTATAATTTAAATAAAACTTCCTTTATTTTGTTGACTTTAAATTTCTTTTTGTGTTACTTCATTGAACATAAACGTCAGCTCTCTGCCTCTCGTTTTGGTTTCATCTCTGCCCTGAAGAAGAATTGTGCCACTCATATCACATCGTCTGTCACACGATTTGGGTTAAATGTGTCTGCAGATCTGGCAAACACAAATCATGGCTCTTTTGGAGATTTTTTTCCAGTGAAATCTGGGGGAAATACACGACAAATTAATCTTTCATTTTTTAAAAACCACTTTTGCCAATAAGTAATATTTTAGAGGGTCTCAACTTCGATTTAGTGAAGTCTCATACGCAAAGCCTGAAAGGCTAGATAGACTGTCAAAAATTTCTTGTTACAGAGGACTAGGCCTGAAGTCAAGCATTATAAAGTACAAGAAACTTTCCGAAACTAAAAAGTGCGACGCACAAAACAACATGTCAAAAGCTACTCCTTCTTCCAAACTTGATTTATCATTGATCTCCGGAATTTCGCTGCTGCGCACACTTCACCATTATTCTTTCCAAATTTTTCGATTCCAGGTGCAGAATTCAGTTTTCTTGAAATCTGATGATTGAAGTACAATAACCTCAAGCCGTTTTTGAAATCTTCGTTGAAAGTGCACGGAACAAAATTGGCAACGCTTGTTTATTTCCCTCCTGAAACTCGCATACGCGGGACGTGTTTTGGGCGCAATGTCCTATCCAGTCTTTATATATCAATGATATAAACGCCTATAGTGTAATTCGACTACCAGAATTAGAGGCCACTACTGCGGTTGCACAACGCTTGCAGACAGGCAACACACGCGCGTTGCATGCCTGTTCGACCAACAGGGTGTCGTGATTTGCCAAATGCACGCGCACGTCAAGCTGAAGAATGTGCGTGTGTGATCCACCGCAGTTATGAAATCTAATAGGATTAGTCTATTGACCGCCAGTCTTGCGCGTGTAACCGTGATTTTTAAAGGTATGGGCAAACGATGGAAAAAACGATGGATGGCAACGCGTTCAGTGCTCATCACGTGCAACAGACATACATTGGGTGCGTTCGATTAGCTTCCCTGAACACACCGGTGTTACACTCTAGGGAAGTCTCAAAACGAGGCTAATCGAACGCTGCAGTGTGTTTTCCAAGGCATTCTGGGAAAAAGGTCAAGTCCCTGCCACGTTCCATCATGTACGTCCATGCTGGAGTAGTCCATCCTTGACGTCATTACACTCGGACAGCCTCCAGAGACCCGCTCACCAGCTGGGGTAGTGGTGGCTGACACCAGGGCAGGCACGAAGATCACATAATGGCTAAACGAACGCTGTCGTGTAAGTTTGACTTACACGTGCAAGCTAATGGAACGCACCCATTGCCTGCATTTGTTTACGTGTACTATATGTTCACCGTTTTTGCTCTTCGGTACTGCCATGTCGTCTTTTCAAATGTTGCAAACGCGTCGTTTCGAATCCACATGGGCCACAGTGAGTAAATAGAGGATTTTTTTTCAAAATCGAAAAACGGGTTCATGGAATTTTGGGGCTGGAATTCTTCAACAGTGCGTAAATTTACCGCTCCAAGCGGAACAAAGGAGGGCGTTTTTTTTTAGTACTCACCACATACGCGTGCCAAGAGGCGCGCAAGTATAGACTAATCCGATTAGACGCCATAACTGCGGTGGCACCGTACTCACACGCACATTCTTCAGATTGACACGTGCTTGCATTTTGCAAATCACGACACCCTGTTGGTCGAAAAGGCATGCAACGCGCGGATACCACCTGTCCACGAGCTTTGTGCCACTGCAGTAATGGCTTCTAATGTTCGTGGCCGAATGACACTACATGTATATACGCGTTTGACGCGGAGCACGCTGAGTACGTGTAACTAATTTATTCCGGCATGTATGGTCTTTGCATACACGCAGAACGCATGCAAGAACCCGCTTGTAACCACCTGTCTTTCTTTCACCAATTGAGGGTTCACTTCAGCTCGGGGCGGATGGACAGATCAGGCCTCAACGATATTTTTTTCTTTCCTGATACGAGCGATTCACAATAGTGCGCCTCCAAGAGTTTGCATCGCGTCGGCCAATCACAGTGCGCGAAATCTGTCGACCCAATGTGAGTTTGGAAAGGGTTGCGATTTCGTGCGTATTGGCGACTATTTAATTCACTATCTACGACCGTGGTCTAACAAATATTTTTGTTACAGCACTCTCGTTTAGGGCACTTTCCTGTCCAAATAGCGTGTCCCATATAAAACATTCCAACTATTGACGTGTGGTTTTCTGTATTAATGGTACGCAGCGGTGCATCAGCTGAAATGGGTTGCCTCTGTTGCAATATGCTAATTAGGCTAAGATGACCTTTGACATGGAACTGCAATAAAAGTGTCACCCGTCTGTCCTTGCTCTAAATCCTCACGCCTATTTCCCCTTACTGGGATGGTAGTGACTTTGATACATGGTGGCAGCGGGTAAACTTCGGTCTCAGGAGGAGAATGGCGAAGTAAGGGAGCAAATCTGGCGAAAAAGCAGATAGACTGAGGCCGGAATAAGTGTGACTCTGACGACGCGTGTAAGGAGAACTTTCCAGAAATTCCATGGCCATGACTCCGCGTGTACGTACACGTGACTGAGAGGCCTAGAAGAATTAGTGCGCCAAGACATCTTGGCACCAGTAGACAAACCAACAGATTGGTGCAGTCGGTTAGTCATCACCGAAAAGAAAAACACAGATGAGCTAAGATTCTTCATAGACCCAAATCACTAAACAAAGTCTTGCAGCGAGAAGTCCACAGACTCCCTGTAATAGAGGACATCCTGCCAGAACTATCCCAGGCAAACATCTTCTTTAAACTGGATCTCAAGTCGGGTTACCTCCACTGCCCACTAGATGAAGACAGCAGTTACCTGACCACAATGAATACACCATTTGGCCGCTATAGATGGAAAAGACTTCCCTTTGGGCTGAAAATGAGCTCAGAGATTTTCCAGAAGAGGCTACACAAGCCTTAGCTGGCCTTGAAGGTACAGAATGTGTAGCGGACGACATTATCGTCTTTGGGGTTGGTAACACCAAGGAAGAAGCTGAAAAGAATCATGATCAACGGCTAAGAGCGCTCTTTCAGTGATGTAAAGACATGGGCATAAAACTGAACAGGAACAGGTCTGTGTTTCAAACAAGTGTGACATTCCTTGGACATGTCACAGAACAAGGCCTAAAGCCAGACCCCAAAAAGATGGAAGCCATCACATATCTTCCCAACCCAACTGACGCCACAGGAGTACAGAGATTGCAAGGAAGCGTCCAATACCTTGCAAGGTTTCTCCCACGGTTGTCTGAGATCTTCGAACCACTCCGAAGACTCACACTCAAGGGAACACCCTGGCAATGCGGAGACGACCAAGAGAAAGCCATGAGAGAAGTCAAACAGTTGCTGACGATGGCTCCAATTCTCTCATTCTACAACCCAGAAAAAGAGTTGACCATACAATGTGATGCCAGCAAATCAGGTTTGGGTACCACACTACTACAAGAAGGTCATCCTGTTGCATTTGCAAGCAGAGCATTGACGAAGACAGAGCAGCGATACGCTCAAATCGAGAAAGAGGCGCTCGCAATCGTGTTTTCACTTGACAGATTCCACCAGTACACTTTGGAAGACATGTACCAATCCAAACCGACCACAAGCCACTCGAGACAATAGTAAAGAAGCCACTTCACCGAGCCCCCAGAAGACTACTAAGGAATACTAATGAGGATGCTTCATTGTAACATTGAAGTGACATGGACAAAAGGAAAAGATATGCACCTTGCAGGTTTTCTCTCAAGGGCATATCTGCCTGATACAACAGGAGCCAATGACTTTGATGAAGTCAACATAGTAACAGGACCCAGCATGAGTGAAGACAGAGTCAACGAGCTGAAGACACATGCTCACCATGACACAAACCCACAAGTCCTGAAATCCATCATAGTACAGGGCTGGCCAGATGACAAGTGACAAGTGCAAGATGAGGCATACTTCCACATCCTAGACGAACTCAGTTCTCAAAATGGACTGCTATACAAAGTTGAGAGAATGATTATACCAGCGTCAATGAGAAAGCAGAAGAAAGAGATGCTACACTCCTCGCATCTTGGGGTTGAAAGCACTCTTCGTAGAGCACGCGAATGCATGTATTGGCCAGGGATGAATGCTGAAATAACATATCTACCTGCAATGCTTGCCGTACTTACGAGAAACAGAATCAGACGGAGACAGTGATATCACATGATATTCCTGACCGTCCATGGGAGAAAATAGGAGTTGATCTCTTCGAACTTGACCTCATCACCGTAGACTATTTTCCAACTTTTGGGAAATTGACCGTCTCCATGAGCTCACAACGCCACTGGGACATTTCACACGATGTGGAATTCCAAACACAGTAATCACCGACAATGGACCTCAATTCATCTCGGAGGAATTCGTGAAATTCAGGGAAAAGTGGGACTTTGACCATCTCACAGTATCCCCCAGACACAGCCAAACGGCAAAGCAGAATCTGCCGTGAAAGCTGCCAAAAGAATGTTAAAGAAGTGCAAGAAATCCCACACAGACCCATACGCAGCACTGATAGAGATAAGAAACACACCTCAACAAGGCACCTCAATAAACCCGATTATCCACCAGCAGAAAATGAGAAAATGGGGCTGTCCACCTTTGGAACATGACAGCAATTTTGTCAGTGAGAATTTGAAGTTTTCAGTTGTCCACTTGTGACGCACCCCATGAGAGTTTTTATAGTAAAATCCAATTTTTTGCTATTGGAAATACAATATTGCGTCTGTTGAAAATGTTTTACGCCTGGTCCAAAATCCCGAAAATCTGGCAGAAAATAAGAGAATGGGGTTGTCCACTTTTGACGCTCCAAAGGACCGGGCACCAGCAGGTTTCTCTCTTATTAGACTAGTATAGAAGACTGTAGAGTGACGAGTAGCTAGCTGCGCAAGATGGATAAATCGACCAAAAAGGTGTTATCACCATGGGCGCCATTCGAGTGTGAACGTTAATGAGTGTGCGTGCCTGTCGTGGCGCCTGCGCCTGTGCGTTAACATGTACTGCATGCTCAGACGTAGTCCAACCGAAATGGCGCTCATAACAACGTTTTACGCGCATTTACGGTGAAGTTCCCCATCTTGCGATACTACGCTATCTGCCCTGAGCTGAAGTGCACCCCAAATCGGTGGAAAGAAGGACAGGTGGCTACAAGCGGGTTATTGCACGCGTTCTGCGTGTAGGCAAAGACCATACATGCCGGAGTAAACTAGTTACGCAAACTCAGCGTGCTCCGCGTCAAACACATACACTTGCGCGCCTCGTGACGTGCCTATGTGGTGAGTACTAAAAAACACGTCCTCTTTTGTTCCGCTGAGAGCGGATAAGATCTTTGGTTTGAATTACAGTTGTCACACCAGACTGGCGCGCGCACGTCACGTATGCCGCGGACGGGGAAAGTAGTCAGGCCGAAGTGTTTGTTACTTCAGTTTCACTCTCTTTTCCAAAATGGGAAAATTGTTCGGACTTGCACAGCCGTTAGATAACCGCGCAGCTGGACTTGCCTTTCAGCCGTAAGTTTCATTTTTTCAAACAAAAGTTATATGGATCGCAATAGGCCTAACCAACAGTGATCAATGTAAAAGTGATTTTGGCATTAACGAGAATTTTATTGATTAGGTTTTCACGATACAACCGGTTGTCCAAGCAAAATGCATAAGCCTATGATCAGTTTCTAGTCAAATTTCGGAACCTACGTCGTCATTATTAGTAGGATCTTTTTATTGGAAACTGTTCAGTTAAGTATATTCTCTGAGTTTTTCATTTACATTACTTGTTTTGTTTATTTTTATGCATAGAATTCTAAGAAACAAATACTTGAGGACTGAGGCGTATTCACTCGACAAAGACTAATAGGCCTACATGTAATTATTTAGGGAAGCCATGATGGTATGTTCGGAACACCACGTGTCAGGAGCAGTTCAAATAGGGTTTTGTTGAATTGGTTGATCTGATCATATTTAATTATTTTATAAGTGGTATAGCCCCCTCATTTGAAACAAACTTTGGGTAAAGTTGTTTGATTTTAAGTTATTCTTCTCAGCGTGGAGGATCGAATAAAATCAAAGTGATCTTGCTAATGCAAAATGTCCTAAATTTAGTCCACGTGGGAGATTGTTACCTTGTTTATTATATTTTATTATGCTGATTAATGTTAATGCTCATTCAAGTTGCATATCACTTTTCAAGTAAAATACTGCCTTTTCGTACTCTCTCGGGGTTGTGTTAGTATTTCAGTATGTTGTCAAATCTGGAAGAAATAATTTAAATATTTTGAGAGGTTTTCTCTAATGTATCAAATTCCAAGGTGTTTTGTTTTTATAGACCTGCGGTTTGCAATAAATTGAGGCGTATAAAGAGAAGAAAACGTTAGTACCCAATACAATGTGTCTTTTTTAATACATGTCACGGTGTTATCAACATGATTTGTTATTTACCTTATACAGCTTTGCTTTTCGTTGCTTTCAAGAAAGAAAAACAACAAAACAGCAATACACCATAGTGAAATTGCCTCTGGTTTGTTTCCTGATTCTGTAGTTTCATCAATTGTTTGCAAATAGGTTTAAGGTGTTTTTTGCAACCTTGGCTCTTACCATTAATTCGTAACCTTAACCCAACTACGAAGATTTCACTTATTCACAGAGTGAATTTATTCGATAGTTCAATTTAAATGTCCCAACTTGGAACATCATAAGGGCCATTTCAAAATGTGCATGCGCCCACAACAGTTGTCTTCGTTTCGGCGTTAAAACAAGATGGCGGCGCCCACATACATCTCAAACATTTTTGTTATGAACTCGTCATTTTTTTTTGGAAACCATTTAGTTACTGAAATGTCCCACACGTTTTTGATGATTGACTTTGGATTGATATGGGCATTTCTTTCACTGTGTTCCGCTCCAAATCATATTTCATGTGTGACATGATGAATTCAAAGGTTCCTTTTGAAACACGAAACGCCCTTTTGAATCTTTTGTCAGAGTTCGTATTTAGCATCAATTCTAGCCAACCTGTATTTTCGACAACACCGGGGTCTTCTAACATTTTCCCTGGGAAGGAGGAGTAGCTAGCAGGACAAGTGAACATACGATTAGAACTCTCCCTGTTGCAATAACATTGAGTAGTACTGATTGTTGCAAGAGAAAGTCTTCTTCTCGCAATGAGAATATGTCGCAATATCATTCTTTCTCGGTCCGCCATGTTGTGATTTTGCATTAAGGTCAACAGAAAACCGGCGTTTGAAGCAACTGCCGAACTTCTGCCACTTTTATGTCGATCGCAATTAACTGAATTAGACGCGGCAGAAGTCGACGTTTGAAGCGGGCCTAAGTCGTTTGAGATTGATTTATACGGCATCCCAACATACCTGTATGAAATAAAATACGCATTAGCAGAAACCCGCAAACCCTCACCGCCGGCTGTCCACTTTTTCTGAATCCTCACCATGCAGTGTTCGCGTGTCCTATCCAGTCTTTATGATTCGAGACAGTTTCATCCATTCCTACTAGTCAAGAGTCTGTGTGCACCGCGGCACGCAGAACTCACCACGGCCGCGCCAAGTTCATTATAAGTTTCTTCTGGACAACTTGCACTAGGAATATACCATAAAATGAACGGGGTGTTCGGAAAAATAAATGCAAAATTCTTGAACAAAGTCCTAAGAAATTTATCGTATATTGACTTCTGTTGGCTGTGTTACTAAAACGGTATTTATGAATGGGAATAGATATGTCTGTAACATTTAAGATAGGCTCAGGTGAACGAACGCTGATAATGCCTTCACCTGCGGCTTGAGCTTGAGCATGCAGTAGTCGCGTCCGGCCAAACACACGTTCATTCCCTTAATAAAAACTATACCCAGTGGCATAAATTTGTGCTGGAAATGGGGGGATGAGGAATGTTGAAAGGTGGGGGTGATTTGCCCGGCCATGACAATTTGAAAAGCGGGGAGGGGACGCCATTGGACTCTATAAAGAGGTCGCGGTTCGTGATATTGATGTACATCTGTAATTATGTATTCAGAATGTCATATTTATTTATGGCTTAAAAAAAATTGTTTATCCTTTTTTGAGTGATACCGAGTGCATTTAATCGTTGGAAGTCCGAAAAATTCTTCAAAATCCGTTTTGCTCCCCGCAAAAAGTGGAGGGATGACGCAATAGCCCATCCCCCTCAAAGAATGCAGGGGATTACCCCTCATTTCCGGGATTTACACCCGTGTCTATAGACCTTTTCACCCACGTGACTAAATATAAACAATACCACCACGTGTGGACCGCCTTGGCCACGGTGATCACATATGTTCCTACAAGCAGCTTCAACCACGTGCATGAGTGCACGTGCGAACGCTGCATGCTTGACTTGTGTGTCTTGATTAGGTAGATTACCATCAATACTATGCACGTACACGTATTACCATCACAATGCATCATAGGTCCTATACCAGGCAAGATATGGGACGGAGAGGCACCCCCTTACCTGTCCAATCCCTATACACGCTGTAGACTATTGTTACCTAACACATCCCTCCTAGGAGTCTGTAAAGAATTCCTGAGATTCCGAAAAAACAACGACCAACACAAAGGCGGGGGGTTCTCTCCGTCCCATATCTTGCCTCAATTGATAGGTTGAGTACGATCGTGACATCACTTTTTTGTTATTTTTTTATATTCTAACCCTTACAAATTGAGTAATTGTTATTATTTTCAATTTTGTTCCACTCTCTTAGCCCGAAAACTTTCTTTGTATTTTAACACCAACGGCTACACTGTGGGTGTTCCATGGTAACCATTTATTATCCGCAGTGTCAGCGGCATTTGTCCAGTTCTTCGAACAAATAAGCCCTTAGTCGGCGCACGCGCAGCCATTAATTTTCGACAGCATTTGCCATTACCAACAAACTTTCAACGGTTAACCAAATGTGTCAACACGGCAGTCATCTTTCCCACAACTTTGAGCTGATGTGCATGCGTTATAGATGGATTTCACATTAGCGCCGTCTGCGCATATCGGCATCGGAATCGAGGCTTCCTGTGTTGAACTTCGTCGCGCGCGCCCGCGGATCAGTACATGCAGTATCCGGTTCGTAAGATTGATACCACTTCAGTTTAAACCACGCCCACTGCACAAGATACACGGCCATCGCAGGTGCGTTAGTTCGCGCTAAATTGCCATTGTTTTTTCTTTTGATTTCACGTGTCGAGTCATTCTGAAAGACTCTTCAACAAAAAATTGCAGCCTGAAAAGTCTGAATTTAACATACCTTTACGTATTTTGTGTCTTATCTCCTTTCTTTCATTCGTCTGATCGTATTAAGAATTAAAGCTGACACATACAGCCTCGTTTTCAAACGCGGAAGTGCGCTAAAAGCGTCGTATTGGGATCCCTCGACTATTAATGGTAATTCGAGCGCATGCGGTATGCATGGAATTTTTCAGGTGGGCCTGCCAGATTCACCAAGACTGGATTTAGTGCATTCGTCTCTTACCGGTATGGCTTGGCGCCCTCTGTCATTACTGCTATTGGGCTGTGCTTGCTAGAGTATGTCGCCGGCTGTGGGCACGCGATGTACACCAACTACAAATTCAGTCTTGGGCGAAGATTACATGAGTTGAAGCAGAATTTATAATCCTTACTAATACTGATTTTTTTTTTTTTACTTACGTACACCTCTTAAGTCAATAATTGTCTATATATTGTGTATAGAGTACCGAAGTTCGACGCTTTTGAACCACGAAGTTATGGTGTTCTATAGCCGCCAAATGTGTGTCGCGTCGTCACGACGCCACGATGCATAGCCACGACCCGACGCTACGACAACTCTGTCGCGTCGTGCCGTCGCGTCGTTGAGTCGCTTCCTTTCTCATTATTTTTATGCTGCGTATAATGCATTACGTCGCGCCTTCGTGGCGTCGCGTCGTGCCGTCGCGTCGTTGCGTCGTGTCCTGCTTTTTTGCTGTCGCGTTGTATCGTTGCGTCGTACTGTCGTGTAACTTTGGGTCGGTTCAATCGTGATTTGTTGAGTGTGTAAACATTAAAGTTCCATCAAGACCCAAAATAGGTTTTACATTATAATGTTCAAACTGTCTACGTGTTTTTCAGTCGGGTGTGAATGAGTCAACACTGAAAAACTTCATCAATTAATGAAAAAGCCTTAATTTTAATTTTGAAGGCTCACAGGAAACACTGTACTGAAATTTATTCATATACTGAATAAACGATAACTTGACAAATAACTTGACTTACGCCCTCTGTTGGCCTTAGTAATCATCAGCCATTTTTAGAAACAGTCAGGCACGACGGCACAATACGATGGACGACGACACGACGCAACAGCAAGACACGAATGTGCGACTACGCGACGCGACCCCAAGACATCAGGACGCGACAGCAGGAGGCGACGGCCTAACCCACACTGCATAAAAACCATACAATGACAGGCGACGCGACGACGGCACGACGCAACGCTGCGATGACATGACACCACATCACGACGGCACGATGGGACGGCAAGACGTCACGACACAATGTATTAAACACAGCATAAAAGTAATGAGAAAAGATGCAACGACGCGACGGAGCTGTCGTAGCGTCGGGGCGACGGCTATAGAACACCATAGGAAGTGTTGTACGAACATCATAGGAAGTGTTGTACGAACGAGGGGGACGTGCACACGTGCTGGTTCACGCGCCCGATGCCTTTTTCATACGTTAATGTGCGCGTGACGTATTTATTTTGGTAAACTATATCTGTCGTCCTTGATTGAAGGAGGATATGAAAATCTTTAGCCTATAATCTTTGTCATTTATTCATTTCAGTTATTCGAAAAGCAATGAGTGCACTCTTATCAAGCACGGTATAAAAGACTTTTGATTTCCAACTAGTTAACATTAGTCCAAAAATGTGTTGTGAAAGAAATACAAAGGCAAACGTTGTATCTACTCTCTTTGATGCTAATCCCAATACTTCAACATCAGATGCACACTTAAGTTGACATGTTTCAAGCGCCTGGTAATAATTTAAGTCAACACGTTTTTGTGTTCATCACAAAACAAAAGTCACGTGAACTAAATAATGCATTTACTCTTGACCTTACGTGTCTAAGTCTCTCGAAGTCTAAGTCTCTCGAAGTTCAACAGAAATTAGTCGCTGTCCAGGATGGCAGGGTGAGGTAATTCGGGCACGTGGAGGTTCAAATCTTGACGATTAGTATTAAAGCCATTACCATCTGCATCTTGAACACAGCCCAGCAGCCAATAGGTAATCATGGTGCCACGTCCCTGCCAAACAGTAACATCAAGTGAATTATGTATTTTCGAACGATGTGTGGAATGTCAATGCTCACTACATAGATCAAAAAAGAGACTTCGGTGACTAACCATCTTTGAAACATTCCATGGTTCCAAGGGCAAATCACTCAGGTATAAGCCAAGAACAAAATTTAAAAATAGAGTATTTCATTCCTACGTCCAAAGACAATAAACCTCTCTCTTTGGCTTTCTTTCAGCACAAGAATTTCAAAAGTTTGGAACAAAGAGACGAAAGATACTAAAATAGTACATGTAAATACTTTTTCACTCCTTATACTAATGTATTTTAAAATCAGTTGAGACCAGTCATGAACTATACGTAAATAAGTGAGGTATGGTCCAGATTCTGATACAAACAGCTGCAACAGAGTGAGGGGGTAGCTAGTTTTCAGCCGCCTCCTAGTTTTGAATACATATACATGTACCTCCCTGCATGTCTGACACTCCAATGAGTCATGTCCCTTAATGCAAAATGCTGGTCATAAATTCCACTCTATCAGCAAGAAACAATACCATTTCTACGCTCATTTTCGATGAAATATCACGACCTTCTGCAAGTTTGTTTGCCAGTAAGATAACAAGTTCCAAAATAAATCTAACATGAGGATAATCTTACCTTGATAAGCATCTCTCCTCTTTTGGCCATAGAAAAGCTGTTGATGATGGTTAAGATGTGTGCGCAGTCCTCACTTACTTGGATACGATTTGCTAATGAACCAACAGTATTAAAAAAAAAATCACAGAGCGTAAAACTGTGATTTTTGCTCCGAAGCTCGTTAGCATCGTGGAAAAACAAATAACCATGTGCCCATGGTGGTATAGGCAAATGAAGGAACTCTGTTAAAACATATGAATTAGATTTACAACTTACGGAGTCCATTTGATTCCATCTTTGCTGCAATATTTACACTTTCACCAAATAGACAGTACCGGGGCATCTTAGATCCGACAATACCAGCAACAACAGGACCTGTCCAATTCATGAATACATTCACGTTGTTAGACTCTGTACCACGGATCAGCCAAAATCCTTGCAGAATTTTCTGCGCGCGCTGAACCTGTTCAACTTAGTTGTCTGGCCTGTATATACATGCTGATCGCCATTTTTGTGCTTTGTAAATAATTTGAGAAAATTCCCCTTATTCGTCCCCTGCTTGTCTCGCTGTTTATTGACTAAACAGACACAGATCCTCATTAACAATATTTGGTGCGCGGTGGCGTAACTATGCTCTCAACGGAAGTCCACACCACAGGTGCTCCTCCTATTTGAAATGTTGAAATGTACACATGTACATGCCGAAGCCTTGGTTTTTCCGTTCCCCCTTGCATAATAACTGTGCGTCCCAGGTGCCCCTCAGAAGTTTCATCCACAGTCTACAGCCTCTACAGTGCATGGATTTTAGTCATAGAGTACTATCAAAAAAGACGACTTAGATTTTCCCAACTGATATGATACAGAGTTGCACTGCTGTTAATATGAACATGATATTACACTATAGCCTAGAAATGAGATCGCTTTTACATCGACTGTTCATGACGCTTATACGGAAGCGTATATAGGACATGACTGAAAAAAAATATTTGGGCCTGCTATTACGCCTGGGCGGATTACTATTTCGCCCGGGCAGATAAGTTTTTCGCCTGGGCGAAATACTAATCCGCCCGGGCGAAATAGCAGGCCCATTTTTTTTCCAGTCATGTCCTATATACGCTTCCGTACGCTTATCATCGCCTGCCAATCTTAAGAGGATTCTTTGATAAGGGTCCTATACAAAATGACATCAATGCTTCTGCGGTGGTCATTGCCTGGTTGAGCTGCCTTGGTATTCCAAATTGTGGAAAGTTCCTTTTTCGCCCCCTTTGTGGTAAATCAAAATCTAACATTTTAAAATATTTCTTACAAAGTAATTATGTCTGAAACAAAATATGTTCATTTCCAGGTCCTACCTGTGTGCATTCCAATACGAAGAGTCATCTTAGTACCAGGTTTATGCGGGATGACCAGTTCCTCAATGCACTTCTGCAAGTCCAGAGCCATGCACGCTATCTCGCTAGCGTGCTTGTTACCATTGCGTTGTGGCAAACCTGACATGAAAAGGTAAACACCACTTTAATATGAAGAGGCCCAAGGTGATACACCTGAAACAATTAAACATCCAGGGAAGTTGCGGTTTAATTTCCACTCTTCAACTCATGAGAACTTTATATCTTATAAAAAAGGGAACATTTGGCAAAAGGAATCTTCCACCCCCTTCTCCTCTGCAATCAATTCATTGTCTTTTTTGTAATAGAATACTTTAAAGTTGATGCAGTCACATACCTAGAATTCAAAGCGGTAATAATCATACTTCGGGCATGCTGGTGCTTCCAGAAAAGTGAATTTCTAAAATTTTCTGCATCGACAGTAAAACAGTGCCTGATTGCGACTTGATTATCTCGCACTAAATGTCAACAATATGAGTAGATTGACAAACCAAAACCAAAATAAACACAGTCTTTAAACACCACGAAATGCAGTGTTTACTGTTTTCCGTTCTTTTATTCGTTCTTCCATAAATTATTTTCCCTCAAGAAAATACATTACTCGAGTGAGTGATTTATCTGTGATGAAAATGTCAACCGATACTAAGCCTTCGAAGTTTCGAAACGATTGGATTTCGTGCTCGTGGTCGATTTGGTGAGAACTTTGGTTTAGAATCTTCGATATTGGTATAATTCGTTTCAGGCCAGACAAAGATAAAAAGGGGAGGAATTGAACTGAAGCTTCAAATTATATGTGACCTTTTTTGTGGACTTCATCTTCAATTTCGTTTTTTTAAACTAATTGAAGTGCAATGTCAAAACATACCCGAGACCACCATGTATGCGTCTCCGATTGTTTCCACCTTGTACACATCATATTTGTCAATGCGACTGTCGAAGTTGGTGTACACATTGTTCAGCATCTCAACCACCTGCAAAGGGGTACTCTCCGAGCAGATACGGGTAAATG
The DNA here is from genome assembly GCF_054643075.1 of Acanthaster planci. Lineage (NCBI taxonomy): Eukaryota > Metazoa > Echinodermata > Asteroidea > Valvatida > Acanthasteridae > Acanthaster > Acanthaster planci. The sequence goes on along the minus strand of NC_141792.1, from coordinate 5,686,475 downwards.
CAACAATATCTGAAAACAGAATGGTAGCCTCTGCGAAATTTTCAGCTCTGACGTTCTGGTTGTGTTTTAGGCTGACAACCACTGACTTAGGAAGCATCTGATACAAAAGAGTATCAGTACGTTTGCGTTCCTTATTGAGAACTCTGGTCTGGTCAGCTAAAGTACGAGCATTGACTTGCATGTTGGCTGTCAGAGACTCCACAGCCTGAAAAAGAAAAGTCAGATATCAGAGTGCTCAAAATCATTTCTTGTAACTAGTAACTTATACCCCATTTAGCAATTCTATTCTCATATTAAGCGTGGATATGTACATAATGTAATATTTATTCCACATATTCCACATAATTGTTTCATTGTTTTCAAATTGGGCTTTGTGTAAATGCATACAATCAACATCAACAAGCATCGCTTAATAGTGTAATAATAAACTACCAGCACGCCACTGCATTCATGCCAAGTTAAAGCCGGTCATACGTCAGGCGATTGCAAAAGCGAAGCGAATTGACGTTATAACGCCCTAAATTTACGTCGAAAATGGACGAGGAACTATAGATTCGTGCTGCACGAATCTACAGTTCCGAGTCTACTCTCTGACTTAAACTATTTCCCATTGTTGTACTTCACTGGTAATGAGAAAATGCATAAGTACATTAAGTGTTTTCATTATACCCGGACTCACAAATGAACAAACTTCAAGACAAATGATTTTCTGTATCTTGCCACAGCTTCAACAGCACAATTTATTATTTTGCAAGATACCTAATCTGTTTTGGGAAAGCTGGCATCAGTTATATGGGCTGGTTGGCCCCAAAACATACATCAAACAAACAAAGGACTCCCAGGTCGATGTACATGTACATCTGTTGCCATTTGACTTACAGGCCAACCATTAGTGAATGGGCTTCCAGGCCCCAGGAATAATCATGAAATAATAAAAAGATCCATCCAACCTTTTGGGGTCAGCGCTGGTTGTGCTTTGGAACATATAGCACACCACACCCCCTTGGGTACATAAGAGGGTGTGGCTGAGCCCTTACAAATTTCAAATTAGAGTGTATTATGGCAAACATCATTACCAACAACAATAATTTCATTGGTAAAATTCATCATAGCAGTAAAGGTACATGTCACATCTTGTATGTATCAGGAAGTGGCCGTCACACGTGCATGCAGAGCATGCCCCAACAGGAAAAAGAAAAGCCGAGCCAAACCAATCATTATATAAACATTATCAAAATTCACCAATTCCAGAATGCAATATAAACTCCAGAACAACTCTTTATATACATTAAAAATGAGGAAAACCACGGAACTATTCAAAAGTAAGGCTTATTCAAGTATACGAGCCACAACGCACCCTCCGTTCTAGTTCAACATTGCTGCTCAGAACACCTGTCACTCGCACTAAGACTTATGGATATCGTTCATTAAGGTATGCATCACCATCGCTGTGGAACTCTCTCCCACACCATATCAGAACTGTCAAAAATGAAAACGAATTTAAGTCACTACTTAAAACTCACCTGTTCCATTAATTGCTTTATTTCATAATATTTCTGTGAAGCGCATCGAGATTTGCTATGTGATGCGCTATATAAGAAATGTGTTATTATTATTATACACGGCAAATATCACCACTTGGAAACAGAAGGTCCAAGTCAATCCATCCCCAAAGTTATTGAATTGTTGCCACAAATCGGACATCCTGTATATAGATATAGATACTATATAGATAAGATCCCGAAAACCCTTTTAAATTCTGCATGTTGCTGATTAATTTTATAGGCTTAGATACGAAGAAATTACCCCAGTTACGAAAGTAAAATTTATGATTCTCCATTTGTGAAATTATGCAAGTCAGATAGTAAGAGATTAGTGCCATCTGAGGTGGACTCCATCATATAGAAACAGTGAGGATCTGGCCCAACGGGTAATGGAATGGCGGAAATATGCCATAGCTTCCTGATTATTCCCTTCATGGTAAAAAAAAGCGCGGAAGAATGACTGACCACACTAAAATGTCATAAGGAAAATTTTGCCGACCGAACCAGATCATTTGTACCTATATGAATAATTACTATATCTTGTCATGTGACTTAACGGAGTGTAGCATTCCGGGAGATCGCACACTCCAGTTCCACCCTTGCCTTTCTAATAAATCCTGACAGGAACAGCTAGAAGCTGACGCGCACGGCGAACAATAGAATCACCCATTATCCAGACTGTCGTAGGGCCTAAACACACAAATTTATGCCATGAAACCTGTGATTATGGAAGAAATTAGTTCCAACTGGCCCAGGGGTTTGGGTGGATATATCGCAGCACTGTATCAGAGCGCCAACGACCTAAATCTTTAATGAGTGCTGTTGTTGCTGCACCAACCCGAAACAAGTGTGTTTAGAAATTTTGCCCATTGAGTCCTAGATGGTTGAGCGCTTTGCTTAATACCGTACTGAACTGGTAACGAGTCAGTGGACTTCCGTCGAAACGGCAAAAGAGAATACCACGTTGCTTAGGGCGCATCCAAACAAATGCATGCAGTGCTTGAACCGGGCAGAGAGTCTGGTCCACAGCAGCAGCTGATTGGATGATTTGTGGGGGATCTGATTGGTTAGCTTTACTTCGTTTAGGCCGTCAGCTGAACCCCTTAATTCTTTCGTTTCGTTCCATCAACTGCAAGAATAGATTTTCTGAACAGAATCGAGTACAAAAATTACCAGAGATGACAGAAACAAAAGTTATCCACATGTTATCCTGCAGTTTTTTTTAATAATTCTGATGGAAAGAGTGAACTATTTTGCCGTCGGGGAAGCTCCATGTGCGAAATTCGCCACGTTTAAAAATCGTTCGCGAATGATGTAATCTGACCCGCAGAAGTGGCAACCCTTAAAACTATTAAATGCAAAACAAAAGCCTAGCTTTGGGGGTTGCTAGTCTGATTGACTGAAACTAGAACCAGTACTGTTGGATTGTTGCTGCTTGCTACTGCAGTTGCGGCAACAGTGAGCCAGAGCTCTGAATCCACAATACCCCCCATGATCGAGCAGGAATGGCTTCCTGCCGTAAACGAAATGTTCGTCACAGGCCTTCCAACCCCACCCAGGGAACTGGAGGGCTGCCGTTCGGATGGTCTCTGCATATTTAAGCAGTTTGGCCCAACGAGATGGATGTTTCCTGAGGAAGACGGACATACAAATACAATATGCAGAATGCGATTTGTCAAAGGAATCGATTTTATTGGGTAGCTTTACAGCCTGTTTCACCACCAACTTATCCCCAATCAAGCTGGATACAACTTCTGGATTAGTTTCCCTCATAGCTATTGCGGTGGCCGCATAGAGCAATGCCAAGTCGACATACCCCCTCCCCTCCCCATCTTCTCCTTGAGTGAAATAGGGTGGAGGGACCCTAACAGGGTAGACATGCTAAGCATACTTATGGGATTTGGGGAAAACAACTGGGGCAGTTGGCCTATGGTATCAGAAAAACCAACTAAGCTAGCATACCTGGCCCAACAGCTGGTTCGGTAATAACGTTTGGTGCACTTGAGCTCCCCCCTGGGTTGTCAGCCTCGCTGGTGTGCGATGCTTGCCAAATAGTGATCTGTGTAAGACTCATGGGAAGAGGGTCCACCTCCCTGGGTGCCATGCTGGGTAGCTAAGGTAGCTTGTACCATGGCAAGTGATGATCGCAGTAGAGGTTGCTGGCCGAATCTAGCAGCCTTTTTGGGCCTAGGCCTATTATTTTTAGCCGTTTCGCTGGCTTTCCGCCGCCGTGTTATCATGCTAGTAGTATAGCTTAGTCAACGCCGACCAAATGGCGGCAAAGAGGATTCCCCTCCTCCGACTAGATTTTGAATAAGAGGCGTGGTCCCGCTGAGTTGAAATGTCATGCAGTGCGGTCATAGGTTCAGCACACTCCAGCTTTCCATCCACACCCTGGCCTCAAAGGATCCCTGAGGTGATTCCCAGTAATTTTCAGATGGACAGCACACCAGTGTTTCCACCCAAGTAGCACTTGTCCAGCATACTCTGGGACAGCAAGGATATCCCAAGAAGGCGAGGCCCCAACACCCAGCTCTCCAGATAGTCTGTGCTTGCAGTAATCCAGCAGCCTGCAATGCACTGTCATCCGCAGCAAATGTATTCCACAGAAAAGATGATGAACCCAGCTTTAACCAGAATGACCAAGCTGCCAGTCTTATAAAATTCCACAGAAAGAATATTCCAATTGATCCTGCTCCCAGAATTATTCCATACAGAGAGTGTTCGAATTGACCCAGCTTTCCCAACATGCTGGGACAGAATGATCCTCACATCAGAATTTCCCTCCGAGATTAGCATTGCCTGGCAGAAGCAATCTGCCTCCTTGCATGATTGGCTAAAACAGGTGGCTGTGATTGGTCAGAATAATGGGCAGTGATTGGCCACCAGTTCATGTTCAAGTAACTCTGATTGTCCCACTTTATGAATAAATAGGGCCAGAATCCTCTTCAGAACCCAATGTATTTCAACATTTGGCACAGTTTGTTACACCATGGATATATTTGTTGATTGCGAAACTAGAGGTCAGAACACAGTGCATTAGCATTTTTAACGTTTTCCACCTTTGTATTGTATAGGTTTCAACAGCTAGCGAGCAAAATTGTGGATGCGCCGCCCTGATTTCAGATGCGTGGAAAGCGGAGAGAAATAGATCAGCCGTTATACACCCGGAGCTAAGCATCAGTCCAATACGCGTTAGACTTAATTGAGATGTCCAAAGACGAAATTTGTTACTCTCTTTGTAGCTTCGTTATGGAGGCTAAGAAGGAAAAGGGATAGGACTACCCAGCCGAAACACTGTACTAGCTCATCATTTCCTTGCAGATGTGTCTGAAAATGAAGGGTAGAAGTATGAAACTCCCTAATGAGGAAATTTTTCATACACTCTGGACTCCCGCTTGATTGAGTTGTCAGGAGGGCACCACAAAAGCAGACAGAAGTCATTACTGACGACGAGGCAGTTGAGCTATGGTCTGGAGAAAACCTTGGCACTGACACACCTGAAAAACTGGTGGACACTATGCTGTATATAATTGGTCTGCACTTTGCCCTCCGACCAGTAAAGTGCACCCCGCTTTATTAACTCCCTACTCTCCACACCGACAATCATGGGAACAGGCTGCTAAGATATGAAGATGTTTCGAAAAACCGCCAAGGATGTCAACGGCACGCGAGAGTAAAACCAAAGGTTGTGGATGCATATGAACGAAAAAAAATAACCCTTTCCCGATGTATTGTCACAATTTGTGAGACCTATACCAAACATCGACCGACGTCTGACAAGTGCTCGCCTGCATTTTACCTCCGGCCACTAGCAAATCCTATTAATGAGGTATGGTACTCCTGGCAATCGAGCGGACAGCATGAGTTGGCGAAGATACATGTATACAGCCTCTCTTAAAATTTTGCATGAATTCAAATGCCAGTAAATATGTGAACAGGGTATGGTTGAGGTCTTATTTTGAAAATATTTTGTCGTACGTTTAGCATCACCCTTATATTTTTCATCAAAAACTTGATTAGAGCCGTTTCCACACACTTTTTAATAGTGGATTAACTTTCCTTTTTTACTTTTTGTGATGTATTTTTTAATGTCCCAGGCTGTATTAAAAATTGTGTAAGGAGGCTGGCTTTAAAGGCTTTAAACTGCAATGATTTAATGTATCACCCTCAGTACCATTAATGAACCCCTGGTGAACACTCGCACAAAGAAGTTGGGTGCATTGGGATCGGTATGCATTTCACAACAGAGGAGGGATACTGCTGCTGCTTCCTGGCCTGTATTGTCAAACAAAGTAGCAAGTTAATTTAAATGTGGGCAAAGAAATCCATGGCCCTGGGAAGTGAATTGGTTCAGAAAAATAACTAGTTACTGAATATGCATGAAGTACTACAAGCATTTGCTAATCTAGTAGCCCGAGTGTTCAGGGGAATTCTGACAAACCTCTTAAAAAGAATGTACAGTTTAAGGTTCATTCTTATGAATAATCTACACTTTCATGATAGAGTGTCGTTACAAGAGTGGTTTAATGTAAATAATAACTGTAGATTCGTAACGAGTCTACAGTTTGCTGTATATTCGTTACGAATATTACGGAAGGGTATAAGGGCCACTTGCAAAGAAATTGTTTTCGAGATACTCTCTCGCCGCAGCGACTTACTATTTCACCGCGGCGATTTACTATCTCGCCGCGGCGAGTTATAGCTAAAACTAGCTCAACTCGCTGCATATTAATTAAGACTCCGTGTGAATACCAGACCCAATGACTCTGACTACTTCTCTAATCAAAATAATGTCCTGTGTCTCCCGATGTCCACGTAACCAACACTCCTCCAGATTTCTGGGAATAGTCGAACTATTCCGAACTTATCCTGTCCATATTAAATTCAGTTTAACGTCAACACTTATCTTTAATGATCAATTTTCAAAGAACGGAAATTTATACAAGGCCATAATTTTTCAAGATTGGAACGAATTTTTAAAGTCCAAACTTTTTCCAGATTGAAATAAAACATTTTGAACATATTTTGGAAATGGGAACAGTTTTTCAGCGTAAATTTGCTTAAAACACATTAGATTGAAAACTAAAATGCGTTTTTTTGCCCTAATTTTACTTTGTAGTGGATGGTGTACTCCGACCGCTATACCATGGAAAGCTCACAAACCGAACATTAACGATACCGCCCGAATGCTCTTTTATCTTCTCCCTTTACTCATTTGGCTACCATTCTATTTTAATCTTTGTAACTTTTTTTATTACAATTTTGAGGAGCATTAAAGAAAAGGTGTTGACATTAAACTGAATTTAATATGGACTGGATAAGTTCGGAAAAGTTCGACTATTCCCGGAAATCTGGAAGACTGTTGGTCACGGGGACGTTGGGTGATACAGGACCCTTGATTAGAAGTCTTAGAGTACTCGGAATCATTGGGTCCTATATCCAGACTGGGTCTTAGTGTGCAGCGAGTTGAGCTAGTTTTGGCTAACTCGCCCGGCGCGAGATGGTATTTCGCCACGGTGAGCAGTATCTCGAAAAAAAAATTGGCAAGTGGCCCTTACACGCCTCTGTATGCCCTGCCTGGCGCGCTAGACCCAGATTTGTCACATTGCTTGAGGAGACTTGACCGGATGGATATGTATATGTCTAAACAGTCGCACATAGTGTTCCACCGGACGTCTTGAGGCATGACCGGTCTCTTGCCTCTTTCCTTCTTCAACTTTGCTTAGGCAAAGTTGTTATTCCTACAGTACTTCACCACATTCCTTCACTATTTGGTACTTCCAAGGCATGCACAAGCAGGTTTAAGATGTGTACAGAACACCCATTGCATATGTCACCACATTTGCGCTCTCATTCATTTTTCTCCTCATTGCATTCACATTTGATAATTTATATCCGTAACAATACTGCCAGCTTTGCAGTTAAACTGCTTTTCAGCCTTCTGTATTGAAGCTTCGGCGATCCCTGTGAGATATTCGAACAGTGTGAGATTGGTATCTGCAGTATCCACCAAGTACACTTCACCATGGTCAGTGGTCACAGTACAGCAGATAATGGGGTCATTGTGAACATTGGACCATCCATCTCATCCAAGGCACAGAGTCTTTCCGTTTAATCTGTCTTCAAAATTTTCCATTTCCGTGTTTTGTACATTTGTTGCAAATAAATTCTGGGTGTTCCACCAAGTGAAATAAAAATTGATGCAAATATCCTCCGGGCAACTTGTTCCTCGAGCAATTCCTTTTTGCTTGGTGATGTATTTATTACTAAGTGGTCAAGACATTTTTCTTGTAACTTGATGCTGGTCGTTTGGTGGTAAATTTACTAGATGTAGTTGCTGCACTTGCACCCAGTGCAAAATATGCAGATGCTTCTGAAGGACCAGCTCCAGAGGTTTCGGCTTTGTCGGTAATTGATTCTGAAAGAAGATTAAAAAAGCACAGCTCCGGCGTTCGCTGAGTGCTTGATAAACACAATGGAACACAGCAGTTCACATGGACCATTTCGGACGATAATCGGTATTTTTCCTTTTTGTAAAATCGATACACACGCCATATAGTATACGTTACACACAACGGATCACGTCGACGCGTTCCTGCAACATCCCCACCTTTCACCCACAATGCACCGTGGTAAATACTGCATTACATCATTATGTTGTAGGTCTATAGCACAAAGGTGAATTATGCGTTTTATCAACTGAATTTAATGTGTACAATGTACAAGTTCAAACTCTTTTTTCTTTCATTGTGTTAATATTTCCATTCGAAGAATTTATTTCCTTGAATGTTATTTATTATTAATTATTTCTTTCCTTTACATATTTCCACTATTTATCCCTGCTGGCCATAACTGGGTTTACTCATAACAACTACCACCTGTCCTTCTTTTGCCGCTTGGAGGTGCACTTCAACTTGGGGCGCATACATAACTGTGTAAAAATAAAAAAAACTGCAATTAACCTCACATTTTTCAAATGAATATATACAAAAATAAAATACATGTATGAATTATACTTGATGGCATCAGTGACACACCATTACGAGTTGAAATTTCGCCAAATAGAAAAAAAAAACAAAAAAGATGTACACGTTCTGTAAAGGATATATTGTCCCTTACCCCTAACCCTCCTCAATCCTCCAACAGGTGAAGGATCCAGGAGGGTTAGGGTTACTCACGAAGGGGAAGTATATGTAGGCCTACAGCCACGCTGGGATTTAGCACGGGGAGGGTAGCAAGTAGCAATTAGCACGTAGATGTTACAGTGCCTACCTACAGCCTGGCCCGGCAACTGTAGGTTTAAGTGTAAATTCCATTTTTGGAAATAAATGAGAAAATACTGATAAGAATGGATAAGAACCACCAGATAGCGATAAACTGACATTGTGTCCCATGGTAAAGACAATGGGCCTAAATACACAACATGACGAGCGCAACTGGGGCCTGCGTGGCACCAACTACACACCGACTAGTGACGTACACTTTATTGGTACATGTCCAGTGTGTCAATCTACAGTAAACTCTACACGCGTGAATTTCATTTTGGTCTTGCACTTCGATACAACCCACCTACGACCACAAATGGATAAACTAGCGAATTTTGGCATATGATAATGAGTTATGACAACGGAAAAAATACCTGATTAATCTCTTCCCTGGAGTCTAAAGGGATAAATGAAAAAATCCACGAGAAAACTTGACAGCTCGCCTAGCTCTGCACAGCCAAAGAATTGGAAGCGGTCGAGACCATGCTGTGTTTTATCGATACCCACTAACATTTCAGTTAGGCGTACTCGATTCCAAAGGTCGCACGGCGGCATGGAAAGTACGCAACGAATACTGCTTGAAAGGAATACAGCCCCCCAGTATTAGCCTGGCGCGGAGCAGAGCAAGGCGATTGGCTGATCCTGGCATGATTCATGCATTCATCTTAAAGTTAGAGCAGTGCTAACAGTGTGAACCCCGTGTACATGTTTAATGAAAGGGCAGTAACCATCAGAAGTCCACCGAAAATGTGTAATCATAAAATCCTGCCTCCCTAAGTTAAAAAAACTGCATGATAGCAAAATTGCCAGTCTCGAAGATACTTTGAGATTTTATTTAATATGTTTATTTTTATTTACTGACATTTATTTATTTATATGAAGGTGCAATCATAGAAACCAAGAAGGATAATTTACCTTGTGTATGCTGTTCATCCGGCACAACATCAAAGTTCCACTTGTCGTAATGCGCTTTCATTTGCGTTACAAGCACCATTAACTCATAGCCATACTTTTTACATTTGGCTCGGCATCCTGTTGCTATTTTGGTAGGCAACTTTTCGGAATGGTACCATATGGGATCAAGTTTGCGTCCTTACATGATGGTTTATTCTGGCTTTCCTTCTTAGAATTTGCAAAGCTTTCCTGATTATGATGTACATGGAAAAATGGAATACTCAAGTTGGGGAAGCTCCTTGAGTGAAATTTGCCAGACACCCCCTTCCTGTGACATTTACTGGGAAATTTACTGAAATCCATCACCGTTTTGATTGTACAGAAGTTCTTTGTGAAGTGCTAAAGGCTGTATATATATGATATATACATAGACTTGTCTATGACAATGTCCATTACCATGAAATGTTACAAAAATTATGTGACTGATTTAAAGAGCAAACATTTGGGGTTCATGGTAGAATAAAAAAGTGTTTAAAATTATTCTTAACCATCATCTTTACTTTGAACGCACTCTAAGTACACTCTAAAATCATATAAAGCTGACCAAATAAAAAAAATCTGATTTCAATTTTTTGAAATCTGATTTCAATAAAAAAAACTCTGTTTTTTTCAGATAAAACAAATCAAATACCCTTTTTACAAGTCTGCACGAGATATATGCACGGAACATGTTTAGGTTTACGTACCTTTGTTTAGGCCTATGTGTTGTGAAAAAAAATAGCGAAAACACTCAATTTTTGCACTCTTAGCACTCTTTTAGGTGTCAGCAAGGGAAGACAACCATGGTCAAGGTCAATGTAAATGATGTAATGCTGATAACTTTCGGTATAATACTATTTCCATGCATTAATGAAAACAGTTAGAATTTGCAACCACATGGCTTACCTTGATGATGATTACACACATAATGACAACGATGACCATAATGCATATGCTAACGGCAAGATCTGCATTGTCTGTGGCAACTGCACTGTTCAACTTCGTTAAGATCACCTGAGACAGAAACAGGTAAATTGGGAATTTTTAGGGACGTTCCGGAAATTACAGCATTTTGTTTAACCTAATCCTACCCCTTAAATATGTTTAATATTGTTGTATTCAACATGATTAAGGTTATTTAATTCTTTCTTTTACAAAGCAGTAAAGCATACTTTACAACGAAATGTTTTATTCTCACGCTTAAAACGCCGAGCCGATGTTTTATAATTAAATTTTGCGCTTAAACACTTCAACCAGTTTAGCCACGCCGAAGTGACCGAGGAAGGCGGTCTTCGTTGCTGAAATGTTACATATAAAAATTCCGCAAGTTTGTTTGGTTTTGTGGATTTGTCCGTCTCTTTTGCACGTCTTTCCTATTGCTGCCCGCTGGGGTGTGGAAGAAAAATGCGGTCAGAACGATTTCTACGGTAAATCCTAACCCATTCGCCACCAAAACCCCTAAGGTTTAACTCATCCGTTATCCCTGCAAACATTAACAACCTCAGGTTTGATAACTCATCAGTTATCCCTACAAACATTACCAACCTCAGGTTTGATAACTCAGTTATCCCTACAAACATCACCTACCTAAGGTTTAACTCATCAGTTATCCCTACAAACATTAACTAACTCAGGTTTAACTCATCAGTTATCTATACAAATATTAGCTACCGTGCCCTGGACTGACGTATCACCCCCACGGAACACTTTTTGTACCGTCATAACGTTAGGATTTGGAGGAAAGGGCCGATGAATATTTTGTCGCTCCTGAAAATATTGCTTGCGTGAGCTTGAGCGGCCCAACGGCTCCTTTGCGTCGTGCCGTTGGGTCGCACCGTCACCTTCTCGCCATTACGTTGGTACACACACGACGAGTCGCGTCGTGCCTCGCGTCGTGCCGCCGGCCGTCGCGTCGTGTTGTCGTAGGTCCTTTCCGTGTTGGATTTTTCCGGCTAAACGTCGCCCCGTCCGTCGCCCGTCGCGTCGTACGTCGTGTCGTGCATCGTGTCGCCTATTACGTCGCCTGAAGCACGACGCCACGCACGACGCGACGCACGACGCGTCGTGTGCTGTCGCCCTTTGCTTCTTGGCGTGTATAGAGGGAGCCTTTACTGTTTTCTTTCATTTCTGCCCCCCGTGCTTGCATAGTAGGGTACAGTCCACTAATTCAAAACCCAGTGTAAAATCGACACTGTTCAGGGCCCAATGACATGCATACCAACATCCTTGAGATTGCTGAAACACAAATAAATTTATTGTCTGGTCCCTTATCTTTCGATTTCTTTTCAATTTTTTGTTGGTTAACCAAATTATATTTTTAATTATTCCCACAGAACAAAATCACCAATTATATTTTTAATTATTCCCATTAAAAAAATAACCCCGAAAGCGATTTTTCCGAAGTCCGAATGCAGCCGTTTTTCAAGTGGCAACCCTCAACCTTCTTGGGCACTTAGGACCATTTTTCAGTTGTAGTTTTTAGCCATTCTGCTCTCATAAGATAGCTGAAAGACCCAGGCAGTTGATCCTGGCAACGATTTACACAATCTCACCGTTTGGGGGGGGGCAAACAATCTCCCTTTTTCAGAAAATTTCTAAGCCGCTACTTTTAATGCTAATGACTCACTTGAATAGTGGACTGCATGCACCCAGTATATGGTATCATCGCTCTTTGTACGCTGCCGCCATGGGCATGCGGAGCCTCGAACTGACAGCTTTTGAAATATTGTGCAATCGTATCGTATAGATGGTTGAGGAACTAACGTAAACGCAGCATGCCCAAAATTACTAAGCAAAATAAAGCTGCCAGATCGAGGCTCTGCATGCCTATGGCGGCAGCGTACAAAGAGCGAATAGGTATAAAACAGATCTTGTTTTTGTTGGTTTTTTTTCATGCATGCTTTCTAACTTTGTGTTTTCATTAAGAGGGAGTGTTGAAGAAAAGTTTTTTAATCAAAATGTCATTAGAAAGAGCGTCACGACCAACTATCAGCCTTGTCTCCAGGAAATAAATAACATCAGCCACAACTTTATCTTAGCTTTTCCTGCTCTAATTTTGATCTTTCTAATAATTATGTAATAGAATGGATTTTGTGTCCCCATGATTTGAAATCCTAACTCCCCCAGAATTTGGTCATACAATTTCTCAAAAATGTGTGGGTTGCTTGGCAGCGCGTGTAGGCAGTTGGTAGCAGAACTTGAACCAACCACAGGAGTCGAGCTGATAACTTCCCTAGCCAGTGACCTGTCACTTCACTTGGCTACTGGACTGAACAGAGACTGTTCTGTTGTCTCTCTGTGATTTCTCCTTCCATTGGGCTTGCCATTCTTGCAAATTCGTCCCTGTCCTGCTCTTGGCAAAGACATCACCAGAGTTAGCCTATTGAGCTACACATGTATACTTTGCTGGACAATGGGTGGCCTGGACCAGCCTCTGCATTAATCAATTCCGTTCCATTTATACACACACGTATGGTGTACTATTTACGACACACATTTCTCTCTCTCTAGCCTCCCTCAAGGCGACGCAACTACACGACGCGACGGCACGATGATTCGTTGCGTCGTGCCGTCGGGTCACCGTCAACATCTTGCCATTACTTTTGTAATTAAGTGGAAGGTCACTGGCTGGGGAAGTTATCACCGCCTTCTCAAGGACTCTTGTGGCTGGTTGCAAGTTCTGCTACCAACTGCCCACACGCACTGCCAAGCAACCCACACAAATTGTATGACCTATTTCTGGGGGAGATAGGATTTCAAAAAGTAGGGGAACAAAATCAATTCTATTACATAATTATTAGGTAGATCAAAATTAGAGCAGGAAAAGATAAAACAACGTTTATGGTGGTCCAAGTTATTTATTTCCTGGAGACAAGGCTGATAGTTGGTCGTGACGCTCTTTCTAATTACATTTTATAAAAAAAAAACAAACATTTTCTTCAACAACTCACTCTTTATGAAAACACAAAGATAGAAAGTAACCATGAAAAGGAACAATAACAGAAACAAGACCTGCTACCTATTCGCTCTTTGTACGCTACCATAGGCATGCAGAGCCTCGATCTGGCAGCTTTTCCCGTGTATGTTGCTAAGTAAGTCTGGGCATGATGCTGCGATTGGACAATATTTTAAAAGCTGTCAGTTCAAAAGGTCTGCATGCCCATGGCGGCAGCGTACAAAGAGCGATGATACCATATACTGGAAGCATGCAGTAATGGCAAGAAGGCAACGTTACGACCTGACGGCACGACGCAAGGGAGCCGTCGTGCCGTCGCGTCGTGTAGTTGTGTCGCCTGGAGGGAGGTTAGAGAGAGAAATATGTTCGTCGTAAATAGTTCACCATAATTTTCAATATGTACACCAGCCGTTTGTTCTATGGAGATTCTAGAAAAGGATTCTCATTTCAATTCTTGACCCAGCTATTTGAGCCCTGCATCCGAACACGTTTATAATATGCACACGCTGCGCTGTGATGTCCTCAAATTAACACCCATAAATTCCGTTCATAACGATTTAACGAAGGCCTCACCTTCAGACTGTAGTTGTTTAAAGGAAACCCTTCCCTCCAATATGCCCTTTTTCGTTATACAAAAGGAGTGTGGTGTCCCATTCAAATTTTGCCCATTGCTTTTGGTTACACGTACAGTCAAAAATTCCTCACGTTCAAAGTTCACAGTGCGTGGAGATGCAGCACGCACAGCCGGCTGCGCACACAAATGCATATGCGGAAAACGCGTCGACAGGTTGGCACAGCACGGTCAGAAAGGAATTGCAGGTAAACAAAATATCTTTCCCGAAGACAATTTACATCTCAAAAATTTATTTTTCTTGTACAAGTGAAAGTCCCATATAAAAAATATGTCATACGGATTTAAAAACTCCGAATCAAAGTTGGAATTAATAAATTATTGCCAGCTGTTCGTGGATCGTGGTCCATCTTTATACAGCTAAGAAACAAAGGATGTGTACGCTATTGCTGCACAATACTGAATGAGAATGCTTGTCGCACAATACCCTTCTGTCCACCCCCCCCCATGCCGGAGTAAATTCGTTGTGCGTACTACAGTGTGCTCCGCGTCAAACGCACATATACTTGCGCTCCTCATGGCGCGCCTATGCAGTGAGTACCCAAAAAAATGGCCCACTTTTGTGCCGCTCAGAGCGGATAAGGTTACAAATCTACCACAGATGGGAACTTTATCGACGGTATTGAAAAGAAATAATTGGCTGGGTAATAAAGAGTGACGAATTCTGGGCTTTACTTTATATTATGAGAGAGCAGATCCTACATATGCAAATTTTTTTGGGGGGTATGTTTTCATTTTTTTAAATAAAATATAACAGAAATTAATCCGAAACAATGAATGGATGTCATAAAAACAAGAAAAAGTCAACATCAAAGAGCGAATAGCATGTACTTTGCAAGAACGGTGGACGGAAATGAAAAAAAAACAGTAAATGCGCCCTCTATAAACATCATGAAGCAAAGGGCGACAGCACGAGACGCGACATAATAGGCGGCGCGATGCACGACGGCACGACGCGACGGACAACGGAAGGGGCGACGTTTAGGCAGAAAAATGCCACAAGGAAAGGACGTAAGACGGCACGACGCGACGTGCGACGATGTACAAATGTAATTGCAAAAAGGCGACGGTACGACCCAACTGCACTACGCAAGGGAGCCGTCGTGCCGTCGCGTCGTGTAGTTGCGTCGCCTGGAAGGAGGCTATAGAGAGCTAGCGAGCGAGACAGAAACGTGTGAGTAAATGATACACCATACATACCTGCATACATTGCAAAATCAAAGCAAAGAGCGACCTCAGGCGGCCTATTAAAGAAATATGCAAATCAGCTGAACCAGGACGAACGTCTTGGTGCAACTAGCCGCGGGAACTGTATTGGGCGGTGCTCACTATGCTAGTGACAAGAGCCGATGTTTTAAATAAGTTTTTGGATTGGTTCATTGCTACATAGTAAATGCATGATTAAAAGTCGGTCGTGCAGTGAAAGGTTAACTGAACGCACACATTTTATTATTTATTTTTATTATTTTTGTTATATTTATTTTGCCATCTGACCAGAGTAATTGGAGATTGAGTTCGCCTTGGCTTTGCTTTGTTTTACTGATGGTGATTGATTTTTCCCCAACAATTTAAATTAGTTGACAAACGCTATCTGGCTTCATCGGTTGCAATACAGACTTTGCTGATGACCTGCAGTTTTGTAAGGACAAATTAAATGCCAATTATCACAACTTAGCTGTTTCACATGGAGTTGTCCGTAACGGCATCGAGCCTACTGGTGTGCTTCACGGTACTGCAGAGTACATGTAGATGGACGTCTTGTGCCAAACAAGCAGCTACAATGCCCTTAGCAGCCAACGAGTCGGCTTGATCCTGTATCAAAGCCGTCGGAGGAGAAATGACTAACGCTATGGGCTTTGTATCTGATCCGAGGAGCTGCGAACAGAAATAACAGATATTCCGTAGGCACAGCCGGTTGGCAAATTCACGAAAGCGTCGCGACCCTACAGAAAGTATTTTACTGAAGCCTTACAGCTGCTCGGCACGAAAATAACCCAACATTAATTTATCTGCAGCAGAATTCAAGCAACAAGACAACTCGTTGTGCTACAGTCGTCTCGTTACATGGTTATCATGCACGCCAGCTCACGTTGATGCATCATGCATGTGTATACTTAACTGAGATTGGTCACTATGCAGTCATCGCGCGCCTGCATCTATTCATGCATTCTATTTGCATACGAGGTCGTGCGCTAGAAATCTAGCGAAAAAAGTAAAGAAAAACATAAGCTTTCTGGGACGGCTGCACCAACTGAGGCGTTCGTCCTGGTTCAGCTGATTTGCACATATCTTAGGCCGCGTGAGGTCGTTCTTCGTCTTGATTTTGCAATGTATGCAGGTATGTACACGTACGCACTAGGTGCGAATGAGGAACGCCTTGACCAAGCACACACGCTGGCATGACAGGCTTACAACGATTTTTCTCTCGCTAGCGCTTCGTATCATTCATTTTG
Organism: Acanthaster planci; assembly: GCF_054643075.1. Lineage (NCBI taxonomy): Eukaryota > Metazoa > Echinodermata > Asteroidea > Valvatida > Acanthasteridae > Acanthaster > Acanthaster planci. Next base: position 5,669,691 of record NC_141792.1, on the reverse strand, counting down.
TCCATTTCTCCTTATTGCTAGCATATGCAGCCCCAATCGTTAACAAAATAGCTGACCATTTAAATTTTTGGTGGAATGACGTTGCACAGCGTTTCCTCCGCGACTGTCTGCGTCTTGGCGTCTTGCAGACCGTCTGCGTTACAAACGACCATATGGAAACCCTACTCCATGGGCTGAGTGCGCGTTCCTTCACTAGCCCAGCACCCAATTTCACAAAACCCGTCTTAAGTGTAGAATACGAAAATGATGCTCATTTCCCATTCAAGATGAATATACATGAACGTAAATTCAGTCGCGTGCGTATTTCAAAAGCTGCGCCAACGTATTCTCTTGCCCGTCACACGCGTCCATAGTAAACACGCTGAGGAAAGTCTTAATTTGAATATCTCAAATAGGGTGCGTTCGATTAGCTTACACGTGTAAGTCAAACTTACACGAAAGCGTTCGTTTAGCCATCACGTGATCCTTGTGCCTGCCCTGGTGTCAGGCACTACTACCTCGGCTGGCGAGCGGGTCTCTGGAGGCTGCCCGAGTGTAATGACGTCACGCATGGACTGTTCGTGCATGGACGTACATGATGGTACGTGGCGGGGAGTTGACCTTTTTCCAAAGAATGTCTTGACGAGTACACTGCAGCGTTCGATTACCCTCATTTCGAAGCTTCCCTTGGGTGTAACACTGGTGTACTCAGGGAAGCTAATCGAACGCACCCATAGTAGGATATTTAAATTTTCCACCCTGAGCTGAAGTGCACCCCCAATTGGCGAAAAGAAAGACAGATGGTTACAAGCTGGTTCTTGCACGCGTTGTGCAGAATTAGAATCAAAAAGATAGGAACATATTTTCCGAGAAAGTAAAGCTTTTTAGATTTTTTTTATTGTAATGATTTTAAAGCAGACCGTACTTTGAATTTTTGAAATCATTTTCCAAAACCTAATATATCTTTTTTGGATGAAATTTTACAGACCTAACATGTTTTTAAGATTCGAATGAATTTTTTGACCCAACATGTTTTTAAAATTCGAATACAATTTCGTAGACCTGACATGTTTTTAAGATAAGAATAAATTTTTTTGGACATTATGTTTTCAAGAATTGAGTAAATTTTTTCAGACCTAACATGTTTTCGAAATCCGAATGAAATTTGACAGACCTAACGTTTTCCAGATTCGAATGCATTTTCCCGACAATAAACAGCCGGAGGTATCGAGTTCTGCACCCGCATTTCATCCGAATTCAGAAAGACTCCGAATTTTGAGAGCATCCGACTAAAAATGCATCCAAATTGAGAAAGCATCCGAATTGAGAAATCATCCGATCTTTTTGACGGTGTTCGGCCCGATCGTACCCGAAGTTCTGAATCTTTTTCGACCTTTCGACTGTGTTCGGTATGCGCGTGCGCAGTCAAACTACAGAATAATTCCTGCTCCCTTAATCAGGCGGGAAGTCAGTGCTATAAGCCCCAAATTTCGAATTAAGTCAAGCGACTACATACATACATTGACGGCACGGATGTTTTGCTGGTCTGGACGACCGTGAGTGCGAGCCGCAGCGCACCCCAGGCACGCTCACTTAGTTTGTGCGCATGCGTACAAAATCCCCTGTAGCCAGAAGCCTGTAAAATGGCCCTTGACTCGGATAGGTGGACCCCACAGTAATCGATCAACATCAAGCTCAGAAAAAGTTAGTTGCCCCCTATTTTCACACTAATTAGTATTTCAACACTCAAAGCCCCTTTTGATAACTTGCACACGATAAAAATCCTTTTCTTGTCAAATTTTTGCCCGTCTTTCTTACGTACCTCCAAAGTAAGAATTTGGAAGTAAAGCCAACATTTTTAGAGGGGATTTTTTCAGTTTTGCCAAGTTTTCCCAGACAATTTACAATTCTCTACTTGTGAATAATGAGGAATATCATGCACGCTCTAATGGGCAAGTATCATGCAAGAAGGATACCCGTACAGATGATAACGGGAAGTTTTTGTTTGTGCCTGATAATCGGGCAATTTGACGTGATTGTACGCATTCGTGCAATGCAGTAGGCCAACTCGTTAACAAACGCACTCGTATCCAGATCTGCGTAGGTACGTGCATACACCATGCCTAAAATTAGGACATCTCACTTTTGACCGCTGACAAACTCGTGTGGAAATTTGAATCCGCATGAAAAACGAAATACATTTCAAACAAATGGCTCTTGATCTTGACAAAAAATTTACTGATAGATACAAAACAAATATCAGTCTTCCAGACAGTATCACCAGTGATCTGAGAGGAATTCGACAAAAGAGTGCAGATTGGACACAAAGCTGTGTAAAAATACAATAATTTTTCATCATTATACTTTGTTGAAAACATTGACATTTTCCACAATTTTCCACAATTTTTCTGCACTAGATGCTATTACATATCACCATTTGATAGACTTTTGGCAATTTATTCACACACGAGGTCTTCAAGGGAAACCTTTGTGACAATACAATCCCCCACACGGTCTGGTAGAATAATTTTTCAGGCTGACGACCATTATGTCACTGTTGCGCATGTGCAAATACACAACTAAATAGGTGCATATATGGGGACCAAACATACATGCAGGGACGTCGTATGAAATTTAGTGCTTATAGCATGCGCATGCGCATACCGAACACAGCCGAATCGTCGAAAAAGATTCGGAACTTCGGGTACCATCGGGCCGAACACCGTCAAAAAGATCGGAAGCTGTCTCAATTCTGGTGCTTTCTCAATTCAGATGCTTTTTCAATATAAGGATGCTTTTTAAAGTCGGATGCTTTCGAAATTCGAATGCTTTTTCAATATTCGGATGCTTTTTAAAGTCAGATGCTTTCTGAATTCGGATGAAATATGGGTACTGAACTCGAAACCCTCGGCTGTTTATTGTCGGGGAAAATGCATTTGAATCTGGAAAACAATAGGTCCGTCAAATTTCATTCGGATTTCGAAAATATGTTGGGTCTGAAAAATTTCATTCCAATCTTAAAAAATGGTACGTCTGAAAAAATTTAATAGAATCTTAAAAACATATTAGGTCCAAAAAATCCGTTGACCCGACAGCACTACGCAAGGGAGTTGTCGTGCCGTCGCGTTGTCTTGTTGCATCGCCTGCAAGGAGGCAAGATATATAGAGAGAGAAATGTTTGTCGTAAATAGTACACGATAGTTGCATGGGGAATTCATCGCTCTTTTTCCAACGCCCGAATAGGCCTGCGCTGGGAAGGGCTGATGGCCACCCGAAGTCACAGATAACGACGCGCTGAGCATTGTGGGTGAATTTCTGCCATGCGCTTCAGCTTGCTCAATGTGGCTGTTTTCAATTCGATGATGTTTTCTCCACTTTTCAGGTCAGATACTCCAACAACTCCCTCTGAAACTTTTTTGTGTGAATGACCAGAAGGTTTTGCTTTTCCAAAAGATCATACTTGCTGAACGTGCTTCCAGTTGAAATCTGGTAATTTTCCTTATGTTGCTGCGTTGTAGATCCTGAAAGATGGTTTTTCAGTCTAAGCCAGTTGCTTATTCCCCCATTATTGAGGGAATTATTAGCAGTTTTACTGGAGGTGCATATCCATGATAATTCCCAGTGAGTTTCCTTTATAATTTGCTAACTATGCCTGGTTTTAGATGTAAACAACATTGAATCGGTACCCAGAATTATGAGTAAATTGTCATTCCTAATCTCACGGGGGCAACCACGTTGGCTTTTACTCTGCTTGTATTCATAAAATGTATGTACCCGTGTACTGTGGGTTTTTCATTGTATTATTGTGAGAATGTTTGGATGCAAAGTTTGGTGCCAGAAACTTTGGTGCCAGAAACTGTATATTTTTTGTGCACAAGGAGGTGAATTTTGCTATAACACGCTGTTATATTCATGCCTCGGTCTACTTACATGTAGTTTGAAAAACACCTTGACCTTAAATCACATGTGTCCTTTACCTTTGTACAAATATTTGTACAATTACAATTACAACTCCAATTAATTTTCTGACTGCTAATTGGTAATTTACTCTCTACGATACACTATGCCTATGATATACTCAACTTTAGCAGCCTAGCCTTATATCATTGAAAACATCGGTTCTGTGAGTTTTCCGCATGTAGGCCTACATGATAAAGGTGTAGCGCCATAAAGTCCCTAGTGCACATGGACCTTTAATCTGTATGGACCACCTAAGCATTGTAAATTACTCTCCGGAAAAGCAAATATGTTGCAAATTTGCAACTCTGGGTCACTGTGTCGGGAAGGTTGGGTCATCGCAGGCTAGTAGCAGCCTAGGCTTTCTTAAATATTATTATTTAAGCAGGAAGAGTTCCATATAGGCCCAGCCTACCCCCCAGAAGTAGTAGGTAAAAGAGAGTTAGGGACCAACCACCCTGTTTGCACGAGTTCAAGACCAACCACCCCGTTTCCACGCTTCATCAACTCAACCCTCCTGTGCCGCTTTCACCCGCGGGGGACTTTCCACAAACACATCGATCTTTGACTCCGTGGGGATTTTCCACAAACAATTCGTGTGTCCCAAACACCCCGGTTATTTGAAAATTCAGTTATACCCGAAGCTTTGAGGGAAATGAAAAAGATTTACAACCACCTTAAGTAAATTGTATTAATTAAATAGCCATGAAAACAGAGATAATAAACCAAACACCAAACGTCGATTGTCGTCTTTGCAAAAACACAGTCGGGCCTCTCAACGTGATAGATGCTTGCGATTCCACTAATTGTTTAAATTCTACTGGTATTGACTGATGCACTGATTGCGCTGAATCTGACGAAAGCGGCTACGGTTGTTAAAAGAAGATGAGACTAACAACACCAACCAATCCCGAACCAGAATCTGACTTGGACAAAAAAGCAGAAAAACTCGGTTTATTTATTATACACGATGAAGAAGTAAGAGTGGAAATAAACGACTTCCCACCGGCACCACCTATATCACCAGACTATTTAAATCTTGTAATGGAAATAGAGCGTAATGCAACCCTGGGAGGCATTTCGAATTTATAACCACGCGGTTCCGGGAGCGGACTATTCCGTTGAGTCCGTTTCATTTTTCAGGGTTGCAGAGCCCCAAGTCCGTCCTAAAGGTATATTAATGCTTCAATGGTTGTCCCCTAGCCCCTACAGATCTTACAAACCACCGAAAACCACAAAAAGTACATCACAGTACCGTGGGGGGCCGTTTTCCCAGGCTATCCCGATTTGAAGGGGGGCCTTCGCCACGCGCCAGCCAAGCCATACCACCACCACAACACCCCCCCAACAAAAATAACACTTCAAAGGACAGCCGAAAGAGGCATCTGACAAGTTCCAGACAGCTGTCACCGATAAAGAACATTCCACTGCCTGCCCCAGGCACCGTGTTGTCAACAACCCATTAGATTGTACACAAGGGACCACTTAGCACACAGTCCTATGGGAATAGGCTGTAGGCTGGCTCAAGGCCGGCTGGAGTTTTTTGCATTTTTTCTGGCTAGGGGAGGCCCTGGCTGTAAAATGACTAAACCAGGTTTTTCAGCATGTACAGCGGTAGGATATGATAAGAAGTCGTGGAATTTGGACTAAAAAAATTCTATGTTAATTAGCTCCAATGGACTCGCCAAAAGGGGCTGTTTCCTCTACCGATGGTTTTAATAGACGAAGCAACCTAAGCAAAAAATGAAAATAAATATAATTACTATATCTTGAATTAAACCACGTCAACCCAAGTATATATCGTAACTGAGGACCAGGAGCGCTTCAATGCCCACAACACGATCCTAATGTTGTATACAGTCCTTTTGACGCAAGTAAATTAACCATTTCGAGCCCCGTGAAGGCAGTAATGCAACTCTATGCTGTTTGCCCATTTATTATACTCACGACGGCCAAGAAAAGAGCCTACTAATTATGATGACAGACACGCCTTGTTACGGCACAAATCACCTGTATAAGTGCAGCACACGAGTTAAACTGACGATAATATTGTTGGTCGCACAATCTGTTATCAACTACTAAACAAATGATGCGTATACTGGACGACATAAATTTAGTGACGTACAAGTACATCGAAACACTGGCCGGGACCAATAGTATCATACCATCTTGCACAATAAACGCTTACAAAGTCAGTCGCTATATCGACGATTTGAACAGAATAGAATACGTCCTACACCGACAAACATCACATGTACGTTAAAATTGATTCTTATGCCTCGTTATATTGACTATAGAAATAGGCCCATTGACGCGTCAAATATTGAGAAATATATAAATAAGAGATGTGATGCCCAATCATTAATTTATCCAAAAGACGTGTATTTAGGAACTCATGGTTCGTTTTCTTGTGGCGCCAGCGTTAAATACACGGTTTCGACTGCCATGTTGAAGGTTAGAAACGACGGAATTATTTCGAATAAATCGGCCTTAGAAGCATTTAGCGGATTTCACCTTAATGAAACTGAATTAGAATCTGAGCCCGATATGACCCGTGAATTAAAGGTGAATTAAACTAACTTAAAGAACTTTTAAAAGCCTCGGTTATTCTCTGGAATAATTGTTTTTTCTCCTTGTAAAAATTACTATTCATTAAAACATGAATACATCATCAAATCTTAACCAGATCTGCCAAAAACAATACAATAAGACACTTGCTCGCATATTAACAGAATGGAACTAAGAGAAGAATCTAAACTCGTATGCCGGAATTGTGGCTTAGTATTATTTCACATTTATTCAGACGAAGTACAAAACGTGTGAGGTAAATACAATCAGCGTTTTGTTTATGAAAAGCAAGAGTCAAAGTCAAGCAAAACTTCAAAAGAACTAAATGTTCAATTGACGCATAGCCAAGCGGGAGCTATAGAATACAAATTAAAGCAAGTTTTAGCGGGCAAAATTTCTAGAGGCAAGCCGCTCCGTGCTTTAATTGCCGTGTGTTATCAAGACGTGGCAAAAGAACCCACAAAAGCCGTAAAAGACATTTTTCAAGTCTTGGTTAAACACCGAGACAACGCCGTTAATAAATATAACCTTGCTGGACAAGATTTTTAAAAACCTGTTTATACTAAAATGGAGACACACACTTTTTACATGACCGAAAGCGAGCAGACTTTAAATTAGAAAATTAAATCGACAATTTAAAAGGCGATAAAAAGATTAAAGTCAGATAAGCAGGATTTCACCCCGGGTATTTCAACATTAAAAAAGTCCACTGAAATCGAATGGCACACTCAAGTCGAAGGGAGTCCGGCATATTCAAATGGCAGACCGAGAACTAGGCTGGGCAGACCGACCGAGCATAGAGAAGCAACACAACCAACCGAGCCAACCATCAGCACCAAGCACAGCAAATACGAGGCCCAATAGGCAAGATATTAATGGAAGTATTATAGAAGCACTTGAACTGACAGTACCGTTCTCAGAATAAGAGACAGATACTCTCGTTTTGCTTTATGACAAGATAAGAAATTACATTCGGGATAACGAGGCGGGGAATTTTGAAAAATTTGATGACATAATTGAAAAAATGTTAAATATCCAAAATCAAATGGATATGCTAGGAGATAAAAGTATAAGGTCAACTTTAATACCAGTCGAAGCATCAGATAAAGAGAAAGAAAACACACTAATTTATCTAATACTTTTATCCCAGGGCTAAGTTGATACCTACGAAGAAGCTGGTCGCATCGCTTTAAAATTTACTCAAGAAGGACTTTTAGGCGATGGCAACAAAGAAAGAACAAGAACCATTGGAGCCGCTCAAACCGAACCCAGACCCACTGTTTTAGTCACGGCCTCTGGTTCAAACGCCCTAGAAGTGATGCATCGCTTGTACGAGAGAAGCTCCCAGTGGTTTTTTGGGGGGTGGAAGCAAGGGAAGTGTAATTATTCCACCGGGCTTTATAACGTCGATTTGTTTGATTTTATTTTAAATGCAATTCCCGGCGTGAGTTCTAAAGTTCACGAAAAGTCAAACTTGGTAACCATAATTATAACGGATTTAAATCTCAGATTAAAGCTAGGCAAAGAAGTCGGCAAACTTTTAAATCTGCCGAGAGGTAGACTCGTTCCAAACGTTATCTACAATGGAAAGATAAATACAATCCTTTTGACGGACTTTGGATACACTGCCGTAAAATAAACAATCACTTTAATTTCTTTAACGGGAAGCCCTCGTATTTACTATGCTCCACGTCAGACCCGATTGAAAGCGCCAAGTCACTTGTAAACGATCAGATAACGAGCTTACCTTTTTCGTTGAGAAACGAGCAACAAGAATTGATAAACAACAAAGACAATTTACTCGAGCTAGACTTTTTAAAAATTGTATAATAAAAAAGATGGTAGAAACATTGAGTCAAACAATTATCCGGGTTTGAGTAAGTATCCACAGTTAAAGTCTGCCGAACAAGCAGAGACTAAAGTCTACAGGCTCAAAAAGATCGAAGAAATTAAATCGCAAATTTTTAAAGAACGCAACGCTTAGTTACAAAAAGATCAAACGGCTTACGAAGTTAGTTACAAACAGATCAAACGGCTTTCGCCCGCGCTCGGTTACGTGGAGTACGGAGTAGAAGCGATAGGCTCTCCTTCGGCCGCCGTCGGAATCCCTGCTCTTTTTGGCAGCGTGTCAGCGCCTGTGGGGCTAGTAATGGAAGGCATTGCTATCGGCGAATTTGGTGCTTACGCGATGTTGAAATACGCAAGTCGTCGGCTGTCGCACAAAACCAAAAACACGATCCAATTCGCGTACGTTTGCGACGCCAAGCTTAACACTGTAGACGAATACGTGTCTCGTGCGATTAAGGATGGTGATATCTCTCAAGAAGAATTTGTACCAATTTTATCCGAACTGAAAAAGAATTAACGAAATGAAGGAAAAGATTCGGTCAAACACGACTACAAAATTGAAAGAAAGTAAATCGGCCGGGCGGCCGTTTTTAAAAAAAGACCTTGTGAAAAACTTTGCGAATAAGTTTGCACAAGTCTGTTAAATACGACCAACCGCCTGCTTACCAAGAAATAAAACCCACCGCGCCTCCTTTTTAAAAGCGTATAAATAAATGGGCCACAACTTTAGTCATTTAGCGATTGTTGTCAACAAGGACAATTGGTTTCAAAATTTAACGCTCGAAAATAAATTACTAAAAGTAAATACGGACGAAACGGTCAATCGTAGGGTTACGGAACCGATTTCGTTTTACCACAACCAATTTAATTTCGCGGTCCATTGCGCGACAACGGCATGCGGAGTGGGTTCTGATCTACTAACCGATTCTGATCCATACGTGTCGGCTTTATTCAACTTTCACCTATTTTACACGGCGCGAAAAATATTTCACTACCACGTAATGCCGATTCCTAGCGACCACATCTTCAACGCACTGCACAACAATTACAATCGTAGCAAATGTATAGACATTTGCCGACAGGACATTTCAAGATTCGCTACAATATGCGAAAACGCCGTTAAATTTCGTAGTCGCACCCGGTGTATACTTGGTGCCTTCTGACATGGATTTGTGAATCGGCATGTTTGACGGATACAGCAACCTTTAGATCGCGACACCAGGAATGAAAACAGGTTACGTGCCAAGTTTGAACTCGAGGGTAATGGCGGTTATTGATTCCCCTTCCAATTTTACGGAACTAGACCCAGAACCAATGTCCAACAGAAAAGAAACCGCTACACATTCACAACGAAGAAAAAAGCATCATAAACCGTTGGAGCCATTGCCGTTGATGTGATAGGCTTTATGCCGTACACAGTTTTAACTTAAACGAAAAAATAAAAGGCATGAAAAAAAACCTTCCCAAATTTGGGGAGGGGTTTAATTTTTTTTGCCCAAGTTAAAACTATTATAAACCAATTTACGTTTTTTATACAAAAGTCAAATTTAAATAACCTGCCGCTAAAAACAAAGTCCAGACGTGATCCGCAACCCAACCGACCGCTTTACTCGCCACGTTAAAAAACCAACTCAAACGCTACCGATTATGCCGGGTAATGCGCCCAAGGCAGACAAATCCAGTTTCTTCAATACATTTGCCAAATTTTGCAATTATCTTTTAATCCTATCGGTTACGCCACCTTTGGACGGGGGTTTGGTTTTGGTCCTGGCGTAGGCGAAGGTTCAGGAGCGGATCCAGCAGCTTTGACGCTAGCTATGATACTACTTACAATGGTACTTACGGCTAAACTGAAAGCCGTTAAAATGTTTACGATCGTGACGCCTTACTCTCTAAACAAAGTTCGAACCTTTTCACATAAAGTTAAACTACTGTCAATGACTGCTGTAATCGTTTCCTTAATGCGATTGATTTGGCTTCGTAACTGATCTGTTAATTATTTTGAGCCTGCTTTGTCTTTCCACTTGCAAATCGTTCAACTGTCGTTGAAGGTCTACACGTTCTGCATCAGTCGCCGCTTCCTCTGTTTTTTTTAACCTCTTGAATTTTTTCGTCCAATTGATCCAATTTGCCATGGTTTAAAATCAGCTCTCCTTTGACTGTCTGTAACGATTCATCTAGGGCTAGCAACTCTCTGTAATTTAACCCTTCTGTTTGAGCTTTCCGATTTTCATTGACCTCTTATACGATGTCACTGACTTGGTCAGCTTCTTGGGGAAGCTCTTCCATCTCGATATTTTCGGATTGAATCGAGTTTAAGGTCGATTGCGCTTGGCTGACCTTTTCCCATAATTGCGAAATCCCAAGACGTTTCTAACAAAATCTCTAGCTTCATTTTCAGTATAACCAGCAGCTTGGGCATTTTTTGCGATTGTGTCAAGACCTACAACTAAATCGGTTTTCTTCTTACGGTTAATAAGACATTGCCATATTTACCATTGGCTTTAGAAATTAGACCTTGCCCTTGCCCTTAGTTCTATAACTACCTGGACAAACTGTCACATTGCTGCTCTTTATTTATAATAAAATAAAAACTTAGCTTAAGTTTGCTGTTAACTAGTTCATTAGGTAGTTGCAAGATTGCTGTAAGTTTGTTATTAATTACCTCGTCGGTTGTTATAAGTTTGTTATTAACTTATTCATTAGTTAGTTCAAATTTGTTTTCAACTAGCTTGTTAGAGTTCCTTTTACAATTACAAGTAACAGCAAATTACACAGTTTTACTTGATATGACCCATGGAGTTATTTAGCCGTTCAATGGTGCCCAGGTCAGATTGATGGTTTTCAAATTCCAACTTAACTTTGCAATCCTCATAGCAGTACGGATAGTCTTCTATCAACCCGAGGCAAAAATCAGTATCAATGAAGTGATCGAGATCAAATCAGTTGTGTTTCTTGTCTGATTACAACAGATGTTAACGCCACCACTTGATCTTACTCTAAAATCAGAAAGATCTTTTTGCTTCTTAAATCTCTTGCAAGTTTTGTTTTCTATCTTTATTTATTATATATGTAATTATTTTTTCTTTTTTATTGGATACAACAATCGACTGGGGGCTCTGTATTTAAAATCAAATTGCTAAATTTGATGTCGCGTAAATGTCTTTTCAATTGATCACGCTCTTCGTCGGGTACAACATCGTTTTCATCCAAACACTGGCCAAATGAATTCTTATCCTTGCAATAAAACAGCACGTTCCAGGCAATATTTTCTCTAAAATCTTTCAAGACTGAGTTATACTTTTGTGTTAATAACCAACACGTATGATTAAAGTGCCTGCCACTGAAATCCATTTTGCTCAAGGCACATGTATTGCTACCTTTTGACCTCTTTCTGTACTTGATAAAATGACAGAGGCACAATGGTCCACGACAAACAAAGTATTTACACCGTCAAAAACCTTTTGGTACAAGTCAGTCGCCTCGTTCAATTCTAACTTTTCTCTGTCCGAGTCACATAAATACACGTTGTCGTCGGTGTATATCCACAGCTGGTCTAAATAAGTCTTGTTCTTAAATAACGTGGGGCAAATGATTACAATAGCTTCAAACGCGAACCGATATTCGGTCTCCAAAAGATCCAAAATCCACTGGGTTTTCCCACTTCACGTTTTACCTACGATTAACGCACAGTGTGGCTTCTTGTACATCTGGTTCATACTTTTTTAATAAACCAAGCTTTTAAAATTCCCGTCCTCTACCGTTAATTGCACGTCCATCACCAAATATACATACATTGTCAATGGACCTGCAGTTTCTGCTTCCCATTCCATCTGTATCGATATGTCACCTCTAACTCCCAAGGGCCGACCCGAACCGTTTGCTGCATTGCCGTCCGAACTCCTAAAGTCTAACCAAAGTCCGTATTTGTCTTTTAGATACTCAGCTATGCCAACAACTCTTGTAAAAGTCGAAAAAGTAAATCAAATCATACTCGAAGAAATGAGGTATGAATTCCCAGTTTCTAAAATTACCCTGAAAGCGCCGAACGCTTTTAATGTCTACTTCTGCAAGTTCTTCCTCCGAGTTTAGGCTTTAATTGCTTTAATGAGATTTTTCTTTTGGATTCTGCGAGTATAATCAAGGGGTATGTGTTTGTCTTGGACTGTCTGTAACAGTTGACGATATGATTGACGCGGGAGATATCTGAACTGTTGTTGGCTAGCTCGAATTGATTGGACTAGTTCTGGCTTGGTGTGTAATTTGCGCTTTGGTGGTAGTAATGGAATGTTATACTGCTTGACAAAGTCAGATAAAAATGATTTCTTAAATCGGTTAAAGGTCGATAAAAATGGTTTTGATTTGGGGCTGTTCATGTCTCTATTTATGTATAGGTTTTTGAAAAAAAATTTCATTTTTTATTAAAGCTCCGTGGGTTTGGTTTGACATGGTGTTTATTAAATAGTCATCACTTAAGATGGTTGTAAAATTAATTTCATTTTACTGAAACAGAGTTACGGTTAAAACACTGAAAATTGGGGAAGTCACGAGCTCAGTCACTAGTTGTTTGTGGAAAGTCCCCCGCGGGTGAAAGCGGCACAGGAGGGTTGAGTTGATGAAGCGTGGAAACGGGGTGGTTGGTCTTGAACTCGTGCAAACAGGGTGGTTGGTCCCTAACTCTCTTTTACCTACTACTCCAGAAGTCCGCTCCGGCTTCCACGTTTGGAGCGGGACGAACGTTGGGCCCAAAGTTTTGGAGGTACAGTAGGCCTAGGCCTAGGTTCCATGATATAGGCCTACGGCCACCAGTAATTCTTCCCTTCACTTCAGTAATCAGAAAGCAAAAACATGTGACCTGATAAAAATGGTATTTTATACAGTTGCTAGTAGTTACATTTGGAACTCAGATTTTATGATGTTGTTTCTTTCTCTTCAAAATAATGAAATTTTAGGGGTCAGCAGTGATATTAGGACATACGTGTAAGTTTCAGTAGGGACAGTTTCTGAGTTCTGATGGATGCCACTACTTATAATTACATGATTTTTACGTGATTGGTTGATCAACCTTTGATTATCAAAGTTATTGGCATTTCCAATCCAACTAAAAAACTCAGTTGACATTAGGCATTCGGTCATCATTTCTCACATGCTTTCTAAAATTATCACTCAAGTTGGTTTTTATTCTATGAAATACATGTACATGTACGGCTCCCCATGGAAACCAGGTAAATCCAACAGAATGTGTGCTTGCCATTTTGAGGATGGGAAGAAGTGTAACGAACCCAACCTTTATGTGTAAACTTTCTGAACAGGAAACAACCACAGACTTTCAAGTAAAGGATGGTGCAACTTCCTGTCGGGCACTGGAAGGTTGGTGTGGGAGTCTTTGTTCTGGGGCCACTCCATCTCCAGCATTTAAAGCAAGATATGGGACGGAGAGAACCCCCCCGCCTTTGTGTTGGTCATTGTTTGAATGGAATCTCAGGAATTTTTTACAGACTTCTAGGGGGGGGTGTTAGGTAACAGTAGTCTAGAGAGTGTATAGGGATTAGACAGGTAAGGGGGTACCCCTCCGTCCCATATCTTGCCTGGTATAATCTCCAGACTTCGAGGAGTGCTGAACATTGACCCTACACCAAGCTCAACCAGTGTCTGATTGCTTTCATTCTTTACAGAATACTGGAGGTAAATTAGATTATCCCTGGGTAACTTTCAGCGGGTTTACCCAGGGTGTAATAATTACAATGTTGAAAGCACCCTGACGTAATAGAAAAGGCACACTGGACCGGGGACGAAGGTTTTTTTTCTCTTTATACACCTAAATTTATTACAGACTGCAGATCTATAAAGTAAAACACTTTTGAATTTGATACATTTGAGAAAACCTCTCCAAACATTTATATCATTTCTTCGCCAACTAATTGTTATTCAACAAATTTCCATATTTGACAACATACTGAAATAATAACGGAAGCCTGGGAGAGTAAAACCAGAAAAGTGTTTTGCTTTAAAAACTATAGGCCTATCCAACTTAGACGAGTATGGACATGATCGGCATAAAAGAATAAACAAGCTAACAATCTCACACGTCGGCCAAATTTAGGATATTATGCATCAGCAAAATCACTTTGACTTTAGTTGATCCTCCACACTTGGAAAATTGCTCATGAAATCAAAATCAAACAATTGTTTGTTTCAAACAATGAGCAACAATATCCATTATAAAATATAAATAACAACAGATTAACCGACTCAACAAAACTTTATTTGTACTGCTCCTGACAAGACCTCAACATGGACGCACTTGTAGGCAGGGTTCCGAACAAATACGGCATCATGGCTTCCACAAAGTATTTGTCTTTGCCGAATGAATAGCCTACGCCTCACTCCACACGTGTTTGTTTCTTGGAATTCTATGCGTAAAAATCAACAAATAAAACAAATTATGTCAATGAAAAAACTGATGGCATACATCTGAACTGAATAATTTCCAACAGAAAGATTCTACTAAAAATTTGACTGTTGTTGAGGCCTATTGCAATCGGTATGATTTTTGTTTAAAAATGATACTTACGACTGAAAGGCAAGTCCTATTGCGCGGTTATCGACTGTCCGGACTGAGGGCATCCAACGGCTGTGCAAGTCCGAACAATTTTTCATCAATTCTCCCTTAAAAAAGAAACTGGAGCAGCACATTCTTCAGACAGATTAATTTCCCCGTGCGCAGCACACTTGTCGTGAGCGTGACGATCTGCTGTAGCGATCGTAATTTCAACTTTCAAACCCTCCACGATGAAACGCGTGCGTGCACAAGATGGAGGGTGCTGTGTCCTATCCAGTCTTTATAATGGAGATCAGTGGTAGCTAACCTGTTCGGGCACTGGGCAACGAGTGAACGCGCACTCTCCCTTTTAGCGTCAATGGATTAATTCAAACTACAGAATGCGCTAGATTTGTTTAGGTTTTTGTTTGACTTTTGGCATTGAGCGGTAGCAAACATTTTGTTTGCGTTGCTTATGTTTTTTGATATTATTCCCTCGATTTCCTGGGGTACCAGTCAACAACTTAAGTCTTATAATGAATTATTCATGTAGTTTATGTGGTGTTTGCTAATTGTTAAGTGCTGTAGTCACATGAGGGCGCTATTCATGTTGTCCATAAATCGCTCGGTACGTTGCCGTGTAGTAATCTTGGTGTTTTGGACATGCTATGCGGACACGAGAGATAGTGCCAGGTTTAACAATGCATTCATTTATAAAATGTTAATGGCTTGGTTATGTGAGTTACAGATAAATGCAAATGGTTAGATATTTAATAGTCCAGATCGATTAATAGAGGGATTAAGTTGCAATCAGTTAAGCTCCGGTGCCCATGAATATACGTGTAAATTGGTCGTTCGCGCCACAACCTTGGATCACGGACGTATATGAAAAACCTGGACTTGCAACGCCTTTGTATGAAAAAGAAGCAAACCAGCGGCCATTTTACCGAGCCGAATACAAATGCGTGGGTTGGCTTCCTTCTATTGACGTCAGGAAGAACAAAGGCGGGCATTACCAGGAAAGCTTTGTATTCGGCTCGGTAAAATGGCCGCGAGTGGATTCAATGACTCTATAAGCTGATTAAGGGCATTGCGAGTCCAGATTTTATTATACACGTCCGTGCCTTGGATCTCTTCCAAAACTTCTAGAAACTTTGTAGTCATCAGGTTCAGGGCCTGGAATGGTCCTTTGGATTTGCTAAATTGTACCAGCAGGGTTGGGGGCCCTAGGCTAGGGGCAGATTGGCTACATCGACTGGTGAGATACATGTATATAGCGAGTTATATAATAGCTAATATAAGGTCATAAAAGTGCCTGTATGTAGCAGGGTGCAAGTTGAATGTCAAATTTGCAATGTGGTGTGCACGTACGTGTACCTCCACCTTTGTTATTGTACATGTACATGTACAATATATTATGCATGACCTTGGAAATCCGCAGCATGTACATGTTACATCTTAAGTTACATGTAGCACCAGCAATACTCTTCATTGATCATGGAAATTGGTATTTAATTTACATTTAATTTAATTTATAGAACCAAAGATTCATGTTTGTTTAAATTAATAATTTTGTACTGGCAGGTCTTTTCATGAGCCAAGGAGATCTCCAATAAACCAAAATTTGAGAGTGACACAGGAACCCCAAAATTTGGCCTCACCGCCTCACTTTCTCCCGTCCCCGGGAATTACACTACATTTATGACGTCACTCAACCTAGAATAGAGCCTGTAAATTGACCCCTTATTACGCGCTTCATGAACCCTTAGATAGGAAAAATAACAAGCAAAAATAATACACAAATTAAGATTTATATTGCACACGTTCCCACCCTGCTGGGTGCTCAAGGTACATCATTATCATTATTCCTGCGCATTGGGCTCACAACAACTAAGTATTCCTGAAACCGTTTCAGCTCTATGAGGAGTATACAAAAGCTGATGCTGCCTTTTAAGTGCTTACGGCTAAACCAGCTGATCTGCCCTCACAGGTACCCATTTTACTCCTGGGTGGAGAGGCGCACGTGGGGTTAAAGTGACTTGCCCAAGATCGCAACATACTGCAACCAGCTGGATTCGAACCCCAATCCTATGATCAGAAGCTAAAAACCTTAACCAATAGGTCACATGCCCCCTAAAATGTTAGAATTCGAAATATTTGTCGCCGAATTATGTCTCAAAAAATCAACACAGATAAGGCCTTTGACAGTATCTGCTAGCATATCAATTTGTCGAAACTGAAATATCACCTGACTCAACGAAAAAAATCTTTATATCCTGCAAAAAAAATTGACCCATCACATCCGAACAATTATAATAGGCCCACACGAAGTGCAATACGGCGGTCTCGTACGCAGATGAACATTTACGGAATGAAATTTTATGGTAGTCTGTCGGTTTGCAAAAAACATGTTCACCGTGAGTTGGTTGATCCTTCAGTTTGAAAACGTCGTTCGTGGACGCGAAGCATGTTCAAGGTCATTTGCATAACTTCCACAGTCATCACTCACGTGATATGAATAATGCACATTCCACCTTAGTAGCGTAGTCTGTTATTGTCTCAGACTAAATGATATATCCAAGACTTTCCTGTGATAGCGATTCGTCTGGTGATTACGCCCTGTAATATTAACAGTTTGATGATTCGTGTCGCTGAATATACTACTGGAAGGTTTTGGAACCAAGAAAAAATTTGACCCATTATGTTCTTCGTATACTATAAATGACTATAAGTTAATGTTTTTTGAAAGTCACCCTACCTCGGCCATTTTCCTTTGAATATCCTTAAGAGTGTCGATGTAGATGGTCATGTTGTCAAACCACCATATACCCTCTTGCCAGGAGGGTTCACGGGAAGCATTGTTGTACGAGATTTCTTCTCGCATGGCGCTGATTATTTCCTCGTAATCATACTCGAACTCTTGCACCTTACCCTGAAGAATTTCTCTCACAAGATCTGAGTACTTCTGAGACGCCCAAATGTTGCTTTTTCCAACCTGTGTATAAATAAGAAACAAGGTAAAGTTACTATACAAAGTAGCAAAGCATTTGTACATGTTATACTTGTGTATATCAGGTCATTATTATAGGTCATAATAACGGGCAACGTGAGAATAATTGAATACAATCTTTAAGGTTTTAAAAGTGATCTGTCATTATGCTGAATAGTAACATTTAAAGTGTAGCTGCAATGAATTTCTCTTGAGCACGTTTTTTCAGCATCTTTGTACTTTTCGTCAATGCATGAAAACTATTACACACTCCTATATTATTGAGTGCATTAAAAATGCGCACTTTTAGATAATCAAACTTATCCATGTTTTCCGGACAACTGAGGGCGCTGTTGCTATGAAGTCATCTACGGAAGACATGGTTCAGTGCATAGGTATTTCTGTTCAAATTGTGAACCCAGAATTTATTAACTGAAAACATTTCTGAAAGAGGGATTGATGGTTTCTTATTGCTGAACGCATAAACAACAATGAATCAGTAAAGAAGAGAGAACTTAGTGAGTGTACAAACCAATGTAACATTGAGGCTGCTTCCTAAGATGACATCGTAGTTTTGCTCATGAATAGGCCTATGCAAATATTCATTAGCATAAAACCAAAAAGGCATTAAAATTCCGTCTGAAATAGTGAAACCAGATAAGAATTGCTGAGGCACAAGGGTGCATTTTACAGGTTTGTAATCAAAAACATTCATTGCAGCTACCCTTTAAGGAAAGTTCATGAGCTTTTTATTCCCTACTTGCAACCACGAAGTCATACATGCATATGATTGACCGCCTTAAAACCTCGTTTTGCTAGATTGGTGACAATTTTCATGTCTTTTTCTCTGGTAACCGTTGAAAAGCCTCAGCGAGACCTTACAGTGTTCATCTTATACCTGCATTTTCTCCATATACCAACGGTAATCGGCTGGTTTATCGAAGCCACCTTGAGTGTAGAAGACCGCCCCCAGGGTTCGTTCGATACCGGTCTGTTCCATACCGACAATAAGCAGTTGGTAAGCTACCAGTGTTTCCCACAAGCCCTGACCTCCAGACTTCCCAACACTCTCATACAACCAGTCGATAAAAAGTTGAATAGCGTCAGTGTAGAAATTAATTACCTAGAGAGAAAGGAGATTTCGTATGGAACTTCAATACCGACGAAGGTTGCATATTTGAACAATAACAAAAAACAAGCCAGAGAAAGTAAAAACTTGAGCCAATCTGAGGGCAGGTATTGGACTATTACGTAATGTTGGGAAAAATACGTTGCCTCTTCGGTGGAAATTCATTCCCCTTAGGGGTCGGGAAAATACCGCGCTGGAGACTCGTACACGTACACGTGTTCCTCTGAGTTTTTGGAACCAACAGCGTGGTCTATGTGCATTAGCAATAAATAAGTGATTATTGTCAAACCATACCTCATAGATAGTGGTGTTATGGATGATGTCGAAAGTCAGACGATACTCATACAAGAAGGACATGAACGCCTCCTTATTTTGAAATTGCTGGTAAGCTACGGTTCCTGCAACAGGCCAGTCATCTAAGTTCTCCAGTATTTCGTCGGTTTGGGGATAGGTGTTAATCAAAAATATCTTGCGCTGTGGACCAGTTAAGCTTTGCTGCATCAAAGAGCTGATATACAGTGCTGTCATGTCTCTTTCTAATTGTAGACTATGGACTAGGGTGCCAACCTGAGTATGAAATGAAACAAATTGACATGGGATAGGTCCTCACGACATTTTTAAGTGAGGTTTTCGACACCAACGTTTTACCTTCGCAATCTGCACATTCAACCTTCGCAATAGTATCATGCAGCGTTGCTTTAATTATAGCAATATTGGTGTTGTTCCTTGCCAATGGAACATCTAACAATACAACACTGCTAAAATACATAATTTAAAGGTGGTGTATGTGATTAGCATGTACGTGCAAATTTTTAAAAGTGACGGATCTGGGGGTTAGTTATTTACTATCTGTATTTTCCCATGAACTTGTTATTTTTTTTATTTCACTGTTTTGAGAGAAATCAAGAAAAGCGCTATTCAGTTCGGACACTCAAAGCGCAGCTCGTGTAATTTGACTTGCAAATATACATGGGCCACAGGACGTTCCAGAGTACCTAGACAGGTGAAGCCGACCTGCAGATTAATTATAGACCTAAAAAAATCGATTTTTTCCACAGCTTTGAGTATTGCCAGTGGCTGGTAAATCCCTTCAACAATGCAAAGCTAACTTACTTGTCGAATAAACAACACTTCGTCGTGCAGTGAAGTGACTGCTGCTACCAAAGTAACGGCACAACACATTTACAATGTACACATGCAGGATTAAACCGTCATGGTTTGTCATACGGTATATCGGTCAAAAACCGTCAACGCACGATCAGCACTGGCGTATTGACTAGTACTTAAGTGTCTGGGGGCACCCGGGGGTTCAAACATTTTTTAAGAGGGCACCACAAGAAAATAAATTGCAGCTCGAAAAGGAAAGGCCATGTTGCTCTGTGTGCTTCGTTTGGACCATGCTATTATCATAACAGGTGGTAGTAACATGGTGATATATTTGTATGAGGTAAACTCTTTCTTCAAACGAAACCTTCGTTTAAAACAAATCCAAATTCTCTTTTAGCCTCTTACTTTAATACGGTTGCATAGACCTATCTATTTTATCACTTGATAATGCGTTTGGGCGTACCGAAAGCGCGTTGGTAGCTCTAATAATTTTTACTCATTAAAATAGACTTCTTCGGATGCATCGCACACGTTTTTTATGCGTCTGTTACGGTTGCGTTATTTGAATGAATTGATTTTCTAAAGATCATCCGTCGGGACGATCTTTGGAAAAATGTTTTAAATTTCTCTTTTCTCCTAGCGGGAATATTGTCTGACATCATTATTTACTTACTTTACAGTAAGAAATCCAAAGATCATTCGACCGTCTCATTTTTAAGATTTTGCAAATCGTGTACGCTGCCTTAAAATTGAGAAGATGAAGGATGGATCAATGATGTTGATTCATCAATGAACGTGATTCATCGTCGATATTACAACGATGAAATTTCAATATTGACAGCAATTGATTTAATTGAAAAAGAACAACATCAGTATTGCAAAATCAAACAACCTTCATGCCACTGAGGTTAAATGTGCAGATTTAATTAATTAATTAACATTTATAGTGAAAGTTTCACTTGAAAATGTCGTCCCGGGGCACCGTAGTTGTATAAGTGTTCGATTATTTACTCTTTATTTCAAATTAATTCCTCCATTCAATGACGGTTTGGATTCAAACTATTTCAGAAGAGGACTAAAAATACCATTTTGTAAACGGAATTTCAGGATAAGTTTGAAAATTTCAAGGAAAATGAAAACGTTTATATTTTGTGAAATACAAAACTCTTTTAACACGTTGACTACCAATCATAATTTTAAAGGGGCAGCCAGCAGCTTATTTTTTGGTGTTCTGTTTATTAACATTACAGAAGCCTTCATTTGCCACGAGTATACTCGTAGTGACAGAAGTACTACTGGGTACGAGTATACTCCTATGGTGTTAACAATGTTTGGAAATTTCAGACGAAATGGGGAATTTTGCTCAATATTTGGAAGACTTTAGCCCTATTGCAGCCCCTTTCCTTTATTCTGCACCAAGTGCAATAACTGATGTTCAGTTCAAATACTTTCAAATCGAATTAGAATTATTGTAATACTTCTGGGGTTACGCTGCCCTTGTTTGGAATTTTTGAACATAGATAAAAAAGACAAAAGTATAAAACCAAAGACATCTAAAATTCAATGGCATGTTTACCTGTCTACTGAAACGTACGTTACGTCTTATTTCGATAGCATCGATGCTTTTGGTCAGGGTTGCAATCAAATCTGAGATTGCCAATGCAGTCAGAACAATGATAGGCATGAGGGTCAAGGTCAGCATCTTAATCATCTGCTTCCTCTTGCCGACTGGTGTTAATGGTGTTGCCGAACAAAGTGTGCTCTTGGTCTCTTGGATAGCTTCTCGTATTGACTCATCAACCTGACTCATAGAACCCAAACTTGATGCCAGGTTGTTAGTGCGACCATCCACCAAACTATCATCAGAAAGACCCCTTTCTAAAGCCATGTTGACATCATAAGGTTGTGATTTATTCAACTCATAACAACACCTGCAATAGGATTGAAAATAAAAACAGATTACAATGGACCAACAAGTGATAATTTATAGGTCTACTGTTCAGCTTTCCCACAATAGCGCATCTGAATTCTTTGTTTTTCATCGTAAAAATCAGAACATGTTTATTCCTTTCTTTGAAACTTCAGCTTCTTGGCTTTCGGTTAGAATTAACATCACATTTTTTGTAATACGTATGTCCACGGTAGAAGATATGTTATGGAGTCACAGCTAAGCTAAGTTCATGCAACTTGTAAGCTACAGATGAAAATCCCAGCCTTGCTGTACAGCGGAAGTGAGGGCGCAGTCTGGACCCGGCGCCCAGAGCTGTTTCTAGAGAGTGTTGCGACGTAAGTGTCTCGTGCTGGAATCAAAATTGTCCATTTATCCGTCAGTGCATACTGAAGACAATAGCACACAATAGCTGCATCCAGTGCTGCACACATAATGAACAGCCATTTCGGTTCCAAAGTTTGAAGCTGCCGCTACTCTGCACATGCAGCTCTGGTGCCGCCTGTCTACGCATTTCTACCAACACGCTGGGGGAAACGCGACTTGCATGAAAATATGGGCGGCCAAAAGGATGAAAAATTACACCCACGAAAATAACGCAACATTCATGGAAATAAGGATCACAAACGCAGAAATAATGATAAACACATAAATAAATGTAACCATGTAGAAATACAAAGGCAAACACAGAAATAAAGACAATGAGTCACAAATAAATAGGTAAACAGTCAATCAATATAAAAGACGATGAATTATTAAGCAAGAGACAGACAAAACAGACATGCATAAGAAAAAAAAACGAGGACAGTGCAGGACTGCCTTGGAGAAAAACAAGAGTGAAAAATACCACTTTCGCCAAAAGGGCGTGCCACTCCACCCCTGCACAACAATCAGCCAGACACACAAATAAACACAAAACGAGGGACATCACAACAACAATCCCAGCAATTTGTAAACACCCCACATAGACACAAAGGAAAGGACAAGAGGAAGAAAAACGGGATAGTGGAAAAGAAAACCAAGATAATAAAAAGGAGAACAGCAAACATAATAAATAGAGGATGACATCAAAACATAAGGACTGGGCAGACAGACAACAAGGAAGAAAATTACCCCACGGCCCCGCTAAAAGGAAAATATTTTGAGGCTGACCACCCCACAGTAAGCCGGAGCAAGCAGTCCAAAAAACAAAAATAAATCTGGAAAGAATAATGGTTGAGGTGTGCGCAGCAGTGAATTGCCGTAGATCGATGGTGAATGTAGTTTGGAAGGAGCAACTTTTGACGTGAGTCGCACATTCAGAAAGTTTCTGCATGCCTTGTGCATACTCACTGCAGGCGCGCCATGAGGCGTGCAAGCATATGCGCGTTTGACACGACGCTGAGTACGCGTAACTAATTTATTTCAGCTTGTAAGGTCTTTTCGTACAAATAGAACGCGTGCAAGAACCCACTTGTGACCACCTGGTTTTCTTTTGCCGATTGGGGGTGCACTTCAGCTCGGGGCGGATAATGTTTGACTTTAAGCCAATTTACAAATATAGTAAGACATTTATGAAATTGTATCTAGCCTGTCTGACTTAGTTTATGAGACTTCACCATATCGAGGTTGGGACTGTCTAAAATATTATTTATTGGCACAAGTGGTGTCAAAACTGAATGAATAATTTGTCGTTTATTTTCCTCGGATTTCACCGGGAAAATCTCGAAGATATCCATTATTTGTTGTGTTTGTCAGATTTGCAGAGGCACTGAACACAAATCTTGTCACAGACGATGTGATATATGAGTGACAGAATATTCATTTTCAGGGCAGAGATGAAACTCAAGCGAGAGACAGAGAGCTGACGTTTCCGTCGAGTGCAGTGAAGTAACAAATAAGGAAATTCAGTCAACGCAATGAATGACACTTTGTCTAAATTCGAAAATTATTCTTTCTCAGTTAACACTGACTTTTTTCTTTTGGGAAAGTAGTTCCTAAATGTAAATCTTTAGTCAAGTTGGGAACTCAATATTTTTATCCGTTTTATAAGTGCCTGTGGTAAACTGGGTGGTACTTATTATTTAATTAGTTTGGCTTGCAGCCATAGCTCTGCCCTATTTGTGCTCACAGAATAGATGCCCACACTTGTCGGTTATCGATCAATTTATTCAGTACGTCAGTGAATTTCAGTACAATGTTTCCTGCGAGTGTGTAAAATTAAGATTTTATTTCATTTTATTAATAAAGTTTTTCAGTGTTGGTTCATTGAAATCTGACGGAAAAACACGTGAATAATTTTGACATCATAATGTAAGACCTACTGCAGGTCTTGGAGGAACTTTAATGTTTACACACTCAACATATCACAACTGAACCGACCCAAAGTGAAAACTTTGCCCGATCACGTAACACTCATGGAGCGCAGCGCACTACCGTTGCTCGGCCGCACATTTTGTACACACGCAGTGTGCGATATCCTAATTAGTCTCCATAATGGAGATCAAGGGTTGCACTAAACATGGCCTTGGTACAATCAAAGGGTGGTATATTCTCAGTGTAAAGTATCGCTGATCACGTGTCTTTTGCTGATATATTTCAAATCATTGGTTATCTTCATCAATTTTGGATGAACGAACAAAGTGTAGTGAGAATATTTTCAGCATTGAGGAGGAAAAAGACAAAAATATCAAATTAATAACCACCGCTTATGTAACGTATTGAGCGACCTCGTGCACCTGGCAGAAATTTACCCACAATGCTTGTGACCCGTGTGACGTATTTCCTTCACTAAAAATATATGCAAGGTCCTCAGCCCTTCCCAGCGCCCTCTTCGGACGTGACACGAACGGGAAACAACAACTCAAAAACTGAGTTAGGGAACTGCTTTTTGTTGAATTAAAATGGTTGAATTAAAACTATTCAGTTATAAATTCTGAAAAGTTTCTTGCCTTATTTTTCATTTTTGACAGAGGTGCGTTACAAAACGCGTGGCGTTCGGTCGCTGCCGGTCTGTGCCCCCCTCAGCTCCGGCCTGTGAGTGACTAGAAAAGAGCGTCCCATTTCCCTCCGCCTTCATCCACTAGAAATGGGACCTTCGGCCAAGGGAAATGGAATCCTGTTCAGGTCACGGGAATAGGCGTTCACTAGCTGACCTTATAACCAGTCCATGTGTACAAATATTGCAGGTGTATATCGGAGCATTACAGCGACACATTGCAGCGGCTATTAATTAGTACATGTATAATGTCGTATCAAACGAAACTTGCAGATATGGGAATCGAAACGTCCAAAAACATCGGGCAATATTTTTGAGTCATGAGATTTTATCACTATAAGAAAATTACACTCATTTAAAAAAATGATGAATTTTGAATGGACAAAGGTATCTAAAGCGATGTTGAGAACGTTATTTGATTAGTATGGAACTGAGCAGAAAATAATCATAGTGCTGGGACTGCTATGCAAGTTCATGTTTCCCAGAGGAGCTTTTCCTGACGATGGACAGGGCATACTGTCCAAAACGTTGAGTACCTCCGATGCACCCATACTCACAGAGTATTCACGACTTCATTTATCCCAATGAGATATCACCTTTATAATGCTACATTACTCATTCTCCATACTTGAGCCCTTAGCATGCAGAACGTTGGTGTATTAACTATCCTTTTCATATATAAAAACTGCATTTTGGTATTGGATAATACGTAGTTAATGTACGCAAAAAGACAAAGTACTTACTCTGTATGTCCTTCCTCTTGGATGAACATCTCACAAATGAAGAAGCAAACTACGGTGTTTGCTTCGGGGATATTAATGAGACGTACGAGTGCGTCAATGGTCACAATAATGAGGACATTATGGTTTCACTTTAGTCTTCTATCAACCTCCCACTAAGAAACACGGGATAATGAGAAACAATAAGACGCCAAAATGACAAGCGACGCACTGTATAGTCTGATCATCCACCAGGCGGTTCATTCTTTTAATTAATTTTAATAAATTTATTATACTCAAAATACAGGGAAAATGGGCAGGAGCAATAAGCTTTTTGAGAGTGTCTGAGAGCCACAGCTTCAGGTGTTTATTCTCAACTTTCAACCGAAATACCAAATGCCGTACCTCTGGCTACCTTGAAAAACCATGAACGGTGATCCCCTTGATCTTCTTGACCACCGCTATCGACAATTCCCAACGGCTGATCATTTTCCTGAATACCAAATTAGGTACAATTAAAGACGCCTAGCGATACCACTGATCGCTATACACAATTTTCATGTAAATACCTCAAACAAAACAATCAGTTGTCATTTGTATTTCCAAATAACAACCATAGTAAGCTTATAAAATATGTTTATAACAACGAAGAACGCTACCAAGTGAAATTAACTTTATCAACTTGCGTAACCTATCAAAACTGAAGCCTTTGAACTGGTAATAACAGTACATATAACTGTTTAAGCACTTTATGTACATCATGGTTCCAACCGCTGGAACATGCGGCTGGGTATAGTCCGTATGGAACGTCACAGGCTATTAATTAGAAATAATGTTCACAAAGATGTTAAAGTCCCCCATTGGTACATAGTTAAATAGGCAATGTGGCACATCAAAGCACCATACATACTTTTCACATACACCTTAGCAGTTGAGATGAGAGGTGACATTGGTAATGACCTATAATACATGTTTATAAGAGCTGTCTAATCCTTATGATTGATAACATTGGGCGTTTGCTTTGAAAAGAACGCCCAACACCGATGGCCAACAGGTCCCCTCATAGTAAACACAAAATACACGTCTGCAGGTTGTCCCGACATACGCCACAACCCTCAGGGAAAAGGCGCACACCATCCCTCTGATAGTGGTAAAGAGATGAGCGGTGGACCAGGTAAATTGAGGGTGTTCAAGCACCCATGATTTCATGCCTGCGACATTGAGATTTCGCCTGTCGACTTGCCGCACAGCGCACCCTCTCAGGGGACTCTTGAGACGGCGCGCCATATTAAAAAGGCGCGGCTAGTGGTGGACCACACAATGATGGTGTCCGGAAATTGCTCGCAATATTGTGATAAAAAGTGCTATGACCTGCCGGAGCGCAAAGAAATCGAGTTGGACCAAGTCATTCCTACTCATGTGAGCAATGATTACGGCAGGATTTTCGACCATGTGGCCCAACAATATTGTGGTAACTCGTGAAGTCACTCCCCACACCTCCCGTGCCAGTGCACAGGAATAGGAGCATCCACGTCTACATCCTCCCAACGGATTATAGAATCCCTAAAAAATCCATGCACACCTATTACAGAGTTCCAAATAAACCCCAAATCAGGAAAAACCCTAAACTCCTAGAAGTTGGCAACCGGCTACGCGCGCAAATAACATGGGCGTCGAAGCGCCAGCGTCCCATGCGCTGAATGTATGCGAAGGGGACTTCCATGGCAAAGGCGGTTGAAGCAAAGCGGAAAGAGTAAGATCTATAAAGTGAATCGCCAACGCCACAAGCTGATAAGGCCGTTTGCAATACTATATTGAACTGAAACCTGGCGAGGGGCTGTTCGTTCATGTGACAAAAGAGGGGGTCCTGTATTTTGGGGCGAACCTGAAGAAAGACCTGCAATGTCTGACTAAGCAATGTGAACCCTTTGAGGTTGGCCACGCTGGTTGGTTTTAGTGTGGTGCAAAGTCAAGATTACTGACTGTTCGGTGTTCGCATTATCGCTTAAAAAAGTACATCCCCAATGTGCAAAACCGACTCTTGTATCCTGTCTCTTGCATTGGATGGAAATTCTCCCGTCCGTTAGAAACCGAAGAATGCCATGAGTATGGCCGCTTAAAAGAGTTCAGCTTCAAATTGCAATGAGCAAACTTGCAGCAGCACTGTTGGGATACGTTACAGTAGCCGAAGTGAAATGGAGACCTTTGAACCTTTCGTGACCCAGCACGCTTGCACCCTTCGAGCAATTTGTGAACATGAACGATTACGGAATTACAGATCATGGTAGTCTGTCGGTAAAAAAGAAAATAAAAACAAACCAAAATATCTTAACAATTTTTACATTTATGAGGAAATAAAATTAAAGGAGTAACGTGCTTTTACGAAAGATTCGGGTGCATAATCTAACCTTTGCTGACAAAAAACTGCGTCACGTCAACTCAACGGAATCTGGAACCCATCGACTGCAGGTAGGCAAATTTTTGCAGCGTTGTACAATCTCGTTTCCACGTAAGCATGGGGAATGTAAACAAACATGCATGAGCAAGGAGACCTAGGGGCGATACGTTTGTACCCATCTCCGGTGACTTTTCCTAAGTATTACTTGAGGAGGAAAAGGGAGAACTTCCGACATGAGTGGTTCTTGGGGTAGTTACAGTTAGAAATCTTTCTTCCAAAAATTTTATTTGGATTTGATAGGACGGCCCATGTAAAATCCCCATAGGCAGACCCAACGAGGGTTCTGGAATCTCGCTGCGTGACCTTTTACTTTCAGGCTCTGTTCACAGATACATTGGGAGTTGACGTTGTCCTACCGTCGCGTGCCCGTTCCTGTAGAAAACGATTGAAAGCGTTCCATCCTGAAGTGTATACTTTGTGTTGTGCCTAAACGCTATCAAGAGGAGCAATACGCTAATTTCCTGGTTTACAATACACAGGATTTCAAGAGATTTCAAGATTTATTTCATTTTCTACAGCATAATAATAACACACGATTATGTAACTTTTATAAATACATAAATATGATTGAATGATACTACAATAAATTTTAGAAAGGATGCTGTAGAGGGGTACCCAATGAAAGCAATGCTTGTAGATTTGGACCCCGTTTGTAACGTTACTTATTAGATTACAAACACACCCACATACACAAGCAAAACACATAAAGACAGACAAAAAAGTAAGCATGTAGTTGTGAGTTTGTTTCTGCATGCAATTGGGGACCCTGAACAATAGAGGACAATAAGGTCCCCGATTGACAGAGGGTCCCCGGTTGACAACTGTGTACAAAACATATGGGTGGTCTTCTAAAAAAGTTAAAGTACAAACAAAAGAGGAACAATAGGGGGTCCCTAGTTGCAGGCAAATACACACTTATATGAGTTTGTGTAGCCTGAAACCAGCATGGTATTTAAGATACAAGTGTTAAAACACAGAAATACGTGTATGTACGAATTACGCATATGTATTTAACAAAAAGATCTTATATTTCTCTTTTTTAAAGCAGTAGTAGGAGAGGGACTGTTCTGGACCACACGCCCTTTTCACCCCCTTTCACCCATCGCACTCATCGCTCGCTTCGCTCGCTCACCTTTTGACCCCGGCGCCGCTCGCTTCGCTCGCTGTAAACAACTCGTGACTAGCGCCGGGGATTTCCACTTCACTGACCTTGAACTTTTGACCCCGGCTGTAAACAACTCGTGACTGGCAATCACTCGCAAACAAGTCGAGACTTGCCCGTCATAAAAAATGATAAAAAATAAATAAACAATACATAAAAATAAATGGTAGATAAAACTACAAACGTGAATTGTTATTTTTGCAAAGACACGAGAAATTCGATCGACTTGATAGATTCGTACGATTGCTTTCGTTGTTTAAATTCCAAAAGTTTACGCAAATGCATCGATTGTAAAGAATGCCACAATTGTCATGAATGTCAAGACTGCGTCAGATGTAAGGACTGCTCCACCAGCGACGATTGCGGTAGATGTATAAATTGCGTGGCTTGTTTTAATTCATACGACTGCAGAAATTCAAATGCCTTGGACAGTTGCGAGGACTGTTATGAGTGTGCCCATTGTATCGAGTGTTTTGGTTGTACGTACTGCACCTGCTGCGTAAATTGTGTCGAGTTGGAAGGAATGGATCACGTGGTGCTCGTAGACGGCAAGCATAAAAAGTTGAGGCACGCGCGAGAGAACGAGTCACTGCCCGATTCATCGACTAAACTCAACGCGGACTTATATAAAATTGGATTAATTATTAAATATGACACTGACGTCGAAAATTTAATTAAAGTAGAAATCTCGCCCGAATAAAAATGAGAAAAATTTTAGAAACCTAATTATAAATAGAACATGTCAACTCAAATATATATCGTCTCAAATGACCACGAACGTCTAAATGCCGGCAACAAAAACCCAAAAATTACCTATGGCCCCTTTGACTCTGAAAATTTAGTCATATTAAGACCAACAAAGTATTCTTCTAAGATCGCCTATCACCACGAGGGGCAAAACAAACGACTGTTGATTAGACTCGAAGACCCTTGTTACGGAGTCAACCCAGTTTATAAATATGGTACTAAGGAACCTACTGGTCATGATCAAATTTGTTATCAGATATCTTCCGAGACCGAGTCGTTGCTATTACGTGTAAATGATGAAGTTTATAATTATTTTGAAAAATTAACAGATAAGATGCTGGAAGATCTCCCCGCGAGTACGCGTAACTCTTTTAAAGTGTCTCAAAAACTAGACGACATACCCGATAGGATCAATTATTAGTTAAACCGGCTTATATCGATAAAAGTAGGATATACGTTAAGATCGACTATGATGCCCCTTTGGTAGATAAATCGTTTAAAGA
This sequence comes from Acanthaster planci, assembly GCF_054643075.1. Lineage (NCBI taxonomy): Eukaryota > Metazoa > Echinodermata > Asteroidea > Valvatida > Acanthasteridae > Acanthaster > Acanthaster planci. The sequence continues at coordinate 5,639,059 of NC_141792.1, read as the reverse complement.
AATTGATCGCACTCTTTTTGCGAATAAGAAATGCCAGGCGGTCTCTTTGATCTCTCCTCTTCTTGTGGAGCGAGCGTTAGGTATCGAGTCACGTCAGCTATGCTCACGGTTGAAGAAAAACCTTGCTTTTGGGAAGCGTTTGATTAAAGAAAAGTTAGTGAAAATCAATTTAACCTCGGTTGTACCAACCGGGGTTAATTTTTTTTTTACTTTAAATAAATAAACCCTTATATAAAATGACTGATGCGGAACTTTGCCACTTGTTGAATCTAAAGGAAGTACACATAGCAGGATCACAAAAACAAAGTCAACCGAGGCCAACTTGTAACCACCAAATACTTGAAATGGACGAAAGATACGCGTGTAAACATTGCGGTCTAATTTTTGGATGGGTTTCCTCGTACACCCCAGCAGACATGGGAGATAGATATTACAAGCATCACGTTTGGAGGAAACCCAAGCCACCATAATCGAGAAAAACGTTGCAGAAGTACAACATTTGTTTTAAAAACGGCGAAGCGGGTGAAATAGAATATAAGTTGAACCAAGTTTTAAACGGTAAGATCTCTAGAGGTAAACTGTTGAAGGCTTTAATCGCGGTGTGTTATCAAGACACAACTGGGGAAACCGAATCTAAAGTGAAAGATCTATTTCAAGTTTAAAGTTTAAAAATGGTTTAATTTAAAAATGGAAACACATACGTTTTACTTGACTGAAAATCCTCAAACGTTTGAATTAAAAAACGAGATTAACAACATTAAAGGCGATAAAGTAGTCCGAGTCAAAAACATTCAGTTTGAAGTTGAATATTTATACGTAACACAAGACACCGACATTCAATGGGATACAAATTTGGACAGAAACGAAAAAAGAAGAAAAGAGACGGCTCCAAAACTTATTTTGACGGGAATGAAAGAACCTATATATGCTTTGCTAGCTCCAAGTTTGGCTCAACCGTTGCCCGAGTCACAAAGAGGAAGCATCGTGGTGTCTACCAGGTACTACGGAATCGATTGGTTTGATTTTATTTTAAACGCCATCCCTGGAGTAAGTTTTAAGGTGCATTCGGAATCGCAAAGGGTGACCTTAACCATTACGGATCCCAATCTCAAATTGCAACTCAATAGAGAGGTGGCTAACTTGTTAAACTTGCCCGAAAACAAACTTTCACCCAACGTTATTTACATAGGTGAGTATAACTCATCTCCTACGTTTATTCACTGCCAACAATTGGAGCACTCCATCAATTTTTATAACGGAAAGTCTTCTAACCTGCTTGACGTTATCCCTTACGACTCAACGAATAAACACCTAAAAAGCTGATATCCCGCAACATCGGCAAATTGACCTTTTCTTTGAGAAACGAACGAGATGAACTCTTGAACAACACCAGCAAAATTTTGATTGAATTAGATATCTATTAATAAAATGGAGAAAGATATTGAGATCCACACATTTCACTTGACTAAAAATCCGCAGACATTTAAACTTAAAAACGAGATCAAAAATGAAGAAGGGACCAAACGTATCTGCGTCAAAAATATTCAGCTTGAAAAAAAGTTTTTAAACATTACGAGGGAGACAGAGATCGAGTGGGAGTTGAGGGAGTTCTTACCTAACGAACCCGGTGATGATGGGTTAGTTAATTGGGACTTTGTGCAGAAATACAGCGATCTATATACAGGTGAAAGATACGAGATTGAAGAACCGACTTTGCGCTTACTAGATGTTTTTTGGGGATTTTACCACGCTACTAAACATTTTTTAAGCAACGTACATAAATATATCGAAAATTGGGATTACAACATTAGACGAATAAAAGTCTATAAATCACACATGATATCTATAGCGGGCGCATTAGGTTTGGAATTTTCTGGTTATTCTAGTTATTATCTTAATGATTATTTTGATGATGGGTATTCTAATTATCCATTAAATCCTAGTATTTTTGGAACTGGTTTTAATTTAGTTAGATTTAACAGTAGATTGGAAAGAGTGCTCTCAGACATTACTAAAGGTTCTTATTCTAATATCTTTTATATGGATTTTAGTAGTATAAGGGATGTTGTTAATGTAGAACTAAGTTTTACTGTCGCGCATTATTTTCAAGAAACAATATGGTCTATTTATCACGCGGTCAGACAAATTATTGATTCATTAGACTACGGAAATTATCTCACAGATGGACCACCGGGGCCAACCGGAGAAAAACAGGCGTTTGTTTGGGATACTGTGACTTCTACCGTGAAACCGGTCCAATCGAGTCTTGAGTTTGGATGACTTTATGCCAATAAAGCGTTTGAGCCAGTAAGTGTATCTGGGTCTTCTAGTATAAGTATCACCCTTGAACCCGGATATTACGGAATCGATTGGTTTGAGTCAATTTTAAACGCCATCCCGGGTGTTATTTTTAAAGTTTACGAAGAGTCTTAAGTAGTGACCCTGTTAATTTTTGATCCTTTTTTAAAACTAAAACTAAACGAACGCGTGGGTCAATTGCTCGGCCTGCCCCAAGACGAACTACAAAGCCTAGTTGTATACAAAGGCAAATACGACATTGATAGTATCAAATATCTGTTTATACACTGCGAGCAGCTCGACCCAGATTATAATTTCTATGATGGGAAGTCTTCAACGGTACTCAGCACCAGAGACACGGATCTTTGCAATTTAGAGGTCAACCCCACCTGTAAAAGGCTTATAGATCGGAACATAGACGAACTCACCTTTTCTTTAAAAAACGACCTGGGTAGGTTAGTAAGCGGTAAAGGAGATGGAATTTTGCTTGAGGTGAATATCGTTTAAAAAATCTTAATTATAAAAGATGATATACCCGGATTTAAGTAAACACTCGGAGTTGACTTTAAACTCGGCTGATCAAGCGGAAACAAAGGTTTACAGGCTAAGAAAGATCGAAGAAATTAAATCCCAAATCCAAAGAGAACGCGACGCGAGGGAAGCTTGCTACAAAAAGATCAAACGACTTTTAACCGCGCTCGGATACGTGGAGTACGGCGTGGAAGCCCTGGGCGCGTCTTCGGCAGCCGTCGGCATTCCCGCCATTTTGGGTGTCGTTACCGGACCCGTTGGACTTGTGATGGAAGGCATCGCTATCGGTGCGTTTGGCGCTTACGCGATTCTAAAGTACGCCTCCCGTAGACTCGCCCACAAAACTAAAAAACACGACCAAATTCGAATTTTGGCAGAAGCTAAATTAAACACCATCGAGGAATACGTATCTCACGCGATTGAAGACGGTGACATATCCCAGGAAGAATTTGTCCTTATTTTATCCGAGCTGAAAAAGTTCAACGGGATGAAAGAAAAGATCAGATCGCGTACGTCTACAAAATTGGAAGAAACTAAAGCGAGCACCAAAGAAGAATTTGAACGTCAAGTCAACGAAAGAGCAGAAGCGCTAGCCAACGAACGGGCGGCGGTTTAAAAAAAAGATCTTATGAAAAAACTTGGCGAATAAGTTTTACAAAGTCGGTTAAGTATCAGGAATCTCCCAAATTACCAGACTCTCCCAAATTACCAGAATCTCCACCCGCTTATCGAGAAGCGAGTATACCGACGGCACCTCCTTTTTAAAATTCTTTTAAAATAAATGGGAGGCAATTTTAGTAGTCTAAATATCGTAGTAAACAAAGACAATTCCTTTACATCCAAGTTTCCAAATTTAACGCAGGCGTATAAATTACCTAAAATTACAAATAAAACTAAAGATGCGGTCAAACGCTGGCAAGAAGACCAGATGGTGTTTTATCAAAACCAATTTAATTTTGCGATCCATTGCGCGACGAAGGCCTGCGGTGTGGGTTCTGACTTGTTGCCTAGCTGCAATCCGTACGTCTCGGCTTTGATGAACTTTCGCATGTATTACACCGTACGAAAATATTTTACGACTGCGTGATGCCCATTCCTAGCGACGACGAATTTCACGCGTTACAAAATAATTACGACCATCAGAAGTTTACCGACACGAGTCGTTTATATGGAGTAGACCAAAAGACGATGAACTTGAGGCAAAACGTTGATCCTCTTTCAAATGGCCTTGGCACCGCTTGTTATTTCGACCGAGCCCGTTGGTTAAATACGGGTGTCAGACAGTGGTTACCCGTTCCAGGAAAAGAATATAACCAAGACCTGGACGCGGTACGAAGGATGTAGACTGGGCCAAATATTATTCAGATATTGGGATCATTGGTGGAATGCCTCACCTTTCTTCATCGCATAAAGTCATGGGCCTCGGTTATCCTAAAGTTGACTCTGGTGACACGGTAGAATATGTAGTAGATTACATCGTACAAGACCCAAAAGTCGTTACCGGATGGTGCGATTTTGTTCCTAAAGAGTCTCGGTTGACGGACGTGGGAATTAGCAAGGTAAACGAATCAATTCGAGCTTATGTCTACGCTTTGCTCGGGGCGCAGGCAGAGGCCATGTCAAGCGGTTTAGCCTACGGCACCGGATTAGACGCGCAACGGCTATTTAAAGACAATATAGATTCATTAATTAATTCGGCCCCCGATCTCGGACAGTCGATCAAACATTTTCAAGATTCGTTACAGAAAGCTAAAACGCCGTTGGATTACGTAATAGGCCCCGGGCTGTACCTGGTGCCCTCGGACATGGACTTACGCATCGGTACGTTTGAGGGTTATAACAATAACTTACAAATCGCGACAGCAGACATGCAGACTGGCTCCGTGCAAGGTCTAAACTTAAAACCGGTGGCTGAAGACAGTTTTGCAGAGGAAGCGAAGCGAGCAAAACAAGAACAGAAGCGAACGAGCGAAAGCGACCAGAGGGAGCAACGAGCGAAGCGAGTACTACCGAGCGAAGCAACGAGCATTACCGAAGCAAAACAAGAACCGACCATTTTCGAAGATATTCCTTCTAAACCGCTCGACATACACAACGAAGAAAAACCATTAACCATCGGAGCCGTTGCCGTTGATTTAATCGGTTTTACGTTATATAAGGTTTTCACATAAACGGTTTGAATTAGGGCAAAAAAAAAGCTTGTTCTCCAGATACAAAAACCCTAGAAATTTTTGTATCTGGAAAACAAGCGTTTATTTTTTTGCCTTTTTACCCATTCTTTTGCACGTACGTCAAAATCAAAACACCCAAGCCTACGAGCAGAGTCCACACGTGCTCTGCCACCCACCCGACCGCGTTACTCGCCACGTTAAAAATCCAACTCAAAATGCTACCTATGAACCCGGGCAAAGCGCCTAAAGCTTTCAACCCGAGTTTCTTCAATACGTTAGCCAGGTTCCACAGTTGACGTTTGATCCAATCGGTATTTCAGGTTTGGAAGGAGGAGCCGGCGTTGGTGTCGATTCAGGCGTGCTCGCTCCGCTCGCTCTAACAGCTCTGACGCTAGCCACGATGCTACCAACGATGGTACTTACCGCTAAACTAAAAGCCGTTAAAATGCTTGCGATCGTGACGCCTTGTTCTCTAAATATCGTTCGAATCTTATCACCCAAGGTGTCATCCGAATGTAAAGCGTAATTAATTAAATCTTTAACGACCCAAATCTTCAGAAGTCTCGAGACTACTTATTTCTTCTTGAATTTCTGTAATTTTAGCTTCGTTTAATCGTATCTGTCCTCTAATCGTTCGCAATTGTTTGTCTAATCCTAAGAGCTCTCTATAGTTTAATCCTTCTGTTTGAACGTTTGTATCTTGTGTGAGCTCTTCTACGATGTCACTGACTTGGTCTGATATTTGGGGTAGCTCTTCCATTGTAATTCTCTCGGGTTGAATGGATTTTAACTTTGATTCAGCTTTTTGCACCGATCTTCCGTAATTGCCAAATCCCAATTTGAATCTTATAAAATCTTGCGCTGACATGGTGTCTTCACCCCTTCCGGTGTATCCAGCAGCTTTGGCGTTTTTGATGATTGTGTCAAGACCGACAACTACATCTGGGTTTCTTTTGTCGGTTAATAGCACATCACCGTATTCACCTTCACGTTTGTAAAATAAACCTTTGCCTTTGCGGTAATCAAACCTTTCATAGTGAAGTACTGATGGTACATCTTTTCTTCCGGCGAGTTTAAAATATCGGTAAAAGTTTCTTTCTATCGGTTCTATTCCTACTCTTAGTTCATGTAATGAAGTGTTGGTATCGTCCCATCCAGGTTCATTTGCACCTTCTATAAAGGACGTTTCTTGTCGATCATTCTCAACAAAATCTTGGTCGCGCTCGCTTTGCTCGCTTTATTGATTTTCTAAGAGAGGTATTTCCTCTGGATCAAATCCACCTTCAGCCATTTCACTTTAACTTTAAAATAAGAAAACTTAACTGCTACTCATAGGAAAACTCGCGGGCAGGATACCTTGTGACACTAGCCAACCTTGGGTGAACAGGGCACCGCTAGACAGCTCGGTCAATTTCAACGCGTCTTCGGCGGATAATTTATTTAGGTCCGGCGGTTTGATTTTAAACAGCTTGCTCGATAGCATGGCGTAACCGAGCGATAGTCCCGAAACGACTGCACCGTGGTAAACATTATTGGCGATTCCGTTTACGTCGATTGATTTATCGTTACTCATATTTATATATAAAGAACTTTTAAATTCATTCCATGTCCAAAATTGGTTCTTGGTTTGGTTTGCTCAGTTCTTGTTTCGGTTTACTCGGTTCTTGCTTTGGTTTACTCGGCTCTTGTTTCGGTTCTTCTTTTCGTTTATTTCTCCAAATTAAGTAGATCACAACCCCCGAGATAGCCAATCCACCAAATATCAAGCTTCTGTTTTCAAAGGCCGTTTGGGTAAAGCTAGATAATGGTTGCTGCTTTGCCTCGGTGTTTTCTTCACCCGCCAATTTCATCTTGGCGAGCTGTTGCTTCATCTTTTTGTTATGCGCGGCCAATTTCTTACCTTGTTCTACACGCTTTGGATTTTTGGCTTTAGTTACCGTCTGAATTTGGTTGTTTGGGTTGCTCGCTACGCTCGCTTCGTTATTGCTCGTTTCTGTTGACATCCTCTTTTATAATAACAGAACTTTTGTTGAGTTCTAAATGTTTTGTTGTAATCAACGCTGCTGTAAGTGGGGACAGGTAAACCCCGTACTTGTAACAAACTTCAGTGAGTAGGTGTCCCATGGTTTGGCTGATGATCGGGTCGTCGTTTATATCCTTAGTCAGCGCTTCTTCTGATTTTAAGCTGACGTTAAAGCCTAAAAATTCTACCGGAGTAGCTATACCGAGCATGCGAGAGTACAAACTTAAAATCGCGTTACCAAGAGTTTTAACGATCTCTTTGCCAAACTTAACTTCGTATAGGTTAAAAAGCTTTTCTCGATCTTTGGATGACATGGCTTCGATCTCTTTGATCGAGTATTCTTTGCCGAAGTATTTTTTAGATTCGCCTGACACGGCTATCGCGCAAAGTCTATCTTTGTGGGACTCGTTGTTAGCTTCGCTGCTCGCTACGCTTTTTGAATCGGTGAGAATGCTTTTGATGTCGTCCATTTAAATATATACGTTTTTATTTTGTTGTAGGTATGCTTTAGTCGTAGGTACTCAACTGTGTAGTAAGTTAAGTTAGCTGCTATAACTAGCTGAGCAACTAGCTGTACGTATTGTAGCACGGTTATCATTTTGTTATAAGCAAATAAAATTTAGTTACAACCGAGCTACATCAGCCCAGCTGTAACAAAGGGTAACTAGTTAATCAACAAAGTAAAGCAAATAAATAACTAGCTTTCTAGCGCTGAACTAAATAATTTGCGGGCGGTTCCGTATTTAACACCAATTTACTGAACTGAACGTCGCGTAGGTATTTTTTAATTTCATCTCGTTTTTCGTCCGGTACAACGTCGTTCTCATCCAAACATTGGTCAAACGAATTACGATCTTTACAGTGGAATATAGCGGTCCAAGCCGTATTCTCTCGGAAGTCTTTTAGCACCGAATTGTACTTTTGGGTAAGTAGCCAGCAGCTGTGAAGGTAGTGCCTACCCGAGAACGCCATCTTACTGAGAGCGCAAGTATTGCTACTCTTAGATTTCTTTCGGTATTTGATAAACTGATCGGCCGCGCAGTCGTCGATAATAAACAAAGTATTTACCCCGTCGAATATTTTTTGATAAAGTTCGATCGCCTCGTTTAATTCTAGTCTTTCCCGATCTAAATCACACAGGTAAACGCCTTCGTCGGTGTATATCCACGGCCTATCGAGATAAGTTTTATACTTAAAAAGCGTCAGACAGATAATTACGATAGCTTCAAACGCGAATTTATATTCAGTCTCTAAAAGATTCAAAATCTAGTTAGTTTTCCCGCTGCCCGTCTTACCCACGATTAAGGCGCAGTGAGGATTTTTAAACATCTCGTTCAGTTAATTTTAATAAACCAAACTCTTAAAGTTTCCCTCCTCAACCGTCAACTGAGAATCCATCACCAAAAACACGTACATCGTCAGAGGTCCCGCTGTTTCGGCCGTTCGTTCCATCTGTATAGAAATGTCCCCTCCCCCGCCGAGAGGCCTACCCGATCCGTGGGCAGAATTGTCGTCGGAACTTCTGAAGTCGAGCCAGAGACCGTATTTGTCTTTTAAATAGTCGGCCATATCTACTCCGGTTAAGTTTAGGTCCTTGGCCACCGCTCTCGCTGACTCGTTATCCGAATCGCCAAAGTACTTTGTAACTTCATTCCAATGTTGATATTCAAACAGACCCTGCGAATAAAGTTGATTAGGTTTCCCTTCGACCGTGACGACAGTTTTAGTGATATGCGGATTATAAAAATTTTGCGGGTTTTTGATAACCGGATCTCTAAACAGGATCAAAATTCCTTTTAGACTTTTAATCGTCAGATCGATGCTGATGTTCCATAGCGTGACACTCTTGTTTACGACCTGTTTTTTCCAGGAATGCACTCGGTCGAATAGGTAATACATCGTTTTTTTATTTTTTAGTGTTTGCACCAAGTCTCGATTGGTTACTACTTCGTATTCCAAGGTCAGGTCCGAAATGGAGTATTCTGCTGCGGTATCTGACGAGTTGACCACTTTGTCGTACCTGTTAAAAGTTAGTTGGTACGTCAGAGGCTCTTTAAACCACGAAGGATAAAACGGAGCGTGATCCGTCAACATCGGCGTGTCCAGTGGAATTGCGTATCTGTTTTTAAAAGCGTCGGCGATCGCTTTGTCTTTACCGTCGTTCGCAGCGGCATTAGCATCGCCAGCCCCTAGACGTTCTTGGCGACGTTTTCCCTTTCCAAACCAAAGTACACCATATTTTTAGTCTGCGAGAGGGGTAGCCAATTGTCCTTAAAATTGTGAAATACGTCTGCATCTCGGTAACTTACGATCTTGTTTCCCTGTAAACTTACGTTATTTCAGAAACCAGGTTTCTCGTCACGTTGTTATAAACTGTCCTATCATCGTCCGAGGCGCCGTCTAGATCCAGTTTAAAAGCCAACTTTACCGTGCCGGGTATGTTCATCATCAGAGTGATCGACGGAATGACCTACGAGCCGCTGCCGCGTTGGAATTTGGCGCCATTTCCAAGTCCCCGCCGGCCGCGCCTTCTTTGCTGCTCCCTGAGCGTGATGCTGGACGTGAGCTCTTTCTGTTACCACAAGATTCGCTCATTTTGTACTCTTCTTCAATTTAATCGTAGCCGTCGTTTATGTAGTAAGAAAATGGGCGAGGTTGGACTTTGATTTGCCGCCACTGGATAGCTAAAATATTGAATTTTGGTGTAAGAAATGTGTCAGCTGTTTAGAAGCACGTCCTCACTGAAAGTGCGCCCTCAGTAGTATATGGTGACGTCCCATAACCGCGACGGGACATTCAGTTGGGTTGTACTGGGTATGCTCAGTACCGTTTGGAACACTCTAGAACACTCTGGATCTCTATACGAACTGGATAGGTTGCGCGGCGCTGCCAGTGAAGCCACCGCGCCACCATGTTGGGAGAATCAAAAGAGGGCTTGCGGGCGCTAATGCTTCGTGCAGTAATGCGTGGGTGAAAACACTGCGGTCGGGTGGTGCCTTAAAAATCGACGGAAACTCATGGACATAATCAAATCTAACGACGAAAAAAGGTTAAATTTTGGTAAGATGGGAGTCATACGTATTCACTTGGTTCACATACTAAATCAGAGGTGATGATCGATCTCAGGTGTAGTGCTCGAAAGTCTTAAGAAACTGAACAAGTTCACCATCGTCATTCTCTTAGTCCATTCTATTTCGTACATTTTTGTAATCTTAAAAAACTGTGAGGTATTAAAAACAGACAAAATTAGTGTTTGTAAGGTTAGATTAAGTCAAGGACAGTGCCCAAATAGAAAATTTCATCAACGTTTGTAAGTACGTTATCTAGTTTTCTTTTCAAGGGACCAACATATTTTTACGAGGAAAAATACTTCCTTCTTTTACAACAAAGAGCTTCAGAAACTTGAAATTAATACAAATCACACATGGCATATTACGATGGCTTTGACTTGTTTTATTTTGCACTGATACAAAAAATACAGTATATCAGCTGCCTAATAAATAACTTGCCTACCATGTGCACATTCACATGTATGCATCATACACTCTGGCGTCTATACATGTCATTATAAAGGACTATTGCTGTCACAGTTTGACAGATTTATATAGTTTCTACAAATAAATATGCATATTTTATTCACGAACATACATGTACAGGTACTGTACATTTGCATTACTAGTACTGAAGAAAAACTGTAAAATGTTTTTACAGTTGGCAGGCCAAAGCAATGTAGAAAAGAAAATGACATTTTTCCATGAATCTTAGATAGCCTTAAAGCAAAGAAAACTTTTCCAACATAAAATTCAATATGTTCCTAACATATGCAAAGAGGATTCCTTACATACTTGACAGTTCCCACCAATAACATGTGGCATATCATGTTCCATCAACTATGAAAGTATATCACTGGATATTTGTATGAAACTGATTCAAACACAAACCAAATTAGCTCTTACATTGTGCATAAAGAGATACTGCTCACGACGTTGTGAAATAGAAGATGAAAAGGCTATCTGCTGCCAAAAAGGCCATGGAGAAAACCACTGAGGTCAGTTAATGTTATTTTAAAATCTTAACAACTGCCCCGAATGAGAAATTTCTACCAGACATAGCTTTCTCATGAAACATTGTTTCTCTATGGAAACTTAAATCTTTCCTTTTATAAGATGTATTTGTACCATGGCAGCCTCTGCAGCTCAGAGTTCGAAGTTTGACTGTGTACTTAAAATCAAACTGCAAAAATGAAGACACTTTTTCAAGAACAGTCTCATACAGTTTGTACACAAGGTGCCTAGTGAACGTCGTATATGAAAATTTTCCCTATTATCCTCCTCTTTATATTTTTGCACAACTGATCTAACAGCCCTGCTCACTACATTGCAGTATATTACAGGAAAGTCAGTCACTTAAAATCTTTTCTCAACCCATTATGATGATGACATCCAAGTATTTTTGTATTCATCTTCTCTTGACTTTTATTAAGGTGAGCTTAATCAAAATGATAATATACCGGCATATGTACTTCTTGTGGAGTATAACTTACTTATGGAATGTTATTCCTGTCATAAGTAGAGCGGTTTACTCTATTCGTGCATCCATAGGCTGCACAGGCTGACATCTTGGTTGCCTATGTAATACACGTGTATGTACAGTAGAACAGCAAAGGGGAGCGTATGATGAGTAAGCTGAAGTGAAATGCCAAAGAAAACAACTAGTGTCTAGGGGCCTATGTACATGATGATGTAATGTAATGCCAGCTCGTGTCTGTGAAATATGTTCGAAATAGCCCTGTGGAGCAAATTTCATAAAACTTCCAACATTTTAGTAGGCCTGATGTGCAGTGTTTGGTATAATCGTGACCATGATCTGGTGTGGGGGCGGATAAAAAGAAGAGACACCAATTTGTTTCAGCCAGTTTTGGCTGGATGAGGATAGTTCTATTTGTTTTATGACTTAACAACAGTTAGCCATTGTCAGAAGCACCAAATTCAAGAATTTAACACTCCAAAGAGATAAAGAAGAGCATTAGTTACTGTAGGCCCACGGCCTACCAAGTTTCAGGTTTTGACCCCCCAGCGCAGCCCAGGCTGTGCAAACGTGCGTGTGTTGTTATGCTTGCATGATGCATACGAGTACACACTCGATCACACTCGGCTCGATTTTGGTTTTGATTTGAGGGATATTTGTGCTTGTCAAAGAGGAAAAGATAACCGACAATAACACGTGACAGTTCCTCTTTTCAGTATCAGAAATCTACTTGCTAAATGCTAGCAATACTTCCATATCCAATTTTTCCTACCTCCTTACTGCTGTGTTCTCCCACCGTGTGCACACGTAGTCTGGCCGGCCGCGAGCAAATTTTTTGATTCTCCCAAAATGGCCGCCGAGGTACTTCCAGTTGCTTCACTGCTCGCAGTGCGTTCACTGAACGCACAGCCTATCCAGTTAGTATAGAAATCAGTGGTTTGGAAGCAGGCCGAGCCCATCCTTGACTCCATGGGTAGCGTCCGCGTACTAGCCCCTGGTTGTGTAGAATACAAAAATGACGCTTATTGGCTATTCAGGATGAATACACATGAACGTAAAGTCAGTCGCGTGCGTATCCGGTTCGTAAGTGACTAACTACGTCACTTCAGTTTAAACCACGCCCACTGCACACGTGCACTGCAGATAGGGTTAAACGCATTGATCGTTGTTCACATGGAAGTTAACACGCAACTTCAGCGATTATCCAATGAGAGCCTGCAAATCGTGTCGCGTCCGCCTTTTTTACAAAGTGACTTAGGAACTGGTATATTGCCACATATCTCAGACACAAAATGAATGACATCTTACACCAGCGCAAGTTTAATTTGTTTGTTATCGTATGGCCGGAGCAGTTTTAATTCCAGATCGATAACCAATAGCATTTTGTGTAAATAATAGTTTAGCGTAAAGTAGTCGAAGTCGTAAACGTAGTCGAAGCGTAAACCGCGAGACAACACTGTAAATAAGCTAAACTAAGAAAGTTCCGGTCGAAGCGTAATCTGCAGACTGTAACTGGCTGCACTTATCAAGTCCCCGGTCGAAGCGTGAGCAGCGAAACAACAGTATAAGACTATTAAGGCCCATGACGGTGAAAAGAATGAAATTTCGCCACACGGTCATTTATGACCGCCGCCAAATGGGCCGCGTGATGATAGGTAAGTGACCTCGTGTGTGTAGGGGGGTGGTGTTTGCGCTGGCGTTGTAACAGGAAATCAAGCTACTTCGCAAGACTGAAGTAACGCCATATGGTAGTTATAAATAAGGAATTCCGAAGGGGCATCCACAAGGTGCACCCCATCTGGTAAATATAAATCCTGCCGCCACCACTCAAGTAGTATGGAAAAAGAGAGTTCTGGGGCAACTCCCCTTTCACCCCGTTTCTCCCTCTTTCACCCCTATACCTACTCGACCCTTTTTTCCACTCCAAAAACCCCCAAAACGCGTTTTCAAGTTTTTGTAATTTTACCTGGGAACCTCATCGACTGTTTTCTCAACTCGAAAAAGAGGTTGAAAAAGGGACGATTCACTTACCTTCGATTTGTATTGGGCCTACCTCTGGCTTACGGACACTACACTGAGCCCACCTCCCCTTTCACCCCCTTTCACCCTCCTTCACCCACTCGCGCCGGGGATTGCCACTTTACTCACCTTGACCTTTTGACCCCGGCGCACTTTTTTGTCAACAACTCGTGACGTGCGCCAGCCTGCACTGACCGCATAAAAAACCTACCCCGCGACTCTCAAACAAAAAAGGGACTTCCCCTCGCTTTTCCAGACTTGCCCGTTATAAAAAACGAGAAAAATAAATACAAAATATATAGATATATAGGTATGATAGACCATACAACGAACGTGAATTATTTTTGCAAAGACACGAGAAATTCGATTGACTTGATAGATTCTTACGATTGCTTTCGTTTTTTAAATTCCAAGCGTTTATGCAAATGCACTGATTGTAAAGAATGCCACGATTGTCACGAATGTAACGACTGCAAAAGATGTAATGATTGCTCCACTTGCGACGATTGCGGTAGATGTATAGTTTCAATTCATACAACTGTCAAAATTTATATGCTTTGGACAGTTGTGAGGACTGTTACGATTGCGGCAATTGTATCGAATGTTTTGGTTGTACATATTGTACCTGCTGCATAAATTGTGTCAAGTTGGAAGGAATGGATCACGTGGTGCTCGTAGACGGCAACCATAAAAAGTCGGCACACGCGAGAAAACGAGCCATTGCCTGAATTAGCGACTAAACTCGACACGGATTTATACATAATTGGACTAATTATTGAATACAACGTTGACGTCGAAAATTTGATTAAAGTAGAAATCCCACCCGAGTTAATAGACGCAGCCGAATAAAAATGAAAAAAATCTATGCCAAAGCCGGGAAAATTAGAACCATGTCAACCCACGTATATATCGTTTCAGATGACCACGAGCGTCTCAATGCCGACAACTCCGACCCCAACGTTACTTACGGTCCCTTTGACCCGAGTAAATTAATCATTTCGAAACCCGTGATTAAAGAAGGGACCCAAGTGAGCCAATGCACTTCACCCATTTTCACCATCACAACGCCCAAAATAAACGCGTGTTGATTATGATTACGGAACCATGTTCCGGTATAAACCCGCTTTACAAATACGGCACTCGAGATAAAACCCCTGAAATCATCAAAGACCGTCAAATTTGCTATCAAATACAACAACCTACGACAAACATACTCGATCACATAATTTAGCCGTTTATAATTTCATCGAATTTCAAGAGTTTAATCTCCCGTCTAATACCGTAAACGCCTACAAAGCCAGTCGTGATATCGATGAATTGAACAAGATCGAATATGTAGTTGAACCACCCTATACGGCTAAAAACCAAATGTACGTTAAAATAGATCCCTATGCCTCTCTATTTGATCACCGAGAAAGACCGATAAATATCGATAAATTTATCAATAAGAGATGCGACGCGTAATCATTTATTTGTCCAAAGACGTGTACTACGGTACCCACGGTTCACTGTCGTGCGGCGCAAGTGTTCGTTATAGAGTAACAGCGGCAATGTTAAAAATTAGAAAACGACGGTTTAATTTCAAATAAGTCGGTGTTGCAAGCGTTTAGCGGATATGGATTTGAATCTGGATCTGAATCTGAATCTCCCGTAAAATTAAAAGTCGATTAAATCTGAATGATTACCTTAAACCTCGGTTATTCCTCAGAATAACTGAGGTTAATTTTGTTTCTTACTATTAATAAAAAATGACGGACGCAGAGATTTATCATTTAACCGGCTCGTTACCTAAATGGCCAACCCCACCACCACAACCCTAAAACACTTGCGACCACCACTGAGTCGAAATAGATGACAGATATGCGTGTGAACATTGCGGTCTAATTTTCGGGTGGGTTTCCTCATACACCCCTGTAGACATGGAAAAAACCGCCACCACCAAAATCAAGAAAAACTTTAAAAGAGTTTAACGTTCAATTAGAGAACGGTGAAGCGGGTGAAATAGAATATAAGTTAAACTGAGTTCTAAACGGCAAGATTTCTAGAGGTAAACCGTTGAAGGCTTTAATCGCGGTATTTTATCTAAAAACAACCGGGGAGGACGATTTAAAAGTGAAAGATCTATTTCGGATAAGCACTGGGAAAACGCCCTTGACAAATTAAGCCTCGCCAAACAAGACGTATAGATTGACTAAACAAGATTTTTCAAAACGTATATAATAAAATGGAGACTCACACGTTTTACTTAAAGGAGAGCGAGCAGACGTTTAAATTGAAAGATGCCAAAGGCGACAAGTAAAGAATATTCAGTTTGAAGCTGGATATTTTAACGTAACAAACGCGACTGAAATTGAGTGGGATACAAACTTGTACGGTAGGCCGGCAGGCGAACGACCGCCCGGAATACCTTCAGAGGAAAGAACAGAAGTATCTTCCAATTCAGAATTAGTAAAAACAGCTAAAACCAGGTTGATCCAAGCAAATAAAAGAGGCACTTTACCAGAAACATCGCTGATGAAAATGAGCAGCTAAACAAAGAAAACGCAACTTTAGAAGAGCAGTTAAACCAAAGACAACCATTAGAAACGCGAGCTCGTTTAGCTTATGATATCGACGATAAAAAAGTCAAATTAGCTTCACTGCTCGAGGGGCAAAGACAAGCCTTGCATGAAATTTATGAAGGGAATCCCAACTCGACCTGCCACAAACGCCCCCGTACAACCCACGAGACCCAGAAGAGAATTAACTAAAAGACTTCTTAGACGGGGCTTACGGAACCTATATACGATAGACTTCATTCGCGAAGCTCATCTCAACCATTACCCGAGGGTCAAAGAGGAAGCATCGTGGTATCTCCCGGTTATTATAACATGGACTTGTTTCAGTTTTTGTTAAACTCGATTCCATGCGTTTCTTTTAAGGTTCACTCAGAATCTAAAAGGGTGACTTTAGCCATAACGCACTCCAATCTCAAGTTGCGACTAAATAAAGAAGTGTCCAAGCTATTGAACTTACCCAAAATAAAACTTTTACCCAACGTCATTTATGAAGGCAAGTATGATTTAAACCCCTGGAAACTGCCGTTTATTCATTGCAAACAATTAAATACATCAGACAACTTTTATAACGGGCAGACTTTAGCCTTGCACCTCAACACCCGTGACGTGTAAAACGCGTAAAAAGTTAATACACAGAAATATCAGTGAATTGACTTCCTCTGTTAAAAACGATCAAGGTGAGCTCTTGAATAATATTGGCAAAATTTTAATCGAGTTAGACATTTTTTAAAACGCGTATATAATAAAAAAGATGACGACTAACGTATACCCGGATTTAACTTTAAACTCGGCCGAACAAGCGGAAACTAAAATGTACAGCCTTCGAAAGATCGAAGAAATTAAATCCCAGATTCAAAGAGAACGCGACGCGCGCGAAGCTAGCTATAAAAAGATTAAACGACTTTTAACCGCACTCGGTTACGTAGGGTACGGCGTGGAAGCTTTAGGTGCGACCTCGGCAGCCGTCGGAATTCCCGCCATTTTAGGCGTCGTTACCGGACCGGTCGGAATTGTGATGCAAAGCGTCCCTATCGCTGCGTTTGGCGCTACGCGATATTAAAATACACCAGTCGTCGGTTAAATCACAAAACTAAAAAGCACGACCAAATTCGAATGTTGGCAGCCGCTAAATTAAACACCATCGAGTAATACGTATCTCACGCGATCAAAGACGGTGATATATCCCAGGAGGAATTCGTATTGATTATTTCCGAGATGAACAAATTTAACAAAATGTTAACTGCGAGCGAAGCAAGCAGTTAAGAAGAATGCGAACGTCAAGTCAATGAAAGAGCAGAAACGCTAACCAACGAACGTGCGGCCGTTCTTTAAAAAAAGATCTTATGAAAAAACTTGGCGAATAAGTTTTACTAAGTCGGTTAAGTTCGAAGACCCACCGCCCACTTATCAAGCGACCCAACTGACGACACCTCCTTTAAAAGAACTTTAAAATAAATGGGAGCTTACTTTAGTAGTTTAACAATTTTAGTCAACGAAGAAAATTTCTTTTCAGCCGAGTTTCCAAATTTAACGCACGCGTATAAATTACCGAAAATAACCACGGACGAAGCCGTCAATCGCTGGGTGAACGATCCAATTTCGTTTTATCAAAATCAATTTAATTTTGTGGTCTATTGCGCAACGACGGCCCGCGGCGTGGGTTTTGACCTACGGTCTGATTCTAATCCATACGTGTCGGCTTTATTCAATTTTCACGTATATTACACTGTACAAAAAATATTTTATGACTGCGTGATGCCCAATCCGAGCAACGACGTATTTGACGCGTTACACAATAATTACGACTATCGGAAGTTTACCGACACGTGTCTTTTATATGGAGTAGACCCAAACAGATCATATAAACAAACTCGCGATACATTGTCAAACGGATTAGGAACTGCCTATTATTACGACAACGGTTACGTACCTGTCCCAGGTAAAAATTACGACGCGCACGACTTACACATCACCAAAGATAAATACGCAGGATCTACTTTTATGGGCTTGGCTGGGCTAAACCGCGTAAAGGCTCGGGTCACGTGATTGCTTACGTGAGTACTGGTCAATTGGATTAACAGTCGGACGCGGTCATTTTGGCTTGGTGGTTTTCGTTCGTAAAAAGTGTAGGTTAACAGACATTGGAATTACAAAAGTGAATGAATCTAGCGGCACTTACGTCTACGCGTTCTCCACTTGGAAAACAAGCGTTTAAATTTTGTTGCCTTTTATAAAACAATTTACGTTTTTTGTTTACAAGTCAAAATTATATAACCGACTGCTAAAAATAAAGTCCACACGTGCCCTGCCACCCAACCAACTGCCTTACTCGCCACGTTGAATATCCAACTTAAAACGCTACCGATGATTCTGGGCAGGGCATCCAAAGCTTTCAACCAGAGTTTCTTCAGCACGTTTTCCAAATTCCATAATTGACGCTTTATCTAATCGGTGATTCCACCTTTGGATGGAGGTGCGGGTACAGCTCTGACGCTAGCTACGATGCTACTAACGATGGTACTCATGGCCAATCCTAAAGCCGCTAAAATACTTACGATCGTAACAGCTTGCTCCAGAAAATAAAATTTTAATTCTCTCGCGTAGTGTCAAATCCGAATCCATGACTGCCGTAATCGTTTCTTTAATTCGATTGATTTGCGTACGAAGTTTACCTGTATTTCTATTTATAATTTCTAATCTACCGGCTCTCTCGATTTGTAAATCGTTTAACTGCTCCAGGAGTTCTGCTCTTTCCTTCTCTTTCTGTCGTCGCTTCCTCTAATTGGTTTGGTTTGTAACGATTCGTCCAAGGCTGCTAACTCGCGATAGTTTAATCTTTCTGTTTGAACTTCTTTATTTTCTCTGATTAGATCTTGTACAATTTTGCTAACTTGATCTGCACCTGCAGGTAATTTCTTTGGCTCGATTTGTTCTGGTTTATCGTTTTTAAACTCTGAGTCACCTTGGCTACTTTTTTGCCGTAATTTTTAAATCTTAGAACGTTTTGAACAAAGCCTGCTCCGCCATAGCCAGCCTCTCTCGCGCGGTTGGCGATCATATTGGAAGTTAGAAATCGACCAACTTGCCTTTTATCTGTTAATAGTACTCGTTCCCCACCTTTAAAAAATAGTCCTTTTTTTCCCGATATGCATATAAATTGTAATTTGGGTCATTTGGTACGTCCAGTCTACCCATTTTACTTTAATTTTCGTAAAATTTATCGACTTTTGGATTAGTTACCCCTGGGCCTGAAACTGGTCGGGAATTTAGGAACAATTTCGGTCTAACCGACGTTGTCGTCGTTTCTAATCCAACCGTACCGCTGGTATTGAAGGTATTGTCTGACTCTTCTTCTTCTCTCAAAAACAACTTTAAGCGGTCGGTTGGCTCGCGGGCAATATACCTTGCAGCACTAGCCAACTCTGGGTAGCTAACGCACCGCTAGACAGCGCGATCAATTTTAACGCGTCTTGGATAGATAATTTATTTCAATCGGGCGGTTTAATTTTAAATAGCTCACTCGATAGCATGGCGTAACCTATGGAAATCGCTGAAACTACAGCCCCGTGGTAAACGGTATTGGCAATTCCGTTTACGTCGATTGATTTAGCGTTACTCATCTTTAATATAACAGTTCTTGAAATTTATTCCATATCTAAAATCTGGGATCACCTGATACGCTCGCTTTTTGGTTGAACAATTGGTTGAGTCGTTTCAACTTTCATAGGCGTCGACTTATTTTTCCAAATTAAACATACAGCGACCGCTTCAATCGCTAAACCAACCAGGATTAAATTTCTGTTCTCTATAGCCGTTTTATAAATTTTATTTTCCGAGCTAGGTGTTTCACTGACTTTGCCTAATCTCATCTTGGTGAGCTGCTGCTTCATCTTTTTATTATGCTCGGCTAATTTCTTACCTTGTTCCACCCGCCTCGGATTTTTAGCTTTAGGCACCGTCTGAATTTGAGATTTTACCGGGCTCGCTGCAGTCGCTTTGTTTGCTTCTGTTGACATCTTCTTTTATAATAATAGAGCTCTTGTTAAACTCCAGATGCTTAGTCGTAATTAACGCAGTTGCTAATGGTGATAGATAGACCCCGTATTTATAACAAATTTCACTTAGTAGATGTCCCATAGTCTGGCTAATGATCGGGTCGTCGTTTAAATCTTTTGTTAGCATTTCTTCGGACGTTAAATTGACGTTGAGTAAAAAATATCAACAGGGGTTGCAATTCCCAAAATACGCGCATATAAGCTTAGAATCGCGTTGCCGAGCGTATTCACGGTTTCTCTACCAAATTTGATTTCGTACAGATTGAATAGCTTTTCTTGATCTTTGAGGCTAAGAGACTCATTGTCTTTTATGGAATAATCTTTACCTAAATACTTTTTAGATTTGCCAGAAGCAACTATCGAGCGGAGTCTATCCTTTACGTTAGGTTTGGATTCGGTTGATTCTGTTTTTGAATCGGAAAGTATTGATTTGATGTCTTCCATTTAAATATACGATTTTTAAAAATTGTTGACCGTTTGTTTAAGGCATAGGTACTCGCTATAACTAGTTGGATAGGTATTTGAATTAGTTGTAACATCGTTGCCTATTTGTTATAAGTAAAATAAAAATTGCTTATAGCCAGACTACATCAGCTGAGCTATAAGCTGAAGATACGTAATTAATAAGTAATCTTAAATTAGTTGTTATAATATTGATGTGAATATTCAATCTCTAATTTTTTAAGGTTATTACACTTTAAACAACAACGAACTACACTGGCCTTGTTGTGACCGTTCTTATTATCCAGACTTCGATCATGCATAAATCGCCGTGATGATCGGTGAATTGCAATTTAAGCTTGCAATCGGGGTAAAAGCAATATGGGTAATCCTTAATTAACCAGCGACAAGAGTCGGTATCTATAAAACGGTTGGGGTCGTATCGATTGTACTTTTCATCTTCAGAGTGGCAATTATTAATCCACTTTTTAGATGTTACTGTTATTGGATCGGTACACAATTTACAAAAAAATTTTTGTTTACCTTGTTCACAAATTGAGGATCCATTGCATTCGGCGCATTTGGATTTTTGTTTACCATGAATACATCTACGCCGATTATTAGATATTTTGCCGCGGCGTTACAAGTGATGCATTCCGTGCAAATCTTACCGCTATCCGTAACTTAAAACATTCCAGCGCTTTTAACTTACGGCATCGATAACAAATTTTATTTTCCATTTAAATTAATATTAGATTCATTACTACATTATCTCATTTTTATCAAACAAAATAGCTAACCGGCGGTTCCGTATTTAAAATCAGCTTGCTAAACTTTACGTCGCGTAAATATTTTTTAATTTCTTCTCTTTCCTCGTCGGGTACCACATCGTTCTCGTTTAAACACCGATAAAACGAATTACGATCCTTGCAATGGAATAAAGCTATCCAAGCTGTATTCTCGCGAAAATCTTTCAAAACCGAGTTGTACTTCTGAGTTAATAACCAGCAGCTGTAGTTGAAATGACGCCCTGAAAACCCCAACGTACTTTAAGTGTAGGTGTTTACTCGCCTTAGATTTTTTGCGATATTTAATAAACTGGTCAGCTGCACAGTCGTCCACTACAAACAAAGTGTCAACCACGTCAAACGATTTTTGATAAAGTTCAATTGCTTCGTTTAACTCCAACTTTTCCCGATCCAAATCACATAAATAAACGTTGTCGCACGCGTAAATCCATGGCCATTCTAGATACGTTTTATTCTTAAAAAGCTTGGGACAAATAATTACGATCGCTTCAAATGTGAATCGGTATTCGGTTTCCAAAGATCCAAAATCCACTGGGTTTTACCCGACCTGGTATTACCAATAATTAAAGCGCAATGCGGTGATTTAAACATCTCACTCATTTAATTAATACACTAGACTTTTAAAATTACCGTCTTTCGCCGTCAGTTGAGAGTCCATAGCCAAGAACACGTACATCGTCAAAGGTCCCGCGGTTTCGGCCTGTCGTTCCATCTGTATCGATATATCCCCTCCGCCGCCTAAAGGTCTACCAGACCCGTGAGCTGAGTTATCGTCGGAACTTCTGAAATCTAGCCTGAGACCGTACTTATCTTTCAAAAATTCGGCCATATCAACCCAATTAAGTTTAAATCTTTCACCACCGCTCTTCCGTATCCGAATCGCCGAAGTACTTAGTAACCTCGTTCCAATGTTGATACTCAAACAACCCCTGCGAATATAGTTGATTTGGTTTACCCTCGACCGTGACGACCGTTTTCGTGATGTGCGGATCGTAAAATCTCTGGGGGGTTTTAATAGCCGGGTCTTTAAAGAAAATCAAAATTCCTTTTAAGCTCTTGATCATTTGATCGATGCTAATGATCCATAACGTGTCTGATTTATTAACCGCTTGGTTTTTCCATGAGTGAATCCGGTCGGATAGGTAATAAACGGGCCCATTGTGCTTGCTTTTCAAAGCTTCGGCCAGGTCTCGATTGGTTACTACTTCGTATTCCAAAGTTAAATACGAAATTGCGTACTCGGCCGCGGTGTCTGACGAGTTAACGACTTTATCATGGCCGTTAAAAGTCAGTTGATACGTCAGGGGCTCTTTAAAACCCGACGGATAGAAAGGCCCGTGATCTGTCAATATCGGCGTGTCTAAAGGAATCGTGTATCGATTTTTAAAAGCGTTGGCAATTGCTTTATCTTTACCGTTGTTCAAAGCAACATTACCATTGTCCGCACCTAAACGCAATTTGGCCACGTTTTCCTTTTCCAAACCAAAGTACGCAATATTTTTCATCTGCGACGGAGGTAGCCAGTTGTCCTTTAAATTATGAAACACGTCTTGGAGACTCACATTGATTTTAGAGATAAAATTTTGCGTTGTTGTATACGGTTCTGTTATCATCTGAGGCTCCGTCTAGATCAAGGTTAAAAGCCAACTTTGCTGTGCCGGGTACAATGACGTCGTCCATGCCTAAAGCCGGAAATTTTACGTTTAACGTGTGAACTGCGGCTATCGTATTCGGGTTAAGGGCAATGGTTACTTCGCGTCTTTCGCCTTTGATCGCGCGAGGCACTTTAAGCCTGCGACTAGGGTTCAACTTTTTAGAATATTGATGGGACATATTACTTTTATATTATACGATTTTTATTTTACTGAAATATTTTAAAGAAGAAAGAAAACCCGATTAATGTTAAACCCGCTGCGAAAAATAAGTCCTCGTATTCCTTACTAAACGTTTCACTTTGGATTTATAAAACCATATCACCGATGTGATCGATATCGGCACGCATGTCTCGCAGCATCTGCTCGATGTTGGTTAGGTCAGCTTGAATTTCTGACAGTCGATCTTTAATTTCGCTATTCATTTAATTTACTTATTTTAAAAATGGCTAGTGCTTTAATGATGGTTGGAGGAGCTATAGTAAACGCCGTGACATTCACGGGTTCACATTTTTTATTTAGTAGTCTAGCTAAAAGTAAAGTCGACGAAGAACGAATGCGACACGACCTTGCGTTTGAACAATTGGCACAAGCGAAGGAATCCTGGGAGCAAAACCGAGTACACGTTAGACTTTTTAAACGAACGAATGCTACAAGAACGCGCGAGTCAGCAGACGTTTGTAAACGTGGACGAAGCGTTACGAGCTTACAGCGAATTGACCGGTAAAATATCATGCCGTAACCGCCAGAGCCTAAATTGTCTGATTTCTACGCGCCTTCCGAAGATAAAAAAAATTGCGAGTTTGTGTGGATTTTAGGTGGGACGGCCTTAGTCTGTTTCTTAGCTTATCGATTTGCGTAACTTTATTTTAAAATGGAGCGAGAATTTTCAAAGTTGTTTTATAGCCCACAGGGTTATTGGCGGGGCGAAAGTGTGGTCGACCATTTACACGAAAAGACTGGTGCGGACAAATCAGTTATTAGAAACTGGCTAAAAAAGCAGGCCGTTTGGCAAATACATTTACCTGCACCTGCGTGCGTACAGAGACCTACAATGTTGCGTACCTACAACCTACAACCGAGTTTGTCAAACCAAACGAAGCGCATGAAATGGGTATATTATATATACCCTGGGATCGTAATAATTAAAAGAAAATCTTTTAAATACGCTTTAACGATCGTAGACGTGGGTTCCCGGTATAAAGAAGCAGAACCGTTGATCAGTAAAACGGCTAAGCAAGCGTCTGAAGCAGTGAAGAAATTTACGAGCGATCACCTCTGAATTGGCCTAAATTATAATGGTAGACTCGAGATCTGAATTAATGGTTAACCATGGGGTAGAAATTCAAGTGGGCGAGCCGGGCGTTCACAGGTCGCAGGGGATCGTGGAAAGGTTTAATCGTACTTTAGCCGACCGTTTATTCGGCCATCAATACGCTCAAGAAATGTTAAACGTGGGTGAGCGAAACGTGGAATGGGTAGAACGTTTGCCCCAGGTCGTGAAATCGTTAAACGAGGAAAAAACGCGTTTAATTGATACCGTTCCTGCAGAAGCCGTCAAATTAGACCGGGTGAAACAAACACCTAGTGCACCTGTTAAAAGCGCGTCGCGTGAATAACCTCCAAGCGTGGTCGTTAGGTACCTCTATTACCCGGGCGAACAAGAGGGCGGCACCGTCAGAAGGGCGACAGATCCCATCTGGTCAGTGGACGTTTATCAAGTGGAGAAGCGCACTAGTCAATTTAAACGAGTCCGGGGTAAAAGGGTAAAAACGGGTCCCACTTTATATCATTTATTAAACGGGTCAAATAGGAGTTTTGTCAAAGAGGAACTGCAATCGTACCCGAAGATACCGAGTTACCACCAAAGAAAGCTTTTTAAACGTAACCGGGCAAGTCGAGACTTGTAGTGACCGGAAAGCGAGGGGAAGTCCCTTTTTTGTTTGAGAGTCACGTGGTAGGCTGTTTATGCGGTCGGTGCTGGCCGGCGCACGTCACGAGTTGTTTACGGAAAGTGCGCCGGGATCAAAATGTCAAGGTGAGTGAAGTGGGAAACCCCGGCGCGAGTGGGTGAAAGAGGGTGAAAGGGGAGGTGCCCCAGAACTCTCTTTTTCAACACGACTACTCAATTTAGGGGTGGGCAATCAACCCGCCCGGCGCCCTGTGGAAAAGCTTGCCCACCGAACGGTTAAGAGTTCGCCTGGTGTGCTCGACCGAATTTTGTCTGTTAGCCGAGGGATAGGAGACCCTTGGCAAAATCTCCGACCAGTAAATGATTGAGTGAGGTAATAACGCTCGGGTGACGGCAAGAATTTGTTTAATCCCCTCGAGCATTGATTTCTTGGGGACGTAGCCCAGATCGTTGGAGCCAACGTGTATGATGACCCATGTTAGCGATGCTTGCTCCGCCAGCCAGCAGCTGTGAAGGAACTCGTTGGATTGGTCCAGCTACAGGCCCCACCGACCAATCCAGCGAACAGTTGCCAGCCTATCAAGTGCCCCCCACCAAGGAGAGGATAATGCCACTCGGGAGGTCCAATGGATGAACGAGTCGCCAACCCCCCAGACAAGATGTTTGTTGTCGATCGGCGGATTTGCTCATGGAAGTAAAACAGAAATTAAATGTGGTGTTTGCTAATTGTTAAGTGCTATAGTCACATGAGGGCGCTATTCATGTTGTCCATGAATCGCTCGGTACGTTGCCGTGTAGTAATCTTGGTATTTTGGACATGCTATGCGGACACGAGAGATAGTGCCAGGTTTAATAATGCATTCATTTATAAAATGTTAATGTCTTGGTTATGTTAGTTATAGATAAATGCACATAGGTAGATATTTAATAGTCCAGATCTATTAATAGAGGGATTAAGTTGGAATCAGTTAAGCTCCAGTGCCCATGAATATACGTGTAAATTGGTCGTTTGCGCCACAACCTTGGATCTTTTCCAAAACTCCTAGTCAACTTTATAGTCGTCAGGTTCAGGGCCTGGAATGGTCCTGTGGATTTGCTGAATTGTACCAGCAGGGTTGGGGGGCCCTAGGCTAGGGACAGATTGGCTACATCGACTGGTGAGTTACATGTATATAGCGAGTTATATAATAGCTAGTATAAGGTCATAAAAGTGGCTGTATGTAGCATGGTGCAAGTTGAATGTCAAATTTGCAATGTGGTGTGCACGAACGTGTACCTCAACCTTATTTTATGTTTTTTTATGTTATTGTACATGTACAGGTTCAATATATTATGCAAGTTTGTTTAAATTAATAATTTTGTACTGGCAGGTCTTTTCATTAGCAAAGTGGAGATCTCCAATAAACCAAAATTTGAGAGTGACACAGGAACCCCCAAATTTGGCCTCACCGCCTCACTTTCTCTCGTCACTGGGAATTACACTACATAAATAGATATCAATACTTAATGATAAGTATTGATAGCTATTACGGTTGTTTTGGGCGTGGGGTAACATGACCCCAATGTACAAAGCAGCCACAAATTTGAAAGTTCATGGTAGAAGGTCACTGCTAAAACGAATATGGCGGCGGTAAACGCCTGACTGCCAACGACCCATCTGTTGGATCTCATCGTCATGAATTCCCGCCATTGCCGCTGCTGTGGCCGCACCAATCCGGAAGGAATGAGAAGTATATCGGGTATCATGAATGCCAATGAAGCCAAGGGCCCGCCATAAAACAGCGGTGAATTGAGAACAGAACGTGTAACTGGAGAGCCATCAAAATGGGACAGGAAATTGCTGAATTGCTGAGGACACCTGCTGAGGAACTGTGTAGTGGCCTGAACAGGGCACAGGGAAAATTCACCCTCAGAAACAGCAGGTATTGAAATTACATAACCCTGACCGTACTGGTCGGTCTTGGAGAAATGAATGTTTAGATTAACCACACTGCCAGAAGAGGTAAGACGAAGGGTAACATCAGAACGACGTAAAGGTGAAATTTTAGAGCAAGTGGACGCGGTGAGTTCACCTACGCGCAGAAATCCAAAAAACGCTAACAGGAAAGCCACTCGAGTAGGGCTTCATATTGATTGTAGGGCTTCAGTAGGGCTTCATACTGATTGGTACAAACGGAGTGTAAAGCAGGAATAATACGCCGCAGTAAAACAATCGTAATAGGACTGCGTTGATCGCGCCGACCGTACCGGCGGTGGCAGCCATCTAACATTCGTTTCACCATGAAATGTTTAGTTATGTCATGGAGACCCTGCAAGCGGAGTGTAGACACAATCCCTGAGACATACGATGCAACAGTAGCCGGAGCGTACCCATTAACGGACAAATATGCAATAAAGTGCACAAGCTGCTGCAATGTGGGACTAGAAGATGTATTAAGAAAACCATGGCGGGAAATAAACCAACAGAAAAATTACCAAGCACATTGGTAAACTGAATGGGTACGCGGGGCAACTGAGGCCATCAAAAGACTGTGAACCTCTAAATTAAGTTGTTCCAAAGGACTGCAGGCAAGGGTGTCATAACGGGGGTCCAGCCGCCAGAAACGAACCATCTGAAAACAAGATAGAGCTTCAGCGATGCCATTATCGAGACCAGGTACATGGCGTGCCTTAAAGTAGATATTCAACCTCAAACAAAGCACTACAAACATGCGAACCAATTTCATAATTCTGGGACACCTTGATGTTTGGCTATTAATAATCACCACTACAGCCCCATTATCACACCAAAATATTACACATTGGTTTTGCAAGGCCGGGCCCCATAAGCACAACGCGAGGGTGATCGGGAAAAGTTCGAGAAAAGTAATGGATAAATTCAAGGAGCGCCATTTTAGTGGCCACATGCCTTGCGTCCAACTCCCATTAAGGAAAGCTCCGAAACCGAACAGCTGACAAGACGGCATGCGTGCTTGGCGCAACCTGAATTGAATATCATAGTCGCGCCACCGATAACCTGCTCGCCGAAAAGCAGCCGAACGGACGATGTCGGCATATTTTAGCAGCTGCCTTGCCTGAGTAGGGTGCCACATCAAATAGATGGATGCAAAAATTAGAAAAGCCGAGGTCCGCTGTTCAATTGAGGTGATCCACGGGGGTTGATTGTGGGAACGAATTTACCATGCAGGGGAAACGCGTGACTCAATAGTAAACACACAGTCACTGGCACTATTGACACTGCTAGAGGGCCGCAAAAGAGGCGCAAAATCTACAAATTCCCCATTCCAAATTTTGTCCCGAGGGTGTTGAGAAACCCCAGACCCAAGATCATCGCAAACACTTGCCCGACGAACTGGTAACGGACATAACCGAATTAACAATAGGAGAGACGCAACCGAAATGGCCGGGCCATCAGGGGCAGATGCGATAGAAACTACTGGTCTAGGCGTTAGCTCTGACGGGATAGAAAAAGACCCACCCGATGAAACAGCAGTCGTCTGTGCGACGGGAGCCGAGGATTCACTCGGAACATCAGCCGGCGCGATGCAGTCCAAACGAGGCCTCCCCCTTGGTCTCGACCCCTCAGCGCCGGCAGTGCCCCGCTTTGTTCTTTCTGCCCTTGGCATCGTCTTCCCAAATAACTGGAAGGGGCTGGACTAAACGCGGTATACTTTCCCGAAGTTGCAACTAAAATGCAGAATGTAGAAGACGACTAACCTACGAAGGATACTTTGCAAATTTACAACTACACTGATTATTTATCCCATAATAAACCGAACGAACCGACCTGGCAAACTGCTCAGACAAAAGTGACCAGCATACACACTGTTTCTTCCTATGAAGCTGTAACCAAACAGCTGGGTCATAACTCCAGCGCTTGTGTGGTCAGCGGGGGAATTTACTCCAGCAACCCAGCCTAGCAGCAATAAACTATTTGAAGCCCCAATGGGCCTAAAATGAATTAAAAAGCTGCACGCTCGCGCCCACGTATTCTCTTGCACGTCACACACGCGTAAATCTGCGTTGCTCGTAAACACGCTGACTAGATCGCGCAAGGCATGGTTGAATGGTTGAAACCAACATGGTGGGGCACGGACGTTCCCATGGGAACGAGGCTGGGCTGAGCCATTTTCCTCACAAGTAGACTGCGTTATAAAGGAAGAGGCACAAAAATGGCATTGTTTTCAAAAGCATAAGGAATCTGGTATTTACAACATACGGTAAGAATAAAACACTTATTAAGCAAAAGTTTGAGGGGGCATGTTTAGGTGAAATTTTTGCTAGGAATTATAGAACGGTGGATTTACAATAAACTTTGCCGAAGCTTTGAACCCGAAACCTCTATTTTACCTCTTCATCTTTAATGGTAACTTTCAATATGAAAATTCCTTTTATTTTCTTTTTAATTTTTTCCAGAAACACCGTTTGATTTCTCTTTTATCAACACAAACTCCATAGCATTTAATACAGTTATAAGAGATCATAATACTTTTTGTGCCAAAATGAATTGTTCGAATTAGACTTGACAGAGTGCAGAGTAATTTTGCCATTTCAATAGAGGCCAAATATATTTCACAACGATAATACCTCGTGCTATCTTTCTTCAAAACTTCTAATGAGGGACGTTTGCTGTTTATTCTCATTTTATAAGTGTGAAATCGGGCAACCAAAAGTATAAAATTATACAATTTTAAAGGAATAAAATTTTCAACGGGGCAAGAAGTATTCCTATTGCTAAATTGTGGCTGGAGATAGTCCTAGACGTGAGAAGCTAAAATATTAATAATAATGCACAATTGTGTGCGTTATTGCAATTGATTTTGTATATGGTTTGTTCATCAACAATTTGCCGGTCGGTTCGACCGAATATTCGGATACTTGATCGAAATGAATGTCGAATATTCGAAGAGTGAAATATTCGACAGGTATTCACGTATATATCATGCACGATAAACGCTTATAAAGCCAGTCGCGATTTGACTATTTGAACAGAGTAGAATACGCCGTTAAACCGCCTTACACCGAGAAAATTGCATGTATGTGAAAATTGATTTTTACGCCGCGTTATTTGACCATAAAAGGTGGTCTATTGATGCGACAAATATTGAGAAATTTGTAAATAAAGAGATGCGATGCTCAATCATTCATTTATCAACAAGATGTCTATTACGGAACTCATATTACGCTTTCTTGCGGCGCTAGCGTTAAATACATGGTTTCAACGGAGTTATTGAAAGTTAGAAATGAGGGACTAATTTCAAATAAGTCGGCATTGCGAGCGTTTAGTGGATTTGGACGTTCTGAATCTGAACCTGAATCTGAATTTGAATCTCCCGTGAAATCAAAAGTGGATTAAATTTGATACCAAAGCCACCTGCAATTTTTAAACCTCGATTATTCTTAGGAATTATTTATTCTTAGGAATAACTGAGGTTATTTTTACGTCCCTTTATTATTAATTACACATTAATAGAATGGAAATAGATTATAAACTCATCTGCAGCGATTGCAGACTAGTATTATGTCCCATTTATTCAGACAAGGTAGAAAATGTAGGCGGTAAATACAATCAGCGATTTGTCTACAAAAAGCCTAAATTGAAAACTGGCGAGACATTTCAAGAATTGGACGTTAAATTATTGCCCGAGCAAGGGAATCTGCTAGAATATCAAGTAAACCAAGTCTCAGCGGGTAAAATTTCCAGAGGCAAATCGGTCAAGGCTCTAATTGCCGTGTGCTACCAAGACGTGACAAAAGAACCTGCGAAAGCCGTAAAAGACCTGTTTCAAATCTCAGAGAAACACGGGGTAACGCCGTCAAAAAGCTTAAGCTTCCGAGCAAGATTTTTAAAAACTTGTTTGTTCTAAAATGGAGACTCACACTTTTTATCTGACCAAAAGCGAGCAGACGTTTAAATTAGAAAATCAAATCGACAATTTAAAAGGTGATAAAAAAAATTTAAGCCAGAAAAGTATTCTTTTGCCCGGGTTATTTCAACATTACAAAGTCTACAGAAATTGAATGGCAAGTGCAAGTCGAAGGAAGTCCTGCAAAAACAGCTCCCGATGGACATAGATCAAGGTAAGTGGCTAACTCACCAGCACCTGATGTATCTGTTATTAACGTACAGATGTCATAGAAGCACTCGAACCAACAGTACCATTTCCAGAATTGCAGATGGATGCTTTGGTTCTGCTTTACGACGTAATAGGAGACTATATTCGAGCTTACGAGGCGGGGACTTTACAAGAAGTTAGTGCCTCAATTAATCAAAAAATAAATAACCTTGTGAATCAAACCCAAACGTTAACAAATAAAGTGAAAAATTAAGTTCAATACCAGTCTAAGCATCGGGCGAAGAGAAAGAAAACGCGTTAATTTATTTAATACTTTTAAATCAAGGTCAAGTCAATACTTACAAAGAAGCCCGCGTATAAAATAAATGGGAGCCAACTGTAGTCAATTATCGATCGTGGTCAATGAAGACAATTGGGTTTCAGCCGAGTTTCCAAATTTAACGCTCGCGTATAAATTACCGAAAGTCACGACGGTCGAAGCCGTTAATCGCTGGGTTACAGAGCCGATATCATTTTATCAAAATCAATTTAATTTTGCGGTGTATTGCGCAGCGACGGCTTGCGGGGTAGGTTTTGATCTACTGTCTGACCCCGATCCAAACGTGTTGGCTTTATTTAATTTTCACGTATATTACACCGTACGAAAAACATGTTACGACTGCACGATGCCCAATCCTAGCGACGACATACTTCATGCGTTGCACAATAATTACGATCATAGAAAATTTATAGACACTTGCCTATTATACGGCGTGGGGTACAATAAGTCGTATAAACAAACGCGTGATACCGTATCAAATGGGTTAGGCACGGCTTATTATTACGACGACGGTTATATTCCAGTGCCCGATAAAAATTACGATCCGTACGATTTACACGTAACAAACGGCAAATACGCGGGCTCTACTTTTATGGGTTTTGGTTGGCTAATTCTCCTAAAGGTTCGGGTCATGTGAGTATTTATACGGTCACTTGGATCTCGCAATCAGACGCGGTCACTCTGGCTTTGTGGGATTTTATTGCCAAGAAATCAAGCTTGACGGACGTAGGAATTACAAAAGTAAACGAATCAATTAGAGCTTACGTATATGCGTTACTGGGCGCTAAGGCTCAAACAAAGACCAGCGTTTTAGTCCCTGGTACCGGATTAGACGCCCAAAGACAGTTAATCACTATAGTGGAATCTTTAAGAAATTCGGTGCCTGATATAGAGCAATCGATGAACCAATTTCAAGATTCGTTGCAATACGCGGACACGCATCTAAATTTCGTAGTCGCACCGGGGTTATACCTGGTACCTTCCGACATGGACTTACTCATCGGAACGTTTAAGGGGTACAACAATAATTTACAAATCGCGACCAAAGACGTGCAGACGGGTTATACTCCAAGTTTAAACTCTGGTGTCGGTTTAACCGCCGATTTTGACGATCAAGTAGGAGAAAAAGAACCAACATCCATTCCAAATGTAAAACCCATTTTAACGCCTAGCCCTAAAAAGAAACCGTTAGGCATGCACTACGAAGAAAATTATCTTAGACCATAGGAGCCATTGCCGTCAGTGGTCTCGGTTTTATGTTGTACAAAGTATTAACGTGAATGGAAAATAAAAAGAAAAAACCCTTCCCAAATTTGAGAAGGGGTTTTAAATTTCTTTTGCCCCAGATTATTTATTAACCCGCTTACATCCTCTGCACACAAGTCAAAATCGAAACGCCGACGCCTAAAAACAAAGTCCATACGTGACCGCGATCCATCCCACCGCTTTACTCGTCACGTTAAAAACCCAACTTAAAACGCTACCAATAATACCGGGTAATGCTCCCAAATCTTTTAACCCGAGTTTCTTCAATATACTCGCTAAATTTTGCAGTTAACGTTTCATCCAATCTTTTATACCTCTTTTGGATGGACGGTTTGGTGCAGGCGTTGGTTCTTGTGTCGGTTCTGGTGTAATACTAGGCGTCCCGGCAGCTCTCGCGAGCGAAACGAAATCTTCGGAAGTTTTTTGGTTGAGTCTGAAGACGACTAATTTCTTCTTGAATTTCCGTAATTTTAGCTTCATTTAATCGTAATTGCCCTCTCATTGTTTGCAATTGTTTGTCCAAACCTAAAAGCCGTCTATAATCTAAACCCTCTGTCTGCGCTGTTTGATTCTCTGTAAGCGAGGCTGCAATGTTGCTGCCTTTATCCGAAATTTGGGATAGTTCCCCCATTTCAATATTTTCAGTTTGAATGGCGTTTAATGCCGATTGTTCTTGCCTAATTTTCTTCTGGTAATCCCCAAAGCTGAGTTCCTTACGAATAAATTTTGATCCGCTTTTGTTCCGGCTATTTTAGGCGCATTTTCCTATCGTGCCTAGCGACACAAACTTTCTTGGGTTTTGTTCGTCTGTAAGTCATTTCGCCATGGGTGTAATTTCATTTTTGTAATACAAGCCCTCGTATTTATGAAATAAGTCTCTTTCGCTTTTTGTGATGTATTCAAAATTTTCATAGGTAGGCTTTGGTATATCCGATCAGCCTTTATTTTTGTAAAATGTATGAAAATCAATTACTTTAGGATTATCAATAAACATCGTTCTACCTCTTTCTAAAGTATCGCCTGCCGACTCGGGAATACCTTCTGTAAAGGAAGTTTTTGTAGAATTTCTCTTTGATCGGAAAATAAGATTTCGACGAAATCTTAGTCATCCGGTTGTATTTCTTGATCCTCCAACAGGGGAACTTCCTCTGGATCAAATCCTCCTTCAGCCATTATAACTTTAAAAATAAACCGGTTGTTATATGTAACTTAAGCGCTGGGCAAACTCGCGGGTAATATTCCCTGCGCCACGAGCCAACCCTGCGTAGCCGATGCGCCGCTAGACAACGCGGTCAATTTTAACGCGTCTTAATAGCTTACTTAAATCGAGTGGTTTAATTTTAAATAGTTTATTGCTCAGCATTGCGTAACCTATGGGAATTAAACTGACTTCGGCACCGTGATACATGATCTTTGCAATGTCGTTTACGTCTATAGCTTTTGCGTTACTCATTCTTAATATAACGCATCTTAAAATTATTTCATGTCTAAAAATTCTGGCGGGGGTGTTGTAGTTGTTTGAGGTTTTGGCCGGGGTTGAACAGTTTGAACTTTCTCGGGCGCTTTTGACTTATTTTTAGAAATTAAAAAAAGTGCGAACGCTCCAGTCGTTAAACCACCTAATATTAATTTTTGTATTTTCCGAAACCGTTTTATAAATTTTATTTTCAAGTTTTGTTTCTGATCGGGTTCGCCTATTTTCATCTTTGCAAACTGCTGCTTTATCTGTCTGTTATGTTCCGCTAAATGTTTGCCCTGTTCGACGCGTTTGGGATTTTTAACTTTCGTTACCGTTTGTACCTGCGTCTTTACCGGCTCGGCGCAGGAGTTGCTGTTGTTGGTTGTTCTTTCGTTGCCATGTTCTTTTATATTAGACATATTTTTATTGATAGCTAAGTACTTAGTCGTAATTAACGTTGCTACTAGCGGCAATAGATAAATCCGTATTTATAACAAATCTCGCTTAGAAAATGGCTGATCGTTTGGCTAATCACTGGGTCGTTGTTTACGTCTTTCGTTAAGTCTTCTTCTGAATTTAAATCGATATAGAAACCTAAAAAATCAATTGGAGTGGCGATACCCAAAACACGCGTATACAAGCTTAAAATCGCCATGCCCAGTGTATTTACTATTTCTTTTCCAAAGCGTGCCTCGTACAAATTAAACAGTTTTTCTTGATCGTGTGGAGTTAGAACTTCAATCTCTTTTATTGTAAATTCTTTGCAATTCCCCAGATGCAATGATTCATCAGAGGCGGTGTTTGACGTTGGATTTTGGTTCGGTGGTATGTGCGGGTTCGCTTTTGACTTTTGAATCGGCGAGTATACTTTTGATATCGTTCATTTATTTAAACGATTTATAATTTTGTTTAACGTTAATTTAATTCTCAAATATTCATAGGTATAATAGGTCAAGTTAACTGCAGTAACTAATTGAATAACAAATTGAATTAATTGTAAAATTGCTATTATTTTATCATAACAAAAGAAAAATTTGGTGCAACCGGACCTTTATAGCCCAGCTACAACCAAAATTTCAACAAATTATAACTTCCTAATAACTAATTATAAATCTGTTGACTCGTCAATCATACTACATTTCTCAGTCGAATTACATTCCGACAAGCGAGTACGCAATTCCATTCTATATGACCAAAATAGGTATGCAACCTTTCGATCGTCACTTGATCGTCTTTTTCCTCGATATATTGTAATTTGACTTTATAATCTAGATAGTAACAATATTCTTGCTCGTCAACTAATTCTTCTAAAAATTCAATAAATTTTTCGGGGTTATAACAAATGCATTCTTTTGTCATGATATTTAGAGTTTTTTAACCATAGGTTGATAGTAATCTTAATAGCGTCGCTACAAATTTTACATTCGTGTCTTAGTTTTTTATGAGGGCATACTCAAGCGCCGTCACATTCTATACACTGGTATATCCTTCTCCCCTGTGGACACACGTTTTTATTTTGACTCTCTGTAACTATATCGATACAATTATTACACCATAAATTCATCTCGTCATTTGACTTAATGCGAAAATCAGAAATTGCTTTTAATTTCTTACAGTGGGTGCATTTTTAGTCTCCATTTCAATTATTGCCAATTTTTAAAATATTTTATAAGTTTCACTGAACACAATAATTCACGGTGGCTCGGTGTTTGAAATCAATTCACTAAACTTCACGTCGCGCAAGTTCCTTTTAATAATTTCCCTTTCCTTGTCTGGCACTACGTCATTCTCGGTTAAACACGGATCAAAACTATTTCGATCTTTACAGTGGAATAGTGTAGTCCACGCCATATTTTCTCTAAAGGCTTTAAAACAGAATTATATTTCTGACTCAATAACCAACACGAATGCAAATAATGCCAACCACTAAACGCCATTCGACTTAGCGCGCATGTGTTACTTCCTTTAGATTTTTTTCTGTATTTAATAACTTGGTCAGCGGCGCAGTC
The DNA here is from genome assembly GCF_054643075.1 of Acanthaster planci. Taxonomy (NCBI): domain Eukaryota; kingdom Metazoa; phylum Echinodermata; class Asteroidea; order Valvatida; family Acanthasteridae; genus Acanthaster; species Acanthaster planci. The sequence goes on along the minus strand of NC_141792.1, from coordinate 5,602,933 downwards.
GTCAATTATAAACAGTGTGTTCACGCTGTCAAAAACTTTCTGGTGTAATTCAATTGCCTCGTTTAACTCAAGATTTACCCGATCCAAATCGCACAAATAAATGTTATCGTCAAAATAAACCCACAGCCGCTCCAAGTAAGTCTTATTCTAAAACAACGTGGGACAAATTATCGCGATTGCCTCAAATATAAATTTATACTCGGTTTCTAATAAATCGAGTACCCAATTTGTTTTTCTGCTCCCAGTCTTAACAATAATTAACGCGCAGTGCGGATTCATTAAACATCTAACTCATTTTAAATTAAACCCAAATTTAATACACTAAGCTCTTAAATTTCCCGTCTTCTACAGTCAATTGCGAGTCCATAATTAAAAAGACGTACATCATTAAAGGCCCCTCAGTTTCTGCCCCTCGTTCCATTTGCATCGATATATCGCCGCCTCCGCCGAGCGGTCTACCCGACCCGTGCGCGGAATTAAGCTCCTAAAGTCTAACAAAAGCCCGTATTTATCTTTCAAATATTCGGTCATATCAACAGCGCGAGCTGATTCTGTTTCAGAATCGCCGAAGTGTTTAGAAATTTCGTTCCAATGTTGACATTCAAAAAGTCCTTGCGAGAATAACTGATTAGTTATATGCGGATTGTAAAATCTCTGGGGATTTTTGACGGCCGGGTCTTTGAACAATATTAACACGCCTTTCAAGCTTTTAATCGTCTGATCGATACTAATGTTCCATAAAGTGTGTGATTGGTTTACCGCCTGGTTCTTCCAAGAATGAATTCGGTCGAATAAGTAATACACCGGACCATTATGTTTCTGTCGGATACTCGTTGCCAGATCTTGATTAGTTACGGCTTCGTATTCTAAAGTCAGGTCTGAAATTGAATATTCCGCAGATGTATCTGTCGAATTGACCACTTTGTCGTGTGAATTAAAAGTCAGTTGATACGTCAAAGGCTCTTTAAAATCCGACGGATAAAAGGGTCCGTGATCTGTCAATAGCGGCGTGTCTAACGGAATCGCGTATCTATTTTTAAAACCGTTGGCAATCGCCAACATTTTTGTCGCCCGCACCCAAACGCAACTTTGCCACGTTTTTGTTTTTAGTTTACGACAAAGGTAGCCAATTGTCTTTAAAGCCATGAAATACGTCTGGGTCTCTGTAACTCGTGATTTCGCCTTGGAGACTGGCATTTATTTCCGAAATTAAGTTTCTCGCCACGTTATTATACACGGTTCGATTATCGCCCAATCCGACGTCTAGATCAAGTTTAAAATCCAATTTCACAGTGCCCGAACAATAACGTCGTCTACGCGCAATGCGGAATATTTTACGTTTAATGTGTGGTGCGCCGCGATTGTGCTTGGATTGTGCGTGATGGTGACTTCACGTGTTTCGCCTTTAATGGCGCGAGGCACTTTTAGCTTGCAACTCGGGTTTAGCGCTTTAGTGTACTGTTGTGACATATTTTCTCAATATATAACATTTTATAACTTACTGGGAAATTTTTAAAATGAAAGATTGCACGATTAAGGATGCACCCGCCGCAAATAATAGATCTTCGTATTGCATTAACTTAATTGATTTCGCTTTCTAAACGTTTCAGATTCCATGTCTGCCAATACATTTTGAATCTCTAGAAGCATATCTCCTTGATGATCGATATCCGCTCGCATGTCGCCTAGCATATCTTCGATATTAGTTTGATCGGCTTGAATTTCAATTAACTTGTCTTTAATTTCGCCTGCCATTTTTAATTAACAGTTTTTAAATAAAGGGTTTATTAAAAAGTGTTTATTTTAAAAATGACTAGTGCTTTAATAATGGTAGATGAAGCTATAGTAAACGCATTAGCATTTACGGGTTCAAATTTTTTATTCAGCAGCTTAGCAAAAAGTAAAGTAGACGAAGAACGTAAAAGACACGACCTCGCGCTAGAGCAACTGGTGCAAGCAAAAGAATCTTGGGAACAAAATCGCGTTCATATGTTAGACTTTTTAAACGAGCGAATGCGGCAAGAACGTGCGAATCAGCAAACCTTTGTAAACGTTGAGGAACCGTTGCGCGCCTACGCCGAATTGACGGGTAAACAGGTTACGCCTTTACCACCAGAACCTAAATTATCCTATTTCTACGTGCCTTCCGAAGATCAAAAATTCGCGAGTTTATATGGATTACATCCGGAACGGCTTTGGTAGGTTTTTTTTAGCGTATCGATTCGCTTAACTTTAACAACTTAATTGTAAATGGACCACGAATTTTCAAAATTATTTTATAGCCCACAAGGCTACTGGCGAGGCGAAGGCGAGGTAGATCACTTGGTGCAAAAGACGGGTGCAGAAAAATCGACTGTAAAATCCTGGTTAAAAAAGCAGGCCATTTGGCAAATTTATTCACCCGCGCCAGATTACGTGCAGAGGCCTACGATGTTGCAAACAGAATACGTGAGTCCGCGTATCAATTGGATATTTTATACTTGTCATGGGATCAAGTGAATCGTAAAACTTTTAAATATGCCTTAACCATAGTAGACGTGGGATCTAGGTATAAAGATACCGAACCATTGACCAGTAAAACCGCCGATCAAGCGTTAGAGCAATGAAACAAATTTATAAAAGATCGCCCTTGACTTGGCCCAAGGTTATCATAGTGAACTCGGGGTCGGAATTTAAAGGCGAGTTGATGACAAAAAATGAAGTAGAAATTCAAGTTGGCGAGCATGGTGTTCATAGGTCTCGGGGAATCGTAGAGCGATTTAACAGGACTTTAGCCGAGCGTTTATTCGGTCATCAATACGCGCAAGAGATGTTAAACGTGGGCGTTCGTAACGTGGAATGGGTATAGCGTTTACCTCAAGTCGTGAAATCGTTAAACGAAGAAAAGACGTGTTTAATTGGCAAAGAGACCGCAAACGCCGTCAAATTGGACCGCTTGAAACAAACGCCCGCGGCACCCGTAAAAAGCGAAGCGCGTGAACTTGGCTCAGATGTATTCGTGCGGTACCTTTATTACCCGGGTGAACAGGAAGGTGGTTCGGTTAAAAGGGCGGCAGATCCTGTCTGGTCCGTAAACGTTTACCAAATTGAGAAACGCACCAGTCAATTTAAACGGGTAAAAGGTAAGCGCTTGAAAACGGGCCCAACTTTATATTATTTATTAAACGGGCCAAATAGGAGTTTTGTCAAAGAAAAACTTCTTTGACAGTTATTACTGAAGACACTGAATTACCGCCCGCTAAATAATGTCCATGGACTAAAGTTTTAATACCGTCTGGTATCTGGTCAGATCTGAATAATTGCTGCTTATTGAAATGTTGCACCCGTTCAAATAGACAACTTTTATACACGTCGTGGGTTAACCGTTTTTGAGTTACTACTTTTGTAACGCCCTTCGCCTATTTTAAATTTTGTCAATCCGTTGGCTCCTGAAATTGGTTGGCTTCCAAGTTCATCTTTCATCTCACCGATGACCTTTTTATTTTTTGATCGTAAAGTTTATGATCCTGTGGATAAATGCTAAGGTCGAATAATTTACGCTTTGTGCGCAGGTATTTTATTAAGTTGTCCGTTTAAATTTGGACGAGTAAAGAATCGGTGTCTGAATAAAGTAAGCTTATTTTGTCGCCGAAATCAGCTTTTAATGTGTAATAATAGAAATCGTACATTAAAATTTTAGACAAGTCCAACACGCTTACGCCGCAATAAATCGGCTTGTTCAATTTTGTTTTTATGCGATACATCTCGACGAATGTATTCCTTAAACGGCCTGGTCGATTTATAATTCGGTTTAAAAGTGCAAAACCTCACTTTTTCCATATGTAAGCCAAATAGACTCTGCCTCTTTCATTTCTTGTTTTTTCTCTTTTATTACAACACAACTTACATCATGTAAATACTAGTTGAGCTCAACCAAAATGAAGGATACGATCGCATAGTAATAAATTTACATGAGATCTCCGGCATCAACCGCAAGCAGAACCCTGCTTTCAATCTGAAACAGTTTTCAGTTATGTTCAGTTCACTGGTTCATTCCCACTGCATGGGGTGGAGCCTCCCTCCAGCCAGGAGCAGCCAATACAGAACCTCAGACCGTCCACTCCTGTCTGGCAGTTACTAAGTCCACAAGAAACAGTCCACTGTGTGCATGTACATACATGCAGTGCTTGCACATGCATATGTAGTTCTGGCACAGTACATCAACAGTCACCACTCAGGCTGGATGCGCTGCCTCACTGGTGAAATCTAAAGCTGGACGCAGCACACACCAACAGCGGTGATGTGTACCTGGAGGTGAAAGCTGAAAAGCCTAGGGCTGAGAGAGAGCCAAATAAAACAAACACTGTATACGTGTACGTGTAATGATGTACACATGCCCTCTTCCCAAAGATCAACAAACTGAGGAAGTAATTTTACTCCAAAGGTCAACATATTACATGTAGTGACATTCCATACACATGTACTGAAATTATGAGACCAGCAGTACACCTGGAATTTACATTTACCAACTAAGTAACAGCTATAAACACGAAGCTATGCCTTTTCACGTGCATCATGGTCATTAACCCTTAATATGCATGGATGACCCTTAAATCTTTCTCAGTGGGGATTGACATGACATCTCTCATTAAATTACACTTCAAAAACACACTTATAACATGAACAAGAATAACTCGTGCAACATGTCAATCCACTACTGTACCAAAAAAAAAACTATATCAATCTCTCTATGCCAATTCACTTAACAGTTACAAAGCTTTTATATATGTTGGTCATGTTTAGGCTACGCCTCTTTCATATACTCATGGTCCTGATATGCATTGGACGGTATGCTTTACGTTAGCACCCCGGAACTGTACCACAATCAGACCCATCGGCTCCCAAGGAAGGTATTTTTTTATCATACTTTCTAATACATATAAACTAATCTGAGAGCCAATGATCACATGAAAATAATCAATATAGTTTGCTGGACAAATTGGAGATTACGCCATTATAACACATGCTGATTTGGGATCATTATTTGTATATTTTTTTGGTCAGAACTGTCGCAAAACATCAGAAATATGGCAGTCATCGCACGCGTTAATGTGAAGCGCGATGCATGGCCATTGTAATATCGCATGAGGGTGCACTAACACAGCACAGTGGGCTACACATAGTTTTGCCAAAGACTGAATTATTCATTGATTTGAAACAGTCTTTCTCAAAATCGGACTTAGCTTTTTTAAGCAGCTCGGTATTTTTATCCATGTAACTTTTCATCCAAGGCGCCTGTTCAAATGACATCACGCGATGCACCTGTTTTAACTGGAGACCGAGTTCTAAATATTTCTCTAAAGTTCGATAATGAACGACGTATTTGTGTTTTGTGTTTAAAGTCGATACGAGTTTGTCTGTTGAAGTAATTCGCTCGCCGTTTAATATCAAGTTTTTCTGATATTCGGAAAACCACTCATTCAGAAATGATATATTTTCCGGGGCCAGTGGGAAGTCGTTGTGTTTGTCATGTAAGTGTCTCGGATGATCTAACGTCACTCCGAGTATATATCCCTTTGACACTTTTGGATAAATTTTCGAGATGTCTTCTGGAGTAAATTTGGTCACGTCCTGAATCCACCTAAAATGTTTAAATTAAACTCATAGCCCAGCCGTATAAATTGTTTGCGTCTAAATGATGTGTGACGTCGGTTTATTTGGGTCATAATCTTTTAATTCGGGATTATTCGCTTTGGCGTAGCGCTTTGCACCCACGTTTGAAATGCCGCCTCGTTTGGCTCGTTCAAAGAATAGATGCTTGTCTATATTTGTTAATAGTTCCAGTTCTATTCCAGAATGCTTCAAAAGATAATTCAGATGAGGTATAATAATTTGCCGGATCAAGGCCGTAATTTACTTTACACACTTTGCGAAAATTTTCAAGTACACCAGCAAATAATAGTATGTCCGTCTCGACGTATAAATCGTGGTAGTCCCTGAGATTACGGCAGTTAAAGTTTCCCACAATATTCGAGCCCGAATATAACTCAGTAACATTCCCTTTTCTAAAAGTAAATTCGTAGAATTTGGGAACCTTTCGCAGAGCAAATTAAAATCTTCAGAAGAACAATTTTTGACCAGTCTATCGAGCGAGGCCGCCATGGAATAAAACGAGTCTAGAGACCTGAGTTGATCGAAACTAACCGAAATATAATTCTCGGTTTTTTAGCAATGACTTTAATTTTGCCGCCGTTAAACACTTTAGGGCCTTGCATAATTAAATGCGCGTCGTATTTTACCAAGTTGTGTAAAATTACTGGAATGGGCATTTGATTAGGGACTACTCTTAACTTGAGATTACAGTATGCATGTGCGGGGCCTCTGTACTTGCCCGTTATGTGGCAATGATCTCTGACTTTGCGAAATTTGTTAATTGGCTTTTCGCAAGTCATACAAATGTAATCCCTAAAACCGCTTTCATTTACTCGTTTGGAACTTGACACTGGCATTGTATTCTTTAGTTTTGCAAATGCGTCTCTGGCAAATCCAAAACGTGTTAGAATTTTCGTAGATTTTTCGTAACTGGTGAGACCAGGTAAAGGGCTTTGGATTGGCAAATGCTTTGTTAATTGCGCCGACTTCTCTGGAAAGCGACTGCACAAATTTAATTGCTGCATCTCGCCCTCTATAAATCTCGCGAGTCGTGCACGCGCCATCGCATCTGACAACCGCGTATGAATAGCCACACGCTTTGTGAACTTGCGTTTTGACCGTGTTTGTATGTGTTGGTGATAAGTGGTCTAAAATAGACTCAAATCCTTGTGGGTTATAAATGGGGCGTCTTCCTTGTTTTTAAAATTTTCAAACTTGAGAATATTTTTCCCTTTGACGGGCATTTCGACCTTGCACGCCGCTGTGTCAATTCCTTGACAGTCTTTTTGATGTCTGGCGAGTCTTTCTTGCGTGTTTTGTAACATCGCACATTAACCTAGAAAAGCGTTTAATCCAGCAATACTGACTCGTTTCGCCTTGGGTAAAATAAAGTAAATTGACGGGCTCTTTTTCGCGTTTAGTCTTGTAAAGCACATAAGTGCCTCCTTTCTCGGTAGAACTAAATACATTAATGGCAAGGTTATTTTGTGATTCGATTCGTGGAATTTGTGAAATTGGCGTTGGGAAATTTACGTTTATGAAATTTAGGCCGTCTTCTTTAGTGCAAGTTGAAATTCCATCCTCGTGTATATAATATTTTGGATTTGTTTCTAATTGATGCTTGACATTGTCTGAATATAATCCTATAGCTGCTTGCAATGCCCAACGAATGCACTCTTGATCTCCTTTATTTTTAACGTTGACAATTGCAGTTTTAGCTGCCAAATATTTTAGTAGTGGAATATGGGTCGCTCCGACTGGATTATACCTTACCACGTTGATATAAAACGCGACTACTTTTCAAAAATCCAACCCGAGCCACGCTGCTTGTGAGCTTCCACGTCTTCTTTATGATTTGCAATTGGCTGATTCAACGCTTCTGTAATTTCCTTTTTAGAAAAGACAACATTATTTTTACTCGTAAATGTGAAAACGCCGAGTTTAGTTTCTGCTCCGGGTTTTTCCACTTTGAATTGAATCTTGATTGCCGTTTGTAATTTATAAGAGGCGATTTCCTTAAACTCGTCTAGCGCTTTGTCTTCGATATACTTTTTGTAAAAATAAAAAAAGAATAAAATCGTCGGCGTAGAAATTAGGTATCAGTTCCCAATTTCTATAATTGTCCCTAAATCGCCTGATTCTCCGAATGTCTACTTCTTCAATCGTTTGCGGTTAAATGTGTGATTTAATTGTGGTAATTAGGTCCGTTCGCAATTTTTTCCCTTTTACGCCCGTGGCTGTAAATTCTATATTATTGTCTTGCGCAATTTTTAAAAGTGTATGATATGATTGTCTCGTGAGATTTCTAAATTGCCGTTGACTGTCTTGAATCGCCTTTACGAGTTCCAGCTTCGTGTGTTGTTGGCGCTTTGGTGCTGGTAATGGATGTTATATTGTTTGGCAAAGTCTGCCAGGAATGATTTTTTCAATCGCCTAAAATTTATCAAGAAAGGACGGCGTTGTGGTTTGGGTTCTATTTCCATGTCTCTTTTATATATAGGTTTTAAAAATTTTATCTCAATTTTCCCTGCGCGAGTTGAGCTATTTTTTAAAATTGGAAAGTCCCCAAGGGAAAAGTTCCGCTTTTGGGAGTTTGGAAGCATCGCGAGGGAGTCGCGAGGAAGTCACGAGTTTTGGGGGAAGTCCCGGCTGGTTTGGGAAGTCCCGGCTGGCTTAAATGAGGAAAAGAGGGGCTGGTGTGGAAAATACCGGTCCCTACTTCTCGAATTTGGGTTGACGTTTCGACCTCTTGGCAGAAATTTACTGTGGTTCATAAACCATTAACTCATGGAGAGGTTTAAAAACTTCATTTTGGTATAACAGTCAAATTAAGATTGGCAATTAGAGCATTCATTATAAGCACTGGTCTTCAGCTGGTATTGTTTTCATATGTGATCTTCTAGATGATATCACTGTCCAATTTTAGGACCAAGTTCAGTGTCCAGATCAACTTCATTGAATATGGTGCGGTCTGAAGGTTAGTTAAGGTTGCTTATGGTGGTCTGTTGACGAATAATAACGTTATTCCCTTTCCTTTTGTTCCCTTCAATATGCATGTTCCCCTGTCCGACAAAAAGGGCTCTCAGAGACTCTGCGACTTTTTTGTCTCGGCAAAAACTGTAGCTAGAAAGTTTGTGGACAAATGGGACAGGCAACTTGAACTCCACTATGACTTGGGTGTTTTGTTTCATGTTTTTAGTGTTCCTTTCACATGTACAGTGGACTCTAAGCTTAGATTTCAGTTTTCAGTTTAGATTAATCCAGAGAATCCTTGGTACTAACCCGTTTTTATGTAAAATTCATAAGTTGGATTCCAATGTCTGTACCTTCTGTAAAAATGAAGAGGAAACCCTTATCCACCTTTTTTGCAACTGTAATTATGTTAATTCTTTCTGGAGCTCGATAGTAGATTGGATTAAGGACAAAACAGTGATACAGCTAGTAATAGACAATAAACTTTTATCGTTCGGTGTTGTTGACACTACACTCAAATACCCTAATGAATAATTTACTTTTTGAATCGCAAGATTTCTGTCACTTTTCATCTGAATCTGCTTGAAACAAGCCTCCATAGTGCACTTTTTCTCATTTAAAACAAAAGAAATTTTTTCCTACCTTTTCATGCATTTTGCATTCGAATATTCAAATTCGGAAAATAATATTCGAATATTCGATAATTGATCGAATATTCGGTTATTCGGTATTTGGCACAGCCCTCTCATTTTGTACACCAGGAATGTGTACTGCTTTAAAAATCAAATTGAATTTTAAATATTTCAACAAACAGATAAGGCGCATCGATGTGGAACACTGTGATGATTTGTTGTTAATCGTATGCACCACCGCCACATTATTGGACCGGAATTTTACCCTACGATTGGCCAACGAGTGACCCCAACACATTAAAGCAATCACTATGGGTTTGAGCTCGAGAAAAGCTATTGACGGTGGGGACAACTCCGTCGACCCTGAAACTATATCCCATCAAAATAGGCCCCAAAACCAACTGATGCAGCAGCATTTGTAAATACATGTAATTCCAAAATGTCAGAGGCCTCCCATTCGCGTTCCAAAATCCGGGTTACTTCATAAACTTGTAACAAGAATGTGAGCCACATGAGCAGATCGAGTTTTGCTCCTTGTGTTATGCGCAGCCAATGGCGAGGGAGCCTGAGATCCCTGAGCTGAAGCGCATCCGTAATCGGCGGAAAGAAAGACAGGTGGTTACAAGCGGGTTCCTGCATGCGTTCTGCGTGTACGCAAAGACGCATACATGCCAGAGTAAATTAGTTACGTGAACTCGGCGTGGTCCGCGTCAAACGCACATATAATTGCACGCCTCAAGGCGCGCCTATGCGGTGAGTACCAAAAGACACGCCCTCTTTTGTTCCGCTCGGAGCGGATACGCCTCATGCATATAGGCGCACCCGGGGCAACTGCCCTGCACACGAAGTTAAGGGTTGTAGGTATACCAGGCAAGATATGGGACGGAGGGGTACCCCCCTCACATGTCCAATCCATACACACTCTAGACTATTTTTACCTACCACACCCCCTTAGAATTCGTGAGATTCCGATCAAACAATGACCAACACAAAGGCGTGGGGTTCTCTTCGTCCCATATCTTGCTTGAAATGGTTGTAGGCCAGTAAATAATTCCAAAATTGCTCACGCAGACCAGATCATGATTTGCGTGCCTTAAATTCTCTTCTATTAGAGCATTTCGTGGCACGAGGACTGGGTGGTTTAATAAAAAGGTGCATGGCATTCAAGGGCAAGACTGCAAGCCTGTGTTTCTGAAAGTATCGGAGCAAACGGGGCCCTCCAAGTTGCTCTATTATGCCATGGAGTGTGGGCATCAATTTCCCAAATGGCGATGGGCCTCCTGACTGTTTTGAGGTGTGATTTTCTCTGGAGAGAAATATCTTCCAAATTAATCGGTTAAGCCACTGAAAGTTGAAAGGAAAGATGAGGAAGTGAGCTTTAATCTGATATTTGTCTTGAACACCTGTGAATCTTGTATTTTTTCATGATTTTTTGATGTGGAGATATTTATTACTTTTGTCTACGGCAACTGGTCTGGACCTTCAGGGAACCTATAAGTGACTGGATTTGCATCAGCGTTGACTTTGGCTTTTCAAGCGCTGAATAAATCTGCTTTCTGATTTTAGTTACCTTGGCCTGTGGAACTCTCACCTGCCATTGGACTTCTCTATTTCCAGTTCCAGATGACCTGCTGCGGAGGACCCTCCGTTTTTTCGTGAGCGATAGGAACACCAAGGTCTTTGCACGCATTTCAGAAGTCGGTCAACGGTTTCATGGCTGTTAATATATGCGAGGGCTTGTAGAGAACGGCCTATACACAGACAATTGGGCTAGAGACAAAACGCTGAAAACAGACAAGAAAAAACGACAAACAGTGAAGACTAGACTAAACATCCGAAACATAAGTAAAGAGTTAAAAACCGTGAAAATGAGCAGTAAAACATTAATAGATACAGGAGTAAAGCTGAGATAAAGAATGAAATAAAGGAAGACATTGTCTAAGGATTGGAAGCTATGTAACAATTTGTGAGAGGAGAGCTCTTTTGTAGGACTTGAAGCGGCCAACAAACGGCATTGTTCTGATTTCCCTATCAATGGTGTTCCACAGATGGGGACCATAGCAGCGAAAAGCCGAACTAGAGTACAGGGTGGGGGTGAATGGAACATACATGATACATATTGTAGCGGTACTAGCCTCTGACGACTGCCCGGGTCGGTCTCGACCGATAGCGGTGAGCGGCCTGACCTCCACGGCCCGAGACGCAGATCCGTTTTGGCGGAAGTCTACCGCCAGGCCCGTAGCTCACCACTGCCAAAACACACTCACACACCCTCGCACCACACGGGACTAACAGACGGGGGACCACCGGGGAAGAAATGGGGGGGGCGGACACCAGTTTGTGCCTACCCTTTGCTTTGATGCTTTATTCTCCTATAGGCGCACAGTGCTTCACCTACGTGCGGGACTATTCACTGATCACAAAATTATAGGTGCCAGGATTTATTAACAATCACAAATCAAGCTCACACAAATTGTGAGGCTCCCCTACTGCGACTACTTCAATAAATGTAATTGACAGGACGATTAAAAAGTACACTTTATCTCTGATCAGAACCCCTCACCGCACTTGGTGGCAGCTGCAGCAGGAAGTTACTTTCCAACTCAACACGGTGACTGTCGCAGCGGGAAGAGAGCGACTCTGAGCACGCAGTCGCTTATATACACGCCAGCGCGCACAACGTTGCGAAGCAACAAACGCTTGAAAGCGCACCAGTGGGCTATGCATTGCGTTACAATATTTTGACGGGATCTGGTAGAGAACCGTGCGTATCTTGAACTGAAAAACAGATGAGAGATGAGAGATGCTGATAGGCAGAAGATTATGTGTGAATTTGTACATAAAAATACCAGTGAGATATTTATTTGAGTCGTGAATAGTATGTAACCTTGCAAATAGAGGTGCAGAGTGTCTCCCATGGTGTGATAGTGTGCAGATATGGATAGCTCACTTTTGAGTGATGTATAGAGAGTGTAGCTTTGTGTTAGATGTATGCGACCAGACAATATTGCAATAATTCAAGTGAGGTGAGATAAGGGAAGTATAAAGATGAACTAAGCATTCGGGAGGTGGAAAGAGACGAAGTTTAGACGATATTAGTAATAGACGAGACGTGTTCTGTCCAAGTGGGTCGGCAAAGACACCTAAGAATTTCGCCGAATTGACCCTTGTGATGGGAATACTGTCGATCTTTATTGGGGGTAAGTCTATGTCTAGAGAACAAGCAACCTTGCTAAAGAAGATGAAGTTTGTTTTGGAGAAATTGAGTGAGTTTATTGGCTTTAAACCAAGAGGAAACAATGATAAATTCAGAATTGAGAATTGCAACCAGTGAGGGCTGGAATTGAAAATCGTGGTGTCATCAACGAAGAGAGTAAAGTTTAGGGTTGAAGAAGAAAAACAGGGGTCATTTGCCCAGATCAAGGAGAGTAGAGGACCAAGGATGGACCCTTGGGGGATCCCATACTGAATATTGGGTTGAGAAGACTAAACATTTTTAATGGAAGTATATTGATACCTATCAGAAAGTCGGAAAACCAGGTGGGCGGGACCCCCTGATACCATGGTAATCAAGTTTAGAGAGAAGAATAGAATGATTGATAGTGTCAAAGGCTTTAGAGAGATCGATAAATAGACCAATAGCTGACTCTGTGCTAGTGAATGCAGTGTTGATTTTGTCGACAAGTTGGATGAGAACCATGTCAGTTGAGTGCCTTGAGTGAAAGCCATACTGCTGACCAAACAAAATCTGAAATTGAAAGATGAATTGTGGAAGACGATTGTAGAAGAGCCCCTCAAGAATTTTTGAACACACCGTAAAATAGAAATAGTTCTGTAGTTATTGGTGGTTCGCTTATCACCGCTTTTGAAAATAGGGATGATTTTGGCGATCTTGAATTTCAGGGGGACAGAACCGTATAGAAAAGAAAGATTGAAAATATAGCTCAGTGGTTCGGCAATAAGGGGAAAGACAGATTTAATAACAGTGGTGCTAATTTCATCAAATCCACAGCTGCGTCCATTCTTAAGATTCTTGCCAGTCTGGACGATTTCTAGTGTATTAGTCGGTGTGAGGAAAACAGAGGACGCAATAGGATTGTGAAGTCTGTCGGTAAAGTTGGTGGCTGAGGAAGGAATTTTGTTTGCTCGGGAAGAACCGATACTTGTAAAAAAAAAAAGTGTTAAAAGAATTGGCAATATCTGCAGGGGCGGACAGGATGTTACCTCCGTGGACAAAGTTATCAGGTGAGGAAGTATCTTTCTTCTTGCCGAGAATGAAGTTTATTTCTCTCTAAAGTCCTTTAAGATTGTCCTTTCCTCGATGAAGTTGACGAGCGTAGTAATCTCTCTTTGCAGAGCGAATAGTAGCTGTTAATCGGTTGCGAAAAATCTTATGCCTGTTTGCTTCAGTTCATTACGCAAGAATCTCCTACGCAGCCTGTTTTTGGAAAGGCTGGAATCGATGATGGACTGATTAATCCAAGGTTGAAAAGTTCTTGGATTTCCCAACTGTTTTAGAGATGAGGGAAAGTGGTGGTTACAGGGGGAAGACAACGTTCAGAGAAATAAGTTGTAGGCAGAATCAGTGTCTTGGTCATCAAAGACTTCACTTCAATCAGTATTAGAAAGCTCAGAGCTAAAGGAGAGAAGGGAATTATCATTAATGCCCCGTCTTTTGAAGACGCACTGGATTCTGGAAGCAAGATGGAGTGTATTAGAAAAGTGGATAATGGTCAGTAATATTAGAATACAATGTTCCAGCTGTGGTGTCGAGATCAGAATTAGTACATTGTCATTGAGTGAGGCAGTGTTAGGAGTGATGGACTTGGTTTGGTGATAAGAGGACGGAAGCCATAAGAAAAGGCAGCATAGAGGGATTTCACATTAGCGCCGTCTGCGCGTATCCGCATCGAAACCAAGGCTCTCTGTGTTGAACTTTGTCACGCGCGGCCCCGGAGTCGACACAATATATGCGGTATCCGGTTCGTAAGTGTGACGCCACTTCAGTTTAAACCACGCCCACTGCACATGCAGACACACGACCATCGCTGGTACGTTAGTTTGCGGTAAATTGCCGTTATTTTTTCTTTTGATTTTACGTGTCGAGTTATCCTGAAAGACTCTTCCACCCAAATTTGCAGCCTGAAAAGTCTGAATTTAGCAAACCTTTATGTATTTTGTGTCTTGACTCCTTACTTTCAATCGTCTAATCTTATTAAGAATTGAAGCTGACACATACAGCCTCGTTTTGAAACGCGAAAATGCGCAGATCCACGCTAAAAGCGTCGTATTGGCGTTGAAGTCACCCATTATGTAAACAGCTCCCCTCCTTTACTAATTTATCCAGGCAAGAATGAAAGCACCAGTCAAATGTGTCAAAAGAAGTACCAGGAGCCCTGTGGACATTTCCAAAAATCAAGGTGCAAGCACCGTCTTGCTGAATTTCAGTGAAAATGGATTTGAAGTCATCAGGTGCAGAAGGTATCAAGTCTTCACGGCATATGATGCAAGATATGGAGCGAAGAGAACCCCCCCCGCCTTTGTGTTGGTCATTGTTCGATCGGAATTTCAGGAATTCTTTACAGACTTGTGGGGGGGGTGTTAGGTAACAATAGTCTACAGTGTGTATAGGGACTGGACATGTGGGGGGGTACCCATCGACCCCATATCGTGTACGGTATCCTTCACGGATGCGAAAATTCAACGAGGAGCTTACAAACATGGCAACCCCTCCACCATGTCGTGTTGACCTGGACGAATGGACAAGATGGTAGTTGTTCATATGAACGTAAGACGGAGGGGCTTCCTTGAACCAAGTTTCTGTGAAGCCGTAAACAGAGAAGGAATGGTTAAGTGTAGCAAGACAGTCTTGTATGTCAAATATATGTCTACGGAGACTCCTAGAATTCATGTAGAAGATGGGAAAACGTACCCGGAGTAGTAGAATTATTGAAATCGTTACACTCAAGATAATTACACTCATTATCATTCACAATAAAATCACAGTCTTCATCATTAGACATATTTCGAGCAAATTGTGAAAACACAAACATAAGATATATCAGGGACTAACACAAATACACAAAACGATCAAAATTGTCAGGCTGGTCTCGAGAAGAAGAAAAAAAACGATAAAAAGCCAAAAAGTACAATACACTGTGACGTTTCATGAGGTCATTTAACGTGAAGAAATAAACCATTCTCAATGGAAAGAAATGTAAAGTACAGTGAATAAATGTAGGTCAAATAAACAAAAAAATAAAAGATGTACAAAAAGCAGAATGCAATAATGTAATATTGCAAAAAGTTACATGTGGCAAAATGAAGAGGAACTCTCCAGGAACTCATCATCAAAAATCCAGCTGGAAGGAGTTATCCCAGTTGGGGAAGAAGGAGCATTTTCCTTATGTTTCCTTAACCACAGTAGAATAAAGGAATGTCCACACTTTGTATGTAAAACAGATGTGGGTGTACTTGCTGCGTTCCAAGTTTAGTACCAAACACTGAACTTGTTGGGAGGGAGTGAACAGAGCTGGGTAACATGGGCATTGGATGGTGAATGAAAAAAAGTAAATTGCAAAATAAAATGACTTCTGACCATAGCTGTTTATTGAAAATTAAGGTTTATGACAAAAATACTTTAAACTTAATTTGTAACCAGGAGTGTTTAAAATGTTAAATTATTTTGTAATCTTCCTCATTGCATTTACCACCAAATGTCCATTTTTTTTTGGTTAAATTATTCTCTTCTAGCCAGTTCAAAATCTGGCTCTGAACTTGGTACTTGAGAACTACTGGACTATAACATTGTGAACACAAGGATAAAACACATCGGCTTCCAGTATTTTCTTAAAAAAACAAACATTTGAGAACTTACTTTTTATAAATCTGCAGGAAATATGAGGGGAAACAAATACTATTACAGCTAATGCCTAGCTTGTTCAGCTTTGTCACAAAATAGATTTATTCTTTTCCACAACAAAACCTCCTCTTGGCAAACACTGCAAACTATGATTCACCTTGCTTCTTTCTTTTACATTTGTGCATCCTCTTCCGGAAAAATAACACCTTTTCAACATTCCAGGTTTGTTTTACTAAATGATAAAATGAGGGGAAGTGTCATGAACAAAGCAGTAGTACAGTGTCTAATAAAGTATTTCTTATCCAAGCCCTGTTAAAATAATTTTCGGCTTGCATTCCTTTTTACTGAGAGGAGTCTCGTTTCTTGCTTTGCAAATACTATTTTCAATACATGTACATGTGTTTCTTGCAAATTGAAAAACATACTGTGTTGAACTATACTGCGTGTTGAACCAGTTATTCTGAAGAAACTCAGTTTTACAAAGTTCTGTATTTGATATTAACAGTTTCGAAACAATACCGCTGAAACGTACCAGTAATTCATGCTAAAACATCGCTATAGGACAGACAAAAATGTAAATAGGGCCTATTCAGCATCCAAATCAACGGGGCTAATCACAATGAAACAGCCAAAAGGAAAGAGGGCGCCAAACCATTAGCGGAGAAGTTAGCTTTCAAACTTGATTTTATACCTACTAAAAAGGAAATCCAAAAACATAACTCAAAAGAACAAACTTGGAAAAATATATCTCGTAAAAAAGATCTGTTTCCAAAAATAGAAAGTGTTTCTACATATGGATCTCATAAGAACAAACTGGAGAATAAATGTCGTTAAATCCTCGTAAAAATTAAGTTGGATAAAGTTTATATCATAAAAAAAGAACTTCGAAAAAAAACAAACTTAAATTTTTGAAAATATATACATGCATTTGGATGGCACTATGGGGCTTTCGTATTTCTTCAAGAGTTTCAAAGGTATCTTTTTAGATTCATTCTAGAAAAGAATAAATAAATGTTACTATATACCAACAGTTTTCATTTTGCAAACACTCGTTTACCACTTTGTGACATATACAGTAAAGATGCAGGCATGTAAGGTCCATAGGTCATCTTAAAATAGCTCTAAGCCAACCGGGATTACAGAATATTTGCATATCTACAATATAACCTTGCAACCATTTATGACTACCACACAAATATTACAAAGGGAACGAAAGCGATAAGAATTTAAAAATAGAATCTGAACTTTGTAAACCAGTAGAGCATGCAGTGACATTAGAATGAACGTGCAACTGAGATATGCAAAAGCTCCTCGTAGCATCAGTTATTTATGCTTCGTATTCGTGGAGAGTTCGTGAACCTTTCCTGAAAAAGGAATTGATATCCATGAATGAATATGTTTTTTAAAGCAAGGAGGAAATACATAGCAGGTACTGTTAAGGTTTCAGGTCGTCTGCATCGAGTCGAGTTTTACTTTCGGAATGTCCGTGTGAAGTCCATTGTACCAAGGTGCATTCAGTACGACACTTAACATGATTACTATTGGCTCTATGGTGTTTTGTGATCATGCCGAACAGGTAAGAACTCGGTCAATATCCGTGTGCTTTTTGTGCCAAACTTTACCCGCCCGCTTAATGTTGCATATTGTGTCAACTCTCTGTCCTCTTCCCTGGTCATTCTTCTCTAAATGTACCACTCTTGTGATGTCATCCTATTCAGTAAAGTGTCGATTATTCTTATAGATTAAACGTGAATTAACAGACACAGAAAAAAACACGACGTTAAATTACAACGTAACACATGGTGAGAAATGCTCTCAAAAATAGAGTGTTGTAGACGTTCAATACGGTTAACACCCCATTTTTAGATTTGACCCGGTAGTATTTTCTGTTGAGATAGCGATTTTCAGTTAAAGTGAACCGCTCCATACGTTGCAAAAGTCGTGGTATTTTCTTATGTACTTTCATATAATGATAAATGCTCTGTACACTGTAGACGTTCCAGAGTTTGCTTGTATTTTGGCTCTGTGTTTTGTTTTGTTTTGTTTTGTTTTGTTTGGGGTTCTGATGTGTGTTGAGCTTTTTCGATATTCGAATTACATATTTGTGAGGAATCAGTTAACAAAAACTTTTGAGATCCTCCTAGTCTCAATAAGCTTTAATTAAAACGATAAATGAATTGCTTGTTGAAAGGAATGTGAAAGTGCGATAGTTATATCCTGGAAGTTTAACAAAAAGGAAACAATTGGAAGTCTGTCGCCCGTAGGTTTTTGTTCAAAGTACTTGGGTTGTTTACCAACCACGCCATCAATTCAGGGCAAAATGTCTGTGCCCTGCTTGTCTTAAAAAAAACTCACATATTTATAGCAAAGTTGCACGCCAGTTAAAAGCAAAAACTGTAAAATATGCCGTGAATCGTACATTTTTAAAAGTTAAGGAGAAACCTTTTGAGTCGTTTCTCTTACTTAAACCACGTCCCTTCTCCCACTGTTGTTGTCCATATTGTACAAAAGAACAAAAAGGCTTTACTGATGCTGTGAGAGCCGTGAGATGAATTCCATCATTTGTCCAGCGTTGGCTAGCTATGGTATTTGCATGTACATGAAGCTTTAGGCTGGGTGCACAACTATTTTTTTATTCACAACAACACGTGCTTTACACGAAGTTACACAAAGACATGCAGTCGACACCATCGGTGTATCGCACGGCACACACACTTTCAAAGGGATTTATATCTATATGTAAGTTACGGAAATATGCTAAATTTAAGTTGGCAAAGGCTGTACGGAGTTGGGGACCTTTTACACCACGAAGAAGCAAGTCTCTCGAATGACTGATTTGAGAACTACAGTCCACTGTCTCTTCAAATGAAGATTACGTTTACAGCCTTGGAAGTACATGCTTCCTCTTTGATATCCCTCAAAATACATGCATTTAAAATATCATCTCATTCATCTGGGAAGTATGATACGTAGGTTTCTTAACTATTAATCTGTTTTGCAAAATTGCACATTTCACATGAATTGTGATTGTTGAAGTTGTTTTTAAAAATTTTTTAATAATACGGAAAGAGTTAAAAATGACGTTTAAACGAAAGTAAAGTGGCTAAATGTGAATTTTAAAATAAATACACAAAGCAAAATGATAAAAATATACCTAACAGTTGGAAAGTAAATCTAAATTAAAATGTAAAAAAAAACAGATGAAATAAAACTAAACTAGAAAGGGTATGTAAAACTGAAGGAGACACATTAAATACATTGTGAATTATGTGTACAAAATACCTATGATTTTCTTTAGAATTATATCGCAACGACGATTGAGAAGGAGCTTCTTGCTTCTAACAACCATAAATTATCTTTCACTCGGATGAGAGTACAGTATAATTATACATACATGTATACAGGATTTATTAACTTGTTTTGCTGCCCGATCTGTCAATTTGACTAAATAGTAGATTAAAGCCAATACAAGTAATATTCTTGTATTGGCTTAGTCTACATCCCCTGGTTTATGATTTCGTACCTTAACAGAAGATTTCGAACCAGGGTTGGAAAAAATTGCATCTGAATCAAAGAAAAATTATTTTATTGAAGATTTTAATATTAATCTACTAAGAGTGAAACTCACTCTGGCACGAAACCTGTTATCAGTTTTGGAGCAAAGGCTTTGATTCTTAAGGCTAAAGCCAAGGCTCTGACTTTCAAAGCAAAAGCCAAAGCCCAGGCTTTGAGCCCCTTAATTTAAGGCTAAGGGGCCGTCCATAAAGTCCCCCCACGCAAGGCGTACGCAGTGGTTCCCGCCCCCTTCCCCGTAACATACGCATTCCACATCTGTTGACTTCTCGGGGTGCCTTGCTTTAGCATCATTAAATGTCACAGTACATTGTACACCTACTGTTGTACTGTTATTCGCACGCTGCCTCCAAATCCTTAAATAAATGACCAAAGTAGGCCTAATAGCGACTGGAAAATATTTACTTGATGTTAAAAAAGATATTGTTGAATAAAAACAAACAAATGATCCCGGTGCCTTTTTTCTCCTTTGAGCGTAGAGAGCACCTGTAAGTTTCCGGAAGACGCTGCCAGTCTTTACGCAATGGGAACGTTGCGGTTTACTAATAATGGGTGTTGACACGGGAGTATAAATGGTGGGGTGGAAGATGAAGGATATTGTGTTTGAATTTCGACGCACAAAAGCTGATTCTGGCAGTTATTTGTAGAAGAAAAGTGTATTGATATGATGAAGATTCATTAAAGACAACTTTCTGGTTTGCAGACGGTATGCACTAGCTTACCCCCCCTTCTCTGTAAGCATGGTGTACGTAATGGTACACCCCTTTCGTGGACTTTATGGACGACCCCCCCCCAGGCCAAGGCTTAACCCTCAAGGCTAAGGCCAAGGCCCCCAAGTATAAAACTATTACATGTACTAATACAGTATAGGTCTACCCTAAAGAAACACAGCTTAAAGCAACATTTATATTTTCCAAAAATAATTACAAGGGAAATTGTTTTGGTATCGAGTTATCCAAGTTAAAAATGCAATTATTATTGTATTAAAATGCAATTAGCCCATCCAAGAGCAAACCTGAAAGAACTGATATCTGCAACAAGAAATAGCCTGTTACGTATTGATCTTCTAATAATCTTTCCTTACAAGAAATTTCTCACATCAGAAGAACAATTATGTATTCACGTCTTGAAGACACAGACTTCTACGGAAGTGTTTAATGGCCACCTGCAAAAAACAAATCGAGATACTATCTTGCCGCGGCGAGATAAATCGTTGAATGGGTATCTCGCCGCAGCGAGTTACTTTATAAGATCCCGCCGCAGCGAATATTTCAATAGTTTCAGAAGTCCTATTCAGGGTGCCATTTTCAAATGTATTTTTAGGGTGAAATGCAGAGAGATTTGTTTTTGATTGCTAATTGGAACAAAAGGGAATGTTACATTTCAGCCAAGCTCGAATTCCAACACAAAAAACACGCAAAAGAAATCCCTTTTGGGGGCATGAATGTCTTTATCCGGAAGTGGAGTAGACTACGTTGACTGTCTGGTAGACTGTCTTTTGAAAGGATTACGGTGCCTTTTAGTTTTTATTTTAAATAATCCTATTTACATAAACACCGCGAGGGGGGACCCTGAAAAGAACGGAAAAAATAAAAAGATAACAGCCAAAGAAGTGAAAATGAGAAATGAAATAAATTGAACCTCTTCCCGCACTTAAATGTTTCAACTAGACGCCCCCCCCCAAAAAAAAACTGACAACTCCCTTGTATTTTTTTAGCCAATGTGTTTTGCCATTTGGACCAAACCTCGATGTTGATACCATTCTGACATTAAAGTCAGCTATAATTGAGGAGATTTCAGCAGGAAAAAGAAAAATGAAGTGAAGGTGAAAGGAAAACGAACCCATTTTTTATCAACTGGATTGAATCCCCCAGTCTCTTTGACCTCACATCAATGCGTTCACTTGTCACAAATCACCCATGCAGCGCAGGGCGTTGTTAAAATTTTACATCAATTTTTGTTCCAATTAGCAATGTTAAACGAAATCTCATGAAACCATTTCATCCTAAAGATACATTTGAATACAGTGCGCTGAATATGACTTATGAAACTATCGAAATATTTGCTGCGGTGGGATATCAATTTGAAGCCGCTGCAAGATCTTATAACTCGCCGCGGTGAGATACACATTCAACATTCATCTAGCCGCGGCGAGATAATAACTCGCAGAAGCCTGTGTCTTCAAGACGTGAATACATAATTTTCTCCTGATGTGAGAAATTTCTTGCAAGGAAAGATTATTAGAAGATCAATATGTAACAGGCTATTTCTTGTGGCAGATATCAGTTCTTTCAGGTTTCCTCTTGGGTGGGTCCCAAGTTCCAAACCAAACTTGGACTGCCAGGAATACTAACATTTTAAAAACCACTTGGCCTTTCTCCAATTACAGGCCTTGGAACCTTCCAGCGGTGTCTTGGTCACTCGTACGACTGCATAATGACTAAATGGAAAGAACTTGTGGTCTGTTTGTTGGTGTCAGTGTTGCTTTACAAGTTATCTCCATCGGAAATGTCACTTCAGCAAATTGGCTGAACTATCATCGGGAAGTGGTTGAATTTGAAACTACCATAAGTAGTAACTTTTATTCCATCTGACATGGCGGACCCGGAAATGGTTACCCAAAAAGAGCGAAGTAGACAGATTGACAGGTATCTGAAGGATGAGAAGAAGAAATACGACGATTATGTAAAGAACACGATGAAACTGCTTCTTGTTGGTAAGTGGACAATCTACCTGGCAATCTGGCATTACAAGGCTAACCGAATCGCTGGTTGACTTCACTCAGGTAATACACACAATGCATACCCATTGGTGCGTATGTCCCGAATCGTATTTTTTTCGCCCCTCTGCTGATTATATTGACCTCGTTTGCTTTATTTTGCTTTTTAATTTTTATTTTGTGCATCAAAAAATTAGATTAGAGAGTGATATTGTTGTGACAATTTTAGATTTTTGTAGGAAAAAAAATAAAACAAAACAAAAAACAAAACGCTCGACAACCTAGAGAATTTGAGAAAATTACTAAAACGTTTTAAAACGTGAACATTTTCTGGAACCACTACTTTCCGCCAGTCCCATTCGTTCTTTGCACGCTACTGCCAAAGGCATGCAGAGCCTCAAACCGGCTGCTTGTAAAAAAAATCCGTGGAAATTGCTTTGTCCAGTCGCAGGAGAACTAACGCACTGAGCACGGGCAAAATTACATAAGCAACATACACAGGGATCACTGAACCTGCTATATTTATTGTGAAAAGGCGCTTTCCATATGTAAGTATTTGGATGCGTTGTGTGCACAATGCCTTCATGCGTTTCACTTCCACGGACACAAAAATCGACTCATTAGCATAATACACGGCGTGTGCGTTGCGTTCGTCAAATTGCCCTGAGAGCGATTTTAACAGATAAGCAACGCTTGGCGCAAGTGTTGACGAGCAGATGGAAAGGCGCGTTAGCTAATTAGGCCCCCCTCCAAAAAAGGTCTTGTGGTTTCTGGTCGGCGTCGCCATAGACCTGCGCATCGGCAAATATATATGTATGTGGCATAAAACGGTGTTTAAATGCTGCCAAACTTTCTTGATCGACAGGAATACTGCAACTGCGTAATTGTAACGTGTTTTAGATGGGTACAGTTGAGTAATATGTACAGTAAAGGAGTCCCTTTGGGGCCAATATATTTAGTCGGGCACTCTTTTGCAGATGACGTCATTTCTGTATTATACATTTACACCTGGGAATCGGACAACGAAGTAGCCTTACATAATATGCAAGCTGAAGACGCTTTTAAAAACAGTAAATAGTGAGGGGGCAGTCTTTTTCAGTGTTGGTAGCGGCGTGGAGTGGTCCCCGTCCCTATTATCTATAAGACATCTGGAGACTATACATATGGACAGGAACCAGTCTAGTAGTGGTGGTACGTACCAACCCATGCAGTCGCAATGGACATCGTGCGTTACACGAACATCATTTCCAGGGGAAAAATGTGAGGGGAAGACATAATAAAAAAAATTCCGCGTATCAACACCACTTTTAGAGCCAGCCCTGACCAGAAACTGGAGAAGTTTTCGGTCGCAGTGCGCATATATGCACTTGAATTTGTATGCATGCGCATACAAACTTAACCTCATAAAATAAACATATAAAAGTCCTTGTGCATTCCTACCGGACAGGTAGTTGCGATAGGACAGTGACCAACTCTTTCCTAAAGCTGTTTTTCGTCCTATGGGAAGTATTTGGCGCATGCAGAGAAACACCAGTATAACTTGCAGTGTCCCTCGATATTTGCTTTTTCAAAAATTACATGTAAAATGTCGATAAGTCGAAGCTCAGGGGAATGGACGAAAAGTTCGAGTTATCCGACGTTCGAGTTATCGAAAGTTACTCGCTTCAGTGCACATGCAACCGTACTGGCTTACGGCAGTTGGCCTGCAAGCTGAGTCGCGCACGAAGTGGATTTTTGGCTATCCCTACTTTGCAAGTTTTCCTCAAACATCTTTATTAAACATATTTTTATGTGGTACATTAATAAACAATAAACCAATGGAGTTATGTACCGGTACCTGTGTCTACGTCTTGAGAATTCATTCATTTGCTTTGATCGGTCTGTTACCCCATAACCCAGCGCGCGGGCAAGTCGGTCAGGGTTTCCGTGCTGGGTCACGTGATACATGTACAAAGCGCTTGAGTGCGCATCATTCGTGCCTGATTTAGGCTGCTTCCGAATCTCTTGTCTAGAGCTAGGTCTTGGTATTCACTCCATTGGAAATACATGGAGACGCGCAGGCAATAGACCTAGCCGTAGCTCTGGAAGCCCGTTTTGGACACGGCTTTATTTTACGGTTACGGTTGATGCCCACCCAGTGCTTGTCGACATGACAATAGCAGTCCGTGTGAACATGCTCGGTTCATCAAAGAAAAGTCATGTGCGTGATAGTAATGACTCATAATGAAGGCAAGCGTTCTTTTATCACTTTTTATTCATCGTTCTTCAGTGTGTTTTTTTTAACTGGCCTGCCAAAACTTCGAGATAAGCGGCTTAAGTGGTATTGACGTTTCGAGTTACGGATAGTTTATTGTACATAAAGGCCTATTCTTTTGTCGGGAAAACAGAAAGACGTCGAGGTAAACGGAGTTCAGACTTATGGGGCTTCGACTTATCGAGATTTTACTGTATGTCAATATAAACTCAAGTTACTTTATAAGAAACACTGATTGATATTTCCTGTGTGAGTGTTCTGCATTTAGTGCATGGATGGAAGAAGAGTAATTCAAGCAAAAAGAATTCAGGGGTAATTCGATCCATAGGTATGGACAAAGAACGGACTGAGGCATAAAAAAACAATCATTTTTAAGGGTGTGATGGCAGGACAGAGATTGTAATATAATACATGTAGCATTGTATTGACGAGGAATCTGTGTCGTCGTTCCTACAATATTCTAATTTAATTGTTAACTTTCTAGTCCTGGGCAGAAATAGAATGAGACCTTAAAAACATATTATATGAACATTTCGGCTGTGGAAAAATTAGGAGGTTAGGCTACTTATCTAATATCACAAATTGAAACCTCCGTCATTCTCTATCCGATATTTGGTCTGATAATATAGAATCCAACGGTTCGTTTAATACATTGGTTATCCTTTAGCGCGTTCACCGGGCCGTCATTATTGCAAGCACAGCGCCAAAGTTATACCCCGGCCTGCACTTTTAGACGGGACGTGTTTGTGCGAAGAACAACCGCTAGCTGATTGGGTGGGAAAATGCAATCTGGATACATGATATGTACTATTATTATTATAATAAAGGACAATAAATTTGGAAGTGGAATTTTTACTAGGTTGAAGTAATGCGACAGGAGAACAAGTCGCTGAACGGTTTTTGATTTCTTAAACGAAATACATCCTCCCGAAGGCAAAAGGGACAAAGTGTTGTGTACATGCGCTCGGCGAACATTAGGTGAATCGTAAAAAAGTTCCGAACTTCGGGTTGCATTGGGCCCAACACTGTAACAAAGATCGGATGCCCTCTGGATTCGGAGGAAATGAGATTTCATATGAAATAAGTGTATCGAACTCAAAACCTGCGATTGTTTTATGTTGGGCATTCCAACGTTGAGCATAATGTTGGGAAATGCACTGGAAATTTCAAAATGCTCTGTTGTAAATAACATTAAACGCTCAACTACCAAAATGCATTGAACTTCTCCAAAAACATGTACCAATCGGTTTGACTCTAATTCTGCTTCGTACATAAAGGCCACGCACGTTTTGGCTGACCTGTCTCGAAAAAAAGAGTGATAATTATCTTTGATTTTCACAAAATTGGTTTCAAAAGCGTCGGCTTGTGGGGAAACACACACACGTAAGTGTGTATTTGCCTACAACTGGGGACCCCCTATCATTCCTCTTTTGTTTGTACTTCAACTTTTTTAGAAGACCACCCATATGTTTTGTACACAGTTGTCAATCGGGGACCCTCTGTCAATCGGGGACCTTATTGTCCTCTATTGTTCAAGGTCCCCAATTGAATGCAGAAACAAACTCACGCACACCCCAAACCAACACCGCACTGCGGCGACATATAACGGGTCGGGGGGGGGGCAATTTCGCCCTGCTCTTTTAAGGTAAAATGTGTCAGTTTAATGTATCAGAGTTACTCATTTTCGAACATGAATTGGAAGAGAGTGGTATGAAATAGTTCTGTATAAAAATAGGAGTTTCAGAGCATAGACAACAGCATAAAAGAAAGTGAGAATAACATCTAATCAATGTAAGAAACTCTTTTCCCCCCAAAGGTAATATCTTCGAGCTTTGTACCTTTGTATTAGGCGCTGGTGAGTCCGGGAAAAGTACCATCGTAAAACAGATGAAAATACTGCATCAAGGTGGATATGATGACGAGTAAGTAATAAAGATGTAATAAGACCTCTTCGATCAGTGCTGATATCTTAAGGATATTTTGCAAATATACATTGTTATCTCTCTTATCATGTTATCATGATATTTTCGCCTGTGCAAGTAATCAGCAGTTGTTTTAAGTAAAACACACTTTAAAATGTATGCAGTCATAATGGAAAATGGCTCTGGATTTTGAAATTCTTAAGTTAAATTGAAGCTCTTGTTCTCTCGTTTTGTGGATTATGACCCAACTCTGTAAAAAACAACGCCAATTATAAACGGTCGTTGCGTTAACTGTAAACATGTAACCGTTTAAAATTCAACTTTTTTTGGGGGGGGGACAATAAACGTGTCTGGGTGTTCAGAAAGTGTTACCACCCGATACGTGTTTTTTTTTTGGTCTTGTTATTAACATCTTAATGTGTCATTGTGTCTAAATTTACCAACCATCAACTCAACACGTTTGTGTTTAGAAAATAAACGCTACAACGTATTTACCTTTGGATTATTACATCAACACCACAACACGTTCATAAAGA
This sequence comes from Acanthaster planci, assembly GCF_054643075.1. Taxonomy (NCBI): domain Eukaryota; kingdom Metazoa; phylum Echinodermata; class Asteroidea; order Valvatida; family Acanthasteridae; genus Acanthaster; species Acanthaster planci. Next base: position 5,575,831 of record NC_141792.1, on the reverse strand, counting down.
GTGGCCAAGAATACGTTTAAAAGGTGCTAAAGCATGAACGTTTGTTTTAACATGGAAGTTTGTCAAAGTAAGATGGCCGACATGACCAACTACGCCTGCATCTAAAAATGTTTCTTTCAGGCAATCCAGCGGGGCTGGAAAGATATTGTTCAATTGTATTTTGGATGTCATAATGTCAAAAAGTTGGTGTGTGTGTGGTCCGGGGAGGGGGGACATTGCAAGCCATTGTGTGTTATGTAAAGTGCATCCCAAAAATTAAACACATGAAATCAAACAGCTTCCACCCAGACGCAGACTTGATGACAAGTCGTAAGATTTTGATTCCATTGGTAAGGCTCTAGTATAAAATAAGAAACATAATTGGTCGAGTTCCGTCTTGTCTAACGACTAGTCGGATACGTAGACCAGTTCACTAATATAGGTTTTCCTGGCAAATTTCGCACTTCTTTCATTTAATTTTTTATGAAAGTTCAATTTCGTCAAAGAGGGGTCAATCGCCTCAATGTCGATTCCAATATCGAAATAACACCATTTGAATCCAATTTCAGAGCATTGTAATTCACGAGAAACAAAAATCTTATTCGTCCTATTTATCGTCATTTTATCTCCTTCAAGGAAGGGTTAAACATTGGAAAAGTAAAATTCAATTTCTTTAGTGACAAGAAAAAGCTGAAACGCAGCACTTACATTTCGAATTTCATGCGATCTCACCGAAGTTGTATGATAAAAGCATGTAACTGAATGATCATTACAAGAACGGCCAGATGATGACTGGTAACTTGTCTTTCATATATTAAATTCTTCAAACATGCCACAAGAACAATTTTGCATTTCCAATTCCGTGCCATTCCAGAAGTGAGACGAAAATGACGATAAATATGAAGAATAAGATTTTTTCGTGAATTACTGGGCCATGAAAGTGAAATCTTGTGATGTTATTTCGAAATTGGATTCAACTTTTGGTTAAGTGACCCCCGGGAAACCTATACATTCTTGTTTATGTGCTCATGCGCATACAATTGGCCAGGGAAGGCAACGAGCTAGAGCGGCCCATTGAAAATATTCAGAGGCACAAACCTGAAAGTGATTTTCCCACAGTTTCTGTAAACTGCAGAGCCCGAGAGAAAGTGACGTTCAAATTAATGCCCCTTTCCTTTTTGGGTACTGTTGAATAGAACGAATAATGCAGTGACGCATAATTAACGACCAGCAAATGACATGATGGGAATTAATGCAGGATTTGGACAAAATTTATTAGACAACTGAACTGCTCTATTTATATCTACGTGCAGCGCGATACATGTACATGTTGTATGTGTGAGAGATCCTAAGGCACAAAGCTGTGCAAAGGAGAGGATTCACCCATTGACAAGGATGACTTCTATCACCAACTCGAACGTCTAATCACTTGAATACAGGGTACGAGAGCGTAGTGGACGTTTCCACTCTGGCCAACCAAACGACAACTCGGCACGCCTTGTCATTATGTGCTCCCTTACCAATCTATCAGTCGTCGGTTCCTGCTTTAGATGGAAGGAAATCCACCACTGCACATGGCTGTCCAACGATGGTAACAGTGGGAAGGAGACCGACCACATCCTGACTACAGACTGCTCACTCTTTTTCTCTCATTGAGTTAACAAAGGAACTCAGGCCCCAGCGAACACTGATCAGAGGCTCATTATTGGCACAGTCAAAATTCAGGCCTATCGGAAGTTGCCAAAATCAAGCTGGACACCAGATCTCTCATAGATAGCTCTAGCATAGCAATAGATTACAACAACGCTGTGAGCCAAAGAAAAAAAATTGAAGCTCTTTGGCGCACTCAGAGCCGACCCAGGAACTGGTTGGTCTGCTCTCCGGTTAGCCAGCCTTTCTGCTGCTTCAGACACAATCAGCACCTGCAGGCATAAAAAGTGCCCCTGGCTGACCGACGAAACTCTGGATCTCCTCGAACAGAAACGCAATGCACATCTTCGCGGCGAAACAGACAGACTAAAAAGTTTTTTTTCAAAACTAGAGCTAAAAATGATCTTGAGTTTTATAAAAGGCTTGCTGATGACGCCGAAGAACGGCTGCGCTGGAACAACTTGCACCCATCTTTTCAGGCCCTTCAAGCGTATGCGCGACCCCCCACAAGGAAACTCCACCTCACATGTAGTTAAGGCCGACGGCGCCACATGCAAATCAGTCATGGAGACTCTAGCCCGCTGGTGTGAGCACTACTTGTACATGCGTTCTCTCGACCATCCCCTGCCATGCCCTGCTTGGACCTCACCGCACAGGCAAAAGCCACATTGTGGTGGTTGAACCTCCACCACATCTCTCCTTCGACGCTCCGAGTCCTAATCTGTCTGACGTGCGCCGAGCCATCAGAAACTCAAGACGGCATACCTCCTGAATTGATTAAGTGAGCAGATGCCCCAATTAGCGCGGCTTTCCATGATCTCTTAACTTGTCCACAGAGTCTCCGGTGATTGGAGGGATGGCATCATCATTTCCTTATACAAAATGAAAGGTTCCTAAAACTAGAGCAGCATTACAGGTCTATCTCGCTGCTCTCGGTAGGTATTCTGCCACATCCTGCTCTCTCGCCTGGAGCCTCTGTTCATCCAACACCGTCACCATCAGCAGTCTCGTTTCACAAGATGCTGGTCAACTATGGACGTAGCTATCTGACTTTCGCTGGAGCTACACTGCGAGTTCGAAAGGCCTCTTCATGTTGCCTATGATGACATCAAGGCAGTATTTACTCGGTAGATCGGTAAGCTCTATGGCAGGCTCTGAAAGTAACTGCAGTTCCACTAAATTTTCTCCATCTGATCCAGGCTGTGCACGAGGGCAGCACGTACACTGTGCGTATCGGCGACTTTTCAACACCCTTCCCCCATACTTCTGGCGTCCATCAGGGCTTAATCCTCTCACCAGCTCTATTCTGCTGTGTCATCGACTTGATCCTAAGTCGCTGCCAGTCTGACCTTGGAATAACTGTCGGAGATAAGCCATTCAAAGACCTGGCCTACGCCGATGATGCCGCCCTGTTTTTAGGAAAACCCCACTAGTGGTCCATTCCTCTCTAGTGATTTGAGGAAGAAGCTGGAACGACGGCCATGCTCGTGTTCTGGGCAAAAACGAAGATCCTGAACTGCCCCGGCCTCGTACATGTATTTCTGAAGGAATTGTTTTCTCTGCGGGTACATGTATTGATAGGTGCTTTATTACAGGTGCATACACTTCACACGGGGTTCAGTTAGGGTGGTTTGTCATTTTAATAAAATCACTTGATTTAAATTTCTTATTCAAATCCAACTTTAGTAACAGAAGAAATAAATAAAAGAAAACACACGTGCAGTTAGTTTGCTTGCTTTTGAACTGATAATTGAGAAAACTTGATTCCTATCTTGACGAAAAAAAATCGAATTAAAAAGGAATCTGATTTAAATCCATAATAGCTGATTTTGTTTTTCAAATTGTTTTTAAATTAAAAAATCGCAACCCTGCAAGTTACTCAGAACAAATTATTTGAGTTTATTTTAAAGATGGGTTCTATAGATCTCATGTTCGCCAAACAGAATTGGACCAGTTCGGCATGCTGAGCATCGCTGATTGTGTTACACATCTTAAGCTGAACCATACACATAAAATTTTTCATGAAATGACACCACTATCTGTGTCATTTAGGCAGGTTTCAGACATGCATTGTAATTCTACCAGGGATGGTTCAACCAATTTTGTACTTCCAAAAATAAAAGGGCCAGATAGAGTGCATTTCATTTTATAGTGTATACTCCTGTGTAAAATCTACTACCTAATAGTACCAAATGCCGCTAATCATGATCAATTTATAAGAGCAACAAAAGCCATCCCCCTCTCAGTCTAATCTTTCAAACGGTCTGTTGATCCCCTGTATGCACTTTTTTCCAAGCAATTATAAATATCATTTTGTATTGTACGTTTACTTGTGTTCTTAAGGACCCCAGTGGAAACAAGACATGTTACTAACAACTTTTCGGATTTATTTTTTGCCAAGATAGAATGAAAAAAATACAAACAACCCTCGAAACGTTATAGTAGTTTCGGGGAAAAAAGCAAACTCTGTGCCTTATACTTCTCTTTCGTATGTTCTAAATTGTGTGCTTTTTTAATTTGATTTGGCACTTTTTGAGTGAAAATTAAAACGTGCCTTGTGAAGTTCGCAATACTAACAGGAGTGCCTAATTCCTTGGTGACTATGCCTATTTCCTTATACTGTGTACACATTCACTCAACATTACATCCGATTTTATCGGTCTCCTGGGTAATAACCCGGGTATTTCAACAACAAATTTATTTGCTCTAACATCAAATCATCTGCTTTATAACCTGTTACAGGGAAAGGAGAGAATTTATCCCCATTATCCGTGGAAATCTTAGAGATGCTATACTGGTAAGAAAGAAACTGCTAAGTATTTCAAGCATTTCCCATTCGCTTAAAATTACTGTGAATACTGAACACATCGTTGAATACTTCTACTTTCATGATATAATTATGTTTTCAGTTTTGTGAATGTATTTCAAGCAGGAAAAACTGCCCAAGGATACCATCATCAGGGCCACAAGAGTGATAATTGTTCAAGTATATTTCCCTGTTGAAAATCCTCATATATTTTAGACTATTACTGGCAGTATGCAAACTCTGCAGCCAACAATACATCTCAGCGATCCTACTCTCAAGCCTTGCCTCGATTATATGCTAGATCATGCATCTCTTCCAGATTTTCAGTACACAGAGGTATGGTATGTTCAATTTTTGACATTGTGTCTGACTTTCACAGTCAAGGGCATACATGTATCTTTTAAATCCTTTCAAAATTATTAGCCAACCCATCTTTAATATTTTTCGACTTTTCGTGTGGTAAAAATGGATAAAAAAAAGAAAAAAGAAAAAACTTTTGCACTACCATAGAAAAAATCAGCTCAAACAAAGCACCTCAGAACAGATTTTTAACTGTAATTATTAGGAATTCTATTACAAATTCTTAAACAAAGCACCTCAGAACAGATTTTTAACTGTAATTATTAGGAATTCTATAACAAGGCAAAGATGTTGTGGGAAGATGAAGGTGTACAGGAGTGCTACGGACGAGCTAATGAATACCAACTCATCGACAGTGCGGAGTAGTAAGCTATCTTTATTCTAAATTATAAAAATATAACAACGAAATTCCAAGTCTTGCTTTATTTTCTCACTATATATCGTCTTCATTTTGATTTTGTTGCCGGTGATTTAAAAACAATAGTTCTAGAAATTATGGGTAATATTTTATCTTTTCAAAATCGAAATGGACAAAATGATATGTAGGACCGTACACTTCCAAGTTTAATTCATTTAAGCTAAATATTTTAGCATTTGGTTATTGACATATACTTACTTAGCTATATTTCAAGATGAAAGGTTTTCTGGATTTCTAGAATTTCTTCGGGGGGAGGGAAGGATTGGCTTTCAATAGTTCTTCAGTTTAAGAAGTATGTCCCAACCACTTTTTGTGACAAGTGAAGCAACTGTTCCACAAAGTTGGGAGATAGGATGTGGCCTTGGCTGGTTTGTGTGACTCAGTTACCTAAGTTAATTCTAGGATGTAACAATACTTGAAAATTCACATAACAAGTATTAAAAAAGAAGCAGTTCCTTTAATCCGAGAATAGCCATGATTGCCAATATTTATAGATCCATCTACCTTTGTATCATTGCTTCAGTTTTCTTGATCACATTGATGAGATTCGAGAAGAAGACTATTCACCTTCAAACCAGGTAAATGTCGAACTTCCTTGTTCAAAATAAGATTCATTGAGCATGTGTAATGAGGCTATTCTTATACAGTGCTGCTGTTGCTTAAATGTGAAATATATCAAAATTTGAGATATACAAACACTCGTCAAGTACCCAGGCAATGTTGTGGTATTGTCACATAGTGTATAACTGTGTTGTAAAATCATCAAGTATATATTTTGGAAATTTAACCCTTAGTCTGTTTTATCAAAGAAATAAAAAGGAAACACACTAAAGGTTGGTTAAAAAATGTCCATATACATGTACGTACACCTTTAAAATGGGCTTCCATGTTAGTAAAGTATGTGTCAGTTTTTGCCATTTTGCTGTTTGTTCAAGTTTAAAATTGCTTCAATATATTAGTCGGCAGGACAAACATGTCAAAAACATTGCCAGGAGCAAAATTGGCTCTTTAATAAATATTGCAGAACTTGTTCTCAATAATTGTGTATTACAAGGGCTTGCAAAATCTAAGTTATCTAAATGATGACCTTAATATAACAGTGTGGTGATTTTATTGAGGTTTACTGTAATTAAAATTGGATTCAAAGTTAGAAGCCAACTCAACTTGGTAGTGGATGGGGCTGCAACTTCCCCCCTCCCATTTAACACCTGACAAAACTATTTGATTAAAAAGGGTCCAAAAGAGCCCCCAAAAGCCGAAACTGTTGTTCAAATGTATCATTATTATCATTGGGCCCATAAATGATCCTAAAACCATTGCAGCTCTACCATCTACAGCCCCATTCTACCATTCCAGGTGCATATGTGTAACTAGAATGGCGAAGCCACCATGACTAGCTGCTTTGTATGAATCTCTGAGTTTCTTTGTATATAAAGCAGCTTGTATTAAGAGTCATCCATGCAAATTACAAATTGCACTGAAATTAAACAAGGAATCAACCTGACTAAGTGCAAGCTTACCACCATTTTTTAAAACAGCAAGTAAAGAAAAATGGGCCGATAAACAACATTATGGATGTAAAAATAAATGGAACCTTCAAGGTTTCAACCCACCCCATCACCCCATCCATCTTTTACTCTACCCCCAATTGGTACAATCCCACCAATCTTCTACTCTGCCCCAACCCAATCATCCAATCCATCTCTTACTCCAACTCCCAGCTAATCATCCAATCCATCTCCAACTCCCCATCCCATCATCCCAACCATCTAGTACTCTACCTTCACCCCATCATCCCATCCATTTCCTGCTCCAACCGGATCCCACCCCATCTACTCTTCCCCTTACCCCATCATCCTTACCCATCTCCCTTTATATGTGTGACACACATTGTAATGGACATGTGCTTACAGTACAGGAGTGTACAGTAATCACATGTACATGTGTGTGTGTGTACATGTGTGTATGTGTAACACAATTAAAACCTTTAATTTTAAAATTTATACATGTATGTAAACAACACGTCAAAGCTTGGATCCCAAATAAAGATCTGATGCCAATAAATTCAAGATTGAATAAGCAAGCACAGATAGCACATACTATACCCACAAGAAAAAAGTTTAACATTGAGGGCCAGACATACACCCCAATGGATGGATGGACAGAAATTGGTATTACATGGGCTCACAATTGCGTTGCAGCTCACCAATAAAGCACAAAAAGGAATATGCCCCTTACTCTCCATGGTGGAGACACGCCTTCCCTCAAGTATTATCACATCCCCTCTTTCTTGAGAATTAGATCTGCCCTATCTGCAACTGTGTGACCCTGTTTAATCCTTTTCTCCTGCTGAGCATGTACTGCTTCAAAGTTGACATCATTCACCTTTATCCACACTGAATTCAGCCATACAGTATTTTCCACCAGCCCAACAATAGTATTTGAGATGAATTTCAACCTTACTTTATTTATTGACCAGGTCTCATACATGTTATTCACAACTGCAGGACATACTGAGATCAAGGAAGATCACAACAGGTGTACTACAAACTAGTTTTGAAGTAAATAACGTGCATTTCCAGTGAGTGGCTTGCATGGGTATTGTTAATTGTAAACCGTTTCCTTGTTAATTTGTAATTTGTTTATTTGTGTGTGTGTTTTTTTCTTTGTATGCCCGTAGAAAACAATTTATCCATTAATTGGATTCACCATTAAAAAAATCACACATATTTCTCTCATGCATGAATGTGCGGACAGGAGGGGTCAACCCCCCTCCAAAATAAGGGGGGAAATAGAGATATAACAAAATAACTAAAGTAAGTGCACCAATACCATTGTAAACAATGTATGCCATGTAATGCTTCATCATCATTTCTGTTTGTCTACAAAAAGGAAATATTAAAAAAATCTCCTGCCTGAACCCCTCTCCCCCTGAAAAATTCCTGGATCCTCCCTTGTACATTGCCTTGAAGTCATGATCATGAATATTTGAAGTTAGAAGCAAGTGTAAAAGCCCAGTAAGTGAATAGAAAAAGCCTTTACAACCTACACAATTTCACTTATTTTCCACAGATCAGTATCTGTGGCCAGTACTACATGAAACATTGCTTAATTAAATTAGTTATCTGTGGTAATGGCATGACAGGCCATGTACCTTTGACATCCATTTCAAGCCTTTCCACAAACCTGGATGTAGGGCTCATACACCAAGTATACCTGCACAATACGTCTAGGTTATATCACTGACTTCTGTTTTTGCTTTATTTTGAGCAGGATGTTGGATGTTGGTGGCCAAAGAGATGAGAGGAAAAAGTGGATCCAGTGCTTTTCAGGTTAGCAATATATATAAGACGTATTATGTGTTTATCTATTATTGACTGTGAATACCAGATGTGTGTCTATTTAGGCTTTTTCTAATTATAAAAAGATGTGAACATGAAAATCTCTATAAAGACATTAAAAAGCTACTTGGACTTCCCAGTTTTTAATTTTTTATTTTCACTGTTGTAGATATTACAGCATTGATCTTCGTGGTTGCTTGCAGTAGCTTTGACCTTGTCTTGCGTGAAGACCAGAATAAGAATCGCTTACAGGAGTCTCTTGAACTGTATGAAAGACTGTGGAAAAACAGGTACTAGCTGGTTTAACCACCGTACGAACAGTGCAAACAGTTATAAACACAAAAACTATTGCTACAAAAGCCATATTGTAACAGTATTCTTTTTCTTCTGACAAGCTAAAACATCACCACAGATAGTTAAGGTGCCTCATGAAATTTTGGTCAGCAGTATGCTTGTGTTTACTGCTGGACAAACAACCTGCCTTGAAATATCTTCTTCACTGTTGATGGCTTCATGCTAAAGTACAGAAAATTTAACTTTGATGTTGTGGTGCCATATGAATCCAATTTGAGCAGCAAACATACAGTTGGCTTGCTTTTCCACTTGTACCAAAATACCAAAATGCCAAATTTGGTGAACACTTGGCATACAATCTCTGAAAAGTGTAAGTATCAACAGTAATAACTACAGAGTTTAAGTTGTCTTTCTAAAAACAATTATTTCTATGGTTTCAGTACCCAATTTAAAGTTTAATTTAAGCATGCAAAGGGAAATGAAGTGCTCTAGACCACATGGAGACAATATTTTTACATAACATATCAGTTTGAATTTAACATTGAAACAATCTAGTTGATCAAAGCATATTGTAATTTTTGACAGGTTTCTGAGGAGTACCTCAGTAATTTTGTTCCTGAATAAACAAGATATTTTAGCCCAGAAAGTGTCAAAGGGTACATCTCTGCTTGGCCACTACTTCACAGACTATGAAAATTTTGAGCCTCCAGGTTAGTTAATTCCACCTTCTGATGTGAGATAACAATATGTTGTTCTATTACTGGATGTTCTAATTCCACTCTTTACACGTATGTGCACTATTTTTTTGTTTTTCTTTTGAAGGCAATCCTTTTCCAAATCTTTTTTAAATGAAATTACAAATGATCTGAGCTGCTTTAATAACCAGCCTTTTTGTGTTATTACTATCAAATGAACTTTATCTACAGCCTATGCTGTTGGGTGAATTTCTCCCACTGTACTCTCTCTTTTCAGGTGCCACTTTTGGTTTTGCAATGCTCCATATTTCTCCTCTCCCAAACAATTCTCCATGGCTGTATGTACATCAAATAGCAACACATTGGATTTACCCAAAAGCTCACACAGTCATACAGCAGGCAGCAATGCTGAATATGCCCTACAGTTACAAGTACCTTTGACAGAATCAAGACACCATGCTAAAGCATACACAAAATAAAGCGTATGTTTTGGTAACATCCAATATGGGTGATTCAGAGTAGTGCGCGTCCAAGAGTTTTGACATGCCTTGGCCAATCACAATACGAAAAATCTGTCAACCCAATGCACATTTGGAAAGGGTCAACAGATTTTGTGCTTTTTGATTGGTCAATGTGTTGCAAACTCGTGGAGATACACTATTTGTAAATTGCCTGAATTGCAATTGAACTGCTCTTTAAACTGAGACGATAAAAACTCCAAAATTCACCCTCTAAAACCGAGTCCATGCATGGTCCATCAGAGGCAAAGATGTAGTTTAGTGCCTGCCTATTATGAGCATCTGTGAAGGCCCCCCAACACATTCCCACGCAAAGAAATGTCCCAAGATTTTCCTGTCTTCTTCTTAGATTGATGTGGATCTGAAATATTGGATAATTTCTCCCCCCCCCCGAATGTGAATGGGTCTGCGACTGAATACCTACCCCAAACAGTTGCTAAATATGCAAATACCTTTGTATTTGACTCTATTTGCTAAAATCTTGATCAACTGTAGTGTGCCCTCTAGTCCCATGATGCACAATGGAGATGCCACCACATTTGTCCTCCTTTTCCGCTATTAGAACCGTCTGAGCAAAAAGTGAGGAAGGATGGGAGGGAGCTGACAATACAGGGTAGGTATTCAATAGCAGACCTCACCCATATTCCTACGGGGAGAAGTTTTCTGCTTTCATCCTACCCCAAACAGTTGTTAAATATGCAGAGTAGCACCCCTCCCTTGGTGGGGGGTGGTGAGGATGCACTACATAAAAGTGTGTAGAAACATATAAACCTTAAGGACCATAGTGCGGACTAACTAGGTAATGGAGCCATAAGACAGTTCCTGTGGTAGACCGCTCTGATGAGGTGCTCTTCTGTGTTGATGTGGCCAATGTCAGGACAGCCCTGTTATGTGAGGAGCCCCTTTGCAAGACCAAGACATTGGTAAGGTAGTACACAGTAATGAACGTAGATGGGGTCTTCCAGCATGCCATCTTGCATATCTTCTCCACCAGTACACCCGGAAGTAGGACCACCATAGGTCCATACTGGCCAAATATCATAAGCCCTTATGAGGCATTGAGTTTGATTCTCCGAAGAATTCAGCCAGCTATAGTCTCTCTGGTCACAGCTCGGTAAGGCTTTATCGTAGTTACGAAGGGTTCCGATCTGATACCTCTGAGTTCTCTGGTTCTGGCTAGGCACTATTTCAAAGTTCGCACTAGGCACCAGTATCTTTAAGAGTTTGCATTGGGCACCATGGCTTGTTGTCTGGGGTCCCAGTGTGTTTAGTGATGTCCGGCACAAATATATCAGGAGTGTGGAAGGAGAAAGACTGGTTCTTAGTGAGGAATCCCAGTGCAAGGATGAGATGAACACTATGGGGTTCCCATCAGATATGACCGTCAGTGATGGACAAGGCTTTCAGTTTGCTGTCTCAGCATGAGGTAGTAACTGCTAGTAGAAATGCCAGTTTCACTGTCACTTTGCTGAGAGGCTCAAAGGGGGGAAGCAAGCAGTTGAAGGACAGCTGACAGGTCCCAGGAAGTAATTAGTCGCTTGGTAGGAGGACGTTCAAGAAACATTTCTCGGAGGTGTTTAAGGGCATCATTGTCGGACATGGTCATACCATTGGGGAAGCCGTCATATACAGCAGCGATAGCTGACTAGTAGTTGTGGATGGTTGACACTCGAAAATATTACTTGAACATATGCATGAAAAAATCAGCCACAGTAGTCATAGAAACTTCGGTCGGAGCAAGACCTTGCTCTGTACACCACAAAGTAAAATGTTGTAATCTGGCGTCGTTGATGCTGTGCATAGATTGGCATCGACTCTTTGAGGTCATCTTGGCAGCTTCATCAGAAAGTCCTGCTGACCGGAAGGATCGTTTGACAATGAACAGCAGGTCAGCTAGGTGTAGGTACGCTGGATGAGGGTAGAGAATGCCTGGCTTTGGTTGGTGGAGTAGATCCAGTCTGGTGGGAAGAATGATCGGCGCTTCCACAAGTAGTCTGGTTAGATGAGGGATCAAGGCTGGCAAGGCCAGAGGGGGCATTGAGAAGAACAGGACACTGCTCCCATTTGATCTTGGCGAGCACCGCTGGTATCAGGGATATTGGAGGAAAGGCGTAGGCCGAAGTCCTTCCCTCGAGTGTCATGGGCAAATGCATCCTCATACTCTTGGACAAAACATGGAGGTGTCATACATCAATTGTTAGGAGGGCAAGCATTCACCTCGCCAATGCCTCCTGACAGGACAGATGCTCCCATGGGATCAGTATCAGGGTATTGATCTCTAGGTGACCCACGTCCCCGGTGTTGACAACTCCATCGCAGATGCCCTCTCTTATTGGAAAATACTTTCAGTGAAGTGGACACTGTATGCCAGCGTGGTCAAACACATCTTCGCCAAAGTGGAGAAGCCAAACATCAGCCTGTTTGCTCCAGTGAAGAAGGCCCATCTGCCAATGTTCTGCAACAGATTCTACCACCCGCAGGCTTGAGCAACGAATGCTCTTCAGACCGGCTGGGAAGGGATGTTGGATTACATTTCCCCTTAGAGCTCTTCTGAGGTGGCTTGGCAGACTGAAAAGATGATTGTCTGGTGGCTAGACTGAAGAAAGGGCAGAGATGACCCTGAGTACCCATGATGCGGAGAGCTGAAGGGTCAAGCCCGGCAGTCATCTATACGGGACTAGCAGGGAGGGACTTGCAGAGGAGGTTCATGAAAACTAAGCTTGCAGGTCGAGTGGATCTGCTTAGCTTCAGTCGCCATCATCTCCATGAACTTCCTGGCAAAAAGGTCTATGCTGTAAAGAGGGAGATCCTGGGGTCTCGACATGACTTCCTTTTAGGGGATGTTCATGGTGTCCAAGGTGTTGGATCTGCATGCAGAAGTGGCTAGAATGGAGATATGTACAAACTGCTGAAAGATAGAATTTATATTCTCATCAAACACTCGGAATGCACTGGCTACTAAGTCTTGGGTCATGGGCGAAGTCTTCTTTGCAGGCATAGGCCAGGTATTCAGACAGGAGAGCCATAAAGGCAGTACAGAGACCTTGCCATGAAGCTCTGTCAAGTCTGGAGACAGTAGCTTCAAAGGTACACCTAGGCTTGTCTTTGAAAGGGGATTTCCCAGTGGACTTCTGAGCATTGGAGAACAGTTTATCCTTGGGCTCAGTAGGGATCTCAGGGGGAGAGAGAAAATATTTGAAGTTCTTGAAATTCTTGAAATCTTTGAATTGGAAATAAGTTGGTGCTCTGGGGGAAGGGGTACAGGTGCCACTGCTTCATGCTAGTGAGAATTTAAACATCTTGAGGCATGAGTGGTCCATCCGCAGCTCGAGGAAGAGCAGAGCCGATGCCTCTACTCCAGCAGGGTGGCGTTTGAAGGAGGCATTTGACTGGGCCTCAGCCGTGGATGGGTTGGAAGGCAGGCCTAGAATCTGAATCATATCTCTCTGGAGAAGACAGAGACGTGCCTCCAGAGTAGTAAGGTTGGCTGCAGAGGTAATGTCTTCGTCTTTGGAAGGCGTATCCTGTTATGATTGAGGCTGGTCGGTAGAATGAAGGAAGTCATATTTGGCACAGTGACTGGGAGCAGAATGTGAGGTGTAGTCAAGGCTGAAACCCGGCCAAGCAGGTTGAAGGGATGAAGCCATCATGAGAAGATCAGATTGTAGGAGGTGGATGTGGATGCATTTTGCGGGAAGACTGTTTATCTGGTATGATTGGATTTCCGGGCATTAACCAAACACTGCTGAGCGACCCAAACTAGCACTCGAACGTATGCTTAGTAAGTCCCACTTTGTACTGTTATGGGTGTGCTGAGTTCCTAACAACCTCGTCTACATGGGCTGCATGTGTGTTCGAGTTGAAATCGCTCAAGGCATGTTGGGAACCAGCGTATGGCGTTGCAAGATCGTACCAACGAGACTGAGGTTGCATATTTACATGTACTGACCGTGGATAGCTCTCCTACATCCGCATTATGGTTCAACGCAACGTATATATACATGATGTGCATGTATAATGAATGCACCAGTCAGAGATCTCTTGCGTGAAGGCGGCAAAGTCAAAGTAATTCCCCGATCTCCCAGTCTCATCATCATAATATTTCTTTGTATGCCTAAGCCACCGTGCATGCCAAATGTGCAACCACAGTGTACATATGTACATGTACGCAACTGGAAAAATCAGCATGCCGAATAAATGAGCATGTTGCAGCAACATGCTCATTCATACAGAGGCGTTCTGCCGGAAATCCGAGCACGCCGGATAAATGAGACCGTTACACGATGGCAGAGGAGGCCGGTAGGTTCTGCTGCCTGGGATGTGGCCCGGCATTGTCTCCGCAGGGGCCGCCTTGGATGGCAACTGGGTGTCGGCCCAGGAGGGACTAGTGTCCATGTCATGTCCGGGAGCACTGGTTGAAAGGACGTCTGAAAATGGCGGCATGTGGTGTGAGGCAGTCGGCTCGGCCAGTGCAGGAGGCATGGGGCCGTCCCGGCTCGGGGCCTTGTGAACCATACTGGTGGGTCAGTGTGGTCTCCACAGAGAGGGTGCTATGCACACTGGAATACACTCACAACTGGCAGACCTGTGTGCAAGGTCGTGGCATGATGTGTAACAAAAAACAAAGGTAGTCTCTTTCACTAAGTACGAAATATAGTGCTAAAATCGTTACTATTAAAAGTCTAAATCTATAACTTCAAAGTTATTAGTAAAGATTATAAGAAGTTAATAAAGACAGAAAACATTAAGATGAATTCACTGCACAGCTGCTGCAGTCACACCGAGTGCAGCACCACTCTGCACTATTGTTGACTGCAGTGGTAGATTTAGGGAACTGAGCATCTGCATATTGCATGCACTCAGACTCTCAGACACCTTGAAATGCGGCTAACCCTGAACTAGTTACTGCCAGCAGGAATTAGCACGGAATCACAAGTATAGCTGGAATGCCACTCGATCTTCTGCAGACTGACTCCTATCGGTTGGCAAGGTAGTTCTTTCCTCGTCTTCCATCTCTGTGGTCCCGGGTTCGATTCCCAGCCTAGTCCACATGTGGATTGGGTTTTCAGTCCCTACCTGACTCTGTGGGTTTTATCCAGAATATTCCTCTGGGGTTTTCCTCCCACCTCTAAAACTGTAACTGCCTCTTACTGTCTCCCCTTCACTGACGTTAGTGAATCTTGGTCATTTGGTGGCTGCCCGAGGCACCCTTGTATGCCATTGGCTCAGCCACATTTAAATGTATTCATTGTTCCACGCTTAATGTCTTCATTGTATAGTGCATTTGAACATATCTTTACGAAATTTGCACTTTATAAATGAATAAATTATTATTATTATCGGTTAATAGGGAAGAGTGGAGGACCATGAAATCGAATCACACGCACCTCCTCATGGAGCCCCCAGCAATCCCAGGGTTGCCCCATTGACCCTATATATACTGGGAAAGCGAGGGACCGTGGAATCGAATCACTCACACCACTGACCTCGCAGAGCCCTCAACAATCCCAAGGTTGCCCTGTGTTGACCCTATGTATATTACTCGGTGTTACAGCAACATAGAGTCAATGTGAGAACCTATGAAATGCATACACATAAAGAGGGAAGAAAATACCGAGAAAAACAAGAAGATACACATCAATCAAGAAAAATACATCAATATGTTAAATGAACTTTTATTACAATACGTTACAGTTGATCAAAATAACACAGGAATGTGATAGCAAATCGGAAACTCGAAAAACTCAAAGATACCAAAAATGACATGTTCGTTAAGAATCCATTAAGGAAAAGGAGGACAAACATGGCGACTGCTCCACCATTCATCATTGGACTTAAGGGCACACTACGGTTGATAAAGATTTTAGCGAACAGAATCAGACGCAAAGGAACTTGCACATTTGGGATGAAAGCAGAATAAAACATTTCATAGTAAATCTACCCTTAAGATAGATTAAAAACAGATACCCGAGAGTCAGGCTATAAACATATTTTTTATGAAATGTTCATTTCAAACAGGGAAATATTACAAAAAATTGCTTGAAAGTTGCCCCTCCAACAGATTTCTGAATCCAGAAATAAGTTAACAGCCGAGTTTTTCCCAAATGCTTGTTCACCGAATCAGAAACACAAAGACCAACAACATTTGGGGAAATCTGCAGAGAGTGAGTATCTTACAGCAGCAATCTCGCCATGGCAAGTTGACATCTCACTGCGGCAATTTCCTACCTTTGTACATTGAGACAGATACTCAGTGGACAATAACTTGCCATGGTGAGATAACTTGCTGCAGCAGGATGGTTACTCACCACAGTGAGATAGTAGCACAACTTCTTGCTCATGGCCCTATATTACTCAACACCAGTGATGAATGTTGGAATAGACCATTGTAACAACTCTTTGCAGGAGATGCAGAATGTAATTAAGAGTCACTTTTGTATGTTTACACTATGGCATTATTCAGTATACATACTTATATTAGCCAATATCATTTAACTTTAATTTTGTGAAAAAACACAACTAATATACCTTTTTCTACACTAGAAACCATTGAACCTCCTGAAGGTTGGTGCTGCTTTTCAACTAAGACTAAGAGAGCCGAACAAAGGCGACGAGAATCAAGTAAGTCACATGAGAACTATTGAATCATGTACCTAAAAGTCACTGATCTTGTCATCCACTCTAACGAAATACAATCCTTAACTTTGCAGACAAGGTTTCACTGCAGGGCAGGGATGCTGCTTTACCTACCACACCTTACATTTAACAGGCTTAGACAGCTATCTTGCTATAACAATATCAAAC
Organism: Acanthaster planci; assembly: GCF_054643075.1. Classification (NCBI taxonomy): domain Eukaryota; kingdom Metazoa; phylum Echinodermata; class Asteroidea; order Valvatida; family Acanthasteridae; genus Acanthaster; species Acanthaster planci. The sequence continues at coordinate 5,558,966 of NC_141792.1, read as the reverse complement.
AATCACCAAAACAGTTAAAGGTTTTACCAAAATGTCTTTCAGTATGTATCACAAACTTGTAGCTAGTTTTGGGCACAGTTGGCTGTGGCTTGAAATTACACATCGCAAGACTTGGACGAAAAAACTTGTAACTTGCTTGTGTTTAGACCAAATTGACTTGTGACTAAACTGAGACTTGCAAAAATTGACTTGTGACCACCTCTGGAAAGCAGCATGTGGCTGTGGCATAAATTTAATCACTTTTGTTTTACACATTCCAAAGCATTAAGCAGTACAACATCACCATTTGCTTTTCAGTGTTCCCTGCACTGAATATCAGCGAGAGTAAAGAATTTTTCAAGGCGAAAAGTTTCATCAAAACCAAATTCCAGGTATGTAAATCAAGACACTTTCCTATAAATGCTCTAAAAATGTGTATCATGCATTTAACCCCCCCCTCAAGAACAGACAGACCGCCGTTTATCACAAGTTCCAGCTGCCATAAATAAGTGAATAGTTGATAACACAAAATACCAGTCAACCAGTAGAGTCAGCCCAAAGGTAGGCGGTGCTAGGTAACTGTTGTAAATGCATAGATCCCATGGGACTCAGAGAAGACATGCCTTGGATTGTATTGCTTTGTGTTAAGTTCCAGCTTTAACAACTTGTTTTCAACCAGTTTTTAATTTTAAGCCACCATGCACTATTAGCTATTGATCAGCTTTAAAATTGCACACAGTATATCACTTACTAGTTATTTCTGTTCAGTGATAATAGCAAAATTTAACATCTTATATTTTTCCTGTAATTATGATGCTGCAACCTAAATTATATGAACTTGAATTATTTTCAAAAGTAAGTATTTGTCATATTTAAAGTGTAAAGTTGAAACTACATGAGTTATTGTTCTTGTCTATTTATGCATACAATTTACATTATCTCCTCAGAACATCAGCATAAGGATAAACAAAGATACAAGGTTTAAGAAAGGATGCTATCCTCACTACACATGTGCTGTGGATCAGGAGAATATCAAACGTGTCTTTCATGATTGTGAAGACATGATACAAAGAGAACATCTCAAGAAGTTTAATTTATTATAATTACCCCAGCAGGGCTTCAAAAAAGGGAAAAGATTACTAAGAATTCCCTTGAAACAATGCTCACGACACGTGTATGTGGACAGAACTCTATCATGTTGTAGCAAAAGAACATTAATGCTCTCTAGTAGGCATTTATCCTTGGGGTGAGAAAGTAGGGCAGATATTGTTTCCCTTCCCAAATCTCTTGGTGGCAAGAATATGTTCCATGAATTTGCATGATGTCTTCTGTTGTTTTCCTTATACCTTGCCTCTAAATGATTTATAAGTTGTCGATACACCCTGTAACCATGACACACTTTATTCTTCAGGAGCAGTTGCATGAAATATTGTCTTCAAGCAAACTTGAATTCTCAGTTCTGATTGGTTGTTCCATGGCAAAAAAATGTGTGATGTGTAGGCCTAACTGTAGTGCACGGTTCATATCAAACCCCGCATAATACGCTTTTCTACTCAATGCTCACTATTTTACACTAAGAGCAACACACACATCTGCAAAATTTACTTTGAATTCAAAGTTGGCACATTTGTGAACATAGGTCCCTATTACAAGTTTATTGCAAGTCAAGTTTGCTTGAAGATTAATTTGTTAGCATGCTCACACTCGTGGAACACAGAATAATGTAGTGCCTAAGTGTCCCAATACCACTCAGCCTTCAGCCTCGTGATAAACGGGACACAGATACATTATTCCATGTTCCACTCACGCTCGAGTGATAACCAATAAACTAAAATGAGCAACATACTCAAGTACTTACTCTAAAAGAGCCATTTCTACGAGCACCTGAGTAGCACAAATTGTGCATTTACATATTGTGTGACTCTTATTAATAGCAGTGATCATGTTTTTGATATTTATATAATATCTCATGGATACATTGCATTTTATTTAAATTATTCCACTTAGAGTTCCTCTCAGAATTAAAAAAAAATTACATTACTCAGTTTCATTATACACTGGTTAGTTTATGATAGAAAATCTTAAATTTATATCCATTTTTCATACAAGGATAAAGTACGTACATCTGATGAACAGAAATAAGAATCTTGTATTCAAGAATCAGTTAGATGGGAATTAACTTTGCAAAATCAACTCATAAAATTCTATCCTTATGTTTTATCACCAAACTTAAATTTTCAGAATGGCCGTGTATAAAATGCCTATCAAATGGTTTCTTGCACTCTAGTCTAATTCATCTTATCCACATCACTTATGTGCAGGCACAGCCTTAACCTTACAAGTCAGAATTTCATTTTGCTTTATTTTCAATCATTTTTTTAAGGCATACTGCCTGAATACCAAATCCTCTTGCCTTCATTATACCTTCATGTTACTTGCCCATTCCCATCACTATACTCCTTTGTACTGGAGTTCAAATTTTCCAGAGAGTAACCTCGCGTATGTTTTGTGATTTTTGTTTTCCCCTTTATTTTCCAGGAGCTTAGTGTTGGTGATAAAAAAGAGCATCACTTCATTAAGCACTGCTATCCTCATTTCACTATTGCTGTCAGTTCAGAAAACATCAGCATTGTTTTTGACTCCTGCAAAGACATGATACAGCGCTTGCATCTTGCCAAAGCTGGTATAATTCGCTAGATGTCATAGAGAATCCCAGATTGATGTTCATGCTCATCAAACCATATGCTGCCTTCATGCCCATGCTGGCATATCAGTGTCTTGGACTTGGTATACAAACATTTTGTTTACACACCATTTTAATCTCTGATTTAAGTTTCTTTTGTTTACTATGTTATGATGCTTAGTTTGTCAATATTACCATGTAATGCACGTTTCATCGTATTTCACTCAACATAGTAGGCTCTCTGAAAGATATAATATTGCAATAGATATAATATTATAATAAAGCAAGCTGTAATAGTGTGAATTGTGTCAATAATAAAAGCCTGAACACCCTTCTGCCATGTGTCTGCAGGACACACAACAAATAATTCAAAACCTTATTAGCTTTAACAAAGCCAACATCTTGGGATGCTGAAATAAAAAAGAGAACATTATTTTCGTAATGTGTGTACAATAAAATATGCTACCATTTAAAGGTACTTTAGATCAATTGGCATAGTGCACCTTATTCAGAGGTTTATACATGTACATGTATTATTACAAGTACTAGCAGTACCACTAGCTGGTATACAGAGGCGTAGTAGCAGATCAAACTTGTCAATACATGTAAGTTGCCTGATTGTATGTGGATCACAGCAGCTTAAACTTTAACTGTCCAAATGGGCCATTCTAATTTGTACTTTCTTTGACTACTATATTTCAATGAAAAAAAAACAGGAGAAAGCTAATAACAAACCTTCCTGTACCCCATGCTGGTCTAAGTTAACTGCATGTTACAATCACAGTGTTGGAGATCAAAGTTCTACAGTGATAATAAATATGAAGGCACGTTAAAAAGGGGTTTCTGAGATCAACAGTGCAAAATGAAAACAAACCTGTGTGAGAATGAGGAAATCAATTTAAGACACTAAACCCAGACATTACCAAAGAAATGTGAACTGTGAGTTTGTGAGTCTTCTTTGATGGTTGTTTCTCTTTTAAGAAGCCATCTTAACAATGACCTGCAGTTTATAACTTTTTTTGAGCTCAAGTTACCATGGAGTGAATACAGTTGTGATTGAAAAAGGTCTGATCCTTGCCGGATCATTGCCAGAGAAGGTAATGCATAGTATTCTTGCTGTGTCAAGTAGAATTGGACAATGCTAAAATAATTTTGTAATGAGTCACTTTTCTTGAATTCCCTTTAAACTCTAATTGTGCGAGTCCGAAGCAAAAAGCCCATCATAAACATACTGTACAGATGTAAACTATGTCATGTAGAGTAGCATCATCAATATGGAAATAAAATGTTAGTTAGCAGTATCAGAAATTTGTGCTGGAAATAGGGGGATGGGGAAGAGTGGGGGGTGATGGGTGACACCATATAACTTTATCACACACCTCTTCCTGGTTCTTTATCCCAGTTAGTTGAAATATGATCACGTGTGGTTCACCAATATGGGTTAATACATGAATTTGATGTCATTGTGACTCAATATGCATCTAGACATTGCACACACATCAATTCCAGAGACTGGTGCCCAGTTAGGTACTATTGCGGTTATTGCGCCCTCTGGAGGTTCTTCTGAATTGAACCAGTTTTCTTTCCTTAATTGTATACAGCAACTCAAAATTAGACTGCTTTTATGGAGATTAAAATTAATCTTCAGTTTTTCCAATTTTTGAATTGGTATTGGGTGAAAAGTTAAATTTAAACAGTTAAAATCCTTTAAGAATTCTTTTCCTTGATGAATGTAACCACTCAAAATTAGACTGCGTCAAGGGACACTAAAGAGAACCTTTAATTTTTTTTGGGGGGGGGGGCAATTTTTGAAGTGCTATTGAAAGTTGAGATGAAATAGTTCAAACCCTGAAAGAATATTTTTGTAGTTTGGGTGTGTTATAAAACACATATGGACTGGCCAAATTCGGTCACTGACAGTCCCTCAGGGACACAGACATGCACTAGTGACCTCATTGCCAGTCCATGTGTATAATACAGAAGGTAATGTTCATGATACTGATGTATATCTGTCATATGTATTCAAAATGGCATATTTATGGCTTTTTGACATTCTTTGTCCTTTTTTTTGAGTGATATCGAGTTCGTATTACATGCAGTTCTTCACAATCCACTTTAATATTTGGCTTACCACAAAAAGGGGGGGGGGTACCATAGCCCATCCCCCACCTCAAAAAGTGGGGGATATATACCCCCACCCCCTGGTTAAAATACTAAGATTTTTGGTAAACTAAACAAAAGTGCTCTTCCTAGGTAGAGGTATTTATTCCTTCATAAAAGCTTTGTACAAATCATTTTCAAGTGTAAAAATTGTATAAAGGAAGCATGTTAATTATGTTTTCTGTACAGTGTAGTTTTGCAACGTAAAAATTAGATAAATGGTCTACTTCAAATTTTCAGTGCTTCAAAAAGTTTAATTCCTGCCTACCAAACTGTTGGACAGGACTGACTTATGCAGCAGGTTCCTTATGTTGCCATTATCCTCTGTCTCTGAATGACTCGCTTCCCTTTTGGGGATGGGCAAATCTTGAACCTCAGTGAGCCATCACTTAACATGAGATAGATTATGTAAGGTAGTCTTACATGGTATGAACCGGAAAACCATTTTTCTACATTTAATATACTGGTTATTGATGTGTCAATATTTACATTCACAAATACTTAAATATGTTGGAGAGGAAGATTGAAAACTTCTTTTTCCTCTTTATGGTGGTCCAGTGTACATTATAGTTCATTTTTCAGTACGTAAATTGAAGAATATTCTATGTGTGTTTGAAATAGTTTATGTTCAGACACAAACCTTATCCGTAAATTATCTTTGACGTTGAAGAAACTATATGCATGTAAATGCATGTGTTCAATGCAAAAATGCAAGTCACCCTGCTGCATTTGGTCCCATGGGCTGACCCGACAACCCTGAAGTTAAACAGATCCCCCTATGCATGGGAACAATACTACAGTTTTGGTTGAGGACCTGCCATAATGGAAGTAACATGACTTCGAAAGAAACAAAAAAGGAATCAAGGAAAAGAGTTGTAGTAATAGCACTCATCAAACACCACACTTTTCATATTTATTGCATTTATTATATCAAACAGTAAATATTCAGTATAAGCCTTTTGTGGCAGCTTATGAAAGGTTTCCAAGGAATAAAGGATTTTCCATGAACAGAGGATCTGCAAAAAAATTCAGATTGTTATTTCAGCTAATACTGATTTTTCATACTTGTAAAATTCAGAGTCAATGGCTAAAATCAATAAATTCTTATTCTTAAACTCCACTGAAAACAAGCACAAAGCTCATGACTTGTTATGATTGTTATTTCATTTAGTACTGATTTTTCATATTCGTCAGACTCAGGGTCCATGGCTAAAATCAATAAATTCTTAATATTTACTTTTAACTCAAAATAAATCTTCCTCGGAAAAACAGGCAGGTCTATCTGCAGATCACATTTGCTCCATTTTTCCAATTTGCTGATTTACCAAGTTTGGATTGCATAGAGAGATGTTAGTGGCATCAGACAAGTTTGCAGAACATGTATGTGCACATCAGAGTTGTAATGACTCGAGTCAAGGACTTGACTCGAGTCTGACTTGAGTCACAATTTTTGGCCACTCAACTTGACTCGAGTCCAGATGGGTAAATGACTCAACTCGAGTCTCTGTAACCAAATGACTCGACTCAAATATCTCATGGAGACTCGACCCAAGTACAAGCTTATAAGACTCAAGTCTCAAAAAAATTAAAAGCAAAATTTCAGATGGCTAGATACCTGCTACCCTAATTCATTTTCAGTATGTCTAAATGAAAATAAAAATTAAAAAATGACTAACGTGTATTTTTTTAATTGTATTTTGTTAAAAATTTGTGAATCAAATTAACAAGCCTAGTACTTGACTCAACTTGACCACACAAAGTGAGTCGACTCGACGTCTTGACTGAATGACTTGACTCAACTTTAGTCACACTTAAAATGACTGGACTTGAGTCACCAAATAATAGTGACTCGTTACAACATAGGTGCACATCTTAAACACATCACCATCTGCATTTGCAACTGTACACATATGTGAAATCCTACAATAGCCAAGACTTCCATCTTTGTTTACAAAATGAGTGAAATAATTTTGAAAACTTTCTGTAAGATTTTGCAATAGTTTATTAATCAAATGCACCAATGAAATAGGGTATCTCTCCAAAATTTAAACAGTACATGAAAAGGCATTTTTCAAAAATAACAATGTACATGTATATTGTGACAAATTGCCAACCTTTCACTGTAAAACCTGCAGTAGGAACAAACCTGGGGTCTTTGACTAGGTGTGTGTAAAATAGACCTCAGTATAAGATTAAAAAAAATTAAATTAATAATTACCAATACAAACAACATATATCTTATAAAATGTTTGCTGGTATCCACTGCTTATCTGATTCAGACAGGCCAGGCTAACCCAAACAAGTTTAGTGGTTTGAGTAACAAGACATCTGCACCAGTAAAGGTTTAAGTAAATGTACAATTTTTCCATAAGCCCTTACTCAACAAGGAGTATACAGTGTTTATACGGGGAAAAAAACCTGATGTAAAAAAATTATCTTCCCATGCCAAAAATTACATCTTATAAAAATGCCAGTATTACATAATCTTATGAAACCTTTATGACGTATGCAAATACAACAGTGTCAATTAAAGATACAATTTTAACAATGTCATTTATAGAAGTTCCCTTAAAGTGTAGCTACAATTAATTTTTCTGAGACACAAAACTTTGCAATTTGAAAACTTACTTGAAAATTCTTTCACACTCTTATTTGGTTAAATGCATTGAAAAGGGCACTTTTTAAAACACAATAATCCATGCTTTCCCAGGCAAATGAGGGCACTGTTGCTGTGATGTTATCTAAGGGAGACACAGTTCAGCGTATAGGTTTTTCTGTTAAAATTGTGAACCTTAAATTTGCTTACTGAAAATGGAAAAGGGACTAATGATTGCTTATTGCTATGTGCATAAACAACAATGAATTCATGAAGAGAAAATTTAGTCCCTTAAAATCTACTATAAAGTGCAGGACCTTCTGTACAAACATATCAGCACTGACGCTTTCTTCCTCGGATGACATTGCGGTTTTGCTCATAAATATGTACATACACAGCATAAAAATGAAAAAGGCAGTAAAGCACCCTCTAAAAGAGTGAAACAAAAGTTGAAAATAAAGTTACCTGGGACACAAAGGTGCATTGTGAAGGTTTGTATTAAACCAAAGGTGCCTAAGATTTTCTGATTCTTTGTTGTTTGCTGTTCCCTATACAATTCATGGGGTGACAATTTTGTTTCAAAAACTCACTTCTTTGTTAACTGCAAGTTTTTATCAGTTTATGTTTTTCTTTTCCTGATTTTACTGTGCCATGAGCATCTCTTGAGGTGGAAATAAGAGCATTATAAATATCCATTACTGTTATCATTATTGTTAAATTGATTACAGCTACCATTTAAAATGTACCTTGAGAAATACTGTTTAAAGCAATGTCGGTTAAGCTTTTTGTCAAAATTATAAAAGATTTCTTAGATGTATATTTGTCTTAAAATAAGAGGGTCAGGAAATATCTTTTGAATATATATATATGAATATGAAAAATCAAAATCAACTATAAGTACACATCCCCCTTTCACCAAAACAAAACCATCCATCATGAAAGAACCATTTACCAAAATCTGCTTAGTTTTGGTTCACTTATATACGTGATAAACTTGAAAATGAAAATGCCACTGTGGTATCACAAAATGTTAGTTGATTAATTGCTTACAATTAAAGCTGGTGATATGCTTTCCTTTTATAATAACCTCTTCAGCAGTTTTCATTCTTGATAGTCTTGAAACTGTTTCACTGTCATAAACAATTTTAGCTGTCATTTTTGTTATGTAGTCTAAAACTTTAATCTCATTCGGGCAGCTTTACAGGTTCCTGAATATTAAAGTCAACAAATTGACACTGGTGCCAATATAGAATAGCATCAGTGATAAGTGTTTGGTGGTCTTCGCCTCAGTGCAGTGTGTCTCGTAGAATGTGAATGCTGGGTTATGTCATGCTCTTCTCATTCCATGGGCCGATCTAGCCGGTACAAAGAACATGTCATTTTACCCCTATGGTCACCTTCATAGATGTGTACCATGAAGTCCATGTCCATTTCTATTAAGGTTGGACAGCTCTGCAGGAAGGTAAAATGAAGTCTGCAAAAATAATTTTCTTAATACACAATTTACATTTTACTTTGAAGAAGAGTCAGTAAAAAAAGAGCAGTCAATGCAGCCTATTAAGTTTATGATTCAATGTGGATTGTGAAATTGAAACAAAGCAACAACCTAAAATGAAACAATAAAATATGGTGACTACAGTAACGTTATAACGAAAAAGTGAATCAATATTTATTTGAAAGGTATACCAAGATAAAGACTCATTAGAAATCTGTGGTTCACCAAAGCATTGTAAAGGCAGATTCTTGTGCTATTTACAGAAAGAAACCTAATCCAAACCAGTCATTTTGTTGCCCTCGCATTTCTGCTTTCAACAAGGTACCCTAAAGTCCAACACTGCCAGTGACAATGACAGACGAGTTAGAGCTCTGGCTCTACAGGATTCAAGAAGGTTTGTTCAATAGTGTGTACTCTACCCCACCTAGCGTGGGCCGAGTCTACTAGAGAATACATACCCAGATTACCAATACTAATTGCATATTTCCCAAAGCCATTACTCCATTCGCTATTAATTCTCAATCAACAGGTAATGCGGCCTGATCTCCCACAATGCCTAGCAAAACGGCTGCCATGTTCTTCCTCTTTTTCGAAGCACATGAGCACCGAGGCCGAGTGGGAGGAAGGGTGGTAGAATGATAATCTGGGTAGGTATTCTCTAGTAGACTCGCCCCACTCCAGGTGGGGGAAGAGTCTACTGCCTGCAACCTACCCAGATTACAAATACTAATTGCAGAGTAGCACTGCAACAAGGAAGTGGGTAGCCAAGGTTGCACTACCATACGTACATAGTTGGAGATAATTCAAAGATATTATGAGTATAAGGGACTCTCAACTTAAAAAGGGGGACAAAACCTCGACTCCCATAAAAGGTTGCTTGAGTATGATGACAGTTTCTCTGGTAGCCTAGGCGGCAGTGTCTAAAGAAAGGCTTCCTTCTTGGGACGATCTCTGGACAATGTCAATGATGTCCGGACCAAGTGGTATGATCAAGGTTAGGTGCTAGTGAGATGGGTCTGGATGTAAGATAAGAGACCTGGGTTGGAAGATGATGTACGGACCAAGTGGCATGATCAGGGGAATGTTGACCAGAAGTCTGACGATCTGTGGAAACCATGGCTACCTTAGCCAGAATGATGCGATGAAGAGGATGACCCAGGTGTCCTGTTGTATCTTAGACTTCACCCTGGGGATGAGCGAAAAAGGTGGAAATGCGAATGCTAGAAGTCTTTCCCAGGAGACACATAGAGCATTTGTTGCCCATGCTTGGGAATGTGGATATCAAGTGCAGAAGGTTGGGAGTTGAGTGTTCAGGTGGGATGCAAAGAGATCCACATGGGGCCTGTCTATCATGCAGAACAGTGTCTTGAATACCTTGGGTTGGAGCATCCACTCGGTACGATGGACCAAGGCCCGAGAGAGAGCATCTACCAGATCATTTTCTTCTCCAGGAATGTGTTCAGCAAATAGACCGATAGAGTGTTCTACGGTCCAGTAAAGAAGGTGCCAGGTTAGGAGGAACAGGCGAGGAAAGTGTGTGCCCCCCTGATGGTTGATATATGCGACTGCTGTTGCATTGTCTAATCAGACCAAGACCCTCTTATCTTCTATGATGAGCAGAAGTGCAGGAGGGCTTAGAAGAAGGTTTAGGCCCAAGAGGTCAGAAGCTTGTTACAAAGACACTCCCCCCAGCCTAGGTTCAAGGCATCTGTCTTGATCACCAAGTGGTGTCTCTGAGTTGTAAAAGATTGTCTCTCACTGACCACCAGATTATGTGTGCAAGAGCCAGGATCGACATCGGAATCTGCAAGCTGAGAGGGTCCCTGCTCGGCTTGAAGTGTGTCAGGAGGAAGAGTTGGGAGAAGGGAAACCCAGAACTTGGACCATTTTCCACTGAAATAGACAGAGGCAAGGCTCACATGGGGATAGACTGCCCATCGAGAGGGGTTCCACCTCATTAGACATCATATCCGCAGAGTCGGGTGTGTGCAGATCCGGGTCAGTGATTGTCTCAGTCAGACGTTAAGCATTGATGCTGTGTTGACTCTCTGTGATGCTGCTGTGGTGGTTCAGGCTGATTCTCCTGTTTGGCCCCGGAGTCTTATGAACGGGGCAGAGGGCACAAGTACATTTCCGGATCTGGGTACGCAGCGATTGGATGGTGAGGAGGATAGTGCTCTACAAGTGTGGACAAGGTTTCCAATAGTGGTGCAAGTAGGTGCCAAGGTTTGGTTCGGGTTTGATTCGGACATGGTTTGGCAACTTTTTGCTGAACTTCAGTTCAGTTCAGGTGCGGACATGTACACAAGTGCACATACATGTACACATACAATGCACATTGAGACATGGAAGAGCTCGCTATGAACATGCCATATAGAGTACTTCCGTGTATAAAATATGTTAACACAAAAGCAATGAGTCTCCTCATCATCCCATCCACAAGCAATTTTGTTTAGGAGTTACAATTCCCTAGAAAGTTACCGTCGGAGGTGTGACAGTTCCTGACAGTGTTTTACAAACCAGAAGAGGTTGTGTTTGGACCACGCATCACTCAACAAAATGATAGCAGGATATGTGAAAACAGAAAAAAAACAGCATGCTCAAATGGGACTTTCCACCTTTGCAGGATACAAGATGAAATTAGGTTTCCAGCGAATTGTGTTTTGTTATTTTTCACAAAACAGATTCAACTACCAAACTATAGCTTTCGATGTATTCAAAGAACCTTCGGCATTCTTTCCGAGGACGACGCTCATGTGGCCAAAGGGGCGATTTTCCATCAATCTTTTTTGAATGGATAACAGCATTTTGTTATTTGAGATTTACGAACAACTTAGAGATATGGCAAAATCCATTGCAACGTATTCACACTACGACTTCGATCAAACATGATCAAACAAAAGGCAAATTAGGCCACTGCTCAAACCAAATCTTGTTGTGCCCTGGATCGCTGCACCGGCCCACCTGGCAAAATGAGTTTTCCCTCTGGAGTTGCCTTCGATCAAGCACGAGTCTGACTGTGATCAGCATCCAATCAAAATTCGTTTTGCACGGCCACTTAAGACATCATTGGCCTAACATGGAATGTAAGGGCGTGGCTATCAGAGATTTGCAAACAAATCTGGATATACATCAGCACAATTGGATGTGGTGAGAATTTAGAATCGTTGTGCAGCGGAAATGCCGTATGTTGCATGTTCTCGGTTGATTATTAGTGAATTCTCACCACATGCTTTTTACAACCATCGCGTGATGCAGGGCCACTGTATGTTTACTGTATGTGTACATTTACAGCATGTGTATACATAAACATATGCATGTACATGTGCTGAGTGCTAGCGCCGATGCAGCATAACTCGTTTTCCATTTTTCATCGTGTTTGGTTTTATCAAGTTTTCTTGCATGCATTCTGTGCACTAGCAATGCCATGCCACATTAAAGCCGAACATCTGAACAGACCAGTTTGGTTTGGTTCGGTTCGGTTTGAAAGTGCCATGTTCAATGATTTTTGGCTCAGTTCGGGGGTTCGGCTGCAGCACTAGTTTCCAAAATGGTGCAGAGTGCTTCCCTAGTTGAAGGAGAATCATCTTCATGCTTCTTCTTCTTGGAAGGACGGTCCAAGGAAGATCGGGTCTGTGTCTTGCATTTCTTCCTAGATGAGGACTCTGATCAGGAAGGGTATGCCAAAGCCAGATTTAGGCAGAGCTGTCGGAGATGTATCCATAGGGAGGTTCCGTTGTGTGTGAGTGTTGCCAGAGTTCAGGGCAGGCACAGCAGCTTGAGCAACCTGACTGATCAAGGGAGGAGGCCGAAAGCCCCTGTGGTGAAGCAGTGCAGGGGGCTCGACAGATCTGGCTGGAGACTGGTGAGCAGCAGTAGCTGTAGTGGGCCTGGCCCCAGTTGCCATATCTGATGCAAAATCCTAGGCGGGACAGGAAATGGGTAAATGCTGTTGACAACTTGGCCATAGAAACTTGATGATTGGCCATGGTGAGCATGGTATTTTACCCACAGCAGTGCTGTGAGACTACCCTGTCTGGTCAAAGGTCACAGAGTGATAACTGGGTCTGCGGAGGATGCGGGTAGGCACTGCTGACTTCCTGGCCATAAGGGCCAGGGGTGGTAGGTTTACCCAGTACAATGCTGGACCAGCCCCTAACTAGAAACCAGGTGCCCACACCGTGAGCACAACTAGGAGGGGGGGATGTTCCAAAATCAGTCTCTGTGGAATGCGTGATCTAATATAATACACACAGAGGGCAATACAAAAGAAAAACACTTACATGTGCACAGCTACATGTACAACCAAATGCAGTGAAAGGTGGCAGGGAAGAGACATTCTGTCACAATCTTTATTTCTGTCATAAGTAAGAGATGTAAAACACACATCTATAAATGTCATGGAAAAGGAGTCAAAAAGAAAAAAAGGCCTACCACAAGCTTTATACCTATCAAGAATAGTTTATAAGGAAGAAGCAGTTGATGGAGTGTCACAGAATGCTGTACAGTGAATGAAAAAACTCTTGAAAACTCGGCAAACAAGTCCGTTTGTAATAGACTAAAAAAAAAAGACAAAGAACATAGCAGCCATTCCACTAGGAATGGGAGATGAGGGTGCACTATCAGTTGATTGAGAATTTAGTGAACTGCATTATGGCATAAGGAAATATGCAATTAGTACTGGTAATCTGGGTAGGTTGAAGGCAGTAAACTAAAAATGTGTTCTCAAATTGCTCCCATTTTAATCAGGGTTCCTGGATTGATACTTCCACCGAATGTCCCTCATGTACAATACTTTCATTTGTGACTGATAAGTATACATCTACATGTACCTTGGAAATTCCTACTTTTTGAGTATTAACTTCAAAAATCTGTTTTGTGAAATTCTAATTCTTGTAGGGTACCATTTCAGTACCCCATGAGGACAATGAATATTCCTTGTGTGGCACTTGTTATGATTTTGGTACCCCTCAACGTGAAATAAACACACGCACACCAACAAAGGAAATACCCACTGGAATATAAATGTGAGTGCAGGCGTGTCATACATGTGTGAACCTCTGCACAAAAGAAGTCCATATAATGCAGGGTACAATACGTGTTGTGTGGCTTTGCACACATCCACACAATCGTCTTCCCCTCTATGAAAACAGTTTTAGAGGCATTTTGGGGTCAAGGTTTTCCGTGGCAAAATGAAGAAAAACAGTCCAGGAAATCATCAACAAAAATCTAGCTCGAAGGAGTTATCCTAGTAGGAGAAAAAGGAGCATTTACCTTAACCACAGGACAAAAAAAGGAATCTCCACACTTTGTATGCAAAACAAGTGTGTGCGTGTGAGTTTGTTTCTGCATTCAATTGGGGACCCTAAACAATCGAAGAAAATAAGGTCCCCGATTGACAGAGGGTCCCCGATTGACAATTGCGTACAAAACATATGGGTAGTCTTCTAAAAAAGTTAGAGTACAAACAAAAGAGGAACAATAGGGGGTCCCCAGTTCCAGGCAAATACACACTTGTGTGAATGTGAGTTTAGAACTTGTGCATGCATGTAAATACACTGTCCCAAAAGGTTTTATTATTATCACTATTTTTTAACTACATTCATTATACTATTCAAAGAATAATCCACCAAAACTCAATATACTGTTATAAAAATGTTTTGCTCTACAAATGCTTTTTGTTACATGGGCCAAATTTGTGGTTTAAAATATTGAGTTGCTCAAATATTAATGTTTGTACCGATGAATATTTTAGAACTCTGAATAGAGGGATCCCAATACAATGCTTTTAGCGTCGATCTGCACACTTCCGCATTTGAAAACGAGGCTGTATGTGTCAGCTTCAATTCTTAATATGATCAGACGATTGAACTAAGGTGGAAAGCTCTCAAAAGAGATCATATCCTTGCATGGTGCTACTGCAAGCTTTCCACCTTAGTTGTCTGTCACCATGAATAGCTTGAAATCCCATCAGACGATTGAAAGTAAGGAGTCAAGACACAAAATAAATAAAGGTACGTTAAATCCAAACTTTTCAGGCTGCACATTTTTGTGGAAGAAACTTTCAGAATTACTTGACATGTGAAATCAAAAGAAAAAATAACGACAATTTACCGTGAACTAACGTACCTGCAATGGCTGTGTATCTTGAGCAGTGGGCGTGGTTTAAACTGAAGTGGCGTCACACTTTCGAACCGGATAGCATATATTGTGTGGACTCCGCGGGCGGCGCGCGACGAAGTTGAACACAGAGAGCCACGGTTTCGATGCAGATATGCACAGACGGCGCTAATGTGAAATCCCTCTATATTATATATACATAAAAAAGACATACCGGTGTATCAAACTCAGCAATATCCAAGTCCATCATCTTCAACAGGTGGCCTGTCTGGTTACAGTAAATTCCAAGCTCTCCTTTTGTGCCTACTGGTGAAAAGCCAGTGGTTGTTACAAATGACACCAGCAAGAAGTCAAGTTCACTGTCAAAACTAATGTCTCTGATTTGCTGGTAATATAAAGAAAACAAAAACCCAAGTTAGTGTTTAAATCCTCAGGCTAGAATAGGACTAGAAACAGATTAAAGAATAATACATTATCCCTGATGTAATGTGAAAGTTAAAAAACAAAATGGAGTGGTAAAGGCTACGACATTAGCAACCATCAGTTTGTATTCTTATATTACATCCCTAACATATGAATTTACATGAAAGGAAGTTTAATAATGATTTGTGAGCTTCTTGTTCTCCTCTTCTAATTTCAAAGGTAATGACTGATTACTAATGAAGCAAACAGGGGCACATATGAACACCCATGCTTTGGACGGAGAGGAGTGGGAAATGGGAAAATTCTCTCAAAAAGGAAGCAGTATATAGCATCAACATTTTCATCCTCAAAAAACATTTCTAGAAGCTGACAATAAGGATCACAGGGTTTCAGAACAGCCGAAAAGTTGAGAAAACCTGTTACAACAAACAAAAATAAATCCTGAATTTAACCAGGATCACCCTTGCACCAATGTGGGCTGGATTATCCAATAGGTCAGTGTGTGATAAAACAAACAAACCGACACCAACACTCACACAGACACAAAATAATTAACACTGTTAGCATGTCTATAACTTTTTGAAGTTTGGAAAGCTTCAAACTGGCTTGTACATAGCTTAGTTCAGCTTAGTGTCAATTTGAAATGTCTCCAGGGATTACCTGTGCTATGGAATTGCTGCCGGTCCCTAGTTCATGGCCTTTAACCACTCCCTCCCGGGGATTCCGGGTCCGGACACGGATGCTTTATATGCGTGGCCGGAGTCTCCGAACTCGGACAAAGGGAACAGGGCCTTGTAACCAAAGACCGTACTTGGAACAAAAGACCAGGCTGCAGGGAATAACCGACATTTTTTCACTCTCAAAAGTGGAGATAATCCAGCCTTGTTTTGAAACAGTATACCACGGTTTGGGGCATTTAAAGCAAGCGCATTACCACTGGGGACAAAAGCGCTCCACCACTGAAGTAATGAGCCACACAGCACCGCTGCATGCTAATCTGGCCAGTATTGAAAAGTGGTCAGTAGCACACTGAGCCAGGTTCGTGAACAAAAGGAAGTTATATAACACTGCACAATCTGGGCTCTTTCTACAAGGCTGCAGGCCTGGCTGAAATACTCGTCAATAGATTTTGTCTTTCAGGCTAGAGTGGACACTAGACAGTCCTTCACGTGTTTGTAAGTGTCCAGTAAATGAAGGAATTGAATTTTTAAAGAATTTTGAAAACAGAAAAAATGATAAATATCCCGGCCCAGCATCATCAACATTGATAACTGCCCCGGGCAGGAAGTGGTTAACACTGATACTACATAAAACAGACACAATATATTTCAAGATGTATTTTTATTTTTTTTTTGCGTTGGGGAGGTGTTAATTACATATAACGGGTTTGCCCTTACCCAACGTATATTAATATACTCTCGGACAAGCACTGAGCATACAGTGCTTATTAATATACGTTGGGTAAGGGCAAACCTGTTATATGTAAATAGACACAATATAGATCGACTTGCAAAAAAACTACCATTAGGCAGGGTAAATTCTAAAGTAAAGACAATGTGTGACCTTATACACGCTAACTAAATGGTGAAAAATAAGAACTCCACACATCTGCAGGGCAATGAAGATGACCAGTCAAAATACAGTCTGAAGTGCAACATTAAAAGAGGAAGCAATGATTGGTCTCTCTTTTCCCCCAAGCTAAGGTGGGTTTTTTGCATTCGAGGAACTCATTACTGATACCACTCACATTTCGCACTCTAAGCTGTTTCCGCCATTTAGTGCTGACCCTACGACCTGACAAGGTTGTCTCCCAATTAGCCAAATCTTTTTGCTGTTTTTCTTCTTCTCCTTCAAGATGTTTGTCCACAACTGGATGACTCACTCTATATACAATCTGCAACTCGATCTTCCCATCATCTCTTGTATGGAATGCATTGACACTAAGAAAATAATCACACAAAAATAGAACAGCCCACTGGAATACTTGAAGGCATTAATCAGCAAATACATGTCAGTTAGAGGAGTCTCAGTTTCTATGAGCCAATCACCAAACACAGCTTGTGTTTTCTGTATGTGAACAGGATCAAACAAACACACACAAATGGAAAAAAAAATTGACAAATTCCTTTCTAGTTGTATTTTTAAAAACTCATTTAACCTTACCATCTTTTACATGTACGGGTATCTTCATTGAGTCATTATCTTCAATTAGTGCTTAAGTTCTGTGACAAGCATTTCGTAAGTGGCACTAAAAAATACAAATTACATCATGATCATTGAAGGATCATGAAGTGCTAAGCAATAAACCAGGAAAGAAGTATTCATTCTAGACTGGCATCCTCAGAATTTATAATATAAAGATGAAATATCCAAATGTACACATTCTCATCTACAAGTGTATCTACATGTAAATGCACATCAAATAATGCACGGCAATCTTTAAGGCCCACCACATTAAAAAAGAAATAAAGTTTAAAAAGTTTACACAAGTTGTCTTTATTCACATGTTGACTGCTGACTGCGAGTAAACTCATATGAAATGAAAGGCTATTGTAACATAAATTGAATACACTGACATCACTAAAGAACACAATTTATAGAATGCTGGCAGTGTGGAGGACATACATCCGTAAAATGTTTATTTTCAAATGGACACATGAAAGGTACCTGTTAAATATGCACGTATGCATACAACACTTGGTAAATGAAAATGCCCTGTGAAATTATGCACGGCAGTCAACGTGTTAAATCAATCATACTATGAAATGCGGCAGGCAAATTCCTCTCCCACAGTAGTGTAGGAAAGTGTGCTAATGAAAACCTATCCAAACAGTCACTACATTTCCAAATTTCATTTGCACCTTATTTCATTCGCTAAAATTTGATCCAATGTAGTGCGTCCTCTACCAACACAATGCATAGTTGCGCCACCGCCATGTTTGTCCTATTTTGGAGTGCAAGGTCCAAGCCAGAGTGGGGAGGACGGGAGGGTGTCGACTGTTTGGGTAGGTATTTGCTAGCAGATTCTCCCACACTACAGTGGGGGAAGAGGAGAGTCAACTGCACTCATCCTACCCAAACAGTCGCTACATTTGCAGAGTAGCACCGTACTCTGGAGGAAGGTAGGCGAGGACACACTGAAAGTGATGAGGACCCACCAAAAAAAGGAGGAGGCCAGTATCCTCATTGTCTCAGTGAAGAAACTAGTATTGTCTCACCATGAAAGAACTCATTGCAAGACTGTACTGAGGTAGCATGAGGTGAATGATGATAGTGTTTTCCAGCACGCTGCCCTGCAGATATCTTCTGAGAGGACACCGCTGAGGGATGTCTGCAAGGTAGATACTGCTCTAATGCTGTGATCTGCGATTGGGTGGCAAGGGGAAGACCATAGAACTACTGGGCTGAGGGCAAGGGCATAAGCAAGTATTAAACCAGTCCCAGCTGAAAGGGAGAACACCTGTCACACAGGCTCGTAGGTGAGGGAACCTGGTGCAGAACAGCACCAGCTGAGTGTTCTCTGTCGTCGACAAAAGGTTAATATGTGAACTGTCAAATACCTTGAAGATTAACTCGGCCATGTTGTGATGCAGAGTCTGCTCCATTGGGTGAGATTTTCTCTGAGAGCGCATGTCTGAAATAGAATTGTAATGTTGGCTGCCAGGAGATGGGTTGCCTTCAGGTTGATTTCAGAATCCAATGCCCTTGGGGACCATTGTCTCATTAAACAGGACAGATTTGTCCTAGCGCAGAACAGAAGTGACGTATCGCACTTAAGGTTGCCTGGAGTTCCAGAATGTTGAAGAGACTTCCCAATAACTCAGGAACCCCTGCCCCTGAGACGTGGAAGTTCGGGAAGGGAAGAACTCCACCCAGATTGGGAAGGATCACACTATGACGCTATTTAATGCAATGCAAATCCCTGCCGAAAAATAGAACCCTTCACGAACCGGCGGATCCGCAGATGGAATGCAACGTGCATGCTTATGTATAATGTGCCCGATCTTCTACGTATCGTGAATATTTTTGCTACAAGCTCTTACGTCAGTCAACCCACTGAACCGAACCTAAAATCATTTAATATGGCACTTTTGAGCCAAACCGACCCACACTGTTAGGTTCGGACGTTCAGCTTTGATATGACATGGCATGGATAGCAAACGAAATGCATGCAATAGCAAGAAACGTTGAGAAAAAAAACAGAAAGACAATGGAAACAGGACAAGTTAAACCCCCACTAGCTCAGGACTGTACATGCACACGGGCAAGTACATCCAAGCTTGCCTTTGACATTGCACGTCACACGGCAGTCAACTGTATACATGCATGACATGACCTGCTCAGCGATTTAGCACATAGGGGTGCAGACTACTAATTCAAGTGAGAATTTCTGACCAGCTCATTAGCATTAGAAGTGCTCCCCCCACAGTATCTTTTGAAAAAGGAGATTGTTTGGCCCCCAAAATGGTGAGATTGTGTATTAAAATCCTTGCCAGGATCAACTCCCTGGGTCTTTGAGCTTTCATATGAGA
Organism: Acanthaster planci; assembly: GCF_054643075.1. Taxonomy (NCBI): domain Eukaryota; kingdom Metazoa; phylum Echinodermata; class Asteroidea; order Valvatida; family Acanthasteridae; genus Acanthaster; species Acanthaster planci. The sequence goes on along the minus strand of NC_141792.1, from coordinate 5,538,978 downwards.
GCAGAATGGCTAAAAACTACGGTTGAAAAATGGTCGTAAGTGCCTGAGAAAGTTGAGGGTTGGCCACTTGAAAAATGGCTGCAATCGGACTTCGGAAAAATCACTTTTCGGGGGGTGATTTTGTTTTGCGGGAATAATTAAAAATGTAATTGGTTAACCCACAAAAAAATTTTAAAAAATAGAAAGATTAGGGACTAGACAATAATTTCATTTGTGTTTCTGAAATCTCGGGGATGTTGGTATGCATGTTAACGGGCCCCCAAACAGTGCTGATTTTATACTGCTTTCAATGGGGCTTGAATTAGTGGGCTGTACCCATAGGCGGGCGGGGGGCTACAGCCATACCAATTTGTTGGGGCTTATGGGTACAAAACTGCCTTGGGGAGTTTTAATTGGTAAAAGCTTCTGCGCTCTTGACAAATGGTTATTCGGACTATAGGTGCCGCCATGTTGAATTTTAGCGCTGGCGCGATTGATTTTGTGCACGCAGAAACCAGTCACTTCCGATTAATTGTCATCAAGGACTAATGAACGGTAACTATACCATAAAACTTCAGTTGTTTATTTTAACTAAACTACTCCAGACACATGTATCATTTTTATTAAAACATTTCATTGTTGTTTTGTAAAAAATCAGTGAATTTACCATGTAAACAGGTGCGGAAATTTATCCACACGCCAATATATTGAAGCCAATTCCAACTTGTGGAACATTAAAGGAAGATGATTGACATTTCCCCCAAACCGCTCCTTTATTAGGTAATCAGTGGATTTACCCAACGGGACTCTGCGGTTTGTGGCAAACCATCTCTCCACCGTTAAAACATGGTCAAAATGGGTGACTGTTTGTTTGGATATTGATGGACCAGGAGAGGATTAAGGCTTGAATAACAAAGGGTGGTGGATTCAGTTGAAACAAGGTTAAAATTGAGGTGAACATTTTGACTTGATCTATGCGGTTAAAACAGGGTTAAAATCAGGGTGGAATACATTTCAACCGAGAAACAACATTAAACCCTATTTTAACGGATCCAAATTTCATAGTGTCAGTAGAAAGTTGTAATCCAGATGGTTCTGTATCAGCTTCCAGTGAAGGTGTGTCCAGATGAGGTCCATTATGAAAAACTGGGAGGTTGATTGGGTCAAATTTTGACTGGAAGAGTGCCAGTAAGTGGGGCTGGAGGGGCCTCCTTATGAAGACGATAAAGAGATACCAGATCCACCAGGCTCATCAATAGGCCAAAGAAGTATTGTGTTTGTGTGCCGGCGCCCCGGAAGGGGTCGAGAACGGCACCTAGATAAAATCGGGGCATGAGTAGGGACAGAAATTAATTTTTCCGGTTTCACTACAGGCTGAGACTGCGCGCCTACTATATGAGCCTCGGCCTCTCAGCCAATCTGGCCGGTTAGCATGGACTGAACTGAGACTGTAGCTGTACTGTGGCTGGACTGTAGAGAAACTGGCCGGCAGTGGACGCTGCACCTAAAGGCTAGTGTCAGCTGCAGCCTTGTGTGGAGAACTGTCTATGCTGAGTTAGTTGGCAATAACTTCTGCCATTAAGGTGAAGACCCCTTGTGATATTGAGAGACCAGATGGCAGGTCAAATCCCAAAGATTCTTCTGGTGCAGATGCATCAAAGGAACTTGCAGAACTGTAGATGGACTGAAGCCATTTTCAGATCCACCAACAACGGCCAGGATAGAGTCAGCAGGGGTTGCATTACTGTGGAATGCTCAGGATGTCCCCATGTAGAGCTTTTAGGGATAAAAGAACCTTCCTTGTTTTTATTGTGTGTGTGTGTGTGTGTGTCTTCAATGCTTGTCTATATGATCTTGTCAGAGGGACTGGAGTTGAGTGAAGAATTTGGTCTGATGGAGGGGCACTTGTTAATTCAAGGAATAGCTGAAATAGCTTGCAAGAACCCTTCTGACGTGAAAACTTGTCAGAGCCTTACACAAAGTAGTACGCAGTCCCCGAACACGGTGCCCTCTTTATTTGCATGGGCTGAAAAGGGGAGGGCAGTGCTGAACTTGACTGGCGCAAAGTGTGAACAAACGGACGAAGTGAGTTGGTTTGATGCAATTAGCCTTCAATTCCATCATCTCTATGAGCTGCCACACGAATAAGTCTTTCTCGTAAAAAGGGAGAGGCACTGAATTTTTGCTTCCACACCCTAGCACAGGATGTCCATGGCCTCAAGTGCATTAGCTCTGTGAGCAAAGTGAGGTGGGAAATGAGTGAGATGAGGAGATTGCTCAAAGATAGAGTTGGCACTCTTATCCATGTTATCTCTCCTATTCTTATGCATAGGAGAGATAATCTGGTGAGAGTATCACAAGGGAAACCGCATCAAGAGGCTCTATCCAACTTGGTTAGGGTAAGCTTAAGGTTGGACTTGTCCTCGTCAAGGAAGAGGGGTCTTTTCCGAAGACTTAGCCAAATCAGACTGATCTTGTCTTTCACGGCAAACCAAAGACTGGAATTATATGTTTTGGGAGTAGAAGAAGACAAGTCTCCGACTGCATATGGCTAAGGCTTTAAGTCAGAATAGAAATCATTCATCAACCAGGAAATGATTGCCCTTAACCCCTTTCAAACCATTGCCCAATTCAACAGGAAATGGGTAATGATTGCAAGGGAGCTGTTTCCCAATTGGGAGTTGGCTGTGCAACAACCTCTTTGATGTATACCACCATTCACCGCACCTGGTATGAAAGCCCTGACTGCTGGCTTACCATGAATGGTTATTGTGCATCGGCATTGTTGTGTGAATTGGGCCAGTTCGTTCACACACTGAGCAGAGCTTATTCAGTAGGGAGAGGTAATTAATCTTTTAAAAAAGATGATTAACTCCTTTGGAGTCTACAGGCCTACGTGCATGTCTCTTGTTATTTAATTAAGATCCAGTTTTTTCTTTCCCCGAATCTAGCACTGTCAGACGATGAATGTTCCATTGGATTTGTCAAAGACTGGAATAGACAAAATGGACAAGAAAACTGTTGTAAATCACTGAAGGTTTATTCATCTCCATCATCGAATATTTCAAAAATTAAAAAATCTGAATTTTACAAAAATCCCAACCTGCTGCAAACTTCCGATGATTTTTGGGGGGCTTGATTTTTCGATTTTTCTTTTTTGAAGTCCAAATAAACTCTTTAAAAATGCTTGCAAAATACAAAAATAATCTGACAAACTTCTTCATCCCATTAGTCTTGAGAGCCTCTTGACAGAAACTTGTTTCTTTTAGACAATCCATCAGGAGCTAAGTTGATAAAGTGTATTTTTTTTTATTAATTTTGTCCCTTTGTAATGTTTGTATTTGTATATACTTGGAACTTTCTTGGCTCTAATTTGTATGCATCCTGAAAAATGAAATAAATGTAAAATGTAAAACTTGTGGTCAGGTAAGTGGAGTCTAGTAATAATTTAACAGAATTTATCACCTTCAAAGAATTTCTTTAATGCTTATTCGGGTTTGGGGGAATCATTTGAAGTGTGTGATGCCGGCATGGTCAGGGAACACTCAGCTGAATTCTTGCCCAATTTCTGGATGCCGCCGTTTTTGATTTTTGGACAAAATTTCATGACACGAAACATTTAACAGGTTCAACAGCATGTCTTGTGAAGGTTTTACAGTGTGTTCCTAAAAAGGTAACCGAATTTCAAAGGTCAGCTGTGTCAGAATACATGGTTTATTCTTGGGAAATGTTTACTACAATACAAAGTAACTCATCAGTTTTAATTTGACACCTTGCTTGTGTCAACATTGTCACGGATCACAGACTTAGGTTCCTTCGAAGGTGAAGGGTACAAAACCTACTTTTTCCAGGTTCTTGGTTTGTAAGGTACAAAACCAGCTTTTCTGTAAGTTTATGGTTTCATCGTTTGTTTTTCACATCAAGTTTTAATGAAATGTGATCCCCTCTGTTAACATTTTTCAACAGACAGTAATTTACAATCTGGTGAGCACCAACACCTTCGACGTGTCCACCTCCCCTGTCGACACAGAGCTGCTCTTCTAACTTAGAAAAAGTAAAGATCTGTGACAATGTTGACGCAAGCAATGTGTCAAATTAAAGCTGATGAGTTACTTCGTATTGTAGTAAACATTTCACAAGAATAAACCACATATTCTTAACATAGCTGACCTTTGAAATTCGGTTATCTTCGAATCCTGTTAAAAAAATGCCACTAAAACCGGATATTTTTCAAAAGGCAGGTGCTGGGGTTGTGGTGGGCAAATTGACCCAGCTTGCCCAACAAGCTGTGACAGAATGATACTCACATGAGAATTTCCCTCCTAAACTAGCATCGCCTGACAGAAGTAATCTGACCCCTTGCCTGATTGGCTAAAACAAGGGACTGTGATTGGCTACCAGTTAGTGCACAGTAACTCTGATTGGCCCACTTTATGAATAATTAGTGCTAGAATCCTCTTTGGAATCCACCTTAATTGTCATAACTGCAAGAAAAAGGGGGCAATTGAATGCAAACTGGTGCACATTTGTGGAGGATCTGTGGCAGCTTTCTGCAACCATGAATATAACCACACAAGGCAGTACAGATTTTACAGCATTCTTCTTCTAACCATGAAAAGCTGCATACATACTTGTGACCCCACCTTATGCATAAAAAGTTGGGCTGAGTGCAAAAAGTATAACATCTGCCAGGAAGTGTGTCAGCTATCTAGGGCAGTGCACATAGGACTATGTGCCTATATCTAATACAGTAAGATTCTTCGAACCTTGCAAAGCAACAGATCTGTGTACCACCAAGCATAAAGGGTTCTGTCAAAATACATGCATTGTGACAGAACCTCTTATTACAAGTCAATACCAGCTTTCTCGACCCGGGTTGCAGCTGTTGATAAACAGTTCTAATGACTCACCTGCAACCCACGATAGAATGCAATCCATTATTTTTGGATTTTTTTGGCCCTGCCTGACATGTATTGTAACACTCTATACTCAGTGTTTGTCCCATCTTAACCACTCGATAACAGAGCTTGCCAGTGGCGGCTGGCTGGTTCGAGTCAGACATAGCAGCGGGTACCGCAAACAACTATTTTTAACATCTCCTCGGTGCAAATCCATCCTTGAAAATAGCTGTTCACGGTACACACTGCTACATCTGACGACAAGCTCGGTGGTCGAGTGGTTAAGACGTCTGCACTAGTAAGCAGGAGGTCGTGGGTTCGAGTCCCACCCGAGTACGCTTGTGGGTTTTTTCAAAAGCCTACGGGGTTATACACTTAGTATATAGTGTTATAGTACACGTCAAGCAGGTCAAAAATCCAAAATTAATTAACATCTCCCCTGCACAAATCCATCCTTGGAAATAGAATATAACCCCTTAAGCTCTCTATTGTATGAAGTCGCCCAGGAGTGGTGTTTATCCAACTGCGAACTGTTTAACAAGCAACTCTGTATCATTGCCTGCTTTACTATGAAGCTGGTCAGGGGCTGATCGTTTATCTGTCAATCCCTGGTTCATGAACCATTTCTACTTTGACTTAGTGCCTTACAGTGGAGACAATTTCTTCATCCCCGGAGGACCAATAATGACGATCAAAATGAATCTCGACTGGCCCTGTTGCGGGTTCAGATGTGGATCCCCTGGGTTATCTGAGCCTGCGTTTACAACCAATGTGTGTCTGCAATGAACGGGGAAAGTCTCGAATGGCGGATGCGGATTTGGATAGGTTGAAAGAGGACAGGGATCCGGAGCTGAAAACGAGGGGAGTTGGCTTTGAATCAAGGTGGCTGACAAGCAAAGAAAGTGACTCGAAGCAGGACATGAAAGCTGAGATGATAGCTGAGGAAGAAGCGGGTGGTGTTAGGATGAATGCAACTTCCTACAAGTTGACCCCAAAGAAAAGACGTGGAGCATTTACACTTCTTACGCATGGAAGAGTTTGTGAAAAAATTTGCAGATGAGGCCAGATGGGCGCAAGCAGCAAAAGAATAGCCAAGCTGCAGGTCATGTCCAGAAGAAGCATTGTGGTCTTTGGACGAATGCAGCTTCCTAGTAAATGACCCAACGGAAGAAACATGGATCATTTATGCTTCTCACGCATGGGAGAGTTTGTGGAATAAATCTGCAGACGAGGCCAGCGAGGTGGAAGAGCAGTCGAGCTGCAGATCACGTTTGGGTGAAGGCCATGTGAGGTGAGCCTCAGTGGCAAGAGGTTAGGAAGCATTCTTCCAGAATATCCCCAAAGATAAACCGGAGGGCGAAAAGACCTCGGGTGTGTGGAAACCACAGTGGCACAGCAGGCTGGTGGGTTCGGATGCCCAGGGTGCAGACTGGAGAGATGTGGCTGTGGATCCACATTCCTATGGCGCATTTACCAGGACAGCCTCAGGGAGTGATGGGAAGTTGACCTGGTAGCACTATTGTTGGATTCATGCCTGAGTGCCCCCATCGATATGGACGCGGATGCCGGCAGAATAAGATGTGTTGCAGTTGCTTGGGTCGGCAGGTGAGGTGTTGACTCACCTTCCTGCAGGTCTCAGTGAGCCTACTGGTGGCAGTGGGGGAAGTCTCGGTGCACTATAATGGATACACACTTATGGCACATTCACCAGGGCAGCAACAAAGGGAGTTGGCCCAGGGAGCGCTATTGTCTGGTCCATGCCTGAATGCCCACCCTGAAGAGGACTCGCATGCCAATGGGCTTAGGCATGTAGCCATAGCTTTGGTCAGAGGGTTGAGGCAGGGACTCGTCTCCCTGCAGGCCTCAGTGAGACGTTACTGGTAGTGGAATAGTTGTACAGGGTAAGGTTCCCTCCCTTCTCTCGACAATCGCCAGGCCTCTGCTCTCTCCAGCCTGTACGTCTGCCACAGGGCCTCCACTTTTTCTAGCCTGGAAAGTAGGCTGCATACTGCATGCAGGCAAGGGACGTCAGCTCAGTCGACACCCCTGCATATCACAGGCTACAATAAGGATGCAGTGTGGATCAGTAGTCCAATGGCGCATTCACTGGGATGGACAGCCCCAGAAAGTGAGGGGGAGTCTGCCCGGGTAGCACTATTCTGTTTAATGCCTACGTGTCCCAGGTGAAGAGGTCTTAGACGTCAGTGGGCTGATGCATGAAATGGCTATTGGGCCGGCATGTGTGCCTCGGTTAGCCATGCTGGAGATGGAGTGGTTTGACGTGGTAGGCTACCTTTTTCTTATCGTAAGTCGCCAGGCCTTCGTTCTCTCTCCCCGGCCTGGGCGACTGTCGGAATGCGAACTGCCTCAATAGACCTTGTTGTCCTCAAAGAGGCACTGGGGAAGCAGACCGCACACACCACAGCTCAGTCCCTTCTGCGTGGTTGTTGGCTAGTGCCAGTTCTGACTGAAAAGGGGCCGGAACTGAGTGGACCGATAGTACAGAAGTCATGAGTGTCAGCTTAGGACCTTAACACCTAGATCTTACTGTTGACCGACTTCTCTTGGTTTGGGGGGTGAGCTGAGGACCGAAACATGCTTTACGCCCACAAAGGAAATTTGGAATATGGTGGCTGTTTGGGTAGGATGAGCATAGTGGATTTGTGAAATCTGACTTACATCAAATCATAATCACCAAGTTGAATAATCCTTTGTGAATCATCCATGTGAAAAAATGCCATGGTGACATCATCCGAGTCAGAATCCATTTCCAGTAAGCCACTCTCCACCTGTCAAATTGAGAAAAGTTTTATAATTGACACGTAAATCCTTGATTAACAAACTATGGGAAGGGACACACATACACGTAACACTTTAATTGCATATTACAAACTCATGTACAGTACATGAAAAATCGTGCAGCATACAAATACATGTAAATGTTTAAATGAATAATTTCATGAAGCAGATGAAAGTTCCATAGCACAAGATCAAGCTGACTGCAGTGTTGCAGTTTTGAACCAACCTTAAACATGAGAAACAGAAAACAAACTTAAACCAGTCAAACTAAAATCAATCAGAACTAACAAAAGCCAACTGGCGTCCAAAAATCGAACAAAGCAGAATGACCAAGTGAACAAAGAACCAAACAAATGAATGGCCAACTAACCAATACAAACAAACACCCCAACAAACAAATCAACCAACCAACCCACTGAATGAACTACTGACCAATCAAACAACAAGTAACATTTGCCTTGAGCAAATGTCCTATACTTTTATATTTATTCTGCTTCTTGTTCCAGAACCGTTCTGAGCCACACGAAATTTTAGAAAACCGTTTGCTCTCAGCATTGAGGAAGTCTTTTCCTTCCTCCGCTCTCAGTAGAGTATCAATGATGGCAGAGATTATGAATGCAAAGCTGATGCACAATTGAATGTTGGGATGACGCATGAAGATTGAGAGTGGGTGTAATATGCACAACTCTCTCTGTACATACATGTATATACTTTACTGATCTTGGTTTACCCATAAGGTTAGGTTTACCCATAAGGTTAAAAGTGCATTTACTGGACACTTACACCCACATGGAGGACTGTCTGGTTCTACTCTAATCTGACAGACAACATCTATTATCGTTGGAGTTTTTCAGCCAGGCCTTGTAAAAAGAGCCCAGTTTGTGCGATGTTATATAATTTTCTTTTGTTCACGAAACTGGCACAGTGCGCTGCTGACCTCTTTTCAATGTAGGGGCCAGATCAGCATGCAGCAGTACCGTGTAGCTCATCGCTGCGGTGGTGGAGCACTTAAAGTCCCCGGTGGTAATCCACTCGCACTGAATGCCCCAAACAGTGGTATACCGTTTCAAAAAAATGCAGGATTTTCTCCACTATGACAGTGAAAAAATGTTGGTAATGCCCAGCAGCCTGATCTTTTGTTACAAGTATGGTCTTTTGTTATAAGGCCCATCTCCCTTTGTCCGATTTCTGAGACCTCGGCTATACATATAAAGAATATGTTCTTGGAACCGGGCTTCCCGGCAGCAAGTGGTTAATCAGTCTACAAATTATGCACAATGTGACTTACTGAATAGCTCTGCTTTTTGTTTAGTTTCTTCCCCCACAGAAATGTGGGAGGTCTGCTATTGAATACCTACCCCAAACAGTCTCTAAACATTCAAATTTCTATGCATCTGATTCAATTTGCTAAAACTTCTGACCATAGTGCGCCCTCCAGTCCCATTATGCACAGGAGAATGGCCGCCATGTTTGTCCTTCTTTTCTGGTATTAAATCGTCTGAGCCAAAAGTGGGGAAGGATGGGAGGGAGCCAACTGTTTGGGGTAGGTATTCAATAGCAGACCTCACCCACATTTCTGTGGGGGAGGAGTCTTCTGCTTTCAACCTACCCTAAACAGTCACTAAATACGCAGAGTAACACCGAGCCCTTGGAGGGAGGTGTGGCGAGGATGCACTACATCACGTGTGCCAGAGGAGTATGAAATTGTCCAAGCTTTATTGCGGACTCACCAAATAATGGAGTTATTATTTCCAATGGTGGGCCGTTTTGATGAGGAACCCCTCTGCATCTATGTGGCCGATGTTAGGACCGCTCTGCCATGTGCGGACTCCTTTTTGCAGAACATCGGTGAGGTTGCATGTGGTGAAAGTAGATGGGGTCTTCCAGCATGCTGCCTTGCATACTTCGTCCATTGGTATGCCCCTGAAGTAGTCTCATGATGTGGAAACTGCTCGGATATCGTGAGCTCTGATGAGGAGTAGTGTTTTATTGTCCACAGGGTTCGGCCAATATAGGTTGGTAAACTTGATGGCTGAAACTGTCCATCTGGCTGGTCGCAACTTGGTGAGGTTTTATGATGAAAAGCTGCGAAGTTGTACCTGAGTTTTTTGGTTTTGGCTAAGTACCATTTAAGAGTTTGCACTGGGCACCAGGTTTGCCATCAGGAGTCCCAGTGTGTTTGGTAATGTCTGGTACAGAAATGTCAGGAGGATGGAAGGAAACTGACTGGTTCTTTGTGAGATACCCCAGCGTTGGAATGAGACAAACGCTATGGGAGTCCCATCGAATGTGGCCATCTTTGATGGACAATGCTTTCAGTTCACTGCCACGCCGTGAGGTAGTAACTGCTAGTTGGAATGCCAGTTTCACTGATAGGTTGATCAACGATGCACCGCTGAAAAGCTCAAAGGGGGACCAGCAAGCAGTTAGAGAACAGCTGACAAGTCCCATAAAGGGATTAGTCTCTTAGTCGGGGGATGCTCAAGAAACATTTCCCAGAGTAGATATTTAAGAGCAGTATTGTCGGACACGGTCGAGCCATCTGGGAAGCCATTGTATATAGCCGCAATGACTGACTGGTACTTACAGATGCATGTAGTTGCAACCTGTTTATCTGATTCGAATAGGTACATGAAGAAATCAGCTAGAGTAGTCACAGAAACTTCAGTCAGAGCAAGACCTCAATCTGAACACAATGAAGTAAAATGTTGTAATCTGGAGTTGTAGATGCTGCATGTAGACAGGCGTCAACTCTTTGAGGCCATTTCAGCAGCTTCATCAGAAAGTCCTACTTACCTAAAGGACTGTTTGACAATAGCCAACAGGTCAGTTGTAGTGACGTTACATGGGGGTGAAGCGCGCTCGACTTTGGTTGATGTAGCAGATGGGAAGGATCACCAATACCCAGACGAGAAGTCTGGTCAGACACGGGAACCATGGCTAGCGTGGCCAGAAGGGGGTGATGAGGAGGACATGACATGTTCCCGTTTGATCTTAGAGAGAACTGTCGGTATCAGGAATATTGGAGGGAAAACATAGGCCAACATCCCTTTTCAGCAGATTTAAAGAGCGTTCATTGCCCAGGCTTGCGGGTGGTAAAATCTGATGCAGAACACTGGCAGTTTTAGGTGTTCTCTATCGAGGCGAAAAGATCGGTGTTCAGTTTCTCTACTTCGGTGAAGATCTGTTCAACTATACTAGTGTGCAGAGTCCACTCTATAGGACGTACTTTTCTCTGAGAGAGAGCATCTGCGATAGAGTTGTTGACACCAGGAATGTGAATCGCTTGGAAGTAGATGCCATGATCTTTGGCCTAAAGGAATATCTGTCTCGTCAGAAGGCACGGGCGGGAGAATGCGTGCCTCCCTGGCGATTGATGTATTACACCACTGTGGAGCTGTCCAAGCAGATGAGGACTCATTTGCCTATGATGCTTGTGCAGAGAGCTTTCAGTGCGTTGAATACGGCCTGAAGTTCCAGTATATTTATGTGACTCCCTTGGATCTGGAGGTCCCATGTTCCCGATGCTTGAAGCGGCGGTAGGGGGGCTCCCAAGCCCAGATGAGAAGCGTCTGAGGTTAAAGTTATTTCCCGGTTCAACTTAGGGAAGGGAACTCCGAGAGAGAGGTATCTCTCACTAACCACCACTGGAGATGGGGGCGGATGAAGTTTGAGACAGGGACCTAGAGATTGATTGAGTCCTATTTTGGCCTGTAGAGAGCTAAAAGATGAAGTTGTAGTGGACACATGTACAGCCTGCAGAGGGGAATGAGTTCCACCATGCTAGCCAGCAATCATAGATTCGTTGGTGAATCGGGATGTGAAGGTAGGCATCTTTCAAGTCTATGGAAAAGGCCCAGCAGAGAATCTGTAGAGATTGGGTGACCATCTAAAGGGTTTCCATGTGAAAATTCTTCGGGCGGATAAAGCTGTTCAGAGGTTTGAGATTGATAACAGGTCACCAGCTGTTGAGCTCCTTCTTTGGAGTGAGGAAAAATGTTGAAATGAAGCCCCTGTTCACTTGAGATTTGGGAACCGGGTGGATAGCATGTTTCTGAAGGAGAGAGTCTATCTCAGACAATGCCTGTCATTTGCCTCTGTTGGTAGGAAATGAAGTCAGACGGAGGATAGGAACAGATGGAGGGGTGCTCATGAATTCAAGGCCGTATCTGTAACAAATGGTCGCAAGTACCCAGCTGTCTGATGTGACTTTCTCCCAAGACCCTGCGAAGAGTTGAAGTCACCTGCTGATGGGTCTGGGATCGGCGGGCGGAAGCACGTCTGAATAGTCAGTAACATCTACCCCCGGGAGGTCGGGGGTAGCGCAAATTGGTACATGTAGTTCTTCCCTTGAAGCTCCACTGGGGTGGTGTGGTTTGGTTTAGTAGGTCGAGAGGAGGATAGATGGCCACAATTCATCTGGTAACTGGGTTGACAAAAGGGGCAAAAGGAACGAGAATTGCCTTGATGTGGGGGTCTGTGGGATTGAGCCCAGCGGTCATCAAGACAGCATTGGTGAGGTGGAGCCGGCAGTGGAGGTTCATGGAAGCTAAGTTTGTGTGTTTTGTCAATCCGCTTAACTTCCCGACTCCATCATCTCCATGACCTTAACTGCAAAAAGGTCTTTGCTGTGAAGGGGAAGTTCTTGAAGTCTTGACTTGACTCCCTCCTAGGAAATGTTCATTGTATCTAACACAATGGGCCGCTCATAAAGGTGAGTTTGCGCATGCGCGAAAAAATTTGAAAATGACGCCCTTCGTTATCGCTTATGAATATTAGTTTTTAATCCCTTCAGGATAAACTCCAGACAACTCTCCAATTACATCCTCTCTTTCCAGTGAAGACATCGTATCTGGTGGTTTCTAGTCACCCCAGTTGCTTAGATGGATTCATCAAAATCAAAATGACCACGGGACTTCCCCCTTTTCACTCGTGACCCCCAAACCAAAAGGAATTCCCAAACCAAAACTCGCGACCCCCTACACCAAAAAGGGATTTCCCCGGGACTTCCCTATTTCTCGGTAAAACTGACTCTCCCCTGAAGCTTTGAGAAAAAACGAAATGAAATTTAAAAAGCTTTGAGAAAAAATGAAATGATATTTTCAAAACCTAATAATAGACAAGAAAACAGAGATAATAAACCAAGCACCAAACATAGATTGCCCCTTCCGCAAAAACACAATCAAGTCTCTCAACGTGATAGATACTCGCAATTCCACTAATTATTTAAATTCTACTCATATCGACCAATGTATCAATTGCATACTGCAAATAATGCACCAATTGCACCGACTGTCTAGATTGCACCGACTGTGGAAATTGTGAAAATAGCGAAGGCTGCTCATATTCTGCCAATTGTAAACAATGTGCAAAATGTGAAAGATCTTGATTGTTCTAAGTGTGAAGATTGAATCGGATGTGGCAGCACCAACCGTTGTACAAACTGCATCGCTTGCATTGACTGCAAGTATTGTGACTAAATGCGACGATTCAGATTTGTGCCTGATTGCGTAAATTCCCGTGAATGTGAAAGCTGTTTTGATGGTAAAGATTGTACCGGCTGCTTTAATTGCACCACCTGCAAGCGCTGTGGCAACTGTACTGAATGTCAACTCTGTATCGATTGTGACCAATGTAACCATTGTTTCTGTTGCATCAACTGTCGTGATTTAACCGATCCCAAACCATAATCTGACTTGGACGAAGAAGTGAAAAACTTGGTTTAATAATTAACCACGACGAAGAAGTGAAAGTGGAAATAACTGAGGATCCACAAACTCTACAGTTGCCCGAAGACTTTCACGAAGATTACGCGCATTTAATTGTCTTGGCAGATTGAGCCGAGAAAAAATGAAAAATAAAGTCGCCTATATTATAAAACTAGAACCATGTCAAACCAAATTTACATCGTACCCGATGACCACAAGCGTCTCAATGCTAACAACAATGATTCCAATGTTGTATACGGTCCTCTTGATGCAAGTAAATTATTTATTATTTTTAAATCCTGTGATTAAAGAAGGCAGTTATGTAACTCAACGCTCTTCACCAATTTATTACAATCATAACGGCCAAGAAAAGCGCCTGCTAATTATGATGACAGACACAGCTTGTTACGGCATGAATCCCATCTACAAGTTTGGCTCACACGATAAAACTGCCGATAACGTCATTGGCCGTCAAATCTGTTATCAAGTACTAAAGCCCATAATGCATATACTTGACGATATAAATTTAGCGGCTCATGAGTTTATTGGAAAACAAGCCCCCGCCAAAAATACCTTCAATTGCCATCAATGCCTACAAAACATGTCGCAATCAAGATTATTTGTGCAAATCAGACAAAGTTACATACTTGGTTAAACCACCTTACACAGACAAACATCTCATTTACGTTAAAGTAGATTCCTATGCCTCGTTATTTGACCACCGAAAGAGGCCCATTAGGTCATCAAATATCATGAAATTTATAAATAAAAGATGTAATGCTCAACCATTTATTTATCCAAAAGAACCAACGGGTCACTTTCTTGCGGTGCCAGTGTTAGATGTACAGTATCAACCAGCATGTTGAAAGTTAGAAATGACGAAATCATTACAAGCATTTAGAGGGTTTGACCATAACGAATCTGAATCTCAAAGTAAATCTGCAATGCCAGGGGAATTAAAGGAGGATTAAACTTGAGAATTAACTTACTTAAAACTATTTAAACCGTAGTTATTTCCAGGAATAACTGGGGTTATTTTACACCTCTTAAACAAATAAGTATTTATTAAAAATTTGAGTCCTTAAACAAATAACTATTTATTAAAAACATGGACAGCCATTACATATCACCATATATTTGTCAGCTTTATGAATTAATTGGCGCAAAACCACCCCCAGAAGCGTATAAGAAGATAGAAGAAGAAGACATGTGTCTGCACATAATCAGAGTGGAAATAGAAGAAGCTAAACTTGTGTGTCGAGGTTGTGGACTAATATTAACTCGCATTTATTCAGGCGAAGCAGAAAATGTGGGCGGTAAATACTATCAGCGTTTTGTTTACAAAAAGCCGAAATCAAAGTCAGGTAACATCTTAAAACAACTGAACAACCAAGTGACTACCAAGCAAGCGGGTCTCATAGAATACAAATTAAACCAAATTTTAGCAGGCCTTTAATTGCCGTCTGTTATCAAGACGTAACCGGGGAAACTGCAGAAACTGTAAACGACTTGTTTCAAGTATCAGGGAAACACTTTACCGGAGCGGTAAAAAAAGTTTAAACTTTTTAAAAACCGTTAACAGTACAATGGAGACGCATTCTTTTTATTTAACCGAAAGCAAACAGACTTTTAAATTAGAAAATCAAATCGATAATCTAAAGGGCAATAAAACATTAAAGTCAGAAAGGTAAACCTCCACCCAGGTTACTTCAACATTACTAAATCCACCAAAATAGAATGGGAAACTCAAGGAGAAGGGTGTCCTGCAGTAAGAGGGCCCGAAGGAGTTTGACCAGCGCGTGAACGACCTGCCTCACTTGAGGTATCACCTATCAACATGGACGTTGTAGAAGCACTTAAACCCGCAATACCATTCTCGAAATTAGAGGCAGACAATTTAGTGGTCTTTTATGACTAAATAAGAGATTTCCTTCAAACTAATGACGCAGGGAATCTAGAAGAATTCAGCACCCCAGTTGACTAAAAGTAACTGACCTAACTGATCAAATAAAAACGTTAACAGATCAACATTTACGTTTAGGAACAATACCAGTCAAAGCATCGGATAAAGAGGAAGATAACCCGATAATTTATCTGATATTTTTATCCCGAGAGAAAATAGACGTCATGTCAGAAGCTCGCCGTCTCGCTTTGGCATTTATTTGCGAAGGGTTTTTAGGTGCAAACATTGAAGAAAGAACGAGGACCATTAGAGCTGCTCTGTTCAGTGATAGAGACGCTCTTTTTGTTCTGTCTTCTGGTTCTAACGCGCTTGCGTTTTCCGATCTAAATGTACTTATTTCCAATAATTTTAAGACTCCCAAAACTTAATGTTCACTGGTAACTGCTGTCTAGTAACAATCTATCATTGGTCTTAAGAGATTGGCAAAACTGAAGCTACCCAAGCGACATATGCAAAGGTGCAGTAAGAGTTGCGAAAAGGAGAAAAAATAAAGGTGCAAAACAAGTGAAACACCTTTAAAAAATTGGATAGTCTTTTTGGAATGTTTTGAGTTTAGATGGGTTATTTTAATTGAGTGATTCATTATTTAAAGTCTCCAAACAAACTGAAATATTTGCTTTATCATGAAGCCGGTAAAGCATACGTGAATGTGGCTATTCTTCAACACACTGGTAAGTTCCTATTCGATCACACGTGAATTTGACCTTCTAAATCCGAAACAGGCGACGGGATCAGGCAATCTTTCTACGAAAAAAATTTTAGCTTGATAATGACAATATTAAAAAATTACATTAACTCTTGAACTACAGGAAGAACCAAACAAAGTCTCCATAAAAAATGTAGTTCGTAAATGCAAAAATTGTACTTTGAAGTGCATTTTTTAGGCACAGAAAGGGTCTATGTGCAATAGCATAGTGACGTCACAGTCACGGACGAATCATATCTTCTCTCATGGTTTCAGGTAAAAAAAAACTAATTACAAATGCACATATTCAAACGGAATTGTCACGCGCGCCATTAATCATGATCATTCGTGCTAAGGAGTTGGATCGTGCAGAAGTGGCTAAAATGAACTGCTCGAAGATAGAGTTGACATTCTCATCAAGCGCTCGAAGTGCGACCACTGCCAAGTCCAGCGTAGCTGGTGAATCTTCGTCACACACTCAAGCCAAATAATCAGAGATGAGTCCCGTAAACATGGTATTGCGAAGACCATGTCATGAGGCTCTGTCGAGTTTAGCAAGAGTAGACTTGGCAAAACACTTGCCCTCATCTTTGAATGGAAACTTACCTGTACACTAGTGAGCGTTGGAAGAAAGTGTATCTTTAGCCTCAGTTGGCATCTCAGAGACGGCGAGGAAGTTGTCAAAGTCTCCCTTGTAAATTGGAAAAAAGTCAATGCTCGGGGGGGGTATGGATGCCATTGTTTCGCACCAGCAAGAACTTTAAACATCTCGACGCATGACCGGTCAAGTGGAAGTTCTGGCAAAATCGGCGTTGATGCCTCCAACCTAGTGGGGTGGTGCTTGAAGGAAGCATGTGAAGAGGCATCTGCCATAGATCGATTAGAAGGCAACCCCAATTTGTGGATCATATCTTTCTGAAGAAGACGGAGCTGTGCCTCAGGAGGTTTAAGACTGGCTGCGGAAGAGATATCCTCATCTTCAAAAGATGTATCTCATTCCATCTGGAGTTGATCACAGGAAGGAGGAACGTCATCATGTCTTGTTGAATGGCCAGGAGCTAGAGCAGGAAGTGAGCTGTAGTCTGCTTTGGAACCTGGGTAAGTCGAAGGGACGAAACTGTCAAAGGAAGATCGGATCATCGATGAATGCAGGTTCGGTTGTAGATGCGGATACGGATCACATTCTGCAAGCAAGGAGCCGTCGCCAAGGGAACAGGATAGGGCTCTAGGTGGCTGGCTATAGCTTCTCTGAGAGCATGCGGACCGCTGACATGATGTCAGCCGAAGCACTGTCCATCTGTAAGGAGTGAGACTTCTTACGCTTGGACCCCGTAGAAGAAGATGAAGAATGCTTGCACTTTTTGAGTGTGGGAGAACTAGTTGTAGAGCCAGCAGTCGAGGCTTGGTTAGCTGGGGTGTCAGAGGCTTGCTCAGGCTGCAGTGAGGATACAGCAGGGGAGGCTGATGAACCACAGGGCTAGAAGCAGCCTTCTCAGAAAGGCCCAGAAGGTAGCCAGGAGATGGGATGATGTACGGAAATCAAAAGCCCCAATGGTGAGGGAGGCCGGTGTGCCCACATGGCCGGGATTGTCTCTGCAGGGACCACTCCAGAGAGCAGCGTTATGTTAGCCCATGGAGAGTCAGCGTCTTTGTCACAGCCTGGTGCCCTGGCTGAAAGGGCATTTGAAGACAATGGCACAGGGGCGATGCGGCCGTGTAGACAGCAATGGTGGCATGGGGCTGTTCCGATGCGTGGTCTTGTGAGCCATGCTGATGTCGAGTGTTGCCCATGGTAGGTGTTGACAAGAGCTTGTTGTTGACCGACGTCACCCGTTCGGATTGCTTGGGAACTGGGATGCAGAAGTGTTGCGCCCAGACCCAGCTAGTGGGGAAATTTCGACCTCGAGTGCAGCGCCACTCTGCACTATCGCCGACTGCGATGCTTTGGCATTACGTTGGGGAACTGAGAGTTCAGATATCGCATGCCCTGCAGCTCAGACCCTTGAAGCGTGGCATGGGCTAACCCTGAAGTGAACCAAAGATGGTATTGCCAGCAGGGATTAGCTGCGGATTCACAAGTATTGCATGGAATGCCACTCGATCCTCTGCAGAGTCTATAGAGGAATGTAGGGTCGCGGAATTTGGAACACTCACACTTCCTAGCGAGCCCCAACAAACCGAGGGTCGCCCCATTGACCCTATATAAACACCAAAGAAAGATGGGGACCGCCGTATTGGATCGCTTGCACTGCCTCGTGGAACCCCCAACAATCCCAGGGTTGCCTTGCTGACCATATGTATCGCTTAGTAGTATAATAGCGTAGAGTCAACAATCTATAGAATGCACACACATAAGACGAGAAAAATACCACCGCAACAAGAAAATACACAACTTAACTCAGAAAAATTGAACGTACATTTATTACAATATGTTACGGTTTGATCAGAATATCACAAGGGTGTAAAAGCGACAAGGAAACTCGGTAAACTTGAGGATGTCTGAAAAACACTTCTGTATAGAATCACGTTAAGGAGAAGACGGCCAAACATGGTGGCCATTCCGCTATGCATCATGGGACTAGAGGGCACACTACGGTTGATAAGAAGTTTTAGCGAATTTGGATATTTAGGGACTGTTTGGGGTAGGTTGAAAGCAGAAGACTAAGGTTTTTCTTTAAAATAAACACAAACCTGAAACAAGCCCAACCTCACTAAATTAACCACACAGATCTCAAGCAAAGTCTGTTTAGATTGGGTCCGAATACTCTGGATCATGTTTGCACAACATGCACTTTGACAATCACACCAACTTTGTCTAATTTCCGGAGCAGTTCTTAATTCAGGACGTACCATTTGGTTGGTTGCCACACTGGCAACTATGTATGTCTCTGTGCCAGCATCAGCATTTGGTGGTAAGAGCGGATCACTGGTTTGTGGTATATACATATAATGCCAAGGATAACCCCCAAAACACACATCATGCTGTAAGCAAGATACTTCCAAGAGAATAGGAGGTCGCTCTGCAACGTTAAATAATCCATGAGATGTGACGTTAAATAAACAGCAAAAGCAAAGTTACACTGCCCTAATAATTTTGTGGCTCCAGTTGAGTCATTTTCAAGGAAGTGACTTGAGTCAGACCAGGAAGGCCGAGTTGTGTCAAGTTGAGTTAATTCATGGTCTCTGGTCAAGTTGCGTCAATTAAAGGCAACTATCACACTTGAACACCCTCTAATAAATTAATCTCAAAAGAGACGAATAGGTTGGGATTCGTACTACTTAATATCTGTCGGAAGAATGAAACAAGGAACACAAACAAGGAACTAGTTTATTGATGAAGATCCAATGAGTAGAAAATATGTAACCAAGACAGAGCCTCTTCTAGACATTTCTACCAAATATCTACATGTACAACAAATTGGTTTTGTCTCTGGTTTTGCTTCAGGTCTTGGACTATCAGTACACTGACATCAGTACCATATTGGAACCTTAAACTGTTTCACATCATAAATATCATCTCATTTTGTAAAAGCAGAATACAAGAAATGGTCCAAAGGCAGGGCATGGACTCAAACTAAGAATTGGTAATTTCATTTACAGGTGACTGGTTTTGTTCACGCTGGATTAACTTGTTATGATAGTGAAAAGAACTCAATTTGCTTACCATCAAAATCAACTTTTTGACATGAGGTAAAATGGGAAAAAATGCAGTACAGGTTATCTAAACTTTGGGAAAGTGTTTTGTAAGTATGGGCCAGCAGGTTATGATGTAAAATTCATTATCAACATACATGTACATGGACATTTTTTTTTCTTTTTTTAACAGTTGTAAGTATATTAAACCAAAACATTTTGTGCCCCTTGTCCCTTTCTTCCATTATTTTCTAGTACACCTAATCAAAAAATAAAATGTGAAGCACAAACTTATTTTTCGATCCCAGAGTACCTGTTATATGTATATTAGTAGGTATTCCTGTTGGATACGATCCCACAACACCTGATGTCACTGATGATGAACTTCCTACCAGCACTGTAGGGGCAACTTCTCCCAGTTGCAACGAGAATCTTGTATTCTGTGTCAACACAGAGGCAAGATATTTTTACACCAAGCTTCTATAAACAATAAGTATTTCCTTTTTCACTGAGAAGAGATCTGTATCAAAGAAAAATCATATTTTCATTTTTCCATCAGTTAAAAAAACAACCCAGTTCAGATTGTTGTTATATGCACGTATGTACACATACACAGGTACTTTAGAATCACCATCTAGACAGTTTAAAATAATTTTATGAAATGACCCTATGCATTGGTAGCCCTTAGATATAAACAAGCATATTAATATGAAGAGTTTTACCTTTCACAAACTTGACTTAACAATATTCACAGAGTATTCAGCACTATGCTTTTTGAGAATTTGTGAACAGAAATATTCATAAGCTTTAATATTTAACTAAGGCTCTAACCCGCTAAAGATACCGATACTTCTTACCTGCACGCACCATTTGACTGTCCAATTTGGCAGGAGAATTCCGCAAAGCAGTACATACTACAATTAATCACGCTTTAATGGGACATGTGATGTTGAAATGCAAATTTAGGGAGCGTCTCAAAAGTCGGAACGCTTGGAACGTTCCTTTTGGGAACAGGGGATGTTCCCGATGGGAACAATGACTTTCCCACTTGGAACAAGCCTTGTTCCAGTTTGGAACATGCGCCGTTCCCAAACAGAACCTTCCATTTTTGGGAACACTAATATCAGGGAATGTGTGTGTTCCTTTTCGGAACGCTGTCAACGAGTGCTGAGCACACAAGTCTTGTTTTTTCCATTTGCAGTCCTTAATGCTTTTGCCTTCGTACGGGGTATTCTCCGTAAGTAAACTTACAGTGTCCTTGTTTATGTCGAAGCAAGACTTTTGCCCTGATACCATACTAATTAAAGTTCAGTAAATCTTGGGATATTATATGTGCAAACATTTCCAAAAATATATCTTCAAATTTGAATCAAACCGCAGGTACTGCAGTACTACACACGATTCACTAGACTGGAGCATTTGATGCTGACGGAATCATTATTAAATCATTATTAAGGCAAGCTTCCTTGTTCCCAGACTTGACAATTATTCGTTGACGGAATACTTTGCATTTTTTCCAGATTACATTGCAAAAGAAAAACTACACTGAACCTAATACTGCTTTTGTATTCAGCACCGCAAGCATCACACTTCAGTAAAAATTACACATTCTAAGAAACTAGAGAAATTGTCATTTGATAACAAATCTGCTCTGTGGAACACTACCATTCCCTGGTAGAGCACACAGAGAACACAGTGGGAACCCTACTGTTCCATAATGGAGTAGTATAGCAACTTTTCCCCTGTATACCTACCCGACCCCTCCTCACCCCTTTCTCGGGCCCTCTCCCACCTCGGAAAAAATGAAAAGAGGTTCTCACTCTCGTATAAAAATCTTTGTTGCATACTTTGGATATCTGGGAGACTTGGTGGCTTGAGGGAAAAGAAAAAAACACCCTTCTAAAATGGACAATGGGGTTTGAGAAAAATAAAAAAAAATTTTACTTAATTATATAAAAATATGAACATGAACAGAGATAATCAAACCAGATCACAACAGCGTCCTGTATTATCAGGCTTTAATCGAATTAAAAAATCATTTTTATCCGACTTTGTCAAGTGACACAACATATTATTACCTCCAACTCACCATCGCCAAAATACAAAACCAGAGCTCGTATATGCAATCCAAGAGAGCCAGCGTTCATTCAGAAACCTACAGCGCAAAAAGTATCGTCAGCTCTTACAGGTAGTGCAAGATAACGACATACCCTTTACTGCCACTGATGCAAATGGTAACATCTTGTGGAAAGATCTCATTGATGCGATTAAAGCCTTTACCCGCCCAGAAGTGATTGCAGAGGCAGACATCCAAAAGGTCCGATGCTTTCAAGGTAACTACAGAAATTGGGAATTGAAGCTTAGTTTCTTTGCAGACAACTTTTTACACTTTTTTGATTTTTACAAAAGTTACAACAAAAAGAAAGCATTGGATGAATTTTGCGAGATAAGAACATACAAGTTGCAAACCGCGATCAAGGTTCAGTTTAATAGACAGGCCTGAAGCGGAAACCAAAGTTGGTGTTTTTACGTTTATGAGTAAAAATATCACGGTGTTTACCAAACGAGAGGTCAAAAATGCTTTAGAAAAACAAAGAGAAAAACAAATGGAAGATGTCAAAGCTCATACCAACGAGGCTCTGGCTGGGTGTTTGATAAAGTTATCATGCTTTATATCAACATGGCACGCTTTAATCCAGTAGGAGCATCTTACATTCCACTTCCTAAAGAATTGGCAGTTAAAACTGCAATCATTAACATTCAAAACAAAAAAGATCAACAGTGCATACGCTGGGCAATAAGAGCTGCCAAGGGTCTCTATAGTGACAACGTTAAAAATCAACTCGAAAGCAATCCAGATTATAAAATAAACAACGAAAGGACTTCAATGTGTACAACAGCAGATGGTTTAAATTTCACAAACATGGACTTTCCTATGCCACTTCCGCAGATTTCACACATTGAAGCTCAAAACAACTTGGTGTTAAACGTTTTTGGTTACACCAGAAAAGACGGTGTGTTTATACTTCACAAGACCGAAGCTGTAGGTAAACGCATCAACTTACTTTATTTTAACCAAGGTGAAAAAGCCCATTTTTGTTGGATTAAAAATTTCTCTGGGTTGATGGGCAGTGTTAACAATCACAATGGTCAGAAATATTATTGCTTAGATTGTATGTGTCACTTTCAAACACAACAAAGATGAGACAACCACAAAGAAGACTGTCAAGGTATAAACGCAGCACATTCCAAAGTTGTACTCCCTGAAAAAGGCAAAAACATTCTCAAATTTGAAAATGCCCTGTTTGTTATCTCTGAGTATTTTTAATCTGTTTTAGAAACTCTCGCACCCGCACAAGCCAACATGATTAGAATGCAACATCACAAGCTGTGCAGCTACTCTTATGCTGTCGTAGGTTGCGACGGGGTATGTATGAGTCACAAAACAAACCGATGCAGCCACTCATTTTGTAAAATCGCTATCTAGAGAAACGAAAACAATTAACGAAACGTTGGCCGATCCAAAGCCTCTCGTTTGGTTGCCTGAGCTACAGAAACACCATGACAAATGCAACAAATGTTGGATCTGTGAAAAAGTGTATCTATCCAACCAAAGAATCGCAGTGTCAATGTCCTATCCCAGCCGAGCCAAAAGCCGAATCCCAAAAGATAGATTTTAGTTTCAAAAACGACCGCTGCTACACCTACTACATCTGTATGAGTTATAAGAGACCCATCAACAAGTTTAGAAAAGTCCACGATTACTGTCACGTCACGGGTAAGTACAGGGGGCCAGTGCATGCCAACTGTAATCTCAAACTCCGAGTCGTACTTAAGCAAACACCCATTCAAACATGCTCATTTAATCATGCAGGGTGCCCGTGCGTTAAACAGAAAACAAATTAAAGTCATCGCTAAAAACACCGAGAATTACATCACATCTGATTTTGCGAAGAATTTCTTCAAACTGATGAACAACTCGGTCTTTGGCAAAACGATGGACAACGTGAGAGACCGAATCAATGGACACCTGCTTAGAGACTTACAGGACGCCGAACAGTACAAAAAGTTGGTTTCTAAACCTCACTACAAATCGACCATGCCATTCCCAGAGTGCAATCTCTCAGTCATCGAGTTTATTGCGTGTAAGTGTGGTTGATTTGTCTATAACGTTAATGTATGATTTCTATTACAATACGTTGAAAGCAGACTTTGGCAACGACATTTGTCTTTTGTATACTGACACCGACAGCTTACTCCTTCAAACCAGTGACTTCAATCGAGATCTGCAACAAATAAGTGACCTATTCCATTTTTCTAACTACCCGCCCACACATGCGCTTTACGACCCTAAAAACAAAGAAATCACTGGCAAAATGAAAGACGAATTTGGTGGCCGACTGGTGAAAGAAGTCGTTTGCATACGTCCTGAAATGTATTCGATTTCAACGGAAGATCAAAATTTGAAGATTGCCAAAGGGGTAACTAAAGTCGTGATTAAAAAGAAAGTGCGTCACGAAACTTATAAACGGTGTTTGTTTGAAGCAGTTCAAACCTTTCTCAAGCAGCAGTTGATAAGATTAGGCAATCATCAAATTTTCACGATTAGTCAAAACAAACTGAGTCTTTCACCTTTAGACACAAAGCGTTACCTGTTTAAAACGAATGGCATTGACACATTGGCTTACGGTCATTATAAAACAACTATAAAAGGATTTAAAGCTACTGACCTTTTTAAAGCCAAACAAACTTTAAAAGCAGAACCCGGTTCTAGGTTTGAAGAAATCAAGTCAAAAGAACTATGTGATGCACTCATTTACGAATGGGTATATACATGTACCTCCGATTGCAAAAATAAAGAAAAAAGTCAACTTGATTTTTACGCAACTAAACTTAACAGTGTTAAACTTAACAATGGAAAACAGCAAAATTATGACACCTTTGCCTGCTCCTTAGGTGGTAATGCAGTGTCCTCTAGCACCAGTTGAAGCTCTTCTCTGACAAAAGAACGCTTGGGACCCCAAGTAAATAATATAAAGTAGGACCCGTTTTCATCTTTTTACCGTTAACCCGCTTAAACTGACTCATGCACTTTTCCACTTGATAAATGTAGACGCTCCAAACAGCATTGGTCGCTCTTTTAACGGTACCGCCTTCCTGTTCACCGGGGTAATATAGGTACCGCACGACAGCGTCCGAAGGTAGTTCTATCTCTCTTCTTTTGGGGACGGGAACAGATGGCTTTTGTTTTACTAGGTCTTGTTTGATAGCTTCCTCGGGCACTTTGTCGATTAACCTAGTCTTTTCTTCATTAAGCGCTTTTATAACCTGGGGCAATCTTGTGATCCATTCTACATTGCATTCACCAACATGTAACATTTCTTGCGAGTATTGATGTCCAGATATCGTTCGGCTAAAGTTCTGTTAAATCTTTCTACTATTCCCTGAGATCGATGAACACCAGGTTCACCCACTTGAATTTCAACATTATTTTTTACAAACGAGCATTTTCTTAAACTCGCCAATCCCGAGTCTACCATCGCAAATTTAGGCCAAGTCAACAGAGATCCTTTATAAATCCATTTTATTGCTTCTAACACTTGTTCAGCTGTTTTACTCATTAAAAGTTCTGCTTCTTTATATCTCAAGCCACGTCGACCACAATTAATGCGTACTTGTACATTTTTCTTTTAACTCGGTCCCAAGGTAAATACAACACATCCATCTGATGTGTGTAGTTGGGTTCTACCAATTCTTTTTTTAAAGTAGTTGGCCTGGGTATATATCCAATATCCAGGAGCTGGTAAATAAATTTGCCAAATAGCTTGTTTCTTTAACCAACTTCTTACCGTGCTTTTATCTGTGCCCGTCTTTTTATGCAACTACTCTATGGCACTTTCGCCTTTCCAATAGCCTTGCAGACTATAAAACAATTTTGAAAATTCTTTCTCCATTTTAAATAAAGTTAAACATACCGATACACCAAAAAACCAACTAACGCAGTTCCTCCTAGAATCCACACAAGCTCTCTGACTTTCTGATCTTCCGAAAGCACATACAAATCTGACAACTTGGACTTGGCGGCAAAGGCAACACGTGTTTACCAGTCAATTCTGAATAAGCATGCAATGCTTCGTCTACGTCAGTAAACTCGCATTGACTCGCACGTTCTTGCCTTATGCGTTCATTTAAAAAGTCCAACAGATGAACACGATTTTGTTCTGAGGTCTGTTTGGCTTGCGCCAGTTGTTCCAACGCAAGGTCATGTCGCTTTCGTTCTTCATCTACTCGTTTTTGAGACAAACTGCTAAATAGAAAATTGGACCCAGTAAATGCCACCGCATTGACTATAGCTCCTCCTACAATCATTAAAGCAGTCGCCATTTTATTTTATAAACGTTTTAGTTTAAATGGAGCAAGAACTTTTAGAGATCAAAGACCAGTTAGGGGCAGCATCCAAATTCAGTTACTCGGCGCGCCAAGGTGCAAGGCGGCGACTTTGTGGCGGATTATTATTCCCTTGGACGATCTAGGTGAGCGCGGCGTGGTGCGGCGGTCTAGCTCAGGCCATAGCTTATTAAGGATAAGCTATTGTGTTGGTGGCATTATGTTAATAAAGTGAACAGCACATACGCAGCGAGCTTTGAAGATTAGTTGTCGGTGTGACTCAACCGCCTAAAAAGATTACCTCATTTACTGTCACTCAACAATAAATGCCACTGACCTGACATTGGGTTTTTGGGGGAACAGGGAAAGTTCAGTGGCTGTGCTTTGCAATGTGCTCCATCTTTCTTGTCAGCGTTGTCCCCCCTTTTAAAAATACAATGTATGTTTACCTTGTGTTCCTGACATCAACCTGGCATTCGGAAAAGTTTTACGTACCTGTATTACAGTGCTGCCCATTTTCTGTTGCTGCTGGGGAATCTCAGGCTTTAGTCTGGCTCGCAGTCCCTATTCTGTGCAATGTATGTGTTCGTATCGGGGCGGGATCTAAACATGTCAGTTGCATACATGTAGCGAGCTATACGTGATTTCTCCACTCCAATGCACCCTGACATCAACTAGGACTTTTGTGTGATTTTCCAACATACTCCACTGCTATTTTTTGCGCTTCTAAAGTGTCTTTATTTCGCTGAATATAAATTTGTTTTTAAAACACATAAAATAGATGCATTAAAATTAAATCATGAATTGCATTTCCATGGATAACGAGTCAGTTTGCTTTTCTTCCGGGCAATTCGACCCAATACCTGTACCCACTGGGAGGTTATTCTGTGCATTCGACAACCTCCTTATTGCTTAGAACACACAGGGCCAATTTGAGAGAGTCAAAAATAGTTGACTCCAGTTTAGACGAGCAAAATTTGCAAGTCCCGACTGAATTGTGCTCATTCCTGTGAGGGAAAATGTGTAATACGAGCTCGGATGTTAAGAGATTTATGTGCTTGATCATCGGATTCAAGTTTGCATGGCAACGTAAGAACCGGACAAACAACTGTCTGTGAGATACTTTATACGCAGGGCTGTGCGTCGTTAGCCCTGCGTATATGCATGTTTTCCACTTCCCACCAAAATTGGCCTATCAACGCTTAGGCAATCCCGGTCATGTGCACATTAACCTATGAGTGCTTTATAAGCCGATATCCTAGGCTGAAGACACAGGCTCCACGTAGATATCGCGTGTTCCAGCAAGTTCCCAGGCTCCTCTCTTACATGTATCTTGGCAGTGTGCCCAGGTCCATTTTTACATCAATGACTGTTCACTGAGCCTACTAGATTCCAGTATTAAAAGCATCAAACACGGAACCAGAACTAACATGGTTGCTTTATTTCTTGTACAGGGGCATTTTGTGTTTTATTTTCACCATAGTTTTGAGGCATGCATCTTACTGTTTGTCACCAATGGGCAAGGTTTCATTAAGAAAATTATTTTATTGATCTGATCTAAAAAACATTAGCATGCTGCGTTGATTGTATGTTTAGACAGCATGTGTATGAAGTGTGCTCAGCCATGACATCATTGTTATTCATGTTCCCCACCAGCGCTGCATGAGGCTGCAGTGCGGCGCCGTGCAGCGCCGTGCAGTGCATTGAAGCGGATCGCGGCGCGCCGATAAAAGTATCTTGGAGAAATGTGAGCTGACGAAAGCAACATCAAAGGCATGCTTGGTGATATGCGAGCCGACATAGACCACAATGGTGACATGCTTTTAGAGATCAAAGACCAGTTAGCAGAAATACGAGCTGATGAAACTAACATCTAGGGTATGCTGGGTGACATGCGAGCCGATGTAGATCACACTGGTAACATGCTAGCAGAAATGACAGTCGAAACGTTCCACAAGAGAGATCAATTTACAAAATGCAAAGACATGTTTTTTTGTGGCCGGTGTATCGTTGATTGTGTTATCATTTATATTCAGGATTTTGAAATAACTGTTAAATTATAAACTCTTAAATTATAAAACAGTTTATAATAAAAAGATATGGCTGGCCAATATACAAAGAAATAAACCCAAGCTGCCAACTCAAAGTGCCTTGAGCTTTCAAAGGCAAAAGATGCGAAGTCACCATTATGCACAATCCGAGGACCACAGCAGCCGGTCACACACCAAACGTCAAGTTTCCGGCATTCGGAATAGACGATGTTGCTGTGCATGGTTTGCGAAGTTGGCTTTCAAGTTGGATCTAGATGGAGCATCAGGTGACAATAGAACTGTGTATAACAATGTCCAAGTAATCTAATTACAGAACTCAAAGTCAGTTTGCAAAATCGTGAGTTATCGCGATGCAGATGTCTTTCACTTTTTAAAGACAACTGGTTGCCCACGACAGACTAAAAATATAGCTTACTTGTGGCCAAATTGAGATTAGGCGCAGCGGATGCCAGCAATGTCTCCAATGACGGTAAAGACAAGGCGATTGCAGACGCTTTTAAAAACCAGTACACAATTCCCATAGATGTGCCTCTATTGACGGACCACAGGCCTTTTTATCCATCAGGCTTGACAGAACCATTGACTTACCACTTGACGTTCAACAATCATGATAAAGTGGTCAAGTCAACGGACATGTCTGCGGAATATGCCATTTCAGATCTAACATTGGAGTACAAAGTCGTGACCAATCGCGATTTGGCTCAATCGTTGTGCTCCAAACACAAAGGCAATGTGTACTACCTGTTTGACAGGATCCATTCGTGGAAAAAGCAAGCGGTAAACAAGTCGTTGTGGAATATGAACACTGACCAAACGATTAAACACTTGAAAGGTGTTTTAATTTTGTTCAAAGATCCTACAGTTGAAAATCCGCAACGATTCTACAATCCGCATATCACGAAAAGCAAGGCCTGTTTGAATACCAACATTGGAATGAAATTTGCGAGTTCTTCGGCAATTCTGACACTGAATCTTGGCGAGTAGTGGTGAAAGATCTAAATTTGACCGGTGTTGACATGGCTGGTTATTTGAAAGATAAATATGGCCTGTGGCTGGACTTTAGGAGTTCTGATGATAATTTGGCCCACGGGTCTGGCAGGCCATTGGGAGGAGGAGGAGATATTTTTTGATTCAGATGGAATGGGAAGCTGAAACTGCCGGACGGCTTTACATGTATGTGTTCTTGGTAATGGATGCACAGTTGACAATAGAAAATTTAAAAGTCTAGTTTATTAAATCTCGTTTAAGATAAAATGAGCATGTATAACAATCCGTATTGTGCTCTTATAGTTGAAAAATGGGATCTTTCTAGATTTACTAGAAAGTGAATATCGGTTTGTATATGAAGCTATCGTAATCATATGTCCGACCGTTGCGAGTTTGCCTATTTATGGGGGGAGGTCTCTCCAGGATGCTCGGCCCAATGGAGAAAATATATAGCTTGGGCAAATCTTCCCAACATGGGGCACCGTATAGCAGGCCCCCCAATGCAAAGTGGTGGGCCTATGCAAAAAGAGAGAAAACACAGGCGTTGAGGCGGCAATGTCCACTGAAATTTAAACCGGAGAAACCCTGGTCCAAGAAAGCAGAAAGTCTGGCCAATGGTCGACTCCGCCGTGCAGGGGCAATGCTCCATGCCGTGGATCGCTTCTCCGGGCTACCCAGGGCCCTCGGGTGTGAAGTAGGTTGGAGGCCTTTGAGCCCGTTTATAATGCTTTTCAATAAGAGCATTACAATACTAAGTTACTGCGCAATTTATTTGGTGCACTATTTGTGACCTTGGGACCTTTCGAGATTACTGCTCAACACACTAACAGCGGATGAAAAAAGGTAGGTTAAGTTCAAACCCACCAATGTTCACACTCATTGCTTTTCCCAGGGAAAACATTAAACCCCAGGATTTTTTCCCCACCCCACGCAAGGGTAAATATTTGCAGGGGAAAAACTTTTCCCCTTGAATTTCTTTGGTAGTGTGAACGGATCATTGTATAATAAAACCAACATACCTCTTTGATAATTTGGTCCAAGTTGTACATCCTCACTCTGTTGTTTCTATGCATCACAATGAGCAACCCATCACTGATGTTTGCATTGCAAATGTCTGCACCAAATACCTGAAGCAATTAAGAAATGGACTTATGAACATAAATGAAGCCATCTTTTTGATACCACACCAGACAGAATATCATCATATCTGTGCTGTGGACTGATGATCACACTGTAAATATACTATGCTCAAGAATTGATATGCTAATAGAAGTTCAAATCATGGGTCACTTTCCACATGGTATGATCTTGAGCATATGCCGCGCAGCATTCATTACACATCTCCTGTCACTGGATTTTAGAGAGTTTGTTCAAAAGGTCACCGTTGTTTGACCATACACGGTCACTGCGGTTGTGCTCTGTTGCTAAAAATTCACACAAGCTAAGATAAATTAATGAAGCAACTCATGGATGCATGCTACTGTTATGTTGAAGCTTTGAATTATGCAAGACTGAACGTGGTCAACCTAGGCATTCCATGCGAAGTGCACAAACGCAGTGTGCAGATTTCAACAAAAGTATTATCAGAATGTGTACATGTATAAACGTGAATACTATGAAGTGGGTGTGCCAGAGGGAATTTCCCTTTTGGGGGTTTCTTTCTGCCCCAAACATCCATAATTGAAAGTGCTGAAGACATAGTGGTGGCGAATTTTTTCGCAGGTTGCGACAAATATCTGAAGAAGCTCTCCAACCACAGACAACTCTGAATACATGTACAAAGGTGATCTGCACAATGCCCTACAATTTAATTTCACTCAACACTGTAGAATCACAAAGCTGATATACATGTAGATCCCGGTAGACAGGCACCACTTATTACGACAGCTGTCAGGATGAGTTATCATTTCGTGTGCCTTTGGACTTTTGCCCACCCGTTACCCCAGAATCTGATCGTGTGCCTTTGGACTTTTGCCCACCCGTTACCCCAGAATCTGATCGTGTGCCTTTGGACTTTTGCCCACCCGTTACCCCAGAATCTGATCGTGTGCCTTTGGACTTTTGCCCACCCATTACCCCAGAATCTGATCGTGTGCCTTTGGACTTTTGCCCACCCATTATCCCAGAATCTGATCGTGTGCCTTCGGACTTTTGCCCACCCATTACCTCAGGATTTAGCTGAAAAGGTATGCCGTGCCAATATTTTGCTATTATTAGACCTTGCCGTAACATTGTAAGTGGAACCGACTGCAGGTCTGTGGCCAGGTGTTAATGGTTTACAAGCGAACATCAATGGCAAATACATGTAAGTCTTGTGTTACTGAGCAGACCCACTCAGAAATAGAGGGGAAACAGCTAGTTCCAATGTACAAATTTTATTTGGGTGTATGAAGTGTATTATTAAAAAATGAAAGTCAACAGGGTTAACAATGAATAACTGTCTGTTGGACTAATTGTTCATGCCCTACGTAAGCTGCTGGCTGCCAGAAATGTAATGGTTATCAGGAGAGGCAAAAGGGGAGATGATAACTCCAATCAAAGTTGGATTGAGAATTAACAACTCGCACATTTTTGCTCAACAAGAAAACTCTGAAAATGTCCAAAAGAATGTCCAGTAGGCGAAAAGAACAAAAGCGAGGATGCAACATATTCTAATTCCGTGCATAAAATCCAGGGTGGGCTGTGAGAACAAAAAGGTGTAAGGCCGCAAGAGGGCGCTAGCCAGAATTATTTATGCATGGCCGCATACCGCACACATGTTCTGCAAAAGTACAATACATGATGCAGTTGAAAGGAATGGAATCAATGTGACTCACTGACTGAACAAAGCAAAGGGAACCAGCGTCAGGTGAGAGGAGGGCGAACACTTGATCTGGTTACACTAGGATTATAATGGCAGTGTATTTTATTTTGCACCACAGACTTCACAAAAAAACATTCTGGTTCCGCCAGCAATGGATATTTGGGGCACTGAAAACAGTTGTCAGGCACAGACGGCTGACGAAATACCCTTGTATGTAAAAATGTACTTGAATGCTTGATGAAGTTTATTTATTTTATCCTGAAATATACAGCACGTAGTTTCATGTAACCAACTGAAAATCCCCACAAAGGTTGTACTCTGACACAAATTAAATAAGTTTAAAGTTTTGTAAGTGTAATAAGTATGCCTACAGTGTTTCAGAATAGATGTTGCAATCTACCAAATGGGACATTTACTGGACCTGTGACCTTGCAAAAAAGCCCTTATGAGACCTACAGTATGCATCTCTAAAGAAACATGCGTGTGAGCAGAAATTAACTGTAATGTTTTGTCAACTTTTCATTTAAAGTTTAACAATAGGCATTGTTGTCTCAAATCCTGATTTATTGTTACAAATTTTTGGAGTACATTTATTTGCTAATTACCCTGCAAATTTCCAGTTGTGGACATTTGAATCAAAACAGCATCTAATTTTCTTAAAGATCCATCACATTAGTAATTCACAATTGAATTTTCGGGAAATTTAGTTATATTTAAAGCACTATAGTAGGTACCGTAAAAGCTAAATAAAGATTGCTACTGATGTCAAAAGCATGAGTTGAAGTTCTCCTTCATATCAGACAAACTGAAAACAGAAGACATCAGGAGCATCCAATAGAAGCCTGTTTTGATGATGTCACACTGTTGCTCTGCAATTATACAAGTGGTTTATTATTTTGGGGCAAACACGCCTGCATGCATGAGCGCCGTGCTTACTCTCACTTAACTGTGAATTAAAACAGGTTGTCCAACCTGTGAGAGCATCTTGAAATTGTTTTTCGATCGACAATGTTAATCAACATTGGATCGTATGATAAAGTTGAACAGTCCTAATTTGAACCGGAGTAAGGTCCTGATAAATTTCAGGTAGATGGCAGTGGTCATTTGCCGAGAATGACATCTAACTTTATCTGGTTTTTTTTCTCTGTTCTTGTGCAATAAAACTCTATTACAACTCTAGGGGATGAGAGCCCTATTATGACATCATCAAATTGCTAGATTGTTTACCACCCTCGTCGACACTTTTTTTTACTCCGAGCATTCTCACAGTGGAACTGAACTCTAAAAATGATGATTTTTTTTAAATACATGTACCAAGAAACACTGCCACATTAGTCATGAGGTTTGGGTTTGACTAATTAGATAACCATTTTATGTCAAAGCAATGTGATTAATCTTCAAGACATGAAACTCCTAATGAAAAAGCTGTTGTTAAGCTGGGACTTTTTGTGAGCATGCAATCGCTGCACTTTCAATAGGCTGTTTCCTGTCAACAAATGCATTTGGAGTAATGCAGAAGGATTCAAGGAACATGATATTCAGCAAGAAATACGCCCTTTTCACAGGATGACAAAAAATCTCGCAAGGTTTGAGAAATTTTCTCATGCTTGGTAATCTTACAAAAGTGCCATCGTGTGAAAGGTCGCCAATGCTTGAGAGCGACAAGCATTCTCGGTGAATCCTTTGGAGGAGATATTTTGGAGGAGGTCCGGACCTACGACAAAATCTTCTGCTAATGGAAGATTTCTCAAGCAACCCATGAGAAACGGTTGTGTGAATGGACGCACTGTTTATTGTACAACGTCCCCTGTAATAACCTACACAGTGCGCTACTTAGTGACCTCCAGCCCATTTCAGGTATGTCCAGCGATCGTGGCACTGCTCACCGGTGCCATCGGGAATACCTCCTGCAACTTCCCACCACACCTGGCTACTGTGGACCATGACCATGCTAGGGTTGAGTGTTGAAAGCGCTTGAGCCATTAAGGCCACTAGTCATGGAGGAAACTGTTACAGTGGCTGCCATGGTCAGCCATAGCTTGGTATCTATTACTCACCATGAGCACATGGGACTGTACTCCTGCTGGAGACGAAATTGCTTATCTCATTTTTGCCAGCCGAGCCCAGGAAACTGGCGGGCTGTAAGCTTAACAGTTTTGACATACATGTACTTCAACAATGCAGGAGCATGCTGTGGATGTTTTCAGAGGTAAATGGTCAAAATGTACTGACTGCAGAGGCCCATTTGTCAACTGCGGTGATCTTTTCATTACGCATGGCCGAGGATTTACGAATAACCATTCTGTCGCCCTCAAAAACAAGTAAAACTTCCTCATCTTCTGCCCAAGCAACTGTGAATGCTGCCGGCTCTTGATAATGCACGGCCATATCTACAAAACTATTATTCAAAATCTTTTATTTAATGGCCAACGATACATATACATGTAAATGGTACCCTAAAGGGGTCACTACTGATGATATCAATGGGCCTACATCGAACCCATTGCTAAGTCGGAACCTTGAGTCTTGAGACAATGTAGTATCCTGCAGGCCTTGCTGAAGCTGGACTTATTGGGCTGGTGGAGAAGTACATGTGGCTTGGTGCCCTTTTTTACCCCTGTCCGTGTCCGCTAGGCATGAAAGTGGTGGAGCATTTCACTTCGGCTGAGGCACTGTTCAGCCATCTTGAATACCAACAAGTGGAATGATGCAGAGATACTTCCCATGTGTTGGAATGCAAAGCAATGACTGGAAGTCCCCACTTTCTTTCCAGAGGAGATGAATCTTAACCGGACGACAGGGAGATAGTTGGACAAAATAGCCTGAAAGATGCTCACAAAAGATGACATTTCCTTCTGTACAAGCAGTACTGTGCAGAGTGTTCAGTACTGAGTTTGAAGGTCCTCTAAGAAAACCCTGACTAGCTCCAGAAGGCCGAAACATTGCCTATCTCTGCAGAGGACAGGTCCACAAATTTGAAGAAAAATCTGACTGTAGCTATTGTTCCTTAATGGCTAAGACAAAAGTGACAACGCGGCAACTTTTCCTCCCCACCCAAATTTTTATCCTCAAAGAGAAAAGAACCAACCCAACTTCTCATTGGCTTCAGGCAAGGCCTTGCCAAGTATCAAAGCTAGAACAAAACTCTGATTGGATGGTTGCCCCTCCAAGCTGTCTTTGCCATTTGTCAACAATCTGCAGCTCCTGATTGGCTGTTTTCTGGATGAGAAGATCCCAATTTTGTCACAAATTTTCAATGGGTTTCCGTGTATAAAATGCCTCCTAATAAAAATATAGCCTATGTACCTGTACATGTAATACAAATGCGGTGTAACAGGAAGCTACTACCCATGGAAATGCTATCCCTTCTGTCAAACACCTAAAGTGAACGCAGGGTACAATCTATTGCCAAATTTGCTACTCATAAATATTTTATTCACGAAGTGATAAAATTTAATATGCTACGCATTGATCAATATAAATATAGCTCAGTAATGTATCGGCAAAGCATGGAAACTCAAAGAATGCAAGAGTATCAAGTAACATGTCCATTTGCTCTGACGCTAAGAAAAAGAAGGGCGATTATTATCACTGCTCAGCTATGTATTACGGTAGATAGATGGCATACTACAGATGATCAAATTGGTCTGGTGCAAGGGAAATATGCATATCTGTAGGTACACGTAGATGCTGTTTGGGTAAGATGAATGCCGCACGCACAAATAACACACCAATAATAATACTATCAAGTCAACAGTTTTGAACAACAAAATGTTGAACAAAATATGACTTTTCTCACCTGTTGGGTAACCGTAAGTTGTCCAATCACATCTAAAGGAAAGACACTGAGTAGCACAAAAGACTTCATTGGCCCTGTTGACGACTGTAATAAAGACAACACAATTAATTCAGATGCTATTTAAGTAACTGTTTCATTACACAGAGCCAGAGCTGTATATGGAGAAAGTAGTGATGGCTTCAGATATTGGAAACAAAATGGCTTTTCAGTATGTGTGCAGCAGCGCATGTGGCTATTATACAAACTGTCTATTCTGTGTGCACTGGCAAATACACCTGCCAGTTTGTTTTCATCAAGGGTATCATTTATGTCACAACTCTCTTTATGCACGTCAAAACAAACAAGGTCCATTTTGTGTCACAAAAACTAGCGGTAACTATGCAAAGCATTTGGCTTGGGTATTAAACTATATGCTCCCATTGAATTTTTAAATAAAAAAAGGCAAACGCATAAGGTAAACAAAGTAACATACATGTAGTTTGGAAATAACAGTCCTCAAAAGTTAGTAACGTCCTCTATATTTTATATAAATTGGAAAATATCTCCAAACATTGCCTAGTTCAGAAAAATGTACATGTACTTGTGGGAACAAGGTCCATTCTAATGAAAAAAAATAACCAGTTCTTCCTAAATACATGTACAAACGATGGTTCGAAGTAATGTACAAGTATGTTAAAAAATCTCTCTACCAGTACTGTATGAGTTCACTTGGATGAGGGCACATTACCAAGAAACATACCGTTCACCCAAAGATCTTGTATAAAAGTAAATACTTGGGACGATTTTAAAATCAAGGTAAATAATATGCGACCCTGATGTATACAGTCAACAAAATTAGTATTTAAGGTACCAGTAATCTCAACTTTACTGATATCCAATGCTCGCATTTGTACACGAACATGAAAGCAAGACTGTTATTTTTCAGACCAAGTTATGCATACAAATCATACACTTAGAATTTAGTACATGTATCAAATCACTGCCTGCTTTTGTAACAACTACAACTAGGAAACTGCTCTCTCAAGTGACATCAAAAGCGGACTGTAGTAAATTTTTTAACCAATTCAGGCCAGATGACATGTTAACATGCAGGTACAGTGTATTTTCTGTGCCAGATACTGTAGAAATTTCAAACATGTCACTGCAATTTCTGTATATATACATGTACCAGTGGATGACATCCACTAGTAAACCCATTCCCACATGTGATTCCTAAATATACATGTACATGTACCTGTGCATGAATATATTGTGTTTGTACACACAGGCTTGAACTAGCCTATGAAGGTTGAGCTACAGCCCTCACAGGGCTGTTCTCCACAGGCAGGCAATGTACATGTACAAAATATTGCTTCACAACACTCTCGAGGACGGTTAAAAAAGCAACAATGTAGTACAAATGTTATACAAGTCTTGAATAAATTACCACCTTTATTTGTTAAGCCCAATTACAATGTAAAACTAAAAAGTCAGTGTTTGGGCCAAAAATAATGCCATCTGTACATGGTTAATAATCAGGGCAAAATGCTTAGACCTACAAGTACTTCAACACTACATTCTGATAAATAAAGTTGGCGTATTAATTCACAGGGGCTGCATACATGGTGAATACACACTTACCAGTACATGTACAAATGCACATGCAGCATGCAATAAAAAAGTTTTCAACTCAAGGCATGTACATGTATCAGAAATTGCTGAATGAGTGTCAATATTACAGCTCATAATCCACTTGTGACACTAGTAGATGGAAGCGTTATGAGATAAATATGACACAGTGGTTTGCCTTTGCCTTTTATGAGTGTAACTTAATATGATATGCACATGTACATTTGTAATTGACGCATGAAAAGTAGTTTTCTTAAAAAATTATAGGAAAATTCATCAAATCTTTTTTTAAACCTAGAAATAGGACAGAACCTACATGTAACTGTAAGAAATATACCAAGCCCAAGAGGAATCCATTATCTCTGACCTGGTGCCTATTTCAAAGACTTTTTCATGCTGTTTTGCAATAAACCTGTTTAGATTTGTTTTTCAGTGATACATGTACTTTTTTAAACTAAACTATTGCAAGGTCCCTTTAAAGATTCTCCTCAAACACTGATACAGCTAAAATGTGGACCAAAACGACAAGTACACGTAAAAGTAAATGACAAATGCATTGGCTTTTTATGGAATTTTGAAATTATACGCACAAATAAATATTGACTTTATAAACATCAAATCAAAATACAGAGGCAGTCTTGCGTAACTTCCAGTCCTTACAGTGGGATTGTTTCTTCTTGTGTTACACTAACATACCTTAGATTGAGTAGAACATGCCACTGCTCTTTCTTGAAAAACATCCCAATTCAAATATATGAACTTCGAGAACCTGTATGCATCAAACAAAACACCACATAGACATGTACACTGTTAAAAGACGTTAACATCAACCTGTGAAATGCATTAGGAAGAATGCATAAATTTAATAAATGGTAAATGAACTTCACAATGACTTGTCGTCCGTCTGTCCTACAGGAGGTCCCTTTGACCTCTGCTCTGTGGACAGTAGGATTGTCTGGCCATTTGCAGGACATCCCTCAAGTAGCAGGAGGTAGAGGGAGACTACCAACATGCAGCTTTGCAGACGTCTGCAATGGAAACATCTCGAGAGTAAGACCAAGATGCAGATACTGCTCTTACATCATGAACCCTGATGTAGTGTTGATTATGTTCATCAGAGCTTGACAGCCAGACTGGATTAGCAAACCTAATGGCCGAAGCCGGCCAGTGGGCAATAGTGTACTGACACCGCTGAAAGGTGTGGTCTTATGATAGTGATAAGTAGTGGGGTTATCGTGCCTCTCATACTATTGTTTTAGTTTACCACTTCAGGACATGAACAGGGCACCAAAGTTTATCCGAATTGTCTCCAGGATGTAAGGAAACAGAAGGTGCAGAGACATCAGAAGGATCATGTGAGGGAGTCTGCTCCTTTGTCAGGAAGCGAATCGTAGGAACAAGGTGAACACCATGTGGCTCCCAACGTAGACGGCCTTCGGCAATTGGGAGAGCCTGTAGATCATTGTCTCCTCTGGAGGTAACCATTGTCATGAGAAAGGCCACCCTGATACTAGTATGCATAAGGGAGGCATAATTTGGGGCTCAAAGGAAGGACCTACATGTACAGTACACGTAAAAGCATCTAGAAAACCTAGCTTAGGTTTCAGACCAATTTCCCGACAAAGGGACACTGGATGAACATACCACGCAAAAGGTGATGGAGTGCATTGCAGAACATAACGAAATGCCAAATTCTGCTGTCATAAATCCAACAGGTGGGTAGATGATGTCCCTGTGTGACCATGCTAGAAAGTCCCATCGAAAGAGAGATCATTGAATAATACCCAACAAGTCAGAAGCAGATCACCAGGAGCCAGGTGAAAAAATCCCTGACCTTGGATAGTGGAGGATGTCCAGTCTGGCTTGGAGGACAAACAGATGGTGAACTAGAATCCTTGTTCGTCAGGGGAACCATGGCTGGCGCATCAGGAGTATCCAACAGTGATCTCACTCTATCTTGAAGAGGACTAGTGGCATTAACGGGATAGACAGAAAGGCATACCCAAGCATGCCCATCCAATCACACTGTAGGGCATCTGTGGCTCACACATGGAGGGAGAGAAACTCTCACGCAGAATACCGGAAATTGAGCGTTGCTTGAAGGAGCAAAGAGGCTGATGTGAGGCTGCTCTATCATCCTGAGGAGATTGCGTCTATCACTACAGTGTCGGACCCTGCCGTGTGGATTGTCTGTGGGTTGATTGCATGATTCCTTGTCCTTTCCGTTAATGTGGCTTGGTTGGCAGTGTGAAAGAAGAGGCAAGGAGGCCGCAAGACTTACTCAAAGACAGAGCCCCCATTATCATCCAGAACCTTACCATGACTGTAGTGAGGTCTGGACGGAAATGAGAACTCTCTATTCACATCCAAGGAATTTACCTCAATGAGAGAGAAAGAAATGAAATAGCTCAGAGACCAAGACAAAGATTTCATGTAAGCTAGATAAAGTTGGTTTCAGTCTTTATCAAGCAAGGAGTTCCAAACAGAAGGCTTGCTGAGTCGGATACATAAGTTGTCTTTAGCAGCAGTATATGACTCTAGAACATGCGGCAGGGAGTTGAAGACGTTGTCAAAATGAAGGTAAGTGTTGTCCTGTACCTGGCACGGCCTCTGGCACCCTGGCTGCAACAAAAGACTTTGATCATTTCCACACGTGCGTAAAATAAAAGGCCGGTGTAGAGGAGTCCGGTCGCGTGACGTATGCAAAATGAATAACTGAAAGAGCATCCAAAGGAGGTCACTCTGAGAAGAAAAGAACTCATTCTAGTACATGTTAACCTTGACAAAAGGAAACACTAATAATTTCCACTTACAGAAAGGATTCTGTGGACAAAAAAAAACACTTCAATATCCGGAATCATGCTAAGGCTTAACAACCGAAAGCAGTAGACTGACGGAGTACCCCTCTTTGTTTTGATCACGCTTGGTGTAACAGAACCTGAAAGTAAAAGGTCACGCAGCGAGCTTCTGGAACCCTAGTACGGTCCTCCTATGGGATGTTTACGTTGGGCCGTCCTATCACATTCGATAATTTTTGAAAGAATAATTCCTGACTGAAACCACCCTTTGAAACACTCATGTTGGAACTTGACCTTTGTCCTCCTCAAGTAATATTTAGGAAAAGTTACATTGAGATAAGTAAAAAACAAGTTTTATTAACGACCTTTCACTTCCGGCGATATCGTACCTACATGTATGTCTCCATGTTCATGCATGTTTGTTTTCACTGCCCGTGCTTACGTGAAAAGAAGATTGTACGATGTTGCAAAGATTTATCTGCCTGCAGTCAATGGGTTCCAGATGCCGTTAAGCTGACATCGAGCAGTGGTTGTCAACAAAGGTTAGATAAAAAATTAGAATCTTTTGTAATTGAAGTAGAATATTGCTTTAGTTATACTACTTATAAATTATAAGACTGTGTAAAATATTTTAATCTGTTTTTATATCAATTTTTACCAATGGACTACTATAAAAGTTCAAACCGTAAATATTCATCTGTGTATGAGACTGCCATCTCACACTGTTCTTCATGTATTTTAGATTTTCGGAAGTGATGGGTCAATATTTGGCAGGATATTTCTCTTTTAGGTCAGGTGATTTTTCAGTTTCTATAAATTGATATACTAGCAAATATTTTCCCAAACCCCTTTTCCGAGTTGGATTTTTCAAGAAGTAACTGAAAGGAAAAATTCTACAAATTCTAAAACTTTTGCACGTTAGTTTTCCTATCCAAGGGTTCCGGAAGCACGCCATCAGGGGTTAACTTTCAGGCTCCATTTGAAGAGACAGTCCAGGTCACCGTCACTACGAAGAAGTGGGCTCACAGTAGGCCTACTCTTGACAGACCTTGTAACAGTCACAGTCGACAAACTTTTGACACGCCCATATTGAAGTAAACACCCACCTGGACAGTGTGCATGGCATGGCAAGGCCGCCGTTGTACACTGTGGGAATAGATTTGCAAACTTTCTTCCGAAGGGCCCCTTGGGGAAACTCCAGATTACAGAGCGACAAGGGACGTGTAAAAATCCTAACAGCTTGAAGACTGCCAGCTTTGGATGCCTGGAGATGCGGACTGGGGAGACGTAGCGGTGGGTCTGCATCATGATGGCGAATCCACTGGGGCAGGGCTAAATATGATGGGAAGACTGCCCGGAAAACGTTATGCGCTCATTCCTGTCTGGCTGCCTGGTGACGTAGTCTTGATGCCAGTAGGTTTAGGCCTGTAGCAGTCATTAGGGGTCACAGGTTAGGCAAGGATTCACTTGCCCGTGGCCTGGGCGGGCCTACCGGTGGCAACGAGAGCTGCCCCAGAAGGCTGTGACAGAGACTCTGCGTTGGGTCCTGGGGTCGGTGTACTGATGGTGTGCTCACTGGGGCAGCGATCCATGAAGTTGGCCCAGAAAGTGCTACACTCTGGATTACATCTGGATGCCCATGCCACAGATACATGTATGTGGGACATCAGGGGGCATATGCATATAATGGTCGCCTGGATAACTGGGGTCATGGCTCATGTTCATCTGAGGAGCCTGATGGACTACCGTAATACATGAACAGTTGAAGACAGATAAGAAGAGTAATGATAATACAAGGTCATATTAACCACTTCCTGTCGGGGAGCCCGGTTTAGGGCACTGTGTGTTTATCGTGAGGCCGAGGGCTCCAAAATCGGACAAAGGGAACTGGGCCTTGTAACTCGTGAGGCCGAGGGCTCCAAAATCGGACAAAGGGAACTGGGCCTTGTAACAAAGGGAACTGGGCCTTGTAACAAAAGACTGTACACGGAAGAAAAGACCAGGCTGCTGGGCATTACCGACACTTTTTCGCTTTCAACAGTGGAGATAACCCAGCCTTGTTTTGAAACAGTATACCATGGTTTGGGGCATTTAGTGCGAGCAGATTACCACCGGGGACAAAAGCGCTCCACCATCGCAGCGATGAGCCACACAGCACTGCTGCACACTAATCTGGCCCCTACTGAAAAGAGGACAGGAGCGCACTATGCCAGGTTCATGAACAAAAGAAAGTTACATAACACCGCACAATCTAGGGCATCAACAGATTTTGTTTGTCAGACTAGAGCGTCCACCAGACAGTAATTCGTGTGGGTGTAAATGTCCATTTATTAAAATGATATATTTTTGAAGAATTTTTAAAGTCCCGATTATGTGCACTGCATTTTTCAAACCCCCCTGCAGCAAGTGGTTAATAATAAGGACAAGTTTTGGTCACAAGTCTTTGTCTTTCTTTGTTTTTCATGACTGATAACACAAAGTATGTTTCAACTGTTATAACAGTATTCCACTTTTGTTGTCTCGGAAACATTCTTTCCGAAGGCCCTAGATGAAGGGCAGGTGACGAGGAGATGCACAGTGTGTATTACCCGGCATTGTATATATACCAGGGCCCCTCCAGATAACCAAGAGGCAGTGATCCAGTAAGGCAAAGAGTTTACTTCACATCTGGGAGCCCCACAGCAAGAGTATCTGAAAGCAAAGGCTCAAGATGTGAGGTGGTCGGTTAACCGGCATGGGCACGGTTGGTGTCTTGCATCCGAAGGGAAGCTGACGGAAGACCATGAACCTGGAACATGTCATACGGGGTGAGGACTCCAATGGAATCGGTGTAATCTTCAACCGAAGACACGGTCACCTGCTTGGACTGAAGCAAGGCTGTGCTGTAGTCAGAGCTGTGCCCTGTAGATTGACGGATGGTCAGGTAGAGCAACGTCAAGCTGGAGCGGACTCCGACATGTGCAAAGTTCTGGCTAGAGACTAGAATATCTCCAAGAATGAACGATCAAGCTGAAGTTCTTGAGAAATTGGCACTGGAGATTCCCGTCATGCTGTGTGTCATTTAAACAAGCCATGACTGGTGTCCTTCTCTGGCAGAGCAGCTGATGGTAGGCCGAGTGCTTGAATCATATCCCACTG
Organism: Acanthaster planci; assembly: GCF_054643075.1. Classification (NCBI taxonomy): domain Eukaryota; kingdom Metazoa; phylum Echinodermata; class Asteroidea; order Valvatida; family Acanthasteridae; genus Acanthaster; species Acanthaster planci. Next base: position 5,495,742 of record NC_141792.1, on the reverse strand, counting down.
AAAAAGACAGAGGTGGTCCTTGGACGGAGGGGAGGGCACTGATGGTATCAACTTCCTCTTCGGAAGACAATGCTGGTTGTTGGTCGGGAACAGGGTCGTGCCTCGTTCTGAACCACGCGCTGTCCCATGGGGAGCAGTTTGCTCCAGCTAGGGAATGCCTGGATGGTGTGATTCCAGTGTGGAATCCTGCCCAGTGTCACAGAGGCTCGCAGTGGAGGACAGTAGAAGGGGCTGATCCACAATGAACGGGTCGGGGGCGGTGGAGGCTGGTTGTAATTTGTCATCAAAGTGACAAGCTATGGAGGTATGGCATCATTGATGGAGCAAAAGGTGGCCTCTGAAGGTTGGTCATGCTGACCAGAGCAATGCCTCTTCTTGGGTCTGGGAGAATTCGATGAAAAAAAGGAGCGCTTATTACTTGGCGGCGGGCGACCCAGCAGTGGAGGCGACAAACGGGGCGGAGGGGGGGAGGAGTGCCCAGAGAGTGTTCTCAGCTGAGGGCGGTGGAAACTGTAGAATCCTAGGCCAAGGGGCGAGGAGAGGTGAGGTGGCTTGATGATGCCAAGTTGAAAGCCGAATCTTCTGATTTGGTTCTATCACTTATTCTAATCTCAGGACTGTCATACACATGTTCAGTACAGCTGTCGTTCATTTTAGTGATTTTTAGATATGATGATAAGAAGGTATGATCCATATGACCATTCCAAACTCCATTCCATTCAAACGCACAACGGCACACACCACAAATGTTTCGGTATGAGGATTTAGGGTCACCATGCACAAAATAAAGTTAAAAATAAAAACATTGAAATTCCTGCATTTTGTTAAATGAATGTTCATCTCCTGTCATGTTTCATCTTTCACGTAGTCCTCGCAAAATGAAAACCAGTTTTCCTTTAGTCATCGCCTAAAAACCACGTGACGTGGTATGGCTACACCACTAGCTGTTTTAATGAATGGACCATGACGGGAACCATTTTAATACAGTAGCATGACACATCATATCTGTAGTCGGCAACAAATATTGCGCAAGCATTTTTGAACATAATTGAAGACTTTCTGCATGTTGTCGATTTGCACGTTTAATTTTTTGTTATAGTGATATTTTAGGTCAAATCTCCCAGCTTTGTAGCCATTAATTATCATGCAAAGTTTTCTACGCAGAGTTTCCAGTGTCGCATAATGTTACACGTGCTCGGCAGACAGTCTACATAGCCACCCATAGACACATGCACATTACATGCAATGTTCATGTAAGCTACCCTTGAACAATACAGACTGCACCATGTGTTGGCCACTGTTCCATCGTGAAAATGATTTTTTTCTCAGTTATTGTCATCAGTAGTAAATACATTTCTTTTATTTAAAACAAATATTTGATATGAATGTTTGGTACAGCTGTGTTTGTTATAGCGGCGTTCCACTGTATTTTCAGCACTTACAAAAATTCTGTGTCATACTACTGCTCACAAAAAAGCCTTACCATACTTACAAGTGATGTTGACCCAAGAAGATCTTCTGCAAGATTCGGCCAGTCTTGAGATCAATGCGGATGAGGTGTTGGCATTTAGTAAGACCAAGTACATAAGGTCTGTGTCCAGCATTTGCCACAGGTAATGTGTTCTGTGTAAGAGAAGGCAAGACATTTTACAACATGTAATAGAAGAAATCACACAAGAAATCATTGCAATGGTAGCACCACTGAATTGATGACACTGTCTACAAAGTAATATTACCTAAAAACTGTACATGTAGCTATATGATACCTGTCAGGAACAAGGCAAACCGACACGATAATTGCATTTGTCACAAGACAAACACTGCACTGTTTCAAGGACCTTTTTTCCAGAAAGCTTCGCAATAGCCATTAACTCAAAATATATTGGTAAGTTTTTTCCACCTGGTGCCGGAGGGTGCTCAAGTATACCAGGACATCACAAGTACATGTTTTGAAGATTACTGTTTGCCTATAGACTAACACTGTTGAAAGTATTAAGGTTGATATCTATTACCAACTTTAACTAATAAAGCACCTCCACAATGACCAAGTTGTGGGAAGTCATGTTTGATGTTATACGGACTTTCAAAGATTAAATTGATCAAACTTCAGGTGCTTGTAATTTGGCACCTCAAGACATCATCATGACGCCATGACTCTGTTTACATCTTTGGATAATGGTCTACGTATCTGCCAAGTTTGAAGAGAATAGGGATTGTTTCTAAAGGCCAAAAGTCATGTGCAGAATGAAAAGTTGTGTGAAATTGTATGGGATTTGGAATGGAAGAAAAAAAGGGGGAAAAAAGGCAAAAATCTTAAAGAAAACAAGATTTATGTACCGGTATTTGGGCCTGTGCCCGAAACAGCTAAAAATATTCTAATGAAAACAAGAGCTGTTTTGGCCAGTGCCCAAAACACCTACCAAGTGCACTGATCAAGTTCTGAACACAAAATATACATGTACATTGCTGTGTACTTTAAAGCCGAACAGGAAAGTCTTCAAATTTTTGACATCTAGGGTTTTGGAGGTAAATTGGCCACCTAAAAACCAATATACTGTACAATGAATTTACCTGCTGAAATCAACACAAGAAAATAAGAGGTCATTTCTTTCCACAACCAACTGGGCTGATTCCAGAAACATGCAAGGTCAAATTTGTTTTGGGTTGATGATGTAACAGCAAGAAAGGCACAACCGGCATTCATGGAGCATGCATGAAGATACATGTAAATGTAAGCAGGCTTCGTTGTGACCCAAACGCATTAAAATGAGTTTTGATGATGTGCAGGAAATGCACAGTATACATACATGTAGACATTTAGGTAACAGAAATAGAAAACATTCAGTTCACGTGATGTATCTTAAAATAACAATAAATATGTATGTACATGTTTTATAGGCCCCCCCACTTCTAAGTTTCGCTTGTTGGTGGTCTTTTTTTTTGCGCGCTTGTGCATGGCGCCTTGTACCGGAACAATGGAAGGTACTGACAAGGCCAGTTTTGATCCTTGTGGGGTAATAAAATGGTGTCCCACAAGAATTTCATGAAATAGATATTTCAAACTTACTCAAAAAGGAGGAATTTTCAAGTGCCATTCATCTGTTGCAAATTGAAGCGTTTTATATAGGGACATACGGTCGAAATGTCAACCCAGGAAACTGAATTTGGTTGAAATGGCAGTGATTTGAAATTTTTTCTGTGTTGTGTGGGAGTTTTGTACACGAAAACAAAGGAAATACGCCACAAGTATACATGTACATGTGTGTGAGTTTGTTTCTGCATGCAATTGGGGACCCTGAACAATAGAGGACAATAAGGTCCCCAATTGACAACTGTGTATAAAACATATGGGTGGTCTTCTAATAAGTTCAAGTACAAACAAAAGAGGAACAATAGTTGGTCCCCGCTTGCAGGCAAATACATGTACACACTTGTGTGTGAGTACTGAATATTTTAAATACACTGTAATATTCGGCATACAACCTACGGCTTATACGTTGATTCTCAAGCTCAAGGTGACCATGATTCTGCATATTAATTAGTCAATCTCTAGTCACACATATATGTACCATCAGGAAGTTCCAGCAAATATCACATTTCAGGTGTTTCAAAGCGTTTGAAATCAATGTATTTTTGTCAAGTTTATTCAATACAGGACAGTACCGATTGAACTCAGACTTGACTCCTCAGGGTTTAAAAAAGAGACCAGTGAGATACAGGTGAGTGCCTCTTTCTCAAGTTCACACAATCACTCTTATCCCTCGGATAAGATATGGCTTCACTTGAGCAACCTGGCGGGTGGATCCCCAAAGTCTTTGGTGTGGTTTCAATTCCACAGTGCAGTATGTACAGTACTGGCTCCTAGAGATTTCAAATCCTGGCATAAACTGTGGGCTGAAAGTGCCTTACATATTCCTTAATTACCGCTAACGCCTTCAATAAGCCACTTGCGAGTTAAATTTGAATAAAATCTGGTATACTGTGTTATCTGATTGCACAGAGACATAACAAATTGAATTCCCTAGACTAAAGACACTGTTGCTATACCTCTTATTTCAGGGCAAGCTTTTACATAGCGACCACCGTCTCTGGAATGAACTGGCTCCTTTGTGCCGTTCTTATCCATTGAGAACAGTGTATTGTTGCAAGGCGTCTCTTATGTAACTATGCAATAGCTTGCCCCGAATCATGAGGCATAGCAACAGTGGTTTTAGTATGGAGAATTCAAGTTGTTATGTACACATGAATTTAAAGAACTCAGTGAACCAGATTTTATTCAAATTTAACTCGCAAATGGCTTATTTGAATAGTCAATCTTGACCAAAAGATATTCTCAGCAACATTTCAGTGAGCTCTTCAGGAGCTACCAGAGGTGGCAACAAGTCATTTTTTTGCAAGTCTAAGTCAAGTCACAAGTTATTATATGCAAGTCAATAGGTCAAGTCACAAGTCATTATATGCAAGTCCAAGTCACAAGTCATTAGGTCAAGTCACAAGTCATCACAGGGCAAGTCAAGTCACAAGTCATTTGGTCTAAATACAAGTCAGGTCACAAGTCTCTTTGTCAAAGTACAAGTCAAGCTGCACATTTTTTTGTCCAGCTGTAATGAGCAAAAAGAACCAAGCGTCAACTTACAAAGTTACGAGTTATGAGTTTCGGACAGCTGAACACCTTTTCTCCAAATTATTAGTGAAATAATAGTGAAATGGGGCTGCAGTATCACAAGCAGGGCTGACCCCAAAGTTGATTGGGATGAATGTACAGTGTACGAGTTAACCGGGCAATGATTCAGTCAGTCAGAGAAAATCTTGATTAGTTGTATCACAGACAAATTTATTCAGCAAATAAGGCGAAATCAAGGTGGAATCATAGAAATCACAGTCATGAAGTAGAAATATATCCAAGACAAATCCCACAATTAAATCAAAGGAGAAACCTCAGAAAAATCCCCAGGAAAAATCCAAAGGGAAATCCCCAGGTGCAGGGACCGCATGACTTATACATGTACATTCTGCCTAAAATTGATAGAGAAAAATAAGGAAACCCCGTAGATGCATGCTAGTGACTACTAGCATGCAATTGACAAAAACCTATATGTACTTCTATCCATGAAAGGTAAGGTTCCTTTCATAGTTTATTCAACCATTACATTATGCAATAAACTTGATCATTGAAAACTGTAGTTTGTTACCAGAGTCTTTTTGAAATTCCTGAAACCAGATTCAATCACTGAATATATGTGTACAAGAACAAAACAACTTCTTCTGAATGTTTGAGCATGATGAGTAATACTACTCTATACATGTACATGTATGAATGTCAGACATTGGGCAGAAAACAAGTTGAGCATTTGTCAAGTATAGGACAACTTGCCTACTGTACATAAATGCAGTAAACTCACTGAAGAGGCGAGATCTCCGTGAGGAGGTTTTGGGTGTTGCCATGCAATAACTTTACTGGTTTATTGCCATCGTTTGCCAAGTATAAAAAAAACCTGTTTGAACAACAAATCAAATTAATCTTTTTAGGAAATTGCACATAATGATCTTTCCATTCTGAAAATTAATTACACAAAATTCAAACAATTGGGACAGTAGCTCTGACAAGCGCATGCACACGAATATGCATATTGCTTAAGTTACATGTACATGTACTAACCGTATCACCCCTGGTACAATGCTGACATTATGATTCACAATTTCCCTCCGCAAAACAAGACATATAATAAATAACGTTTCATACCAGCCAGTGCCCAAGGGCCTCCCGGAAGCTTCTCCAGTCGCTGACGGATGTCTCTTTCTCTACAGCCCCCACAAACCCCGCAAAAGACGCCAACAATGTGGCTTGACTGGTGACAGCTTGGGGCTTGGCAATGTGACTCTAAGAAATCCCGGGAAACCCCCTGACAATACTCCTTGTTCAGTATTACATCGCGCATAATTTCTAATGATTCTCCAAAATGAACACTTACAAACTCAATACATATAATCAAAAATACACCTTGTTAACTGTTAGACTTGCTGTAATTACCGAAAACCCTAGAATATAATAAAGTGTGTAAAAAGAGCATATTATTTAATTATGCATCCTTGACGGATGACGGATTCGATAGATGGTGGAGGGAAGACCAGTAAAATGGAACAGTGCCCCCATATGTAAACAACTTCCTTTGCCTTGGTGTGAAACAGATAATTGAGATACTGTACATTGCAATATTTGGGATCTGGACTTTGTTTTTGGTCTTTTCCCTACATAAACTTACAGCTGTTGAGAGATCAAAACATCTCTCTGTATACAAAAAAAGGAGATCATCTCAAGAACATAAAATATGCCCACTTGACAAGTATTTACCAAAACTGTATATGAGCCCGGACCACATACTCCTTACCATTACATGAAGGGTAACTTGTATCAACTATTTTGACTGATGAAGTTTCACATAATCAAGTTTTGCACAAATAAATCAAGTAGATGGCCATTGGAACTAGGGACCAAATTAAGCCAGTGACAATGACAATTGTGGATCCAATCCACTCTGAAATTATTACCTCTGAAGAACTTCAAAATAACTGGGTAAAAAAGGTCAAGATACATGTACATGCTATTTTATTTCAATAAATGACCTGGGCCAATTAGAAGCGTGATTGTCATGCTAACCAAAAGACAAGTAAATACCACTCCAAAACAATATACATCACAAGATGTTTTGGCTGGTAAACTGATTCGTCAAGCAAGGTCTTTTCACGCTTAAACAATTTTTTTTATTTAAGTAGCGCCATGAAACTGGCCCCTGCATTAACATGCAATAGTCACAGACTTGGTTCCCTGGCCAAACTACATGTAACTTAATTTTTTGAGGTTCCCTCTAATTACAGGTATGTCAGTATTTGATTTCTCTCCGGACTCTGTCAGAATCTGATTGACAAGTACATTAACACACTTGAATACATGCATGTACAGTAGGGCTGCCTACTTCTGGGGCAAGGCAAGCCAGGTTGGCTTCCTAGTCTGTGTACATCATGGCTCCTGCCAAGATACATGCAAGTGAGATTCCCACCGAGGGTCAGGTTATGGCTATATGTATAAATCAGTTTAACTGTAATTTCAAAAATTATATTTATTGAAGAAAAAAAAGCAAAGAGCTGAATGTCCTTTTCAGGAACATAGTATTTAAAGCATTTGAATCCTAACTGAAAGGACCTTTAAACTTAAACAAATTTTCAGCTATTTGTAATCTTTTAGATTTTAATAGTAGTAAATGTCCATGTGGCCTTGAGAGCAAGTCTAATTTGATGTTAATGCTACATGTTCCTGGCACTTTTCTGTTACCGTCTTCCAACTTAAACAAATTATTGAATGCTTTACTTATTAAGAAAACAACACAAAACTCCAAAGCCTTCAATATAATCCCTATTCAATTACACAATGACTTCTAGTTATTTAGAATAAAGGAGTCCTGCATATTTTTGATGCCCATTTTCTCTACTTACTAGTTCAGCACAACAGTGAAGATTAGCCTCCAATTTGTAGATGTGGGACTTGTCTGGTTTCTTATATATCACAGTTGGCATGGCATTTAGTCCATTCCTGTTTCCAAAACACATGCAATATTAATCATTTCTGTACAAAAATAAACTTGGCTGAAAATTACTGAAAACTAAAGGGCCCCTTTTTTTCCAAACTTACACACACAGTACTACCGGTATATAGCAAGCTTACCGTTTAATTTAAATAATACAGTATGTGTGCCTGCATGTACATGTAATATGCACATGTTCTTGAACTGTATTGAGTATACACAGAGTTTGTTGTTTTGTTTTAATGGCACTTCCAACTACTCAGGCTATTTGCGCCAATAGTTATATGTTTATTCACAACCTCTATGAATCTGCTTCACATTATGGAGTTAGGAAGAAGGTCCAGTTTTAGAGGCAGGAGGAAACTGGAGTACCCAAAGAAAACCTGTGAGAGCGAGAAGGGACTGGAAACCAAATGCACTTAAAGCCTGGGCCAAGCCAGGACTCAAACCCGGGCCTCATAAAGCCAGGAGAGAACTGCTACAATACCCATCCCATTACACAGCGTTTAACCGCTTCACGCCGGTATCGGGTACCTTATGTTAAGCGGGGAGCCCAAAATCGGAAAACAGAGCCCGGTCTTGTAGGAAAAGACCGCACTCTGAACAAAAGACCAAGCTGCTGAGACTTGAAGAACATTTTTTCAGTTGTCAACAACAGAGGTAATCCATACTTTTTTTTTTAAACACTATACCACTATTTGTGGCATTCAATATGAAAGATTACAACCACGGATGAAAACTCTCCAGTAATTTTGTGCTGAGCAACACAATAACACTGCACGCTAATCTGTCCCCACTGAAATAGACGCCAGCAACTAAATGCTAGAGTTTCGAAAACAAAAGAAAATTACGCAACACCACACAATCTGGGCTCTCTTTACAAGGCAGCAGGCCTGGCTGAAATACACAGGCATCAATAGAGGTTGCCTGTCAGATTAAAGTACAGGTACATGTACCGGTAGTCACCAGACAGTCATTCATGGGGGTGTAAACATCCAGTAAATAAAGTAATGAATTTTTGAAGAATTTTGAAAACGGAAGATCATTTTTGTGCACGGCCATTTTAATTGAACCCGGCGTGAAGTGGTTATTCTATCAGTATTGTAGCGAAATAGTGGGGTGGTAATTATTTGCAGTTAAGCATTTATATCCCATAATCATAACCCGCGCACGGGTATATAAGGAGTGCGCGCGAGCTACTCGCGGTCTTTTCCTGTCTTTCTGTTGTTCGGTCACATTTGTGCGTGACAAGTTCGTACTGCTGCTTGGTTTGGCTGTCAGAGCAGAACGCTGTGCTGGAGAGTGATTACTGGGCACTAGGTTAGTGCGACTTCATTCAGTTATTGTAATTAGTCCTGATAAGCACTCACATCTCTTTTATGGTCATGTTTTATGTAATTCAGCAGTAAACAGTGCAAGTCAAGACGTAGGTGGTGTAAACAATTTGCAAATCCACAAGCCGCCTAATTAGGAGTTGCCTATTTAGGAGTCTCCTGTTTAAGAGAGTGCCAATATTAAAATAATCAACCAATCAAATCTGAAGCCAACCAGAGTCTTTATTGAGTTCGTCCAGGAAATCCCCCAGTACCAGTAACCCACGGTACCGGCCCCCTTTCTGCCAGCCCCCAAGATCAGACCCGTGGGTGCAACTTGTTAGGCTTTGGCGCCTGGCGGTAGACTGCCTCCAAACGGACCTGCCCCCCTGGTCGCCTCTACAGCCGCTCGTCGGGTCGACCAAAGGCACGCCCGAGGCTCCGTCGCTGGAGACCGCTACAGTATTGTATGGGCATTTTGAGACTATACAATATTTACGAGAATGTGCTTGCTCCGGCCGATTCCGAGAATCTTTCATTAACACAATAAGATGACTTTGAAATTACAGCCTGACAGACACGACTGAATGTATATGAAATGACAAAAAAATAAGCTTTCCGAGGATACGTGCATGTAAATCCATGTAAGTTTACCAAAAATGACGGAACAAAAAATGGCAAGACTGCAGAAATTTCAGAACGTATACGTATTCAATGACCAGATTTAATAGTGATACAAGTCACAAATTTAAGATTCATACTTACAAACTGTAACATGTCCGGAAGTCGTCCATGTACAACCGATCTCTATTAATACATGTGCATATTTGGAAAAAAAACAAGGAAACTGGTCATAATACCTTTCTAAAGTTATTATTATTAGTAGTATTTGACCAAAACAGTAGACATGACAGGATAACACAGAAAAATTGGTACAGTACAAAACAAAACAGTACTCCCGGATGGGCCAGGGACAGCAAAAGCAATAAAATTACTGTGATTCATAGACCTGCTGCCCCACAGTTCTTTAATAGCTTTCCTGCTTAACAGTCTCAATGTACCGGTAGCAATACAGGCTCAAGATGATAATCAATACAGACCCTGATTAACAGTCTTCCCTCATAATTGATTGCTAACTAACAAGACATGATAGTTATCATACTATTTGCTTGAATATTGATAACTTATCTTCAATAGACACTTACCCCAAGTAGTGTATCTTATTTTTTGATGTCAAACTCCAAGTCTTCTTATAAACTGAACTTTTCTGTCAAAAATAAAATCACCAAAAAAAATACCAGTATACCGGTGTTGTATTATACACGAACCAAGAACACCAGATTTCAGTGAATGCTCAAACTAAATGCTACAGTCTCAAACCAATGTCCAAAAAATAATAAATGAAAAAAAGCAAATAAAACAAGCACACATATTCAAAATTTATCCTTGTGGAGACATTCCTTTGTTCACATGTACATGTACTAGAGCACTCAGGTGTAAAACACTGATTTGAAAATGTTTGACCTAGAATCACATTGTACGGTTGAAATTTCAAACAAATGACCCTTATATCAAATTCTTGAATTTGAGACGTTTACTTCATATTAAAATCCTTCCTTTTTGCATAGTTTCAAGACTATCTATTTTCTAACATCTATTTTCTGAAATCTGAACATGTATTTCTCTTCTCCCACTATCATATTACTCTTTTGAGCTAAGTTTATAGGGAAGGGAAATAATCATTCCTGTCACTCCAGCACGTTGAGTGGAGTGGAGTTTGGTCAACACCATGAATTTCGTTTTTTTTCACAGTCTGTGTTCTTAAAAATGAGTGTTTCCATGGCTAAGAAAACAACATGGAAGAACCGGTCTGTGCAAGCAAAGTTCAAAGAATAATCGGCTGGTGTTAATTTTTCTTTAAAACATTTTCAGGATTATTCTAGAGAGGGAAATGAGATTTGCTCTCATAGACGGCCACTCCTCATTTTCTTTCAAAACGATGTTACACAGCTTCATGAACAGCACAGCAATCAGTAATTTTTTAGTGATAGTTGGTGGGTAATGCTTTTCAACACGTCTTCCCCCCTCCCCCTGGCCCATTACTTTAATGTTCCCAAGAGAGGAGGAGTTTCAAAAGTCATATCCGGTGTCACAAGTATCCTTCTCCCCTCCCCCCCATTCATTTTGTTCCATTTCAGGCCTTTTTATTATGCGCTACCACTATGATACCATCCCTAAGATACAAATGAATTATGCAAATAGTTTTAGACCAATTAAGTACTCGTAATTTCCCAGTAGTTTTCTTTTCAGCCATTCAAAATAGGTTGCATTCAACCTGCCTGGACGCCATGCATCAAATCATCTAAATCTGTCTGAGTGGCCATGGTTATTGATGTCTATTTATTACTATCAATATGAACATGAGTGAAAGAATGTGGACAGAAGTCAAAAGGGTTGTGTGTGCATTTACTAATCAGAACGTTTTTTGATCGACAAGGAAGACAAATCAAAATTTGGAGTATATGAGAATGAAGCAGAGTGTGACAGATACCAGTGTCAAATTGCCTACAGATGCCTGATGCAGCAGGTTTTGTAAGCAAATCAGTGTAAGCTTCTACCAATTTGGCCTGATATGCCAGTTTGGCTAATTCAGTGCCAAAATCTCTTGGCAATGCAAAAAAATGCCTTATTTGTCCTATAGACCATCCATATAGCAACACTCTGCCTTTCAACATTTAAGATGAAGGAATAACCATAAGTTCTGTGTTTTCCATGATTTTTCGTCTCCTGAAAATTTGCGTGTTTATTTATGCCCTTTGATTTCGATCATTTTCTTGTCAACAAATGAATTTAAGTGTAGGTGCTTGAAATAAAATTATGTATGAATGATACCACACCCAACTTATTCTTGATATATTAAGAATCTGTGAATATATTGCATGGTTGGAGCAAATAGCTGGATGAGTTTCAGTAATTGTTTTACACTGTACATGCACATAGCCGGAAACCCATGGTTCTTGACTATTTGTACAATGGCCACATGTAGTCCAGCTGAACTGAGTGTGTCCAATGCTAACTGAGTTCTATCAGCTGGAACTTCACCATGAAGATTAAACTTAAATTAAGGAAAGTGCGTAAATAATTCTATGTGTATTTGAATTGAAATAATTAAGATTTTACTTTGGAAATAACAGAGTTGGAAGTTTGAAGGAGTTAACTGTGAATAACATTGACATTGAACAACATTGAAATATGGATTCTATTGGGCCCAAAATAGATAACAGGTAATTTGGATATCAACAAAGTATCTCCACCACCCATTGTCTTGTTGACGTTTAACACCAGTCAGTTTCCGGTGCTAATATTCCTAGTTTTGTATGCACCCTTGTGCAGGCGTGGCATACATAGTGTGGACCTCTGCACAAAAGAAGTCCACATAATGTAGGGTGAGATGTCATTGTGTGGACTCACACATCCACACAATGTTTTCCCCTCTCTGAAAAACAGTTTCGGAGGCATTTAGGGGTCAAGGTTATTTGTGGCAAAATGAAGAGGAACAGTCCAGGAAATCATCATTAAAAACCCAGCTGGAAAGAGTTATCCCAGTTGGAGAAAAAGCAGCATTTCCCTCAAGTTTCCTTAACCACAGGAGAACAAAGGAATGACCACACTTTGTATGTAAAACAAGCACATGTATGTGCTTACAAATTTCACTAAAGCATTTGACATGGTGAACCACGAAAGTGAAAACTCTTTTAGACTTGGACGTCTCTCCGTCCATTGTGAAGTACATGTAGATTGTTCATTTTCTTATCTCAGCATGAACAAAGAGTTAAGTACAAACAAACCCTTTCTGAGTGGCAAGTACTGACTGGTGGCATTCCCCAAAGTACAAAGCTTGGTCCACTGATTTTTTTAGCCTACATTAACAATGCAGCAAATGATGCCCAACATATATGCTGGAAGTATGTGGACGACTGAGTAACAATCTGAATAACCCATACAAATGTCACTTCATGCCGATTTACATGTACTATGGTAGACCGGAACTCCCTAACACACAGTTTTATACAGCTGGCGTTCTTCTTGATCAAGTTCAGAGTGTGAAGCTATTGGGTGTTACGTGTACACTACAGCATAACCTAAAATGAGATACATGTAGTCACCTACATGTAACCGACATCACTAGCAAAGCCAATAGAAAGCTCTTCATATTAATGAAATGAAAAAAGTGCAGCCTAACTCGTGCTGACCTCGTTATTGTATACAAGAATACATCAGACCTGTTTTAGAATACTTACCTCCCTTGCGGCACTCTGGAATTACATGTTCTGTTAACTTAGAATCAATCCAGAAAAGGGTGTGGACATCACATCATACTTGACTGATTGTACACTTGTAACTTATGACCACGCCTTAAATGTCCTCCGACTTGAAACACTCGTTAGCAGAAGAACTGATCGTTGTACTAATTTGCTCTTAATACTTTTAATTCTGATAGATTTAATGCATGGTTTAATAAATCCCTCAGTAATCACTGGATGCACCTCAGATCAAATAGAATTCTTCAAGAATTCACCTGCAAAACTTAACACTTCAGCAACAGCCCACTCCCTTATTTCATAAAATTGATAAATCCATCTTTTTAACTCCCGTCATCTGTCTCCTATGTAATGTATTGTCTAGTAACCCCTGTCATTTTTAACAAACGTGTAGTTTTTGTTATGTAAATTCCACCATACAAATACCTTTAGGTGTTTTTACCGCTTTAATATTATTATGTAAATTGAAAGTTAAGCTTATCTGTGTATGCTGTTTTATCTTTTTTGTCTACTTAGCCCTTTTAAAATTCTGTTGTATAACTGCCCTGCAATTCAACCCTCGGGCTGCTATTGGCAATTTGGATTAAATAAACCAACATTAATAATAATAATAATAAATCCCTGTCAATCTCTTCATAATGTGGACCTGATAACTTTCGTATCCCCTCATGTACATGTACATGTATACATGTAGTCTTATCTGTTCTGAAAGGTTTTATGACATAGCGACAAACTTTTTTTGCTTTTAGCTCAATGGAGATCATCTTAACCTGATTTTTTACTTCTTATTAATTTAACAGGATCAGATAGACCTCTCCTTGGCCGTTTGCATTTAATGATTTTTTTTGGGGGGGGCTTTTATTCAATCTCCAACCCATGCTCAAGCAGATTCTGTATTCTTATTTCCAGTTCAATTAATGTTTGCTGAGTGAGGTCTAAATGAGAGTATGGAGAATGTGATATCATTTCTATGGCATGCTTGCAGTTTATGTGCCTTTGGGAATGTGAGAAGTTGATGTGCACGTGGAGAAAAAACAGGTCATGGCATCTGATACCACGATGAATACTCTGTCCCACAGGACTGGGAAAAGTGTAGGGAAAAAAGGCAAACAAGATGGGGAAGATATAGATTTGTTTGAATTTGAAACATTCAGTGCTTATTCTCATAAAATCACCAGACAGTGTGATGCATGGTGGATGCAGTCTGGAGAAGCCCGTTCTCCTTATATTTATTGTCTTTGATTGAGAAATAGGGCAGACTCAAATTGTTTAATAATATTCAAAGGACTGACGAAGGTGGCTGGGTGGAGAGTGCTCTTGAACTGATAACTGGCTTGTTTGCTGTATACATGTACATGTATTTGTGGCTTAATCCATCAACATGATCAAGATGGAGTGAAATTCTTTAAACTCTAATTCATAAGATGAAGTTATTGAGTCAGTTTACAATGCAACCAAAAAAGTCAACAGCAGACTGTATACAATCCCCAAACCAACAAGAGACCACACACGCTGCCTGTTAGAACAAAGTTGAGTTCAGTGGCAACTTTTTCAGACAGAAAATACATGTAGGTGTGGCAATGGAAAGCAAATGCAGTCCCAAATACATGCATGTGACGTAAGTTCACCCTGTGTAAATGCAATTGTGAGTTACATCACATACATGTACATGTATGGAAATGTCTTAATAATATTTGATCCCAAACAACCAGGTCACTTCTTTGATCTTGTCATCTACTAAGGTGAACGGTTCAAAATAGAAGAGAAACTGGATACTCAAGTACATGTACATGTATCTTCTAAACACTGATACATGTACATTTCAGTATATCGTTTTGGATTCAGCCCACCCTAAGTCAGTGCATGTATTTTGCAGATGAAGAAACCTGTAGCACAATATAACTGTATGCAAAACTCAATAAATTTTGAGGAGAAAGTTGAATTGAACAAGGATAAACCAAGAAGATTTAGCCCTCCTTCATCAACAAGGTGAGACTCACGTGAACCCAGTCAGGTGAATTAAATCAAAGAAAGAGATCCCGCTTCTCTTCGTTCTGCCCTATTACCCAACAAATAAGACAAACATGTACATGTACAGAGGTAAAACAGGCCTTCCTTAAAACTGGGGCTTGAGAGGAAATGAATATTTCCTATGTCCTACAATCTTCATCAACCGTATGACCCAATACACTACATCAATAAGTAGTCAGTTAGTATTCATATTTTTCCACACATTAAGCATTTTGTATACTTACATCACAAATCAGAGTTCTCCACATGCGACAATTGCGTCTATATGCAGGGGATTTTCCCAAGTCTGCCTCTCTTGCCCGCAAATGCATCACGATGTTGGGTTTGTTGCACCTCCATATCAGTTCATCAGACATGATGAATACACATTCATGTACAGTACATACATGTACACAGCAGGTTACCCATCAGGAATATGCCTACAACGAAAAAACTACATCGGTCATTAAAGAACAATGTAGAGAAATTTATACAGTGCAGTACATACATGTACATGTACACTGGCCCTACATCTCATAATGATTTTCTTGATTTTAATCGTTGTTTTTTATCCACATCGTTTTACCATCAACTACCTACCGTCAGGGAATCTTCTGCTGTTTTTATCGTCGACCTGTGTGTGTATGTATAGCTTGCTATTTTATTAACTGTGGTTGACTGAAACTTGTAATACTGAATTTTGTTGCTGTGATTTGGGGTGGCACCCTACCCATTGGAGAAATGACATCTATTTTTGGACTTCTGTTATTACTACTTCTACTACTAGGCCATGTAGGCCTAGGCCTTGTGCATTGCACCAC
The DNA here is from genome assembly GCF_054643075.1 of Acanthaster planci. Taxonomy (NCBI): domain Eukaryota; kingdom Metazoa; phylum Echinodermata; class Asteroidea; order Valvatida; family Acanthasteridae; genus Acanthaster; species Acanthaster planci. Next base: position 5,479,696 of record NC_141792.1, on the reverse strand, counting down.
CTTTTCATTTGGACTGCCTGAATCATCGTCTGTAATTGTGCATCACAGTTTCATGGTTGCAACTGAGTGCCCACTTCACCAGCGTGGTACATTTTCCTCTACTGTGATTAATGTCCGGTCAGTCAAAAGACCTGTTGTTGTCTGGGGTAAACATGGTCTCCTGTGTCTTGTTGTGGCCAGCCATGATCCGTTCATCGACTTGACCATCTACATGGACATTTCAATTAATCCAGGCCCGTCCAAAAATCTGGTGAGGAACACACCAGCTTTCACGGATGACTGCTCATCGGACTCTCATCTACCCGGTACATCGGATAGAGTTACATATTCACGTACCCCGTTACTTAGTTTTCGACAACGGAGTCCACCCTTGGACCGTAGTATTGTTCATCTGCTTCGAGCTACGGGTATTCCTCGCCGACGTGGAAGTCGTGGTGGACACCGTCGGAAAATTTCTGTCACTGTTGACAATTTTCCGCGCCATCGTTTCCCAGAGAGGTATCAATCAAGGCATGACATCAATCGTACACTGATTCCAGTTTCGGTTTTTGTCGGTGACAAACCACAAGACATTCCTGTTTTGATCGACCAGCTCTCTTGACCCTTTCGTGGTAACTATTGGTGATCAATCAATCGCACCTTAACACCAGTGACGCACATTCCTCACTATCAATTGTCTGTAAATCGTGGAGAGGATCACACTGTGAGACTCTGCATCCTTAATACTCAATCTCTTAGGAATAAATCGGTGGACTTTCTTGATTATGTAAATGTAGTTCTGGAGAAGACATTTTTGCCCTGACAGAAACGTGGTTCAGGGATGTTGACGATGCTTGCAGACTGGAGGCAACCCGAGGGATTCAAGCTGCTAGATCACCCAAGAACCAGCCGGATGGGGGGAGGCACTGCATTGCTTCTCCGTGATGGTATGGATGCCAGCAAGACGGCAGCCGGAGAACGTCAATCCTTCGAATTCTCGGAATGGTTGATTAGGTCCGGTTCGCAGTCTCTTAGACTGGTTATTGTCTATCGACCACCATATTCATCTAATCACCAAATCACTGTTAATGCATTTATTGATGAGTTTTCTGACTATCTAGAAACGGTTATATTATCTCATGAACCCCTTGTGATTACTAGAGATTTTAATATTCATGTTGACATGGTTCAAAATCACGATTCCATGCGTTTTGCTGAGATACTGGAATCTATGAGTTTACAACAGCATGTCATCACTCCTACTCATATACACGGTCACATAGGGTATTTAATAATTACTTTTCAATCAGAATCGGTTACATTGGGAACACCGATCTCTGGTGAATTGTTCTCAGATCATTTGCCTGTTTTGTGCAATATCCAGTTGAAAAGGTCCTGTTTATCTGTGAAAGATGTGTCATAGGAAATTAAAGGCTATCGACTTGGCTAAGTTTAATAATGACATTTGTAATTCTGAATTTTATGAGGATTACGTTCTTATTGATTCAAAGAATCTCAATGGTATGGTTGATTTGTACGATGATACCATGGGAATTATTATTGATCGTCATGCTCCACTTAAGTCCAAAACACTAATTGTTCGACCACATGTACCCTGGTATAATAATAATATCAAATTAGCCAAGTGTGAAAGAAGGAAACTTGAGAGGAAATGGCGTTTGACTGGATTACAGCACGATCTAAACATGTTTAAATCCAAGAAAAATAATGTTACTTTTTAATGAAGATTGCTTGTCGGGAATACTATACCAACTTTATACAAAAGAATAGTACTGATCCCAAAAGGCTTTTTAGGGCCTGTGGTTCTCTCTTTCTTAATAGGGTTTCTGTTTTACCTCCACATACCGATGCTCTACAACTTGCGAATCATATGAGTGATTTCTTTGTCCAGAAAATTAGTACTATTAGGCTGAAATTGAATTGCATTAATCCTTCACCCACTTATAATATGTTTGTTTCACACCCAGAGCCACCCACTTTTACTGATTTTGGTCAATTATTTCAAAATTGTGTTCGTAAACTGGTGACTGGCTCCAGTAAGAAAACGTGCATTCTTGACCCGATTCCTACTAATCTGTTTGTCGACTGTTTGGACTCCTTTTTACCATTTGTTACTAAATTGATTAATCTTTCACTAAAGAGCGGGGAATTTCCAGCTGCTTGGAAATTGGCTGTTGTTCTCCCTTTATTAAAAAAACCTGGACTTGAGGGCAAAGTAGAGAATTTTCGACCTGTGTGTAATTTACAGTTTATTTCGAAGCTGCTGGAAAGGGCCGTTGCTGATCAATTGCAGTCTCATCTGACACGGAATAATCTATATCCAGTTATGCAGTCATCTTATCGTAAATTTCACAGTACAGAAACTGCCTTATTGAAAGTTCAAAATGATTTGTTGATGGCCATGAACAGGAAACACGTTACACTTCTGGTGTTATTAGATTTGAGTGCAGCTTTCGACACATTAGATCACGATGTTTTTTTGAGTTTACTCCAGTCACGTTTTGGAATTATTGGCACTGCCCTAAACTGGTTTAACTCATATTTGAGTGGTAGATCTCAAAGGGCTTTGGTCAATGGTAAACTATGTAGTAAACGTAATACTGAATGGGGTGTTCCTCAAGGGTCATGTTTAGGTCCTTTATTGTTTATCTTGTACACTAGTCAGCTGTTTGACATCGTCAATGCTCATCACCCAAGAATCCATGGCTATGCTGATGATATTCAGTTGTATTTATCATTTTGTCCAGATGAAACTGGTAGTCAGGAATTTGCCCTGTCAGCTATGGAGGCTTGCAAACACGATGTCAGACAATGGATGTTTAATAATGGATTATTTCTGAATGACAATAAAACGGAATATATCATTATTGGCACTCGTCAACAAATATCCAAGGTAACTTTGGATGGTATTCATGTTGTGAATCTGCCATTTCACCCTTGGCTACAGCTTGTAACTTACATGTAGGTACCTGGTTTGACGCCAACACATGTACATGTACATTGTATGTCTATGAAAATTCATATTACTAAGGTTTGTGGGGGCGCATTCTATTATCTGCATAATATTAGGCACATTCGGAAATATCTTCTCCAAGGAATGTACTGAGACACTGATTTATCTCAAGTAGATTGGATTACTGTAATAGTTTGTTTTATGGCTTACCCAGTACTCATATTAATCAGCTCCAGAGGGTACAGAATGCTTGTGCACAACTCGTCTACAAGACACATTTTGTCGAATTACTCCTCTTCTTATTGATTTACATTGGCTTCCGGTTTTATATAGAATTGAATTTAAAATTTTGTTGATGACATACAAAGTCTTACATGATTTAGCTCCTCAATACTTAACTCAGCTTGTGTCTGTAAGGTCTTGGAACCGTTACCATCTTCGTAGTTCCAGTGATGGTGTCCTCCTCAATTATCCTTTAGGTCGGGCTAAGGCTACCCTCGGAGATCGAGCATTTGAGTATTGTGCGCCACATCTCTAGAATAAGCTTCCATGTAATATTAGAAGTGCTACCAGTGTCATTACTTTTAAATCAATGTTAAAAACATATCTTTTTAAGAAAGCATATTATTAATTTCTAGGCTCTGGGTGATTGTTAATATTGATTGTAATTTTGTCCTCTTTAATTTTGTTGGACCTGTCTGGGAGAATCTGGGTGTTCTCTCGGAGAGTGCTTCCAATTTTCGGGCTGAATCTTGGACGCACGATGGGTCGTTGGAGGGAGAACTGGTGCTGGCCGCGTG